>NC_063360.1:29811363-29835785 GCF_021869965.1 Rhincodon typus | reverse complement strand
ATCCACCTTCAGGGTCACCTTGACCTGCTGCTTGCTGGTCCAGATTCCGTTCTGAGGAAGGGTCACCGGACCCGAAATGTTAACTCTGTTTTTTCCTTCACAGATGCTGCCAGACCTGCTGAGCTTTTCTAGCAACTTTGTTTTTGTGTTGTGTTTGTGAGTACTTCATGTAGGTTCTCGTAAGGTTTAAGCAGAGGAGAAAATAACTGCTGACAACCATTGGCTTGGAATCAGAATAGAAGGGGGTAAAGGCAAGAAGCACTTTTCCTCACTGTGGCTTACTTACTTTGAAAGAAATACTGCAGTAAAGTTAAAAACAGAGTCTTAAAAATGTTTGAAATTTGCAGAAGCCATATGGCTTTTAAAAAGTGTCATTTCATTTTCACATTTGCTTAGACAGGTTTAATCAGCAGGTTACCACAACTTATGCATGAAACTCAACAGCTTTAGAATAATTCAGCTGAAAAACTGCCTACGATTAATAGTCCTAGCAAATCAAATTAGTGCCAGCATGAAATCAAGCCTGAAGGTTGGTTTGCTTTGTGTTATCTAAGTTTTGGCATCCACAATTTTGACAAAACATATTGTGTATTAGTGGCTAGCATCTGAGTTCCTTGCAACATTATAATATGATGTTCCACTCATGACAGTATAGTCATGTTTGAAGCACACTTACAAGATGTAAGTTATGACTCCAACAGACCACATATCCACCTCGGGCCCGTAGGTGCAGCCTCGCAGGATCTCAGGTGCTGAAAAAATGGAAAATAATCAAATGGCATTAATAACTTAAACATTAAATACATATTATTAAGCTTTAGAAACAAAAACAAAAAGTGCTTAAAATATTCAGCAAGTCTGGTAGCATCTGTGGAGAAAGAAACAGTGAGATGAGAGTGACAGCCCTTGACATCAAGGCCGTATTAAATGGAGCATGGCATTGAGGAGCCCTAGCAAAACTGGAATCAATGGGTATTGGAGACAAACTGTCTACTGGTTGGAGTCATACCTGGCACATAGAAAGATGGTTGCAGTTATTGGAGGTCGGTCATCCCAGCTCCAGGATATCTCTGCTGGAGTTCCTCAGGATAATGTCTTAGGCTCAATCACCTTCAGCTGCTTCATCAATGACCGTCCCTCCATCATAAGGTTAGAAGTGGGGATGTTTGCACAATGCTCAGCACCATTTGTGACTCCTCAGATACTGAAGCAGTCAGTGTTCAAATGCTGCAAGATCTGGACAATATCCAGGCTTGGGCTGACAAGTGGCAAGTAACAGTCAAAAGCCAGGCAATGACCATCTCCAATAAGAGACAACCTAACCTCCACCCCTTGACATTCAGTTATGTTACCATCACTGAATCCCCCACAACTAGCATCCTTGGGGTTACCACAGACCACAAACTCACCACATAAACACAGTGGCTAAAACAGCAGGCCTGAAGCTAGGAATACTGCAGTGAGAAACTCACCTCCAGACTCTGTCCACCATCTACCAGGTACAAGTCAGGAATGTGATGGAATATTCCCCACTTGCCTGGATGGGTAAAGCTCCAAAAACACTCAAGAAGCTTGACAACATCCAGGACAAATCTACTGGCTTGATTTGCACCACATCCACAAGCATTCACTCTGCCCACCACTGACACTCAATAGCAACAGTGTGTACTATCTACAGGATGCACAGTAGAAAAACACCAAATTAGACGGCATCTTTGAACCCCATGAACACTTCCATCTAAAAGGACAAGGACATTGGATACATGGGAACACAACCACCTGCAAATTTCCCCCCAAGCCACTTACCATCCTGACTTGGAAATATATCCGTTCCTTTGCTGTCACTGGGTCAAAATCCTGGAATTCCCTCTCTACGGGTATTGTGGGTCAACCTACAGCATATGGACTGCAGCAGTTCAAGAAGGCAGCTCAGCACTACCTTTTCAAGGGCAACTACAGAAAGGCAATAAATGGTCACCTGCCAGTGAACCTTTGTCCCATGAGTGAATAAAAAAAATGTTAATGTTACATGTTAGTGACCCCCCTTCAAGACTGGGAGTACGTGTTAAGTAAGGCAGGGAACCGGACAAAGTTTGCTTTGTGGGTTTCTCGTGTGGGAACACCCCACCTGCCACTGGCTGAATACAAGTAGTGGTAGGATGAGGGCCTTAAATGGACATTAATGGAGAAGAGGTTCTCCCCTGCCCTCTCATTCTCAACTGAATTCTCTCCCTGCCTCTAAATCTGCTACTGGTATGGATAGGAGATATTAAATTGTACCTTGTTTCTAAGCTGAAATCAAAAGAAAGAGCAAGAGATACACTAACTCCTTTGCATTGTCCAATTATTTTCATTAACTGCAGGGATAGTTGCACTGCTGACATCAGGCATAGCATTGAAAATGAATCTAGGAGCAGTGTATTTGGCCCTCTCACTCTACTTTCTTGCTGGATTATTTGGTGGACCTCCATTTGGAGGGTGACTTTAGGCTACTGTTTTCTTTAATTAGAGGTCTTGAGATAATCTACACAACAATGAAATGGAGATGATTCAGAGCTTTGCATCTCTTTTTTTCAGGTACTATTAACCATTTTCAGGTCTGCAGAATTTCTAACTTCTAAATCAGGCAAATTTGGGTCATCAGATATTGCATGCTGTGCCTCACTAACGTCTAGAATCAGGGTAGAGGAAGATGGAGGAAAATTATACCTACTGTGTTGACTAGTTTTTATAGTATGTTATTATCCAGCTGTGGAAATGCAAGCCACCGCTTACACTGTGGACTTGAACTTGAGCTGTTATTGTGTTCAAGGCTTATCTGATAAAAATAAGAAAATATGGAATTCTAATAGGTGTAATGATTTGGAGCACAGGCTTGCTGTTCTCACAGTTTTTTTTTAATGTCATATTGTATTGGTGGCCTTAAATAGGGAAGTGAACAGTGGGAAATCTACGACTCTGGTAACCTTTAATTAGAAGATAATTTAAAAACTGTGCTGTAGGACTTTTTTTCTCTGTAATGGGGTTGCGGATACTAAAAACAGCTTTATACGTTCCCCTTATGCTGTATATTTGAGCTGAATAAGAAGGGTAACAGGAATATATTCATCCCATTTTTTAAAGTTTCAGAATCATGAATTGAGCATAAACTGAGAGAGGAAGATAATGCTAAAGCCCATTTCTGCATAGGGTGTTTGTTTCACTTTTACCATATTAGTTATCATTTTTTTTCTGTTACTATAGTTATTAACCGTGACAGAAAAGAGATTACAGCAACAGCAACACATCTGACATGGCCACAAAAACAGACCACTTGATGCTGCTCAATCTGTGATTGTCTCGCACCTCTTTTAGAAACTTTTGAAAATGAGATATGCAAGGACAAATCATAGCATTCCAGGTCTACTTCAACTTTTGAAAGGTCCAAAACATACTTGAATCATATGGATACATTTACTTAGGCATTGTCTTTTTTGTTAGCATAACTATTACTTAAATTTCAGCAAATGGGAACAGAGATATGCTATGTGGATGTAGTGAGGAGTATCAAGGTTAGGTTTGAGTAGAGTACAGTATGTCGAAAATCCTCAAACATGCCACCTCTCGAAATCCATCCCGATTTTTCTCATCAGTCTATGTTTACAAAGTTTCAACCAGGTCTCTGCCCTTCCCATAGCACTGAATCTTTCTTAGTTAAAGTCCATTGTGGTTGTGACTAATAGAAAACTATTCTTCCTCATGCTTCTCAGCCTGTGTGTAAATTGACACAGTTGATCACACTATCCTCCTCCATTATCTCCGCTACGTTGCCTACCAGGATGAGACTGCTGTCCCCGGCTCCATTATTATCCTTCCAATCAAAGCCAAAGAATCATTTGCAATAGCTTCTCCTCATGTCCTGCACTACTACCTCTCAAAAGATTTATCCTTGGCTGCTCCAATTTTTCATCTTAAATGCTGCCCCAAATAAATACATATCAGCATTCACGTAAACATTGATGACACCCAGATTACCTCACCAGCACATCTCTTGACCCCTCTATTGCCTTTGACTTGTCAGGTTGCTTGTCTGATGTCCAGTACTGGTTGAGCAGAAAACTTCATCAAATTAAACGTTCTGAAGAGTGAAACCATTGTCTTTATTCTCTTCCAGAAGCTCTGTTCCTTAGCCACCTATACCATCATGCTTCTAGAGCACTGTTGAGCTGTCACAATCACGGAATTTTATATAAACCCAAGATGAACTCCTGTTCCCACATCTATTCCATCATCAACATCATCTAATTCCATATGCGTAGTATCGCCTATTTCAGCCCCGTCTTAGTTCATGTGCACTTCAATTTATTACGAATGGACTTAAGGGATTTAATGATAGTACAGGAAGGCTGAATTGTGGTAGAAGATCAGCCATGATCATAATTAATGATGATACTAGTTCGAAAGGCCTACTCCTATTCCTACTTATTATGTTTTGTATGTTCTTATGAAAGCCTCATTTATGCCTTTGTTACTTTTAGACTTGGCTATTCCAGTGCTCTCCTCATCAACCTCCCATCTTCCTACCTCCATAAACTTCAGCTCACCAAAACTCTGCTACTATATCCTAACTCAGACCAAGTCCTATTCATCTATCACCTCTATGTTTGTTGACTTACATTAGCTACCAGTCTAGCAATGTATTGATTTTAAAATTCTGATTGTTTTTTTCAAATCCATTCATGGACTAACCCTTAGAAAGCTGGACTTTTCCTTTTCTGGCCTCTTGCACACTTCTATTGTAACCACCATTGGCAACTGTCTCATCAGCTGCCTCAGTTTTAAAATCTAGAATTCTTTCCCTGAACCTCTCTGCCTCATTAGCACTCTCTTGTCCTTTAACACATTCCTTGAGGCTTAATATCTCCATATGTGGCTTGATGTCAAATTTTGTTTGATAACACTCTAGTGAAACCTTGAGACTTTTTGTTACACTTTAATTACTGATGCTGATTGGCCGGATACTGGGAACAGAAGCACATACACATTTGACTGCATCTGGCAGTGCATGAATTATTTGTATTTTACTGTTAATGTCATTGGTGTGCAGCCATCAGCCAGTGCCAGTGCACCTGCAAGAGTGGTGACATTATTCAGTCAGCGACTCTCTCTGGCATGCCCTGCCTGCGAATCACCCACTTCGTCTAGCTGTCCCCAGCCTTCGAGGCTCCAAAAATTGTGAGTTGTGGTCTTTCTGGCAAAGGTGATAATCAGTAATTTCAAGGTACCAAAATAATACTGCCTCTCACTACATGCATGTCAATCTGTATTTCTTTCATATCACAATCAGCTTTTGCAAAATTCTAATGCAGTAAATTATATAGTGTAAGCACATGTTTGTAGTCTGAGAAATAATGCACAGTAAGAAGTAACCTCTTTAGCAAAGTTTACTGACTGCAGTTTGTTTCTACTGACACTAATGCGGCATTCTAATCAAGAAAGATTTACTTAAATTTTCTACTGCTTTCTGCATATCTACTGTATTTTAATAAATAGAAAGTTTAAAGTTGCAGACTTTGGTGTCACAAATAATGCAACTACTTGCATAGGAAGTTGTGACCGTTATCAAACACAGTCATTAAGTTCAAGGCACCCTAACTAATTAAAATTCATCATATCATGTAAGATGCAGCAACAAGTACTTGTGTGTGTGTATATATATCATCTGTTGCATATTATATATATCATATGTTGCACATTGTATAGCTAGATGGATTTCAGTGAGATATAGGAAATTATATAGATATAACAGCTGTGTACACATCTTAATTTATAACTAATATCCAGAACTTGGATGAACAATCAATTGCAAGAAAAAAATCATGCCAGTTATTAATAAATATAGTACAACTTCAATATTGCTGAAAAAAGAACTTATTGAAGCTTTTTGTCTTGCACTCATCAGGGCAATTTGCAAGTAATACCAATATAGAGAGAAAACAATACTTATGCTGTATGACATGTGTGCACTAATTGGTTGGCAAGTGGACTCTGATTAGTAGAAGTGCTGCCATGGAGAATGCAAATGTCAGTGATGGCTGATAGTAAACTGTCAAGCTTTGAAGTTTAAACAAGATAGGTGACTCTGATTACTTAAGATACTGCCTTGAGAAATGAACTAAAAACTGGCTGTCACCTATTTTGTTGCATTGAAATAGACATAGTGTGTGTACAGGTTTATGCATTAATAAACATTAATGGATGTACATGCAAGTGCATCATATTGCAAGCCTGACTGTCAGTCCTAAATTGGTTGTCAGCATAATACTTCGTATCTTCTGGATTTTGTCGCAAATTTTCAATCTATTACAGACTAAGCTGAAATGGTAAACATGCTGTTTGAGCAACAGATGAAACTAATTGCTTTATGTTGCTAACACGCAGTAGCATTACAACTGGTGTTCACGATTAACAGGATGCTGTCATAAAGCCATAAAACGTTCTACCTATCCAACAAAACAGTAATGCAGTATATGAATTTCAGTGTTGGTGTGATGCTAGGTACATGGACCATACATCTCAAAGCGTGGTGGACTATATCAAACAGCATATCCCTTCAACAAGTAAAGTACTGATCACATGAATTGCAAAACTCACAGCACTGTGTCCAACTTAGATTCCACATCTGGACAACATTTGCTACATAATCCTTAGTTTGGGAAGGATAATGCTGAGAAGCAATTTAGGATTGTCAATCACACTTGCAATATGGTTCACTTAACATACTGGATTTATTAATACACAGAGCCCTGTTCTTTGTAGATAGAAATAATATGTATATATATGTCTGCTTCAACTCAACAAAGGAGATGGCAGCCATTCTCTGGTTCATTTCTCAGTGAAATCCCCTGACAATAAGATCAACTTACCTTAATTAAAATTTAAAAATGTTAAACAAGTAGTTAATAGTCAGTATCATTAACTGGTGTGATCTGCATGGCAACATTAAACTAATCTCAAGGTGAACCTGATGTTGCCTATCTAGCTCATTCAAGCAACAAACAAAACACAAGCTCCTCGCCTCCACATCACATCATCTAATTGCTTCTTACATGACTCCAAAGACGTTGATTCTAATTACCTCAAATGGAAGTCTACTTAAAGTATTTGTTGTTATTTGTATGAGCAAATCTTTGTGATATTAATCTAGTGTCGCTAGGTTGATTTTGAACCTTTAAAATCATTAAAGGCTTTAAGTTATTAACTCATGTGATTGTGCATGTGAATAAAGCTGTCATTAAAATGTTAAGCCCTGATTTTAACCACCATGGCTGACCAAGAGACAGCATGCATATCCTTACATAACCACACACTATTTTGATAGATGTTATGGTCAGCCAATGAGGCCCTTGCACCAGGCAGAATAAGGCCTCATTGAAATTCAGATGTTAGGCCATGATATCATTTTGATCCTGACTATACTTTCTATGGTCAGCCTTGACCAGAGTACAATGGGCACAAAGGAGCTTCAGGAGAACAATTAAAAAGGTAAGCAGTTTCTAAAAATGGTTTCTCATTGCCTAGGGACACGTGGAAACATGCTTCTTACAGTAATCATCCACCATTCATCCACTACCACGCTTCCTCCACTGAACTGACTGCTGGGGACTGCTGCTGTGGGTACATAGCCAGAGCATCTTGCGGGGCTTAGCAAACCTCCTATGCTTACAAGCTTGTTATCATGCATTGGCACTAGATTTGGAAAGAGTTGGCTGTGGTCTACTCAGATAAAGCTCAGGAATGAAATGACTCAGACCTTACACTGGAAAGGCAAGGCAAGGTGATCTTAACGTTCTCTTCACCAGTTCCACATTCGCTTCTCTATCTCCTCTGTTAAAATGTAAGCATTGGTAACAGATAATTTATTTTGAAACATATATCATGAAAGGTATTGTAACAGCAAGAGTGAGTTATCACAGTCTTACGTTTGCAAAGTATGTGCAAATTTCGGCACACTCTTGTAAAAGTTAAAACCAGTGCCTGGTTCAGGAGGGAGGGTTTTTGATAACTGGGCCAGTTGGACTGGTTCTGGGGCACATGAAATCTGTGCAAGGAGGATGGGTTACACTTTACCTAGATTGGGGAGATCTCCTTTTGGGGAGATTTGCTAGTGCTGTTGGGGAAGATTTAAATTAGCTTGTCAGGCAATGGGAACCTAAGAGGAAGTTTACATAGAATAAAAACACAGCTGATCATGGGAAGTGATTAAGCTATAAATGAATGTGAAATATAGCAGAAACCAATCCTAGAATCAACCAGGGTCAAATTAAAGAATAGTGTGGAAAAGGCAGAATTAAAAGCACTTTGAATGCTCACACCATTTGCAACAAGATAGATGAATTGAAGGCAACAGTATAAGTAAAAGAGTATGATTTAATTGCAATTTCTGGATATGTGACAGTAGGATGACCAAATGTGAACAAATATTAAAGAGTATCTCCCATTTTGGAGAGATGGGCAAATAGGAAAAAGAGGTGGGGTAGAGCTGATCGATTTATGAAGAGAAACTTATATTTGACAAACCTGATAGACTCTTTTAAGAATGTTATTAGTAAAGTTGATAAGGGCGAACAAGTGGATGTGGTGTGTTTGGATTTTCAGAAAGATCCTAATAAGGTACCATATAGGAGGATAGCAAACTAAATTAAAGTACATGGAATTGGAGGTTATAGACTAGCATGGATTGAGGCTTGCTTAACAAGCATAAAGCAGAAAGTAGGAATAACTAGGTCATACTCTGGTTGGCAGACTGTGACTAATGGGATACAGCAAGGATCAGTGCTAAGACCCAGCTGTTTACCATTTATATTAAAGATTTAGTGTGTGGCCTATGGTGCAGAGGTAGTG
Source organism: Rhincodon typus (assembly GCF_021869965.1). Taxonomy (NCBI): domain Eukaryota; kingdom Metazoa; phylum Chordata; class Chondrichthyes; order Orectolobiformes; family Rhincodontidae; genus Rhincodon; species Rhincodon typus. The sequence goes on along the minus strand of NC_063360.1, from coordinate 29,826,902 downwards.
TTCCTACCCTGGGGCCAGGAGACTTAGGTTCATACTCCCACCTGCTCCAGAGGTGTGTAAATAACATCTCCAAACAGATTGATGGGAAAACATATAGATGTGGGGGCTAATTGTAACATTTCCAGTTTTGCAATTGATATAAAACTTGGTAGGGATTTGAATTGTGAGAAAGGATATATTCCACAGTAGAACAAGCTACCAAAGGAAATGGTCACTGCCACATCACTGGAAATCATTTAAAAACAGTCATTATCAGGATTGTCATTTTCAGCAGACCATGCTTGTTGTGGCTGGCTCTACCCATCTAAATGTTGGCAGAAGTGATGCTGATGCAACTAAAGCAGAATCTCTCCCTATGTCACTTTCCTCCTCTTTAAGACATTTCGTTAAAAGTCTTTGACCAAGTACTTGGTCGTCTGACCTAATGCCTGCTGGATCTCAATGTCACATTTTTTTCTTTTTTAATGCTCCTGTGAAGCACCTTGTAATGTTTCTTTACATTGAAATTGCTATCTAAACATAAATGGTAGCGCTGGCCCTCATGTGTTAACAGCATCATGTGATGGCATTTAGCTTGCACAGTCAATCAGATTGGTTTCAGCTGAAACACTTGGAGTGAATGTGTCTTGGGTTGCGTCTGGATGCTCTGGTTTCCTCCCATGGTCCAAAGATGTGCAGGTTAGGTGGTTTGGCTATGAGGATTGCAGGGTTACAGGGTTGGGAAAAAGAGTCTGGTTAGGATGTCTTCAGAGGGTTGGTGTGGATTTGATGGGCTGAGTGGCCTGTTTCCACATGTAGTGATTCCACGATTCTATGATTTAGACAGGCTCAGTGAAACAGCAAGAGTGTGGCACATGGAGTATGTGAGATGTGGATAAATGAGGTTGTCCACTTAGGTAGAAGGAATGCACAGTATTTCTTAAATGATGAGAGATTGGAAAGTGTTGATGACCAAAGGAACCTCCTTGTTTATAAGCCACTGAACCTGGCATGCAGATACAGCAAGCAATTTGAAAGGTAAACATTAAGTTAACCTTTATTGCAAGAGGTGGTGAGTACAGGAGCAAAAATGTCTTGCTTCACTTATACAGAACACGAGTGAAACTGCACCTAGAGTATTTTGTATAGTTTTGATCCTTTTGTCTAAGGAAGGATATACTTGCAATAGAGGCACTGCAGCAGAAATTCACTAGACCTTTTTCCTGGGATGGTGGGACTGCCTCATGAGGGTGGATTAAGGAGCCTGGACTTGTATCCCCTGGAGTTTAGAAGAATGAGAGATGATGTCATTGAAACTTATAAAATTCTTAAAGAGATAGTCAGAGTAGATGCTGAAAAGGTGGTTTCCCTGCCTGTGGGGTTTAGAATCAGAGGACACAGTCTCAGACTAAAAGGTAAACCATTTAGGACTGAGATGAAGAGGAACGTCTTTAGTCTGAGGATGGTGAACGTTTTGAATTCTCTACCTCAGAGAGCTGCGGAAGCTCAGTCATTATGCAAGATCCATACAGAGATTGGTAGCTAGAAATCTATCAATGACATCAGGGATAAGGGACAGCATAGGACCTTAGCATTGAGGTAGCTATCAGTTATAACAAAGCAGGTTCAAGGGTTTGAATGATTTCCTCCTACTCGTATATCTTATTGTGCAGGTAGCAAAGGACCTGCTGTGGGACCGAATGGTGTTTAGTGCTGTACTGAATCAATTTTACAAGAAACAATGCATTTGTTAGCCTTTAAGTAATAATTTAAGTAGTTGAAGTACCTTGATTCTCAGTCTCATGGGAATATTCCACTATCATTGTAAAATGGTAACTTGCTCCCGTGGAATAAAACGAAATTATCAAAGTGAGCATTTTACTGACAGCATGATTTGCTCGCTCCCTTTATCCAAATAACCTCAATTCAGTGGAAGTTTTTGGCATATGATTTTTATAGTTTGTGCTCAAATATTCTTGTATCAAAATGTCACAATGTTTGTTAGACATTCAGTTAAATGCTGTTTACATACCACAATATCCAGGGGTCCCGCAGACTGTCTTCATGGTAACCTGCTCATTCAGAATTTTGGATAGACCAAAGTCAGCTACATCAACAAGAAAAGACAGAACAGGATCAATGGTGAATTTTTTACAATGTCTATGTGTTTGTTATTATTGTAAGAACAAACGTTTGTGTTATTGTCAAGAAAAATGATCAAATATTATACGAGCATCAATGCTGAAAAGCCAGCATTTTAGTACCCGCCGGCCTGATGATCTGTGCACCTACTTTTAATAACTGCTTTTTGGAGCAGACGAAAGGTTTAGGTAACTCCACAGCAGAGATGGTGCTTGTTGCTAAGCACAACAGTACATTTAGAAAAAAAAATTCTTTTAGTTATAATTGAAAAGGCTCTTTTTATGGTTAAGAAAATCCAGAAAAAATAGAAATAGCCTTTTAATCTTGACGGGCACTTTTGCAGAATAGTGGCTATCGTAATAAGGCCTCAGTTAAGAAATAAACTACATATGCTGAAAATAAAAATAAAAACAGAAACAGCAGGCTGTCTGTATCTTAAAAGAGTATATTAAAAAACCTAACAATCTGTGTAGAGATTCAAGAGACAGTTTTCCAACCATTGACAGTACTCTGGAAAATTAGACTTTATTTATCAGCATGTCATATATGTGAAAATGAGTCTATACTCAAAACATTAACTTGCCTTTTTTTTCAAATCCAGTCTACAATGTTTTATATTTTAATTTACATAAAATTAGGAGAGTTTTTCAGAAACCTTCAAATTCAGTTTGAGAGAGAGTAACTGGGGTCTCAAACCCATGTTCACAACTTAAATTAAAAGGAATTATTACAGAGATGTGAGGAAAGAGTGTCTGAAGCAAGCTAATGTAAATTGGAGACTTGTTATCCACACTAGCCCTGGACTAGGAGATCATTTTTGAATATTTTGCAATAATTTTTGCAAGAAGCTACGGTATGTGCATGTTATGTTGATCCAGAATCGACCTTGACTCTAATGCTTCAATGGTGAATAACATGCTGTTATTTGATCATTGTCTCAGCTCTTACATGGAAAATGGCCTTTACTCCGAGATACAAGATTTGAAACAAAACACATTTGTTAAGCACATATGAGAACTTCCCTATTGTCATGGTTAGCAGAACTATGAATTTGTTGACAATTTTGCTATTCACAGAGCAAATAGAAAATCTTCATATTGCTGGGGAGTTGTGTAGTTTCTCTCAAATTCTAAGTATGGCAAATCTTCAGTTATATATAATTGTACAGTGAGGCTTACCTATTTTCAGTGGTGCTTCTGATGATAGATCTGCATATAGAAGGTTTTCTGGTTTAAGGTCTCGATGGACCACTCCGTTCTCATGTAAATACTGAAAGGATATTCAGAAAGAAATCAGACTTCACGTTAACAAAATAACAGTACCGTAATTTTGTGCTCGAGTGGCTCTTGGTCAATTGCTACTGGTCTTTGTTTCTGATTATTTCTTAAATTGCAGCCTCTTTTGCTGAAGCAGTTGTACAATGATGAAATCAATCTGTTTTCATAACAGGTTTTCCAGCACTGGCAACAGCAGAAAATGTCAATGCCAATGAAAATTACAAAAGGGACTTAAAAAATTAAAAAGTCATTTGTAGTATTTTGGTAAAGATCAGTGCTAAGATTGCATGTGTGCTACTCTGTGATTTAATCTTTGTTTCTGTGTTTTTGGGATTACATTTCTTCTATTTATATATAGACTAGTTGGTTCATGGGGAGGTTAACGTGGATCTGAATGCCAAGCTGGATTTGTGGAGTTGGGAATTTTCTCAAATACAGTGAAATTTCAGCTTCACGAAATCCAGCTATTCTAAAAGATTCTTGCTCTCATGTAAATTTGAAAATTGGAAGGCATGCCTGATTTTCTGGCATTACTGCTGAGCTTGTTAATTCTAGTGTATTCAATGGCAGACCTAGAACTTTCACCCTTTAGTTGTTTTGTTTTTATCACATTGGGTTAAAAGTGTATCACAATTTTTTTCCAGGAAGTGCAAAGTCTGTGGTTTCAACAATTTCTGGTTACAGTAACTTCGAGACAACTTTATCTGATTTTATATGTAGCTTTCAGGTTGGAGGAGACACTAATACAAAACTTCGTAAAGTTGGAAAGGTTCCGTACTTTAGCTAGAAAAGCAGTGCAGCCCAGAACTCCAAGGTTCCCAACCTTGAAACTGGCAACAGCCATTTTAAGGGGGTTGGGAATGGGGACAGGAGACATTTTACACAACAGAGACAGTTGCATAGTTAAGTTCAGCTGCCTTCAAACAGAAACAGTTTTGGTTGCCCAGATTTCTGAAACATGACTTCTGGGCTTTGGCCATTTGAGAGAAAGGTCTGAACCTGTCAGAATTATTTGAAGAGGTAAGGTAATCTTTTGGGTGAACTCACATACTTCTTTTACAGAGGTCAGGTACCCTTTGGAGAAGTAAGGCACCCCTTTGGCATTGTTAAAATTAGACATGAATGTATGTAAAATTGGATAAGGTCTTTGAAGATGTTCAATTTAATTCCTTGTTGTTTAAATTTTGAGAAAAAAGCATCACCCAGCCTGCATTTGGAAAAAATCCATGATATTTCAATAAATATTTGTTGATATGAGCCTGAGCGTTATCATCATACGATTAATGTTCCTTGTCTGTTTCCACACCTTTTCATTACCATTGTGTTGGATCTGTAAATTTGCATTTTGACCAGTCAGAGATGTTGTAGCTGTTTTTAAATTGGTGTGGGGGTGAGGGGACGGTTACATGAATACAGGTGTTTGTTTTTAAAGGGGACTAAGCACTTGAAAGAAATCTGTATTTGTATCAGCGATTAAGTAATTGAAGCAATTTAAATTTCTTGAATGACCTTTTATCAATGAAACTTTTATTTTAAAATATTGAAGTCTATAACAGACACTTAGAAATTTATTCTGTTTAATTTCAGCATAGGGACCAAGGCCTTCCCATGGTGAAGTCTAGGTGACTTGGCAGCAAAGGTATAAAGGACCATGAAGTGTGGTTGGAGTTCATAGATTGGTAAGGAAGGTATGAGAAGCAATTGAGGTTAGTTTCTGGGCCTTACATTGGTATGGAGGACATGGGATGGGTAAAGGGTCATAGATTACCTTGTGGGTAATGAGATGCTATGGGTGTGTGGTTGGGGGCGGGGGGTACATCAGGAGATTTCATCAGTTAACATTCTGGCTCTCCACCACCCTCTGGCTGCCTATATACTGTTTCTAGGAGCAGAATGCCTGACTTCATTTTGCACCCATTCCCCAGTACTGAAGATTACAACAATGGAGGCACGTTTTCTCAACCTAGGTTTGTGGAGCTGGGAATTTTCTCAAATACAGTGAAATTTTGGCTTCATGACATTGTAAATCCAGCTATTCAAAAAAAAATTCTTGCTGTCATGTTTTGGAATCCCACTGAAATGGCCAGAAACCTGGGAAACTTAGGGGCTGGGCTTGGAGACTGTCTTCATTAGGATTCTCTCACCTTCAGTATTCATAGTGATACAGTTTATGGAGCTGTTACCTTTCATGTCATCTAGCATTTGTGAAACTATTGGTGATTATAGGGCCTACTCAGGATAACAAGGTCTACATGTACACCAATCTTCAGTCCTTAAACAGACTATGAGGCACTATCATTAAAAATCATTAAAAATCATACCCTTCTGCTGGACCTTGCTTGACTCCCTCCAAATAGTTACTTTCCTTCCTGATGCACAGTCTAGCAGCACTGTCTTTTAGGACTCCACTAGTTCAGTTCCTAGTAGAGCGGCTGTGACAGAGTATTTTGTGTTCTTTTTTTCCTGTGGTGCTTTTCCAAATTGGTGTGGAACATGGAGGAGTATGGATTCATCAGCCCTAGGAGGGGGCATTGTGTTGGGTGGGAATAAGCAGGAGATTTGCTTGCCTATGTTTGACCTGGAGACATGATATTTTGTGGGTCTAGAGTCAATGTAGAGGACTGCTAGGGCAATTCCCTGCTGACTGTATACGCTGTGCTGCCACCTCTGTTGAATTTGTCCTGAAGGTGGGATATGACATATGGTCTTGTGAACATATCCAGGGATAATGATGATGAAGTCTGGGACATTTTCTGTAAAGTACGATTCCATGAGTATGACTCTAGGCGGTTGTTTGATCAGAAGATGGAACAGCTTTCCACTTTTTGGAACAAATCCCCAGACGATAGCAAGGAGAACTTTGCAAGATTGACAGGACTAGGTTACTGCTGTTGTTTCTGGTGCCTATAGGTTAATGCTGAGTAGTCCATCCAGTTTCCAGACTTTGTATTGGTTTGAGACAACCGATCATCCTTACTTGTCCTTGAACTGTGTTGAAAGGACATTTAAGAGTCTATCACGTTTCTGTGGTTCCGGAGTCACATGTAGACCAGACCAGTTAAGGACAGGCAGATTTCCTTCCTTAAAGCACATCAGTGAACCAGATGGGTTTGTACAACAAGTGACAGTGTTTTATGATCACCATTAGATCAGCTTTCAATTCCAGTTTCTTTCATTAATTGAGTTCAGATTTCTGCCATCTGCCATGATGGTGTTTGAATCATATTTTACCACATCCCAAGAAGATTAGCCTCTGATTAAAGGAAGCTATTGCTGGACAGGACTTCTACTCCCATAAGTTTGCCAGGCCTTCCCTGGAAGAGGCAGAGTGGGTTTCTCACCAGACTCCAGCCATCTGATGAGATGCCTGCTGCTTCAACAAGATTCTGCTACACTTTTTGGAAAAAAAAACGTATTCCCAATTTTTCTCAAAATTGTGATTGTGGGAAAGTTACACTTATGTTGTCAGTGATGTGTATTGAGCAGAGAAAATCACTGCTCCCACATTATTCTCCTCCAAACAATTTATTGTTGGGGCCTGCTTTTAACTCTATGTAAGTGAATATCTTTTGAATAATTTAAAAACTGGCCGTAATGGAATCAGTTTACCATCATCTGCAGCGCAGTGTATACAACAAAGATTTTTTTTCATAATTTGTGTGGTGACAAGCTCTGAGTTTGATGTCTGTCAAATGTTTCAATGTCAGCCAGCTGTGTAATGAGTTTCATCAGATTCAAGGCTGCTTAATTTCATTTGAATGAAAAATTAATCTGATATCATATTTTGCATTCAACCACTGTTCTCCAGGTGCAAAATTTGCTCAATTTCACAAGCATATTCATTCTGATCTGTTGTAAGCTGCATTATAACTGATCAAATATGAAGATTGAAACCATAACATTTACTGACTATTACTCTTGGTTATTGGTTTCTTCTTACTTGTTTGCACGTTATGGAGAATGCTGGCAAGGCACGAGAAGCTCAGTTTTGCATCCCAGTGATCATACTTTACATTTGAGTCTCATTCGAAATATTTAGCAGGGAGAGTATTACCTTGGATTTGGTCCTAACATGCATCCGTGCATACTCTTGCATTGATCAGAAGAACTGAGAGTAATTTGCTGTGTCAAGCATTGCTGATATGTTACAGAATTCCTGACAGCAGTGTAGGAACACCTACAATTCGAGGACTGCAGTAGTTCAAAAAGGCAGTTCACCAGCTTTTCCAGGGCAATTTGAGATAGTCAATAGATACTGGTCTAGCTAGAGATGCTAATGTTCCATTAATGAATTAAAAAAATATTTAAAACTTTTGACTGACTTTGACATTGACAAACTAATAACCTGTTCCTCTGAATACTATTGAGAGGCTTCGAGAACTACTTCTAACAATATGCGAAAGGCTGGCGTACCCTCTGAACTTACTCCCTTGAAGTTACATGGATCCTGTTTTTTTCCAGCCCTGAAACTTCCCTCAGCTTAAACTGTGCATGGAATCTTCTCAGGCATTGAATGGCATGGGTATTGCAAGAAAGTTGGGAGAATTGCAAGAGTTCGGCAGCGAGGAGCTTCCTGCCATCAAGAGCAAAAAGTCCCATTTTCCAACTAAGTGTTGAACAGCAATGTTAGATTCTTGCTAGTTAGCATACAATAATATCCTCATTATTTCTTCATTTCGCTTCAATGATATGTAGTCTCCTATTCTCCCAACCGCTGGACAGAAATTAGATGGCAATAATACCCGATTTGAAAGTCAGAACTGTAATCTGGTGACTCCAGCTCACCACTTTTTCCTCCTGCACTCCGTAAGTCACTGAAATCTTCGAACATGCTCCGAGCGTAGTGATCACATGTATGCCCTGTCCATCAGGGTCCTCAGGTCCCATTCCATAAAGTGGGATACCAATTTCCCTCTGTCTGATATGTCTGGGCAATTGACAGGTACTGTGCAGGACAGCTGTGGACTGCCAACGCTTGACTGGATGTATGACTTGGCTTTAAAGATTGTGCCATTGCCTGGAATACCTGGAGGCCTTGGCAGTGGCCAGCACTTCCACTAGAGGGGAGTGGGAGAATATGATATACATAGGTAATGAGGGGAGTTTGGGAAAACAGCCATCAGAAAATTCACTGAGGTCTGTGGAAAGAAACCTTCCAGAAACTTGCCAAAAATGACACATAGTTGATATATGAAAAGCTTCAGTCCTGTGTCTAACTGGTAAAAAAAAATCCCCAAAACCAATTTTTTTTGACTGAACAAGCAAGTTATATTCACAATGAAAGCACAGTTAAATGATCTGATACAGTTAATTTGACCACTAATCCATCTACTTTTTCTTCTGTCCATTGATTTTCTTCACTGTAAAGAAGTTAATCTTGGCTCATTGTATCCTGCCTTCACACAATTAAAAGAAGTAATATACTCACTTCTGAAATTTCCCTCTCTCACTTTCCATTGGTGTTGTCATTTTCTCGCTTTCTCCATTCCCTACCCTATTTCTCTCATTTTTTTCTTCTTCATTTCCAATTGACTCCCATCTGCCAGAATCTTATTATCTTCCCATCTTCTAAATCTACTTGGACTTGATTTAGACTGCCCAAGTGCAATACCACAGGAGTCTATCTGAAAAAGTTTCTGCTGAACTTGAAAACTTCAATAATTGCCTCAATTTCTATTGTGCTGAGGAACCCACACAAATTTTATTGTTCAGCTGTGAAAGTCATGTTTTCAAGCATGCCAGGGACACTGAGTATTTGTCAATATGACACTTAATCACAGCAGCATCTGTCAAGTTACAGCATTATATTTAAGACATGAGGTTGAGCCAATTTTTTTTGCAGTGGGTGGTTTCTTTCAAGTGGTCTATATCCAGATATTTGCAAGATTCGTGCATTGTTCAAAATACAAGCAATACTTTTATTAAAATAATGTTTAAAATGTCTTTATATGCTCAGTTCAGTATTTGGATATTCTCCTTCAGTCTCCTTCACCTCTCCAACTAATAGTTGCTTGGCAACATCCTGTATTGTCATGCAGTCCCTAACGCTGGAATATGTAAGTTTTTAAAATTCATTAACGTGATGAAGGTGTTGCTGGCTAGGCCAGCATTTATTGCCTTTCCCTAATTACCCAGCAGGGAGTTGTTTAAGAGTCAACCACATTGATGTGGGTCTGGGGTCACATGTAGGCCAGACCAGATAAGGATGGCAGTTTCATTCCCTAAAGGACATTAGTGAACCAGATGGGGTTTTCCAAGAATCAGCAATGGATTCATGGTCATCATTAGACTCTTAATTCTGAAGTTCTAAGCAGCTTTGAAGTTACTGATATTTAATAAATTGAAAATAAATGCAAGCTTACATTGTTCTGTTACCAAACAACTGATTTTGGTTATGAATGGTCCATCTTTAATAAGAATACCATTTCAACACTTTGCTGTATTCTGTTGCAAACCTCTACTTTCCCCATTATTCATATTACAGGAGAAGTTGTCTTGGTTATGCAACATTCTTTTGCTCCTCCACTTCATTCATAGAGGCAGATATTGACTCTGTGCAATGGTGTAAAATGATGATAGTAAGTTTTACTTCCATTGAAGTCAATGGTCAGAATCCTTTGGCTTGCTTCCTTGGCTTGTTCCCAATGAACTATTCAACTAATCTGTGACAGAACAGTTACAAACATTAGTTGCAACTTTTTAAAAGAGAGACCTCTTTTGAAAATTACCCTTTTGCTATCATGTTATCCATTCATTGTGCTCTGCTGCCCCATATCCCTTTGAGACTAAAACTCTTGACCACCGACCCTCACTTATTACCCTTAAATGATATTCTGATGTTGTCAGAAGGTTGAGAGATTTTTAGTAGAGATTACATTGACAGAGATCTCAAAAGAGAAACATGGCCCTCTTCTTGGTTAAGTTAATGTCCTTAAAGGACCTAATTCTAGTGTATTTTCATTTACATCCACAAACCCTACCAGGCCCAGACCAGAAGCTCCAACCTGTGCTGAAACCAGTGTTGAGACACAAATTGTCTCCAAATAAGTGATGTTGACAGTGTAGCGGCCTGACACATTTGAGTACAGGTGGCCGTGTGGAGGGTGGTCGCGAATGCTAGAAGATAGCAACCAAGCTCAAAAATCTTTTCAATTCCTGGGCGCCATCTATAATGTGCACTGTTGGAAACCCTGTCAACCAAAAAAGATTGTGCTGTCTTTCTAAAGGGAATGTGATGTTGGCCATTACATTTAGTACATCACCAATTGGTTAAACTTGGCAAAAATGTAATGCAGTCATTATGTTCACACCTGAAAGAAAGAGCTGGCCTTTCCAACAGGTGGCATAGCCACATGTGTCCTCCTTTGTGTAGCTATAATATAATAGATATTAGCTATGTATAGAATATAGCTATGATATAATAGAGGGACCAGCAAATGTAAATCCTGAGATAAATGTAGACCCTTGGATAAGGGCAGATATACATACAACATGTAAAGTACAGTTGTACCTGCTATTCTATACTCTTAGGACTTACTCTAAAAATCTAGAAACACAATTGGAACTGCCAAAAATATTTCCATCTTATTCACATTAGTGCTCTAAATAACATATTAACTGAAAGAAAAATTGAGAGGTAATTGGACAGAAAGGTTTTGCAATGCAGAAATCTGCATCAAAATTGCAAATAAAGCAGTATAAAAAGCTAAAAAATCTAATCTTAGATAATTTTAAAAAAAATTATAGCTTAGAAAGCTGCACCTACGTACTATGTGTACCTGTTCCAAATAGGTGGAAGATATTGCTGATCAGAAATTTGCAAGAAAATGACAAGTTCCATCATGGTAACAATTGACTTGTTTTTTATACTAGCCGCAAGTTTTCTTCTGGATAGCAGGACTCCTTCTAAAACCTGGGCATTTTTTCCTCATGTGCAAAATGCATCTTTATTTTGTGACCCTACACTTAACTCCATCAAGCCTCTGCACTGCTCATGGAATGTCACAAAATTACAACTGAAGTCTCTATTAGTAGGTAAAGACCTTTTCGAATGAAGGTCTCGTGTTAACTTAAGTTCAAAATAATGTGTAGTGAGATTGTGAGGCAGTGGGAGATAAATCTTGATTCGCTAATGCCTTACCTCAGTAGAGAAAAACACCATTGACAATGTGCTGCTTCAGGGAGTTCTCATATTGAGCCTCAGCCTCTGCTACATTTTCTGATGCATTATTTTATTTGTGGATTGTCGACTGCTTTTAACCCCACACATTCTCTAAAGAAATATGGGCCTCATCCTGATCAACAATATGCCATTTAACTTGGTTTATTCCATTCAGTTTCTAAAGGCTGTATTCTACTGAAACCTGTGTTGATCATACTGAAACCTGTCTTTCAAAGGCTTAAATATATCGGTGATACATTACTGCTTTTAATTTTTAATATAAAGCTTCTCTTGGAATTTTTTTAGCTCTTTTCTATCATTGAAACTAAACTAGTGCTCTGCTTTGTCTATGGATTTTGGCAAAATTGACGAGAAGTAGGTTTTTCACAAAATTGGATATTAAAAGTGGATTTTGGCAACTGTCCTTAGGCCAAGAGTCAAGACTCATGACTATATCTAATAAACCGTTTGAATGGTATTGCTTTGTCTACTTGGATTTCTTTTGCGCCAGAGATTTCACAATGTCTAGAATTCAGGAAGGGAAACAAAAAAAATTGCTACGTGGATAATATCCTACTGCATGGTAAACTGAAGAACAAATGAGATCAGAGGCTGAGGGACATATTAAAGGCACTACAAAAAACAGGCCTTCAAGTAAATTAGAAATACCAATCCGCTAAAATGATTATATTCCTAAGACATATTATCCAAGAACAAGATATCACAGTGGATCCAAGGTGAGCAGGAGCCATCAGTGAATTTTTAGCATTCAAGCAGTTCTTAGATATGACAAATCAAATGGGAAATATTTACCCCCAACTTAGCTACTCAACACATACAAGAGCTTTTTAAGAAAGGCGAACAATCGTACTGGAGTTACATACAGACTGCAGCTTTTGAACAGATTAAAGTAAAGTTACTTCCTACCGATATTTTAGTATGTTTGAATCCAGGTTTATTCACTGTAATGGCCACAGGTGCATAATCAACCAAATTAAGAGCAGTCATGATGGGGCATGAGAAACAGTCTATTTTACATCAATAGCTTTAACTGAACATAGGTACATTAAAATAAGTGTTAGCAGTTACATGGGGATAAGACAGGTTTGAAGACTACCTCATGGCACTGAAATTCCATGTTGAGACGGACCACAAGCCTTTGGGAGACATGACTGGGGTTGAAAGAAGTCACAAAAAAACCTGTATATATACAAAGATTCAAGCTTAGGCTGATGATATTCAACTATGGAATAGTTTATGTTCCAGGCACATTGACATAATGTCAGCTACATTTGAGATGAACAGAAAAACAAGATCTCAGTCTTGAAGGAGTAGAGACTTACTCTATGGCTATAACCACCACTTCACTGCAACCCAGGGTGAATGCAGACAAAATTGTGCAGCTAAGAAATCTGACAAGGAGCACGCAAAAGTCTAACAATTCTTCTGCAAGGATGGTAGAAATGTAGTTCGGCAGACCAAGTACTGAAAGGTTATCAAGAGCAGAAACAACCCTTGACAATAGTGCAAGATTTATTGATGTAAGACCATAGAATGGCTGTATCAAAGTTGACATGAAGAAGAATCCTACAGAAATTTGACTGATTTATTGTTGTCACATGTACTGAGATACAGTGAAAAGTGTTGTTTTGCATGTTTATACAAGCAGATTATACCATACTAAGTGCATCAGGGTAGCAGAACAGAGTGCAGAATATAGTGTTATAGGCGCAGAGAGAGAGATCAGAATTAACATTTGAGGAGTCCGTTCAAAAATCTGATAAAGGCAGGGAAGAAGCTGTTCTTGAATTTACTCGTACGTGTATTCAAACCTTTATAACTTCTGCTCGATGGAAGGAGTTGGAAGAGAGTATAACAGGGATAGGAGGGGTCTTTGAATATGTTGGTTGCTTTCTCAAGTCAGCAGGAAGTATAGGTGGATGGATGAGTGGTTGCCATATCATGCTGTGATGCATCCAGATAGGATTCTTTCTTTGCTGCATCTATAAAAATTGGTAAGAGTCCTTGTGGACATGCCAAATCTCCTTAGCCTCCCAAGGAAGTAGAGAAGTCAATGTGCTTACTTGATCATTGTGTCTAGATGGGTGGATCAGGAGAGATCTCTGGTGATAATTTCTGTCATGGTCAGTTATGGATTTGTTCAATTTTAAGGAGAAAATGTATTTAGCTGTACTTGACTTTATTTTACAGGATGGATTGAAGTGGCAAGGCTGCATTTAACCACAGCAGATTCAGTGATCAGAGCACTGAAACAGAACTATGTGATATATAGTTTCTTGGATGGATTAATATTGGACAACAGATCTCAATTCATGAAACAAAAGTTTTCAAGAAGGCACTTTGAAGGCAGACATCAATCATGTGACAAGTTCTCCATTCCATCGCCAGTTGAATAGGAAGGGTGTAAAGAACAGTCAAGACTTTGAAGTCACTAATGCATAACAATCCACGCTGGGAATTAGCTCTACTCAGCTACAAACCAACAATATTAAATAATGGGCTCTCGCCAGTGGAACTAGGGAGGTGGTTCAAAATTAATTTAGCAGTTTTAGGACACAAACTCAGGCCAAAGTTAATATCACAAGACCATAAGAAAGTAAAAGAACTAGGGAAAAGCCATAGCAAAAAGCAGCAGAAGTGGAACAGCTATAAACACAGGCTGTAAACTTGTCAAACTTTAGACCAGTGCAGAAAGTCCGGTTAAAAGAAGTAAGTAAAAAGCCATGGCTGTTAGAAAAACAGATCAACTGAGATCTTATATTATCAGAATGCCGGCAAGAACATTCAGGAGGAGGAGGAAGGCACTGACCTTACTCAGGCCAAGTGAGACAGAATATGATCATTATAACATGTGGGACAGCCATGTCTATACCACATCATACAGTATTCAAAATGGTACGACACCATCGCCCCAGTGCTGAACTCGTGAACAAGATCAGGACCAGTCAGAGTTCTAGATTGTCTCAACCTGAGAGATTAAAACTTCAAGGGGGGAATCTGGTGATCGGGAGGCATTAGTGATAAGAGTAATAACGGTGATAATTTGTTAATAATGACTTTAATGATTACATAAACTATACAAGTAAGTAAATGACTAGGATAATGTAGACGAAGTAGAGAGACATTTGGGAGAAACCTGTAATTGAACACATGATTCTACCATCAGTAGGACAGAAGATACCAGTCAAGATTAAGCATTTAAAGAACAAGGCCTTTTGCACTATACTTGGGAGCTGTATTTGACAAACAATGTACATTTGTAAATAAAGGAGTATTAAAGTACATAGGAGTTACAGAGTCTCACTTAAGAGATAAGGAGCAAGCAGCTGCAAGGAGAGTGTATATGCAGACACACACAGCCTGCCATAGTCCAGACTAGTGTCTCAAAGGGCGTGTGGCAGTATTGGCTTAAAGCAGGAGTGTGTTTAAAAACCACATAAGTCCACAGTTTTATTTTCTCTCATTGGTAGCTTTCTACCAGCTTCATTTGGTTTTGATTTGCAATTTCTCAATAACCTAAGCAAATGAGTTATTCTTTTAATATGGCGTTAAAAATTATGAACACAGGTATGACGTGAGGGTCATAGACATTTGCAATCATGTGATTTTTAAAAATAAATGCACACAGGATTTTCTTCTTTTAATTTTAGTCGCCCGTGTCTCCTTTCCCCCGAAGATGATGATTCATGCTGGGAATCTGTTCCATAGGAACCAGCTGCAGCTGGTAAAAGCAAATCTTTATATACCTCTCCCACAGCCTCCTAAGCTTCACAGCCACTGGACAGAATCTTCCAGGCCTAGAGGATGCAAGGTAGGAGGTGAGAAAAGTATTTAATCAGACAGGGTGATGGTGTATCAGAGCTCCACCGCTTTCCTGCCTTTCATTGTATTAAATTGTGGGCAGGGTGGTCCATGGCTGATACTTTCACTACCATCATCTGAGGCCCTGAAGTGGTCAA
>NC_063360.1:29803729-29810863 GCF_021869965.1 Rhincodon typus | reverse complement strand
AACATTGAAACAATGTGATCATGCCACCCACTCTTTTTTTTTAAACATTAAAACATCTATCACCTGTCTGACCTGAGCTAATTCTCGTTGCTATTCAGGCTATGGAGGATTTGGCGCACCTCCAGCTGACCAGTTTGGCCCACCTGGAATACCAGCTCCGCCTGCCACACCAGGAGCAGGACAGATGGGCTACCCACCAGCAACACAGACACCTCAGGACATGAGCAAGCCACCTGCTGGACAGCCCGAATTCCCTGGGTACAACCAGTATGGTAGGTAATAGTAGTGTAGGATTTTGAGGTGCTGTAGGATTAGAAAAGAACACAACCCCCTTCAGTGCAGATGACTTCCTGAAGTCAGAGGCCCTTCTACCTGCTGGGAATAGAAGCAGGTATTGCGTGAATACCAGAAGACATGGAGGTAAAGAATGGTGGGTTGAATTAGATCATCCTTTTCTAGCATTTTATAACTTAATGGAATAGAATCTACTGTAAGGGTCAGAGCAGATGACAAGTGCAGATTACTAATTTAAAAGACATTAACTTAAAAGTAGTAATTCACTTTTTACATCAATGCAGTGTTGTAATTTTTAATGCTGTGTCTCCTGATTTCTACTTTAATCTGCTCTTCCCTTCATCACCCTCAAAAATGTTCTAACTTTGAATGTGGAAGTTTCTAACCCAGCTGTTGGTCTGTCTATTGTTCCTGATCTGAATCTTAACCTTGGTCCACCTACTTCCATTTTATTTAATAAACCTGGCTAAGTGCAGCTCTCTGCTCTTTGTTCTAGATTGAAAATCTAACTTCCAGTTTTTTAAGTAAGCAGGATGATTGCTTCAGCCAGATTTCATTAAGGTGAAAAATTATTGCAAGAAATTCAGGATATGAATAAATTAAAACCGGGCTACTTATCTAAGGACATGGTGATTTATCAAGGGCTTTAATGTCTGAAAAGGGCTCCATGTAAATTTGGCAGTGATGAATTATAATTCTCAATTTCTGGTAATATTCAATTTTAGAAGCTTTAATTTTAATATTACTATAATGGAGTCCTCAAAAGATGGTTATGATGTTTGTTTTATCCGGCCTTGCATTCAGATTTAACTTTTCCTTTTTACTGATATGGAAGTAGCTGAACCAAAGCATGTAGTTCACTAAAATACACTCTGTTCACTTGCTGTTATGGGGTGCATGTTTGTTTTCTCCCTATACCCAAATATACTGTGCAGCTCAGTACCTTTTCTACAGGCTGTACTACAATGAAGGTACTTGCCCATGGGGTGAAATTCCGATGATTAACTTAGACACCATTTGTTTTAACTTTTTTTATATATTGATAGTTTTGTTGCCACAATTTACCTATATGGAATAAAAAAACTGACCAAACATCTGCTTAAATGTATTTCTATTTCGCTGGCATTTCTGTGCATCCATATACCATTGGTGACCTGATGCATCTATGCCATGGATTGAAGCAGGCTCAGGCTTACTGGGGTAGTCATCCTGGTTTCCTCATCTCCCTAATAGGCATGGGTAACTATCCTCAGGATCCTTCAGGCTACGGACCCACGCGTCCTTCTCAGACTTACGGTCAGGCTGAGCAGGGATATAGTGCAGCAGGTAGGTGTTGCATAGACTTTGAACTGCCTTGCTTCAACAAAGATGAGTAGCTTAAGTAGGATGTAGTCCTTACTCACTTAGTTTTTATTTTAAATGGGAGAATAGTGTGCTAAATCAGTTGAGCATTTGTTGTGCTGGTACAAGGATGATCTAATTATGCAAATTAGTTTGATTTTTGTAAAGTTGCTTTCTGTTAAGTTAATGATGACTTTAGTTTGCACCTATCCTCTTAAGCAGTTGTAACTTTTTCTGTTCTATTTGTTTAATAGGTTATGGGCAAGATATGAGTGGTTTTGGCCAAGCCCCAGGTTTCTCGGATCCAAATCAGCCCGCTCCCTCATTTGGAGGACCCTCAGCACCAGCACCTCCAGGGGCTCCACCATCCGCACCAGGTGGATTTGCCCGCGGTCAGAACCACAATGCTCAGGGGTTCCATCCTTACAGGCGTTAACCATGGCAGGGAAAGGAAATAAAGGAGTATATTCTGGTGTAAACTTGGCCAGAAATTCCTTAATTTTGTGACTCTTTTGTGACAATCACTTGATTAAATAACAAAAACAACAAAAAAAATTTAAAAGGAGTTTGAAGGATACGCTGTGGGCTGTGGACTGCATTTTTTTTTTTTTTTGTTTTTTGAATTTATTCTCCTCTTTTCCCAACAGCACAATGATCTCTTTGTGCTCTGAGTGTTGCAAGGTTTAGGAGAAATATTCTGCTGTACCATATAACTCTTGATTTCATTTTTTTGATTTGTTCCTTACTCTGAGCCTTTGTTTTACCCTAGTATACTTTATGTTTAAAATTGAAACATTTGAACACAGACGTTACAATTTTTAGGAGAAATTTTGTACTATTTACATCTGACTTATTTTTTAATTTAAAGATGTAGATTTCCCTTCAGAATGGCTGTAGAATAAACTGCAAAATAAAGACAGATGACCCCAGTTTAAATAAAGAGAGCACATTTCGTTTAAAATATCTGGCCTCTTGAGTCATTTGTGCATGTTCCTAAAGGAATCTAAGTGTGATATGTATGTGCAAATACATAGTTGATTTTAAAATCTTTAAGTTAGTGTATCTGGAGCACAACAGAAGTAAGGACATGTTCATGAACAGAATCTCTCAGTCTGAGCAATGTACCTGTCCATTGCTCATTACTGTCACCTTTCTGAAAGTTTTTAGGTTTGATCTGAAGTTTTGTTTAAATTGTTGTGAGCCAGAGGCTTTTTCACCCATATGCACCAACTTCAGGTTGGGAGCAGCTCTGGATGTTAATGCTTTTCCTGTAGTAACTATTGAAACATATTTGAGGGAGGACTTGCATCTAAGGGACAAATTTCACGTCCCCTACATCCCGATGGTGGCGTTTGTTCATTTAAGTATGCCAGTAAATTACTGACCATGATGTGGGGGTGCTAGTGATGAACTGGGGTGGACAAATAAAATTAGAGAACACCAGGTTATTGTGCAACTGGTTTATTTGAAATCAAACTTTCATAGCATTGCCCCTTTGTCAGGTGAAGTGAGAGAGAAGGACACCGAATTTATAGGCGGAGAGATCAGAAGGCAGCTTTGGAGGATGCTTACCTGAAGATCAGAAGCTGAATGTCCTTGACTGTTGAAGTGTTCCCTCAACTGATAGGGAATATTCCTGTCTGGTGATTGTTGCATGGTGTTCATTCATCCGCTGTCGTAGCATCTGCGCAGTCTCGCCAATATACCATGCCTCAAGGCATCCTTGCCTGCAGCGTGAGAGAGAGAGACAACATTGGTCAAGTCACATGAATATCTGCAGTGTATGTGGTGGGTGGTGTTCCTATGTGTGATGGTGGTATCCATGTCGATGGTCTGACATGTCTTGTGGAGGTTGCTGTGGCAAGCTTGTGTGGTGTTGTGGTTGATGTTCTGAAGGCTGGGTAGTTTTCTGTGAATGATACTCTGTTTAAGGTTTAGCAGTTGTTTCAAGGCGAGAAATGGAAGTGTAGGAATGATCTTGGTAGGATGTTCGTTATGATCGATGATATGTTGAAGGCTGCAAAGAACATAGCATAGTCTCGCCACTCCGGGGCAGTACTGGATGACTAAGCATCCTCCAAGGCGGCTTTCTGAGATACACCACAATGCAGAATTGCCGAGCAAAAACTGATAGCTAAGTTCCGTACCCATGATGACTGCCTCAACCGTGATCTTAGGTTTATGTCGATAAATTCTGTATCTGTAAAATCTTTACTGTCCTGTTTTGAGGCCATCACCTTGATAAATGTGATCTCTCTACCTTTAATTAGTTTGTACAGTTTTGATTACTTATTACTTGGATAATAACTTACTCTTATACCTATCATGTTATTCCAGTCATTTGGTTTGTCTCCAGCACCTCCCCTTTATATTTTGTAATTATCTCTCTGCCTCATTTAATTGGCTTATAGGTCACCTCTTGGCATGTTAGTCAGCTGTTGATACTTGCACTGTCTGACACTTGATCACCTGTAGAAACTTGCTATTTGACACTGCACTCACAGCATTTATATGATCTTTCTGCTCTTGATCTCCCTGCCTATAAATTTCTTGTGCTTCTTTCTACTTCACTGACAAAGGGGCTACGCTATAAAAGCTTGTGATTTTGAATAAACCTGTTGGACTACAACTTGGGTGTTGTCTAATTGCAGTCCAGTAAGGTTTCACAAACCAATAAGGTAGATATCAGATTTATCTGTCTTTTATGTGTTTGGTGTCTGAGGAATAATTAGCATGATATACAGGTCAATGTTTTGAGACTGTAAACCTCTAATTCTTACTCCCTATGCACTATCATTTGTTTTGTTCCAATGAATTATTGTTGCAATTTGGAATGCTCCATGCCTTTTGGACTGAAATTGGAAAATTTTACAAGGTACTGCTTTTGGAAAGTGTCCAACTGAGTCAGAAGTGTCCCAAGTTCCTGTCCTTTGTATCTCATTTTGTGTACTAACATCAGTATAATTCCAAACCTGTGCAAGGTTCTTGCCAGGAAAACTGATCCTTTAAAATAAACCAAAGAACTGTGGATACTCAAAATCTGTAAGAAAAACAAATTGCTAGTGAAACTCAGCAAGTCTGGCAGCATCTGGAGGGAGAAAGTGGAATTAATGTTTCGGGTCCAGTAACCCTGCTTCAGATGAAGAGTTACCAGACTCAAGACATTAATGTTGCTTGCTCCCAGACCTGCTGAATTTCCCCGGCAATTTGTTTTTGAGCTGATATTCGTATTGTAAGCCAGGCCAAAGGGAAAGTCCTGCAAAAAGTGTTTCATGGCTAGAATTTCACACAGGTGTTGCTTTCCTCATCAATTCTTATGTAATCCAGGATCAAAAGATGATTTAATTTTTATTTCAAATGCAGATACTGCCAGCTTCCCCAGGAGAATCTGTTGGTACGTTAACCTGGTGGTTGGCCTTTTCTACTACTGTTGTGTTGTCTTGACTCAGCTGGCATAAAAGACTCCACAAGTTGGTATTGGTCAACACCTGAAAAGTACAGTGGGCAAAACAAAATTGCAGACGATGGGGTTGGGGTTTTTAACGGGCTTAATAGCTTGTCAGTGATTTCAAAATGAAAGCTGGTTGATTTTCCTCTTTCATGACGGGTGACATCGTATTTCCAACACAGCATTTATTTCTTTTTAACACTTTAGATGTCAGCATGCCAATTTGGGGATTTAAAGTCCAGTCTAATTAAGCACCTCAGACCACATTAAGCTTGTAAGATGCGACAATCTGGCTCTGTGTTTGAGCTAACTGGACATAATGGGGATATGGTTAACAGTACAAGTATTGAGTGGAGAAATAGGATCAATGGAATCTTGCAGTTAGCTTTACATTCAGCAGGTTGGTCTGCTGAAGAGCTTTACTCTCGCTGGTGTTTGTTGTTATAGTGTATTACCAAGTGATTTTGTCTTTTGCAAACAATAATTGGGAAATCTTTCAGCACATCTGTCTGATTTGCAATGTTAGACAGAAAAGATTCATCCGATGTAGGATGCGCTGTGGTGAACCCTGCTTATTCACTTTCTCCAGTGCGATTTAAGGATGGATAGCAAATGTTGAGCCTTGCATTGTTTACATCCTGTGACAAAATAAAGTTTTAAAAAGTACCTCATGCAATGGCTTTGTGAGATCCTCCAAACACACAAAGTGAGAAAGTGCAACAATGGCATCCTCTCCCAGTTCAAAAAGGGTGCAGAAAATATTTAAAGATTTTGCCAGGTTTGGAGGGCTTGAACTTACAAGGAGAGGCTATTTCCCTGGAGCATCGGAGGCTGAGGGGTGACGTTATAAATGTTTATAAAAGGGGTACAGATAAGGTGAACAGCCAGGGTGTTTTTCCCCAGGGTAGGGGAGTCCTAAACTCGTGGGAATGGGTTTAAGGTGTGAGAGGGAAGATTTAAGAGACCTATAGGGCAACTTTTTCGTGCAGAGGGCATGGTTGAACTTGGTACAATTATAACATTTAAAAGGCATGTGGATGGGGACATGAATAGGAAGGGTTTAGAAAGATATGGGCCAAATGCTGGCAAATGGGACTGGATTAATTTAGGATATCTGGTCAGCACAGATGAGTTAAACCGAACGGTCTGTTTCTATGCTGTACAATGTGTAACTCTATAATGTACCCAGCAATAAGTTACTAATTGCTCAAAACCAGCTGTGGCGAGCAGAACCTTGCTTGCTACTAGACTACCAAAGCAACTGTTGAACTGAGCATTAGCACTATTTATTTTGGTAAAATGAAAAAGGGCAGGACTTATACAATTAATGGTAGGGTGGTTAAGAATGTGTTTAGCACACTTGTCTTCATTGCTCAGGTCATTGAGTATGGGCGATGGGATGTCATTTTAAGGCTGTACAGGACATTGGTGAGGCCATGTCTGGAGTACTGTGCAGTTCTGGTTGTCCTGCTATAAGAAGGAAATTATTAATTTGGAGAGAGTTCAGAAAAGATTTACCAGGATGTTGCTGAGACTGGAGGGTTTGATTTATAAGGATAAGCTGGGACTTTTCACTGGAGCATAGAATGTTAAGGGATGACCTTAAAAAGGTTTATAAAATCGAGGGGCATAGGTAAGGTGAACAGCAAAGGTCTTTCCCCTAGGTTGGGGAGTTCAAAACTAGGGGACATATTTTAAGGTGAGAGGAGAAACATATAAAAGGGTCCTGAGGGGCATCTTTTTCACACAGGGTTGGAATGAACCAACCAAGGAAGTGTTGGATGCAGACACAGTTGCAACAAAGACATTTGGAAAGATACATGAATAGGAAAGTTTTAGAGGGATGTGGTGAAAATGCAGGCAAAAGGGATTAGTTTAGTTTGGGAAAACTGGTTGGCATAGACAAATTAGAGTGAAGAATCTGTTTCCTGCATATAGCAAGGTCTGTCTGTTGCACATAGGTTATTATCAGCCATCTCCAGTCCCATTAAGAGATAGTAAGAACTGCCGATGCTGCAGTCAGATAACACAGTGTGGAGCTGGAGGAACAT
>NC_063360.1:29785863-29803329 GCF_021869965.1 Rhincodon typus | reverse complement strand
CTGCTCCCCTGATGCTGCCTGGCCTGCTATGTTCCTCCAGCTCCACACTGTGTTATCCAATCCCATTAAACTGGGTTGGGTGTAAGTCATTCTCAATTTTGAGGGACTGTCAAAGTGAGGAGATCTAATTGACAAAATAAAAGGCTTTTTTTAAAGGAAATACTATTCTAAAATTCTCACGTTACTTGCCTAGTTTCATATTTGGGGACAATTTCTAATTTTTTACGTTAGTTCTAGTTCTCGTTTTCTTTAAACCCACTCTTCAATGCACAAACATTTAATTCTTACGTTTCAAATTTAATCATCTATTTATTCATACAAACATATACAACACAACCCTTCTCTATACTCTACTTCCTCAGCAGTAATTTGTAACTTTTCTAAATCCGGTTTATGTATTTCCCTTTATTCTTCTATGGTTCTGCTCACCATATTTTCTTTCCATTTAATCTGAGCAAGGTCACATTTTATCTCTCTATAATTAGCCACTCCCAAGTACGGTTCCTGTTCAACTTTTCTGCTCCTATGCTGAACCTACTTATGCGATTTATCTCTCAAATGTCACGCTGCCTTTAAGCTATGTTTTTATTTTAGTACTAGATTTGTGTATTTCCAACTTTTTTCAATGTTTTATTCATAGCTATAATTACATTTGTATCATGCTTTCAACATAATAAAGCAACTCAGGGTGCTTCCAGGCAGTGTTATAAAGCAGAATCTGATGCTGAGCCTTACTAGGCAATAAAGAACTGCAGATGCTGGAAATCTGAAACAGAACAAAATTGCTGGTGAACTCAGCAGGTCTGGCAGCATCAGTGGGAAGAAAGCAGACTTAACGTTTCAACTCCAGTAACTCTCTGTCGGTTCTCAAGAAGATACTGTCAGAAATTTCTGTCCTGATCAGGCAATATTAGGGTAGATGACCAAAAACTTGGGTCAGAGTTTTATGTGTCTTTAAAGGTAGAAAGAAAGAAAAGTGGAGAGTGTTATGGCTGGAATTTCTGAACTTAACCTTGGGTCTCTATTTGTATTTTGGTTTTTTCCCCAAATTCGAGTCTGCAGAGTAGACATGTAGTAAGCAAAAAAAAAATAACATGAGGCAACTTGCCGCAATACAAGAGGCAAAGCAAATGTGACTTCCATAAGTGCAGCTCATCGTTGGATGGCTATCTCATCTTGAAGATGCGTAAGCAGTGAAGGAGCATAAAGAAGCAGTTAGACACATCATTGTTGAGCATTGGGCACGTGATGAGTACCCTTGTTCAGAAGGGAATTTTTTAAACATTTATTTAAATTTAGATTTTATTTATATTTTGTTTTAGATGTTGGCATGTAAGTCGACCTGAAAAATCCCTCCAAGAATGGTTGATATGTATGCCAAGAATGAAAATGAACTTGCAGCATAAATATCGCTCAGCGTTTTGAAATGTCAACAGCATCCAATGCTAAGATTGGGTATGCCCATCTTGGCCACACAGCTCCTCGTGCCTTCTTGATCACTTGTGCCCAGCTATAAGTTATGTTAAACATACATTTGCAGGAGGAAAAATTGATTCTGATTGATAGGTATGGCATGTTAAGCCTGAAAAGAAGAATTGATCTAAATACCTAGGCTAGATAATTTTAAGCAACCAGTTCAGACATGTATGACACATTCCTGGAGCAGGTAGGATGAGGGAGGTGGTGGCCTCATTGTATTATTGCTGGGCTGCGACCCAGATAATATTCTGGGGACCTAGGTTCGAATCCTGCCATGGCAGATGGTGGAATTTGAATTCAATAAACATCTAATAAGAATCTAATGATGACTGTGAATCCATTATCAATTGTGGGGAAAAACCCATCTGGTTCACTAATGTCCTTTAGAGAAGGAAACTGCCAAACCTTACCTGATCTGGCCTCCATGTGACTCCAGACCCACAGCAATGTGATTGACTCTTAACTGCCCTCTGGGCAATTAGGGATGGACAATAAATGCTGCCTAACAAGTGATGCCCTCAGCCCATGAATGAATAAAGAAAAAAAAAAGTGAATCTTAGCCTTCTAACCCAGAGATGAGACACTACCACTGTGACACATGAGCCCTTATGAATATTTTCTCATCATTCTGTTGAGAATTATAGGAGCAAATTACTGCGGATAGTGGAATCTGTACTGAAAACAATAAATGCTGAGACCACAGTGGGTCAGGCAGCAACCATTGAGAGAGAGCAAGTTAACGTTTTGAGTCTAGATGACTCTTCATCTGAGCTGAAGTGAAGTTTGTAGGGGACACCATTTATGCTATAGTTAGCGCATGCACAGTGGCCCAGTAGTCGCCACCCTGGCCTAAATCCCGCGATATTTGCTGCAGCGGAAATGAGATCTGTCTTTTCCAGAGAGAGCGAGTGAACATGGTGGGTGGCTGTAGATGGTGGAGTTGAGAGAATCCACTATAAACCCAATAGAGTGCTGTGGAAGAAAAGATGTTGATAGTTCAGATTAAGTGATCGAAATGTGAGAATGGCAGAACAATGGTGTGTTTAACTGCCAGACTTGAAAGAACACAGTCCCAATGGGGTGGGGAGCAAGGATCTGAGAATGTAACAAGCAAAGGGAGGAATGGGTGTTGGTGCATAATTTGAAGGTGTTGAATTCAATATTAGGTCTAGGAGGCTGTAAAGTGCCTAGTCTGAAGATGAGATGTCGTTCTTCCAGTTTGTGCAGATTCACTGGAGTATTGTTATTGAGAATTGTTGTTGCATGTCTCTAGAGCAAGTGGAATTTGAAACCGGGTCTTCTGGATCAGAGTTAGGGGCACTACCACTCTTCCAAATGAACCTTTAGAGTCCCAATGTTATGGTCAATGTAGATTTTCTTTAAATCAACCTACTAAAGATATGTTAAGACATATATCTAGGGAAGGTGGGACTTGAAGCTGGGCCTCCTGACCCACAGATAGGGACATTATCATTGCACCACGAGAACCCTAAAAGTCCTTTTATATACTGGATCAATACACTGTGGAGCTGGAAGAACACATTAGGTCAGGCAGCATCAGAGGAACAAGAAAGTCGACGTTTCCATAAGACCATAAGACATAGGGGCAGAAATTAGGCCATTTGGCCCATTGAGTCTGCTCTGCCATTCAATCATGGCTGATAAATTCTTCAACCCCATTCTCCTGCTTTCTCCCCGTAACTCCTGATCCCCTTCATCAGAACTGGGTACGTGCAATAATATGATTAATGAAACGAATAAATGAAACCACGTCTACCTATGGACCAAATAAAAACTGAAATAAAAATCTTGCAGATGCTGTAAATCAGAAACAAGAAAAAACAGAAATTGCTGGAAAAGGTCAGCAGGTCTGAGGATTAACTCTGACTCCTCTCCACAGATGCTGCCAGACCTGATGAGCTTCATGATTTCCAGCATCCGCATCTCTTTCGGTTTTTATTTAGTATTTAACTCAGTAACATTAGGCCCCTCTTGACAGCTACGCGCATGCGCAGTGGCACAATAGTCGCCGTCCCGGCCCAAATCCCGCGATATTTGCTGCAGCGGAAACGAGATCTGCCTTTTCCAGGGAGAGCGGGTGAACATGGTGGGTAGTTGTAGATGGTGGGGCTGAGAGAATCCACTGCAATCCTTGTCCATCCGCCCCCTGATTAATAGCGGAACGTCCGTATCGACAATGATATCGTACAACGGAGTCCGTGACCATAGTGTGGACTCGTTATCTTTTTGAAAAACAATTTATATCAATCGAACGGAGTGCGGGTGTCTGTGGGCCTCGGGCTGCTTCATGACATCTGAGTCCTTAACCCTGGAATAGGCTAATTTTTAAAGTTGGTGTCTCTTTAGTGTGGGTGATGGCGCGGGCTGGGTCGGGGGCTTTAAAAGCTCGGTGCCAACTGAGTTTAAGAACGATCTCATAGCGGAATTTAAGTTTGTGGAGTTAAGTCTCCGAGGCGTGGGATTTCCTCAAGGCAGCATCGAACAGCCAGCACTGTTCACCCCCGTTCCAGTGGAGATCTTATATATTGTTTAAAGAAATGCAACTGAATTGTCAACAATAGCAAACTGCTAAAGAGGGTGAAAATTGATTGCACGGCCTTTTAAACAGAACCTGTTTCGAAGCATCAAACGTCTTTGAAGCAAAGAAAATGTGATAGCTGAAAGGTTTTTATTAGGTGTATTTTACAACACATGATTTACTAATTCCATTTTAAAAATGTGGACTGTCCCTATGTTCCAACAATACTTCAAATAATATGTCTTAAGCTTGTGTATTTGTAGCAGTATTTTTTATTTTAATGATTTTTTTTAACATAGGCTGACCAAGTAGAGCAAAAGAAGAAGAGGACTTTCAGGAAATTCACCTACAGAGGTGTTGACCTGGATCAGCTCCTTGATATGTCCCAGTAAGTTGCATTGTGTTAAGTAGTAACTTCTGTTGTACCAGATGTATACAGTACAGAGGAATGATCTGTGGCTATGTTTTCAATGTTAAGAATACAGTTTGATTAGTTGATTTATTTCAGCTTTTTTGGCTTGAAAAATGTGTTTTTATTTTAATTTGGAGGGGAGGTGGAGTGTCACAGTATCTGTTGACATACTGCAGCCCATCTTTGGTTCAATTTATTGTTGGTGCATGTACCTTAGTACAGTGAAAAGTTTTGTTTTGTGTGCAGTACAGGCAGAGCATTACATACAAGGATATAGATCATAGGGTGTTTAAACAGGGTGAGGCATACAAGCTTATGGCTGCACAGGAGATTCATAAAATCAAGATCAACATTAGATTTGAAATTGTTTGGAATAGGGAAGAAGTTGTTTTCGAACGTGTTGGTACGTATGTTTAAACTTCTGTCTTCTGCCTGACAGAAGAGGTTGGAAGAGAGTATTACCAGGGTGGGAGAGGTCTTTGATGATGTTGGCAGCTTTTCCATGGCAATGAGAAGTGTAGATTGAGTCCGTGGATGGGAGGTTGGCTTGCGTGATTGTCTGGGCTGTGTATGCAACTTTCTGTAGTTTCTTACCGTTCTAGGCAGAACAGTTGCTGTACCAAGCTGTTATGCGCCAAAATGGAATGCTTTCTATGGTGCATCTTTAAAAGTTGGTGAGGATCCGTATGGACGTGCTGAATTTCCTAAGCTGTCTGAGGAAGAACAGGCATTGTACCATCTTGACCGTTGCATCTACGTGGGAAGTCCAAGACAGATTTGGTGGTTATTGTCACTCTTAGGAACTTGATGCTCTTGACCCTCTCCACTTCAGCTCCATTGATGTAGATAGGGACGTGTCCTCCATCCTCCCTTGGACTACCATGTGAAACTTTAAACTTTTACCAAAAGAGATTGCAGGTATTTGCGTAAAATATCACTTCTTTTAAACAACAGCATTTCCAAGCACTTCATAACCAATGACTTTTGAAGCATCACCATGTTGAAATAATGATGGTTCATTTGTGACAGTAATAAAGGAGAAGAAACGCCATTCTTTTTCTTCAAAAGAACACTTTGCTTTGGATGTGAAAGCACCCAGACTCCTTTTAAATTATCAGCTGAAAGCTAGCTCCTTCAGAATGTCAACAGTGGATGTTTTGCACTGGACTGGTATTTGAATGTGGAAACATGTGATTTAGGCCAAAGTGCTGTCACCTGAGCCACAAGTGACATTATAAGAGCACTCTTATTAATGAGTGTAGATATTTTTAATTAGCCTGCTAAGAGACATCTATTGAATGGGACTTGAACTCAAGCCTTTTTGCCTAGAGGTGGGGATACTACCATTGTGCCATAAGGACCCTTATTAATGCGAGTGTATGTAGAGAGGTAAGTGCAGTTACAAGTCAACAAGTAAAACAGTTTGCTATCAGATTTGGTAATCACCAGGGTCTGAGATTCCATAGTAGATGGAGCAGGGAATATTGGTGCTAGTTGAAAAATGAAATATGCTGATGTTCATTGTTGTGAATGGAATTTTGTGCACTTTTATGAGGTTATATTGATCAAGACTAATCTTGATCTATGCTAAGTATAGCATGCTTGTATCTTCCCCAGTTATTCCAATGTTGGTATGCTATAATGAGTTCACAGTTTTGAAGTTTCAGCAGTGTTTTATCAATCCCCCCCCAAAAAAAGTTGCCTGAATGGTTGATCAGGGATCCCCATTGGTCACTATTTCTTGTGTTGGACCTGCCTGAATAGATCCAGGGAGTGACATGACAGACTGAAAACCCATCACCTTGATCAAGGCCAGAAAGATAATACGGTTGAGTTGAAGCTATGCTGGGACTTGTTTTTATATGTACGCTTTTCCTTTTCACCAGAGAATGGAAACCTTGGATAGTGTGTGGAGTTGCACCCTTTTTCTCTGACTTGAGCACCACCTGCTACCTTTGTTCTTCTCCGCAAGAGTGATGGAAAGACCTTGATTGAAGGGCAGTAATTTGCACACAAGATCCTGCAAATAGTAAACATGTGAAAGATGTCAAAACAATTAGATCACATCTGAATTTCAAACTGGGACTACAATCAACAAATTTCTGTCTCCAATGAGTGCTGCCATCTGATCCTGGCTCTCACTTGCAGCATGCATTCATTCAAAGATATAATATGGTCTAGTTTTAAAATGGTTAGGCTTTCAGAAATGCAATCCTATTGCAAACTCCATTAAATCTAAATTAATCGGCCTGTTGTTGAGAATTTTCACTGACATTTTGCTTTTGTTTCTAGTGAGCAGCTGATGCAGTTGTATTGCGCTCGTCAGCGGAGGCGTGTGAACAGAGGTTTGCGCCGCAAGCAGCAGTCCCTTTTGAAAAGGCTGCGTAAAGCCAAAAAGGAAGCTCCGCCAATGGAGAAACCAGAGGTGGTCAAGACTCACCTCCGGGATATGGTTATCCTCCCAGAGATGGTTGGCAGTATGGTGGGTGTGTACAATGGCAAAACCTTCAACCAGGTTGAAATCAAGGTAAGGTGAATTCGCTGCTGAATTTCTTCTTCACTGGCAGCTTTCTAGTATATATTTTGACATAGGCAGAATACAATATTGAAAGCGATTCACAAGATTATGTGCTGCATTAGTAAGCATTGGCTGCTTCAATTTTCCAATTCAGATAGATCAGCATGATTTTTGTTTCTTCTCTGGGTATATTTCATTTACTGTTGCTACTAATAGGTAATGTGCAAATAAGTAGTTTTGGACATTGCCTTTCTACAGCAAAAAAACTGGATATTTGGTTCATTTTCCTTGTGCTGATGAGACAGTTTGACCTGTTTTGCCTTTGCTAGCTCTTCAGGGGAGCTTTCTAATTAATCTCATGCTCCTTTTCCATTTTAAAAATTTGAGTATTTCTTACAAAGGTGAATCCTATTGTGATGCTCCATCCTGCTAGGAAAAAGGAGGCTGAGCAGCCTGGATGAAAAAGAGCGTAGTGTGTTTCAGTATTGTTGAGTTGAGAGACATGTTGCCAAAGCTTTTCATCTCCCATTAGCCAAGATAAATGTGTGAATGCCAAATTTCAAACAATTGCAACAACTTAAAGTACATGAGAAAAGGGTGCTGAATGGTCGCAGTGTTGCCATTGTGAAAGCAACTATTGTCCTGTCAAGATCCTGGGTAATTCGGAAGAGGTGCAATGTGTTTCTGTATTCTGTTGCTATATACATGATGTATTGACCCTTGGGTGATTACTTGAGATGGCAAACATAAATATTCTGTATTGTTTATGTTGGCAAAAGGTCATAGACAGAAACCTAACATTTAACATTCCCACATTACCAATTACTAGCACTAGAAGCTAAAATTTGCCCACGGTTTTTTTTTTAAAGAAAGAATCTTGCACTAAATTTTCTGGAAGGATGTTTCAATTTTTCATTGCATTAGTCACTGCAGAACCTTTATCTCCAACAGATGGAATGAACCTTTTGCCCCTGAGGCCGCCATCCTCAGTTGGCTCCGATATTATGTATCTGGGCTGGCTTTCCCAAACTGCCTGAAAACAAATTTCAACTCGTTCAAACTGCTTGCTGCTAAGTTCTGAGCACTGCATACACTTCATTCATTTTTGCAACATGATAGGTTAACAGTAACTTTGACCCCCTTAAATTCTGCCTACACAAATTGACGCAGATCAAATTTTAAGTTAGGAAGGAGGCATTGATGAGTGTTACTGTTGCTGGACCAGTAGTTTAGAGACGAGTGCTCTGGGGCTGTTTGCTAAAGTCTCACTTTTGCAAATGGTGACATTTGAATTTGAGTAATTAAACTAGAATGGAAACTAGTCTAATGATGATTATGAAATGGTTATTGAAAACCCTGTCTGATA
Source organism: Rhincodon typus (assembly GCF_021869965.1). Classification (NCBI taxonomy): domain Eukaryota; kingdom Metazoa; phylum Chordata; class Chondrichthyes; order Orectolobiformes; family Rhincodontidae; genus Rhincodon; species Rhincodon typus. The sequence goes on along the minus strand of NC_063360.1, from coordinate 29,795,015 downwards.
CACTTCTTATAGTGAGGGGAAAAGCTACCATCCTCATGTGGTCTTGTCTGTAAGTGATTCAGGTCCAGAGTGTAATGTGTTTTGCCTCTTAATTGCCAGTGTTTGAAAGGATTGAAACTGGGTGGACCACTCAGCATTGACCCAAGTCACTGGAAATGACAGCAGCGCACAGACGTGCTGACCCTGCAAGCCCCTCACTAATGTGTAGGGGCTTGTGCCTGATAATGCTTTTCACAGGGTCTTATACCTAACAATGTCCCAGACTCAGCCATTGTCATCCCTGGCAGGTCATACCCACCAGAGGTGGTGGCAGTGTGGTATACAGCCTGGGATGGAGTTGTCCTTGGAGTCCTCAACATGACTGTGGACCTCATCATGTCTCATGGTATCAGGTTAGACCTGGGCAGGGAAATCCACTGCTCCCTCTCAGTGGATGAATCATCATGCCTACATTTTGAACAAACCTCAGAATCCTCAGAGTAGCAAGAAATTCGTTACCAAGAGTGAATCGGGAAGACCACTGCTGACTAAACTGGGATAGTCTTAAAGGACATAAAATGTAGGAGCAGAACCAGGCCTTTTTGCCAATCCAGTATACTCCACTGATCAATGAAATCATGGCTAATCTGATGATCTGTATCTTTTCTCCATCACTCTTGATTCCCTTATCAAAATTCTGTCTATCTCAGCCTTGAATGTACTTAATAATCCAGCCTCTACAGCTCTCTGCGGTAAGGAATTCCACAAATTTATTGGAAAGTTCCCATTTCCCTATTTTTATACTCCATTTCCTTTGGAAGAAAGGCCAACGTTCCATTTATTTTCCCTATTTTATCTGCTAAACTTGTACGAATCTTAAAAAGCTTGCATAGATGAGGACTCCCAAATGCCTTATATCAATGTAAAACTTCTATTTGAAAAGGGAAGGAGACAGTAAACTGGTACCTGTAGGCCAGTTAGCTTAATGTCCGTTATCAGACTTTTCCAGAATCGAAGGATTCTTGGAAGATTACTGCCAGTGCATCCACTGTCTGTGTCGCTGCTACTTTTAGTAGCCTAGATGCATCCCATAGCTGCTCGACTGGGTCTGCAGCAGGTGGTGAGGGAACCAACAAAGGGAAAACTTATTTTACCTTGTCCTTACCCATCTACCTGTTACATGTGTCTGTCCATGATGATATTGGTCGATGGGTGCCACACAGTTCTTGGGGAGACAAAATCCTACCTTCACATTGAAGGTGCCCATCATAGTTTTGCGTGGCATTGCTACCATGCTGATGACTTGTATTTCAAACAGGCATAGTAGCTTAAAATTGATTGACAGTGATGTTCTGTGGGCCATCAGTGGAATTGTATTCTTCCACCATTCTATTACTTGGCTGAACGAAGAGATTGGCCCTGGTTCAGTGAAGAGTATAGGAGGGCATACCAGGAATCACTGTCAGTTTGGTGAAGCTATAGCATGTTAGGCAGTGGACGCAACTTAATGTAAGACAAAGCTAGGTGATCTCACAACCATGGATCAGATCTAAGCTCTGCAGTCCTGCTGCATGTTGTGAGTTAGGAATGGTGGTAGCAAATAAAATAACTCTCTGGGAAGAAGACCCTCCACAAGTAAGCCCGTACTTAATATTGGGAAAGCCCAGCACCCCTAATTGTAAAAGACAAGTCTGTTTCCAAGTCTGTCTTCTGCTGCATCTGTCTTCATCCAGAGGTGCTGAGTGGGTGACCTATCTTTGGCTCTTCCTGAGGTCCTCTGCACTGCAGATGTCAGTCTTCAGCCAAATCGATTCATTCCACATGATACAAAATGACTGAAGGCACTGGTTAGTGCAAAGGCTGTGGGCTTTGATAGCAATCCAGAAATAGTTTGAAGATTTGTGTTTCAGGTTTAGCTGCGACTTGTGTGGAGCAGTTCTAGGATAATTACAGCAGTGGCATCTACCTCTCAGTTTGGGGAGTTGCTCGGTTATGGCGGTCTATCAGCCCTCATCGTCAGCAGTGTGATGGAATGTGTAATCGACAGTGCTGTCAAGTGGCCTTGTTCTACCATATCCTGCTGCAGATGCTCAGTTTGGATTTTACCAGGCCCACTTGGCTTCTTACAGCTTTGGTCCAAACATAGACAAAAGAGTTGGTCTGTAGAGGGGTAGTGACAGTGACTGTATTTGACCAAGAGTGGCAATAAGGAACCCTAGCGAAATTGGGTAAGCTCTCTATTGGTTGAAGTAATACTTAGCAGCGAGGAAAGATGGTTGTGGTTTAGAAATTCAGTCATTTCAGCCACACAATGTTTCTGCAGGAATTCCTCCAAGGTAGTTTCTGCTTTAAAGCCTTAGCTGCTTCATCTGTTACCTTCCTGATATCGTGAGGTCTAAGATGGTGATGCGGAATAATCAGCAAACAATGTTCCATACTACTTACAATGATTCATATCATATTGAAGCAGCCTGTTTCCAAATCCAGCAAGACCTGGATAATATTCAGGCTTGGGCTGATGTGTGACATGAAGGTTACTTGTCACTTAAGTGCCAGGCAGTGAACATCTCCAATAAGAGAGCATTAAACCGTGATCTGTTGACATTCAGTGGCATTGCCATAGCTGAATCCCCTACTGTTAATATCCACGGGTTACCATTGACCAGAATCTGAAGTAGACCAGTTGTATACATACTGTGGGTACAAAAGCAGGTCAGTGGTTGGGAAATCTGTGTCAAGTAACTTAGCTCCTGTCTTTCCCAGTGCCTGTTGTTTGCTTAACCCAATTGTGTTCATACTTCACTCTGCCCAAGGCACATTTGTCAAACTATACTATTAAAAAAAATCCATGTGGATCACTGCAATGATCAAGACCCATTGGGGAATGACTGCCTGTGAAGATTTCTGAAAAGCTCTGCCAATGCACTTGTGCGAAGGAAACCTGTGGAGCATTGCAGTGAAACATTGGTGTACACCAGAAATTATGTACTAATTTAGAAATTCGATAATAGACTGAAATTTGATCTTTGTTATAAAGTAATACAAAATGCATGATAATAAGGTCTCTGGTTTACAGACAAAAATCATAGGTGCAGGTTCACTGGGTATAGCTGACCCATTTTGTGCTGCAGAATTTTGTTGATGTAATGGAGACAAGCTGCCTTGGTGAAACTACTCACTAACTGCAACAAAAAGATCTACTTTGCTGCATGGAACTGTTTGTAATTTGCAAATCTGCCACTATGTGGTGCAGTGCGCTGGAGTTGTACCTTGTTTTCAAAGAAATTGAATCAGATCTCTCTTTCTTTGGCAGTTATTGTAGTGTTGGCAAGTGCCTTTTAACACTAGAGACGTGTGTGTTACAGTATAAAGCCATTTTTCTCATGACTGATTTAGATAGAAGAAGGGGCTGCTGGTATGTGGATTAGTTAACGCTTGTGGAAAAGCAACGTGTATATTTCATAATTTGAGGAACAGTATCTGAAAGCAAGTCAACTTCATTATCACAACAGCGTAAATCTCCATGCAAAACATGGTTATGCTGTAGGCTTAAGAAAAGGGTAGAGGAAGATGAAGCCATGTTGCGTTTATACGTGAAGGTAAAGAGGTGGCTGACCTATCCATCCTACTGTTTGAAATAGGGCTGTGGAACTTCTGTTATTAAGCATATTCACAACAGAAGTTGATAGATCTCTGGAGACTGGTGGCATCAGATGAAATGGAGACAGTGCAGGAATATGGCATTGAGGTAGATGACCAGCTATGATCTAATTGCATGACAGAGTAGGCTCGTTAGGCTGTGTGATCTACATTCCTGGTCCTACATTGCTAGTGAAAGTTTCAAAAACTGTGAAGTGTCATGTCAGAATAGGTGGATGGTAAAATCTTCTGACCTTTAGTAAGTCCAGGAAAAGTTATTTCATTCAGACAAGAAACAGTTAGCCAATCGTTGCTTAATTATGACTACAGCTTTTATCCAATTTGTGGGATTTTTATTTGTCATATAGACTGTGTGCCCTCCAATTATCTATCTTCTGCTTGGATGGCATGACTTCTGAATGAGAAGTCAGTGCTGGGATCAGCATCGGTGCACTGAACAGACGTGTAGCCTCATGTTGCGTGTGGGGGACTGACCTACTTTACTGGCTTTTACATTTCTGTTGCCTCCATGTTTCTTCCCCTGTATCCAGCTCATGGTGCCATCGTTTTATAAAGTCAATATAATTGTACTTGTTTTAAAGATTGAAAGGTGCATGAGCTCTTTTTTTATTAAGTGGGGGCCATCGTAAGCAATAATTTAACCTTGTTTTATTGAGCATTTACAAAGTGAAAGAGTATATGCAGATCGCAACTATATTTAGTATTTTAGTATCGAAACAGTTTTCCTGGCCAGTCTAGCTGTGTCTTGAACTCCTGTTAAAACTATAGAAGTTAAATTAAATTGCTTTGTATTCTTTGCTAACTTTTCCTTTTTTTTGTTATTTTACAGCCTGAAATGATTGGCCATTATCTCGGCGAGTTCTCCATCACCTACAAGCCTGTCAAGCATGGCAGACCTGGTATTGGTGCCACTCACTCCTCCAGGTTCATTCCACTGAAGTAAACAGTTTGCAGTGGAAATGTGTAAATAAAACTTGTTTCACTGAATTTAACTTCATGATTATTCTTGAGCAGATCAACAACTTTCCCACTTCTTGCACTGTAGGCTGGAACATAAATATTTTCTCTACATGTATTTATCAGGCATTTCTGTTTTTCGTTTGCATAGTTCTTTTTGCAGTATCTTTAAATGAAAGATACATTTTTGCTTTGATCCTTTATTTGAGAATTCAAGCGCAACTTGCAATATTTAAATTGCTCTGCAACGTCTTTGAGGACTTTTGTATAAATGGAACATGGCTGATGACTTATGAGCCTTCTCTTCCACAGCAGATAGATCGGGAATTCGAGCAGTAGCCCAATTCCGTCTAGCTTTATGGACCAGATCCATAGAGGCTAGATTTGATGACTTGGTGAAACTGGGTGGATGTCTGATAATTAGCATTAGAGTTCCTCGTGAGGAGGTCTGTGCTGGGTTGCAGATTTTGTGAAATCTTTGAAAAATTAAAAATTCCTAAAATCTGTTTCAAGTTGAGACATTTGAGAACAATTGTAAAGAAACATTGTATAGTAGAGGTTGGCACAGGGTAAGGCTTAGTGCTAACCATATTGAGTCAGGAGCTGGAGCAGCAGATGGACTCGAGTGATGCTGAGATTGTTGTGGACAGCGCGTTCGTTGAGATGTACGTGTTTAAATACTGTTGAGAGTTGCTTTCTTGGGATAGCAATGGAAGCCAAGCCCATGGCATTATGGGTAGCCCTACTGCACAAAAGAGGAGGAAGTAGAATGGCAGGGCTATAGTGAAGAGGACAGACAGATGTTTCTGTAGTCACAGAAGATACTCCAGAAGTATGTTGAGGGAAGAGGAACTGTTAGTGCTTTAGGGGAGGCTTTAAACTAGAATGGCAGGGGGTTGCTAACTTGAGCAGGGAGACAGGATAGAAACTGAAGACAAATATAAGAAGCAAATTTGGAAAGATGAGAAAACAAATCTGAAAAACAAATGGCCATAGTGCAAAATAAAGCTACAATGACTAACAAGGTTAAAAAGACAGGTCTAAAGGGTTCGTGCTGTAATACATGAAGCATTTTCAATAAAGCAGATGAATTAGCAGTGCAGATAGACATAAATAGTTATATAGGTGCAGTTACAGAGGCATTGCTGCAGGATTACCAAGGATGGGAACTGAACATCCAGATGTATTTATTATTTAGGAAGGGCCGATGAAGAAGGAAAGGAGGTGGGGTAGCATTATTGGTAAAGTTGTTTCAATGCAGTGAGACAGGATATTGGATTGGAAATGCATGCTGTGGAATCTATAGGGGGAGATGAAAAACACCAACGGGCAAAATATGCCCATATGCAGTGTTTGCGATGTCAGGGAAGGCATTAAACAAGAAATCAAATTCATGTAGTACACAATTAAAGTCGCTTTTGTCTTACCATACTGTAGGCTGGTCTCTCGTAAGAGAGACTCCTGGTAGACGTTTAACCTGAGGATCACTACATCTCAAGCGAGGGTGGCCTGATGGCTACCTCTTGGTAACCTCGGCCAGTGTGGGAGGATTGAACTCACACCATTGTATTATAAAAGATGTGATAACAGAATGTTTGGAAAGCAATAATGAGATTGGACAGCCAGCTTGGGCTTATGAAAGGCGAGTCATGCTTAATAAATCTACTGGAATTTTTTTGAGGATATAGAATCATAGAATCCCTACATTGCAGATAGAGGGTGTTTGGCCCATTTGGTCTGTACCAACCCTCTGAAGAGCATCCCACCCAGACCCCCAGGGTGTTGGTGAGACCACACCTTAAGAGTATGGCGTGCAGTTTTGGTCTTCATACCAGAGAGAGGATATATTTGCTGTAGAGGAAGCACAGCTGCAGTTCACTAGGCTGATATCGGGGTTTGCAGGACTGTCCTAATGAGGAGTGATTGGTTTGACGAGGTTATATTCACCAGAGTTTAGAAGGTTGAGAGGGGATCTGATAGAAACGTGCAAAATGCCAACAGCTGAGATAAGGAAACATTTCTTCACGTGGTAGTAAAACTGTGGAAAAGGTGGCACTGGCATGGTGGCTCAGTGGTTAGCGCTGCTGCCTCATAGCGCCAGGGACCCGGGTTCAATTCCAACTCACTGTATGGACTGTCTGTATGGAGTTTGCACATTCTTCCTGTGTCTGCGTGGGTTTTCTTTAGGTGTTCCAGTTTCTCCCCTCAATCCAAAGATGTGCAAGCTGTGGATTGGCCATGCTGAATTGCCCATAGTGTCCAGGGATGTGTAGATTAGGTGCATTAGCGATGGGATAGGGAAGGGGGACTGCTGTGGGTGGGATTCTCTTCAGAGGGTCAGTGTGGACCTGTTGGGCTGAATGGCCTGTTTCCACTCTAAGGATTCTATGATTCTGTGTATGGAGAGAAAGTGACTAAAAATGCAGCATTGAGTTAGAGGAGCAGCCATACTTATACTGAATGGTGGTACAGGGTCAAAGATTGAATAGTCTACTCCAGCTCCTAGTTTCTATACTTCGAAGTGTGGCAGCAGTAGGTTAAGCATATACCTGAATGATAGGTCAACCTCACAGTGAATGCTATACATAAATTCCTTGTTCTAATGTTAAGGCTCAGGATACATGGAATTGTTACAGTGTGGGAGAGGCCATTCAGCCGATCATGCCTCCGCCAGCACTGTCCAAATGAATATCTTACTTAATGCCATTCTTTTGTCTTCTCCATTGCCTTGCACATTGTTCTTTTTCAAATAACTGCCTTGTACCCTTTTGAATACCTCAATTGAACCTGTAAACTGTAATAATTTGCAAAACAAATCGCAACCAAAATAGGTGTGCACTTCTTTCATCCAGAAAAAAAATAATATCCTCCCACTTTGAAAAATTCCTATTTATGAACATCAATTTGTCCCTCTGCACGTTGCCTTGTAATCTGTAGTGTGTAGGTCCTTTACAGGTAGAAGCGTGGATACAGATGATTTTACGTATTGACACGTTGAATGCATCAAGCCAGTAATACACTTTTATAGAAAAAAAAGTTGGGAGGTTCCAGTTGCAATATTTTGCGCACTTATTAAACAATGGGAATACAGTGGAAATTCACTAAGTACTGAAGCTCATGGGAATAGGTAATAAGGAGGACCTAACAAGTTCCAAAGTATTAAATATTTTAAGAAGGCAAAGGGAGGCATTGCTGCAAAAACTATCAGGTTATTCTTCTTTATGTTCCTGCTGTTGTTGACCGACATGAGCTCCCAGTAAAGGAGTACCTTATACATCATTTTCAAATGCAATTACTGCATTGCTCTTCCCCAGCTCTCTTGCCACCTTCTCCCTAATTATCAGATATCTGAGCTTCACATCCTGATCTTAATTGTTTCCCATTGGTAACTCTGCCTTCAGCTGCTTCCATCCAAAAACTGTCAGTTCCACACTCTTCCCCCGCCAAACTCTACCTTTTTTTCTTTCCCCTCTGCTCTATGATGGTTCCTGAAGCCTATCTCTTTGACCAAGGTTTTAGTAATGTTTCTTAAATAGAAGGGCAAATTTTAAAGGAAGTTGGACAGATGTTTGAAGGGAGCAGTGTCAAATATGGTGAAAAGGCTGGGAAATCAGTGATCATTTCTATGAAGAGAAGACCGTTTTATTCTTGTACCCTTTCCTCAGCTTTTATTGTTGCTTTAGTACATAACCCGATTGCCTGATCATTCCAACAATCTTTCATCACCACTAGTTATTGCAACAGGATCAGATTAATCTTTCCATGTATAACATTATGCAGTTCCCCACCACTCTACCCAATCTCCATCCTTCATGTGTAATTAACCTTCATGTGACATACTTGAACATAAACCCAATTAACTGCCAACCAAACATCATACCCCTGATTTATTGACCAGAAAATTTATTTGCTATCAGACCAATTAATGAGTAGGAGACAAGCTTACTCAATACACATATAATCTTTATATACCATGCACATTTAAAAAAATAATTTACAGGTAATATATGCGGCTTTTAGAAGTATGTTTTGCTACTGAAGAGTATATCTCTCTAACCCCAATCAAGAGAGAAGCACATGAACATATGTACATCCACATCACAAAGACATCTTTCTGTTGGCTTTTCAACATTGTGCAAACCACAGTCTTTTCACAGGGAGTTATGTGACATTCAAATATGTGAGGCCTCAGTATATTTGGGTAGAGCATATGATGCAAAAACAGGAAGAATCCTTCAATTAGTATTTTGGCAAGCATGTTGATAAAGCCTGTTTTCCATTCTTTGTTCTGTGACACATACAGACTGTCTCTGTTGTATAAATAGTTTGCCATCGAGAGGGTGAAAATGAACACGATTTGCAGTATGAATAAGATAAATGGCGACATAGGTGAAAACTGCGTATAACATTGGTGGTGACAGCCCACCCGGGTGGAATTACACTTCAGATCGAGAAAGTCATCCTTCCAAATGGTGAATGTGTTGGTGATAACAACGAGGGAACGAATACCGAAGACCAGAGCCAAATAGTTTCTGGCACAAGATGAGACATGGGCT
>NC_063360.1:29749805-29785363 GCF_021869965.1 Rhincodon typus | reverse complement strand
ACTGCCTACAAAAAAGCATTCCTTGCACTGACACCCATTTAAAGAAATTTCTCCTATCTCTCCTATCTATATTTCTCTCATACGTCCTCTCTTGATGACTCCATCCATGACTCAATGCAAATATGTATGTTGTACTGGTATATTGATGGCTCCTTGTCAGTGATTTCCCCAACTAGTGGACTTGCACTTTCGCTTTTAAAGTTCTTAATTTCAATGAAACCAAATGGAACATTTAATGAGATTTAATCAAATGTACTAAGAATAGTTCAGTCTTAAGGCTTTCTCGAGTTGGTCTGATTCCTGTTAGTTCGTAATATTGATAAATTATGATTTTGCTGTAATCTTGCATTTGATGAACACCACTTCAAACAATATTGTCATTGTGTGGCTTAACTGTTGTCATTAATAAAGTTTGTAATGTCATGGTCTTGTGTTCTGTCCATTCCTAAGACTCAAAATATTGTCTGTTCTTAACTAACTTTATCTACTTGCACTTATATTTCGATTAATTGCATATTTTCATCCAACATATGTCTATTTTTTTACATCTTTCTTTTGTCTATGTACTTCTATTTTGTGTTTTCACTCCCTAAATGTATCACCACCCACTTCTGCATTCATTTTATTTGCTATCAGTGCCTGTCTGATCATCCCATTGTCTTTTTGATCTAGTTAAGTTTTATTTCTTTCAGGGCCAGCAGTTGAGGTGGAAAATATATTGATGTCCAGGATAAGATTGGATTGGTAGTTGAAAGGAAGTAGTAACAGGGTAGATAATGTTATGCATCACTGGGATAGGACGGAAGAAATCAGGCCATGCCACTCCTGAAGGCATCACAGTTTAGTTTTTTTTAATATGCATCATTCCTCAATTTACTTGTTTGTAGGCAGAGGTTGACAGAAAGAATTGACCAGGTTCTGTACATAACTAAGTACTATTTATTAAAAGTAAACCAACTTTAATTACAGGTAAACCATTATGAACTATTGGCATGTAACTCTACTCATTAAATCTTTTATTCTCTTTTAAACTCCCCCTTTTACACGTACACACTTACACAAGGGGAAAAAAAAATAACACAGATGTTACAAGGGCAAGGCAAATCTGGCAAAGCAGTTCAGTGTTCCTGTTTACAAGATCTGCTGAGAAATTTCTCTATATCATCATCAATTAAAAGTCTAAGCTTATAGCAACAGCTGAAGGAAAAATAAACTGGTTTTCTTCATGTTTAAAATGGCTTTTACTGCAGATAGTAGAGCTCCTGAGCTCGTGGAATTCACAGCTTCTCACTCCCTACTATCTTGTTCATAGCCCTAACCTGTTCAGTTATGAGAATCAATCACGATGTTGTTGGCAGGCAAACGGCCTTGTCTTCAATAACTGATCACAAGTCTACAAACCAATGCCTGCAAAATCTCCATTTATACACACCTATCAACTACAGCTCATCTGCAGACTACATTTCAACTAATGCGTGAACAAGCTCACTGTAACTTGTGCTTACAGCCTGTAGTAATCTTTCAGCAATCCTCCATTTTTAAAACAGTTCTTTTCATATTTCAATCCACAAATAATACAAAAACTAAAAAATGCATTCTTTAGAGTAAATATAGTTAAAAGATGTTTGTTCATATGGAGGTTAAATGCCAATAGTCGGTTGAATGGCCTGTTTCTGGATTGTCGTTCTTTGTTGTTTGCAGGTGCAGTGGGATTCTGTGTGAGAGAATTAAATTTTGCCCTGAGCGTGGCTGAAGGAGAGATTTTAGAGAATTCTGTAGTTCTAGTAGGTGATGGTGTTTAGTGTGTTACTATAATTGGGCAGCTTATTACCCATCCCTTCTTTAATTCCGACTATTTTAGTAAAATGCTTTTGATACTTCATGTAGTGACGGAAACAAAACTAGTTAACTTTTAGCAAGTTAGTGTTTCTATTTTGCCTGTGCACATGTTTGATTATCTGATTAAAGACCAATAAATTAACTGTTTATTGTAACTCAAACTGTTCTGCATATACTGTTTGAGTGTATTGTTGATGTGAGTTGAATTCTTGTGTCAAGTCAATGCAACATTTTTTTTTATCATCTGTATTGGCTTTGAAATTCATCTGCCTCATTCCTAAACAAAACAATTGCTGATTTTTCTTTTTCCCTTCTTGACAACAAATGAAATGTTTTCACCATTAATATTGTTCATTATAAAACTGTTCTAACTTTCAGATTTTGACAAATAAAGTGGATAGGAACTAAATTCGTAGCATAAATATTTCCTTGCAAGCAGCAAAATGAAACAAAGTGCTGGTGAGCAAACCAAGGAGTAGACTTAGTAAAGTTGCCATTGGACCAGAGGGCAGCTGTTTCAGGGAAACAACTTGTGGTTTAACCTGAGGGTCAGCATGCCTTCAGTGAGGAGAGTACTTAAGAAGTTGGGACCTTCATGGGAACCTCAGTTGACGCAGAAATTGAACCCGTATTGTTGACACCACTCTGATTTGCATGTCAGCTGAACTAGAATTAGTAGACAAATGCAGCTTATGTTAATGAAAATGTATCGAGTCAAGTGACCTATTTCGTTACTGCCATTTTGATTTAAGTGCATTTGAACTTTTCTGCCACTGCTTCTAGTTACAAACCAAAGCAAAGTGTCATTTTGCCCTGTTGACATTAATTGGAAATATTTCTGATGTAAAAACTAGCTAGACTGCAACTTGAGGGGCTTCAAGTCTCTGTCAGAGCCATGTTGCTATTTCGCATCATGAACCTAGTTACCAGGTTTCCTCACCCTGGGTTTATAGGCTGCACTTGTGCCACTTAACTGGCATTCACGTCAGGCCTCATGCTGTCCCAGGTTCACTGTCCAGCTTGCAGATACGTTAGTGTTCTGGAGACTGGAAATTTGCCTATTAAGTGGTCATGTGCATTCACTCTCCAAGGCCAGCAGAACAGCTTCTGCTTTGCTGTTTTCTTTTGTAGTCGGCAGTACCAGGAGAAATTGTGCAGTTATTTGAAAATGCCACTTCTGTGTAATTATTTCATAAGTTTGAATTAAAAATAGAAATATGGCAGTGCTGTAGAGAAAGTAATGTTTGATTTTCATATGAAGTTTGCATTAACTGCTTGTTTATTTACCACTTTCTACAAACATAGAGCCCAGCATCAACCATTTCTCTCATCATTTGCCTCAAGCTCCCTGCCACCTCCAAGTCCACCTTGATGTTGACAGAAAAGTAATCCAACTGGTATAAGTGTGTCCCTGGCCAAATATTCTATCCATGAATATGCTGAAGCTTTACGTAAATGCAGAATGTGCTTTTGGAGAACCAGCTAGATAAGTGTAATTGTATTATGGCTCAAAGAAGACACTAGGCTTGATGGCCTAAAGGCCTTTTCTTTTGAAGCCGCGATTCATCACCAGTGATGTAATTATCTATATTCACGCAGGATTGCAGTCATCCTCTTTGTCAGTAGAGTTCAGTTCAGTAGACTCTCTTTCAACAAGCAAACCCACAGATGATGGGGAGGAGGAAGAGGAAGATGAAGAGAATGATGAAGATGAAAACCTTCCAAGTATACTGCTGCACCAAGGTGGGACACTTAATTTTTAATCCTGTAGTAAGCAATCATGATACATAATTTCTCCCCTGGTGTCTAGTCACCTGACGTTTCCCAAGAACTGTCAGGTTTAAATTAGTGATAGTAGGAACTGCAGATGCTGGAGAATCCGAGACAACAAGGTGCAGAGCTGGATGAACACAGCAGGCTCGGCAGCATCATAGGAGCAGAAAGGCTGACGTTTTGGGCCTAGACCCTTCATCAGAAATGGGGTTTAAATTAGTGTTGCAGTGTAGAGCTGTTTAAACAGAATTGACCTCTGTACAGTTAAAACTGCAAGATGTTAACCGTTTTATATGAAACTGTAGTGTCACTTGATGGATATTGCCAGTGTAAAGCTTTTAAACGTGATATTTTATGTCCTTTCTGTATAAAATGAAAAAACTCTAAGCAGTGATTATGCAACATAACCTGAGGCTGCTGGCACTGTAGGCTCCACCCTTTTGTTTTGCAGCAGCCCTTTACTTAAAGTGATGGAGACTTCAGTGTGATGTAATGCTTTTATGTTTGCATTAAACTGAGACTACAATAGTAGGAGCAGCCAATTCTGCCTGTTCCACCATTCTGTGAAAATACTGCCGATTTTCTGTCTTGACTCCTCTCTTGCAATGATTCCATATTCCTTAATACACCTAGTAGGAAGGTCTCAAATCTTGACTTTAAAATTACTAATCGATTTTTATCATTTACAGGAGAGAGTTTCACTATATCACCATCCTTTTATAGGAAGAAATACTTACTAACTTCTGTCCTGAATAGCCTGGCTCTGATTTTGACTTCGTCACTTTGTTATGGCAAAATATGTTCCTCTTTCTTGCCCTATCAATTTATTTCTAAGCTTCAAATCTGATCACCCCCTAACTTACCATGTCGAAAGATGCAAGTTTGGTTTAGTTACTCTACGGAAAGTGCCATTTTAGTCCAAGACTTGTGACTATTTCCTCTGGACGTTGTGCTCTCATTGTCACCTGTTTCTGTGTTCCATTGGTCTCTGTTCAGGAGCAAAAGCAGAGGACCAGTGTTTTCTATACTTTGGGCACTGTTGACAGCAAGGAAATTTGGGCAGCAGATGTGAAGTGTGTATACTACTTTAGTAGATGCATCTGTCGCTGTAATATTTTTAAATATTCATTAGATTAGTAGAATTAAATAACCATTAGATAACAACCAGATTATATTACACCCTCACTAGTCAAGAGTAAAGTTGGTTCTCAATGGGTAAAACATATTCTAATCTGTCTTCATGTTCTTAAAGCATACCCATGTGCTTTTTCCTTCAATGTTTAAAGTAGCTGATGTGTTAGCTGTTCTTGCATTCACTTAGTGTAACTGGGTTCCTTTCTGGATCTTATACACTCGTAGATAATCTGGCAAGTTTTCTTTGGTATTGTCAAAGACTGGTGATCAATAAAATTCAGCTTACAAAAGGATTGATTTCCTCATGACAAGTCTTGTATAGATCTATCTGTTTACCTTGTTGTGAGCAGTTGAGCAAAACTCACATTAAGACCTAGCAGCACTAAACCAGATAAATATAACTTTACAGGATTTTTAAAATGTTGCATGTTGGTTCTTAATTGATCTAAGAAGTTTATAGGAGTGTATCTTTTAATAATTCTCTTAGCTGGATTACCTCCAACGTATTAAGAATAATTGATTCTTCTAGAAAATAAATAAAACAATACTGTTCAAAGCTTCCTGTTTGAAATATGACAGTGCTGAGCAGCACTGAGTCATTTACACTAGTCTGTTAAACCTTTCCTATTTGTTATGGCACAGGGATAGCAAGCCAGTTCAAATCAATTTGCTAACAGTGGATTGCAGCAGTGAAATTAAAAATATTCATTGACCCTCAATTTCCCAGTTGGTCCTAACCAGATTTTATGAATAAAATATAAGACACAAATCTTATAGCTTAAACGCACATGATTAATAGTAAATTGATAATTTATTTTTAATAACGTAACTTCAGTTGAGCAAAGCTAACCAAAAAGATAACAAGTTAATCTAATTAATATCTATGATTTACACTCTATCTTCTTTGATCGTAACCACACTCTCTCACCACAGACACAGTGAAGAGAGAAATTAGAAAGAAAATGAGTTGTGACTGGCCAGTTTACTTCAGGGGTTTCGAGCCCTGGTTGCTAAACATTTGTACAATCCTTGGAAACATTGTTCGCAGGCACAGCGAACTGTCTATCTCCCTTGAATTCCGACATCAATGCAAACAGCTTCTGCAAACTACTAGAGATTTTTACTTAAATCTTGCACACCGGGGCTCTTTTCACAGAACTTTCAAAAGTTCAATAATTGGAAGATAACTAGAGAGCAACCAAAACTCCATCTAGCAGCTTTCACAGCCAGACTGATCAAAACCCAATGCACACCAGTTCAATCTGTGGTTTCTCTTTTTGTATCCAATTTCTCTCTCTTTGGCTGGCCACTGACCTTTTTTAATTGATCCTTTTAACATTCAGGCAGCTGCCAGTTCTTGTGCATCATGCATCTCAAGTGCTGAAATGTTTGGAGTGTTCTTAAAACCCAATAATCAACCTGCAATTACTTTCCAGGCCAGTTGCCACAAACACTATATATCAGTTCTTGTTCTTTCCATTTTTAAAAATTGCTGCAGCTCAAAGTCTAAAGTTTAACTCAAATGCAGCTCACAATTCCAAACCAAAAGTTAGAAAATTGTTAGTGGGTGAATGGATACTGAAGGCCACACAGGCAAACTGATCCATATCTGATTTTATGCAAGTCACTGATCATGATCAAGAAAATGTCAATTTAAATGCGCTGACCTATAAAGTCTTGTTAAAAAACAATTTTCTATTTTCAAATTTTATGAAGACTGCATCCTCATTAGTTGCGATGTTTGAATTTGGAGTTGCAGCTGATAAATTTTTTTTAAAATCTACCAAGTAGCCTTGGTGATAGCAAGCCTATATTAAGCTTTTTTCGCAGGCAACTGTGAATGAAAATGTGTTCCATCCTTTTCTTTGTCCAATCTATTTAGACTTCCTAGCACTATGGCAAGATGTAGACAGTAAACTGGATGGTGGATGTGCTTCTCTAACTGATCAGATGCTTTGTCAGTCCTGCAGTACAGTGAGAGGATTGGAAATGGATATTATTAGCCTACTGAAAATGATGATCACTTCTGTCAGAGAAATTATAATCCAAAACTGTAATCTTATAACATCAACTACGTTTTTATTATTTCATGGGATCTGATGTGATGCTCATTTCTGATTACTTTTGACAAATTGGTGGTGAACTGCCTTGTTGAAAATTGTGTACAGAGAGCTGGGAATTTGGTTCCAGGATTTTGTCCCAGTGACAGTTAAGGAATGGCAGTGTAGTTCCAAGTCAGAACAGTGAGGGGCTTGGAGGGAAAGTTACAAGTGGTGATATTCCTAATAATGTGTTTCTCATGACGTTTTCTGTGACAGATGTCACAGATTTGAAAGCTGCTGCTGGAATCTTGCAGAGTTGCTATTGGTGCATCTTGTGGATCCTATATATGATTGCCACTATGCATTGGTGGAGGAAGTGAAAGTTTAAGTTGATGGATGTTGTAACAATCATTCAAGCTGCTTTATCCTGTGTTGTGTTGACCTTTTGAGCATTGTTGGAGCTGCACTCATCCAGAAGAGTGAGACTCTCACTCCTGACTTATGCCTCATAGGTAAAGAGGCTTAGGAAGTCAGGAAGTGCATACTTGCCCACATTTGAGATAAGACAGTCTTTGTTATCTTGCATAAGGCCTTTAGTATTGTTCCAAGAACAGAAAAATAACACTGATTTTCTTCTTATGGTCAAGTTAAACCACTTGGTAAAACACCTATTTTGACTGTTGTAATCTGGTTATGAAAATTTTCCACTCCTGATTCTTTCTCTGTTTCTTTTTTTTTCTCTCCAACTCACCAATGAGGATGCAGTCTTCATAAAATTTGAAAATAGAAAATTGTTTTTTAACAAGACTTTATAGGTCAGCGCATTTAAATTGACATTTTCTTGATCATGATCAGTGACTTGCATAAAATCAGATATGGATCAGTTTGCCTGTGTGGCCTTCAGTATCCATTCACCCACTAACAATTTTTTAAGACTCATTTAATGAAGAATGGCCTTGTAAAATTAGGTTGGCGAAGCATACCAACAGTTTGAGATTCAAAATATTCCCAATCAGGCTTGATTTGGTAGAAAAGTTAACCATGAATTTAAAAGCTTTATTTGTTGAAAAAGTTAACAGATTTGGAAATGCTTTTGTTAAGTGGCAAATTGAATTATGCTGCTAATTTTAAGAAGTAATTAATTTCTGTTTTCTGTTTTATTTTTGCAGAGCAATGGTCAGTAACTGAGGGGATGCTGGTTTGGTGTAAATTCCAGAAGTACCCACATTGGCCAGCAGTGGTAAGTAAGAAAAGGGACAGAAGTCCAAGGTATACTTAACTAATTTTGTAAATTAGAGCTTTTAGCAATTGTCACACCCTCTTGTTTTTAAAAAACTTGCATTCACGTAGTGTTTGACAAATACATCCCAAAATGCTTTACAACCAATTTCAGTACTTCAGAGATTGCACTTCAGAAGTAATTTTGGTTACATGGCAGTCAGTTTGCACATAGCAAGCTCCCCCAAATAGCAACGAGATAATGACCAGACAAACTTTGTGACTTGGGGATAAGTTTTGGTCAAGAGCGAGAATAGTGCAGTTTTGTTAGTCAAGTTTGAATTTATCCACTTTTTATAAGTATGCATCCCTGCTTTTAACAGGTAAGAAGTGTAAAGCCCAGGATCAAGAAGGCCAGCATATTGTTTGTCGATGAAAATATAATAGATGTAGAAAAGAATAAAAAAGGGTAAGTGAGGCTCCTTTCAGAAATTTGTCAATAAATAACCTCATTGTAATAGGTTTCGATAGCACAGATTTTTCTGTTTAAGCAGTATACCGTACATTTTTTATGGGAGTGAGCATTAAATTAATAACGCAATTTTTTTTAATTGATGTAAATAGCATTAATCCTTGAATGCATTTTTGCATGACTTTGCTGTGGCTGTCCGACTTTATTTTCTTTATTATTCACCACACTGCAACCTACCCTTTCCCACACATTTTGACTTGGACTTTGGCTTTATTGAGTTGACATGGGGTATCCTAAGGTGCTGCCTCAAGTAGAGATCATGTGCATGTATCACATTGTGTCTTACCTGATGTATTGGTGAAGAAACTTATAGATTTTTGCTTCATGTATCTGAATTAAACATAATATTTGTTGCATATGCCATTTAAAAACATTTGTTTAAGTATTTTTAATTCCAGATTAAAGTCTTCCAGTTATTTCCCATGCCTAAGCTCATATGCAAGTTATCATAGATGATTGTATTGACTTGGAGCTTAAGTCTGATATGTAGTATGAATTTCAGCATATTCCCTTTAAACCTAACATGGTGATGAATAGCCTTTAATGTTTCAATACATTAACCAAGCCAATTAATTTTATTTTTGAATACTGTAGCTTTACGGTGTCTGTAAGGACACTGAAACCATTTGACTGCGAAAACCGTCATCAGTTAACAGTAAGTTTACAATCTGTTTGTTCACAGCCATACAGTTTAATTGAAGCAAGGTTTAAAACTGCTATTTAAAGCTACCCTGATGGATAATGTAACTGCCGTGGTCAAGATCTCTGGTTTGATAACTGATCTGTGGTGTGATAGCTGGTGATATTGAGTTGACAGTTACAATATAATTCGTCATTCTTTTTATTTGGGGAATCGTAAGAAGGTGTGAATAGGATAATACAATTAGTGGTCTTGCTTTTCGTTGTTGTTCAGTAGCTACATTAGTGCACATGCTTTGGCATAGGAGTAAGCAGAATTGTGTTGAGCTCACTTCAGTTCACACAAAAATGACCACTGCTCATGAAGTTTATCCCAACGTGACTCAGCAGCTTCTGGAATTCTGGACTTATTTGGCATCATATTTGAAAGTTACAAATGACAACCATGAAATGAAAGACAATGGTGCAGTAATCATGAACTTTATTCTGTTATGTCTTGGGATACAATTGGTGTTGGCAGATTTGGGGCAAGTTGAATTTATACATACTGCATTGATCAGTGAATCTGGCATGGCCATAAATCATCAGGGGCAAGTTGAAATCAATTTTATTTTAACACAAAGTGACATTAGAATATAAACAGCCACTGAAGAACAGTCTGTTACAGTATTTAATAGAAATTAAATGAGTCCTTAAAAATTATTCTAAAAGTGAAGAAGGCACTCAGTGGAGCGCACATCTTCTTCACAGTGAGTCACTTTAACATTACTATAAATTCTCAGCTCTTAGTGACACTCTTCTATCTGTTGATGCACAAAGAAGATTTTTTCAGCTTAATAGTCATTTTAGAGCTTCCATCATGCTGATGTGCTTTCAAGCCAACCTGTATCCAACAACCTGGTCTTAGAAATTCTGATATCTGTAACAAAGGCTACTGCAGCAGCAGAGACCATCTACACCATTCCAAAAAATCAAATGTTTAAATCAAACAACTCCCAACTTTTTTAAAACAAAGTCAATTTGCCCTAAATACCAGTTATAATATCCTTTAAAGATTGCAGAATCAGCATCTGTATCTTCAACAAAATTAATCCGTTCTACCTCAGGCCATATCTTTTATCTTGTACTGCTTTTTTTTGAATTCTATCCCTATTGAGATAGACATTGTTTGAAAACAATATAAATTGTGGCAAAACCATGATTTTATCTTTGCCACTGAAGGTGGGTAGAGAAAAAGAGTAAGGAAGGAAGCAGAATTAATGTAGATCATTCAGCTGCCTTTTTTTGTGTTAAGTTTCTATGACTATATTGAATCTGGGAGTGCTAACACTTTTTTAACAGTAAAATTTCAAAGCACAAGCTCTTAATGTGCTTTTATAAACCTTTCGACAAACATATTCTCAATTAGAAATCTGTTGTATCTTTGATCTTGATATTTCGAAGATCCATGCAGTTGTTAAATCTTTTATTATACAGGCTGCAGCACGGCACATTTACAAGACTTCAGTTGATTGGTGTGTGGCTCTAATTGATGATTATCGAATCAGAAGAGGCAAGTTCTATCAAGTTTAATGTTTTTGAAAAGCGCACAGAAGACTTTAAAACAGGCTTTTTCCAATGTTACTTTTTCTTTTGTTTGCTTCCCCCAACCCCAATCCCTGCTAATATAGCTTGTGCTTGTTTATCATAGTTCTCTGCAATATGGAGCAAACTTTCAATCTGTATTCTGCAAATTTACAAGTGATCATCCTAAACTACTTTTGAACTTGTAAATTGTTACAAGGGAGAAGGAAAATCGACTTCTGTGACCACAGCAGCATGGTGTTCATGTCTATAGTAGCCCCCTAAGGACGAATAAAAAAAAACGTCACTGGAAACATTTTCTAAGTTCTGTGATAATTTGTTCTGTTAAATTACTTGATATAGCTATGTAAAATTTGTCTTTTTAACTAACTTTAACTTTATTGGAATATCTTGACAGGATGTGGCTCCTTCACAGGTTCCTTTGTTGAGTACTGTACAGCTGAACTTAGTAAGTAATGTTGATTTTAAGATTATCATTCTCTCTATTTTTTGAATTCATTGCTTTAATTGATCCAAATTTGAGTTTAACATTCTATTGCTGAGTGAACTTAGATGAGCTGAAGTCCCATAAGTGAAGGGTTTTTGTTTTGGCTTGATACTAATATAGAATTAATGCCCCAAAACAAGCCAAGGTATTTTGTTTTTGGTGGAAATTTGCTACAAGTATAAATTTTCTTTTCCAAATGACTTGGACATAAAATCACCATTCTTGAGCCAGGCAGCACAAAATATCAATTACAATCCAAAAGTTTCCACTGAGTTAGCTGATGTGTGCCAGGTCAGTGATCAGATTCTGCAAATTAGCTGAAGCATTGTTGAGAAGAAAAGAAAATCTAACTTAAATTTATAACAGGCCTTTAGCAGTAAAACTCCCCAAAGTGATTCACAGAATTGAAGAAGAATTGACTCCAGGTTTAAAAAAAAGTCAAAAAAGAAGAGTTTAAAGACCCCCTCAAAGGGAAAAAAGAGGGCTCTGAATAAAATTGCAGACAAATGAAGGCACGCCCACCGATGATGGTGTGTAGAAATGGACAAAAAACCAGAGTTAGGTGAACACCAAGATTGTAGAGTGTTATGGGACTGACAAAGGTTTCAGAAAAGGTGAGGCCATAGAAGGATTTGAAAACTGAACTTGAAAACTTGGGGACTACGACAGCAAACGCAGGCATAGTAGATGAATGGGCTTTGGAGTCTTTTAGGATATAGACAGTAGAGTTTTGCATGACCATAAATTTGCAAGACAGTGGAAGTTGAAAAACCAGCCAGGAAAGCATTGAATAATTGACCATAGACCTGAGTTGAGTCTCATGGTTGTAGAGTGCCCCCTGATGGAAGTACATCCATTATTTGTATTTGGTAAAATTAAGTCCTCACCAAATCTATCGTATAGAGAAGCAAATGTCATAAAGTAAAATATTTAAACATTTTTAGTATTTATTTTGATAATGGGACTGTTAGATTAATAGAAAAAGAGCGCAAATATTTTCTGGACTGAACATTTCCTTTCCAAAACTTTGATCAGAGTTCTGCTTTGAAGGACAAATTGTTTTATTTGATGGTAGTTCTTCCAAAGAAGCACTTTTATGATCAAGTGGAATCAAGTATCATTCTGTCTGATAATCCATGTCCATATTCTTTCTTTAATCTTTTGGATTTTCAGAAATATTTCCTATCTTAATAATCTTGCAGTGGCATTATTTTACCTCGGTTAAGTGTCAGCCTGGTAAAACCATAACAAGACGGCTTGCAAGTCAAGCTCTGTAAGCAACATCAATAGACGTAGGTAGTCCAACAACCAGCAAATCAGATCCAAGCTGTGCAGTCTTGCTATATCAAGTTATGAATGGTGGTGGACAATTAAACAGTTCCCTGGCGAGGATGTTCCACAAGTGACCCTAACTTCAATAAAAGGAGTGTGCGCACATTGTGCAAAAGACCAGGCTGAAGTATTTCAAGGTTCCATTCAGGCAATCTGCTTCTGCTTCCTCCAGGGGTCCCAGCATCATTTTACTAGCCTTCATCCAATTTGATTTCAGCCAAATGATATCGAGAAGCAGTTGAAATCACTGGATACTGCAAAGGCTACAGGCACAGACAATATTCTGGCAATAACATTTGAAGGTTTTTGCCCCAGATCAAGCTGCACCTCTAGCCAAGCTGTTTCAGTACAGCTACAACACTGGTATCTAACTGGCAACATAGACAGTTACCCAAGTATGTCCTGGCTATAAAAAGCAGGATAAATCCAATCCTGCCAATTGCCACTCCATCTGCCTCTTTTTAATTATTTGGAAGGTAACACCAACAGTGCTATCAAGTGGCACTTGGTAATAAAGTTGGTTTGGGTTCCTCTCATGCTGAGCCCACTCATGGTCCAAACCTGGACCAAAGGGCTCATCTCAAGGGGAAGTGAGGGGGACCACCTTAACATTAAGGTATCATTTCATAGAGTGTAGCATTAAGGAAATGCAATAGAGTTGGCCTCACTGCGATTCAGGAAAATCTCCCCACTGGTTGGAGTTGTACAAAGCTCACAAACACCTCCTGATGCAGGAAGCCCATGTTCAACTCCCGCCTGCTCCAGAGGTCTGTTACCCAGAGTAGTATCTTAGGAAGATGACCTTCAGTTAGTTCATCAATGATCTTCTGACCTCCATAAGATCTGAAATTGGGATATTTGCGCTATCATCAATGTTCAGCACCATAACCCTCTTTAGATATTAACATAGCCATGACCAAATTCGACAGGACCTCGACAACATGTACGATTGAACTGATGTACAGCGTAAATGCTACTTACCACTTTAAAGTTTAAAGCAATGGCCATCTCCAGTGAGAGAATATCATCATTGTTTCTTGGCATTCAATGGCTTTACCAAAGCCGAATTCCCTGATCCACATCCTGGAGGTTGCTGTTGACCGGAACTGGACCAATTCTGTACGTACTGTGTAAATCAGGTTAAGGACTAGGAATTCTCTGGCTCCCCTCCGAGTTTCTCACCATCCTAACTTGGAGCTATAATACCATTCCTTCAATATTGCAGAGTCAGTATCCTGGAACTGCCTGCCTGACAGCACTGTAGGTGTACTTGCACAGTAAAGTTTGCAGTGTTTTCGTAAGTCAGTTCGCTGCCTTCATTGGGAATTGGGAATGGGGAATGGACAATAAATGCTGACCTAATCAGCAACACCCACATCCCATGAATGACCAGAAGAAAAGACACTGTTTTTATTCAGGTCTTCGTAGATGCGAGCTGTAGCCTATAAGTTTCAAGTGGCTTATGTTTGTTTGAACTGTAGAATTCAGCTATTGATGACACTTGAATCTTCTGCTATCAGCTGTAGTGGGAAGTATAAGTAGCCCAACCTTGATATGGGTGCCAGCATTTGACCTTTTTTTTTTCTGGTGGGGATAAGGTTTATGGATATCCTCTCATTCACTACCTGTTTCTGGCCAACTAAACAGAGGAAAACCATACAATGTGACACATCAGCTGCAAGATGAGAATAATGATTGAAACAGACAAAAAATGAAAATATTGTGCTTTACGTGTGGGTTTAAATTGGGGACTCTGTAGTCCTGAACAGCATTTTCTACACAGCCTTAGCAGAGGTTGGAAGATCAGTGAGTCAACACAGTTTTTTGAAAGCGAGGCTTAAAATGATGGCCTTAAATGAGGGTGTAGATATGCTCGCTGAGCCGGTGGGTTTGGTTGCAAACAATTCATCACCCTGTTAGCTAACATGAGCATTGCTTCCCGTGAAGCGTTAGTGTTCTGTCCCACCTGTTATTTATGTGCCTTGGTTTGGAGCGTTTCGTACCACTCTCTGGTTCTGTTTCTCAATGGTTTCTACACTGGGTCTAATTCAATGTGTTTGATGGGGTTCCGGTTAGAATACCAGGCCTCCAAGAATTCTCTGGCTTGTGCGATTTATGGATGTGTTGTCCCTGTTTGTCTGTGTGTCATGAGACAAGTGAGAATTGGTCATGTCTCTTGGTGGCTAGTTGGTGTTCATGTATGCGTATTATCAGTTTTCTTCCAGTTTGGCCTATGTAGTGTTTCTCTCAGTCCACACAACATTCAATAGGGTAGATGCAGATAAACTGTTTCCTCTGTTGGGACAATCCAAAAGTAGAGGGTGTAATCTTAAAATTTGAGTTAGGAAAATCTGGGGTCAAATCAAAAAGCACTTTTTTATGTTTAAATTCCAATGGAGATCTAGAGTACAGTCTTATTAATTTGTCCACTACTGAGTCAATTGAATTTTGAAGACAGATCAATAGATTTGGTATATTACACTGATTTTGGGTATGGAATCCTTTTACATTCATCAGTAGCTTTCAGAGGGCGGTTGTTGGTTTGTGGGCTACCCTGATTCCTAGGGGTCTGAGTAGTCTTGTGGTCATTTCTGAAATGTCCCTCATGTATGGTAGGGTGATTATTGAGTCTGGTTGTGTTGTGTCTTCCTGTTATGGCCTGCCTCGGAGGTAACAGTGGATTGTGCTTTTTGGGTATCCATTCTTTTTGAAGACTCCATATAAGTGTTCCTGTTCTGCTTTGCATAGTTTCGAGTTGCTGCAATGTGTTGTGGTTCATTTAAATAGTGTCCTGATGCAGCTCCATTTGTAAGCATTGGTGTGTAATTGAGTATCCGGTCAGAATGTGCGGTTTTTCTATATATGCTAATCTGGAGTTTCCCATTGTTTTTGTGTTCTGACATTGTGTCCAGGAAGGGTAGTCAGTTGGTGCTTTCCTCTTCTTTTGTGAATTTTATCCTGATGAGGATGTTGTACAGGTGTTGGTGGGTTTCTTCTAGTTTTGCGCGTTTGATAATCTGATATTTACATATCAGACCCAGAAGTAATGCCAACCACCCCAACAAACCAAGGCATATAAAAAGCAAGCAAGACAGAACACCAATGCTTCACTGGAGGTGCACTGACGATGTTACCTAGCAGGCTCGGCGAGCATTTCGACAACGTCATCTACAACCCGAGCTGCAAATCTTCTCAAACTTTAGATGCCCTTAAATCTCTTAACCGTGCCATTGATTATAGTGAGACCGTTTTTTATAATTATCCAATTTCAATTATCTTTGTTCCTCTGCAGGTATCCCAGTGCGAAAATCATTTGGACAAGATCCCTCACTAATGACCTTTCCATACACTTCAATTGCAAATCAAGTAGAAGGAGGGAATTCTGATTCTGAAATTGAGATCACACCATCCAGACAACATCCTACCAAAAAACTGCTTCCTGATAGGAAGAAAGCTGCCAGAGATCGAGCTAACGAGAAACTTGTGCAATTCATTGTCAAGGCAAAGGGTGCAGAGAAGCACCTTCAGGCTGTCATTAAGGGACAGAAGCCATCTAGGTGGCTAGAGGAGTTTAAAACTCGTACCCGCAACTCAAGTGTCATTGATACGTACCTTGAAGATGACTGGCAGCTGGACCAAGTGGTTAACTACTTAAAAGCTGTCTGTGAAATGAATGTGAGCACAAAACTCTTAGAAGATTATGAGAGGTCTAGGTTTATCCTGGATGTCCTCTTGCCGGAGGTGAGTTCTAATGCAAAATGTAGAGGATTAGATTTCTATTTTCTCGTGATTGACAAATTGCAATATGTAAATTCATGTAGAGAGTATTTACATTTCCTGTACCTGGTAAAATACCGGATCACTGGTTCTGGAAAATGAAAAATGCAATTTTGAGCCTCAGCAGAATTAGCTGAACACCATTGGGCTCTCCAGTTGATGTCAGTGCTTCACCAGCATGTTACTAGGACTTTGAATTGAGTTGAATTATGAGGTCAAGTTGCTTAAGCTTGGCTTGTATTTCAGAAGTTAAAAGGGGAATCTAATTGAAATTATTAATTCTAATTGAAATGTAATAGCATAGATGCAGATAAACAGTTCCCTCTGTTGGGGGAATCCAAAAGTAGAGGATGTAATCTTAAAATTTGAATTAGGAAAATCTGGGGTCAAATCAAAAAGCACTTGTGTTCATGTTCCAGTGGAAATCTAGAGTACTGACTGACTAATTTGTCCACTGGTGAGTCCATTGAATTTTGACAACCAAATAAAAATCTATTGATCTGTCAAGGTTATCCAGATATATAGAACAAAGGCAGTTAAATGGAGTTGAGATACAGAAAGCTATGATCTAGTCAAATGGAGAAACCAGCTTGAATAGGATAAATAGTCCATGTCTCTTCCTATGCTTTTGAATTAGAGAGGCATGAAGAGTTGTTAGTGCTCCATGCTTTTAATTTACATTTAATGTTGGCATTTGTCTAGAGAAAGATGTACCAATTAAAAGGGTGTTTGGCTGAAAACCTTTTTTCCAAAAGACAAAATCTGGCACACTTTACAAAAAGTCAAAGATGTCCAACTCAGAATTGCATTGAAATCTACTGATGTAGGTTTTGCAAATTCTTTTGTGACTGCTCCCAATTGGAGTGAAGTCTTGAATCTTGCAATGTACCATACCATAGGCAAGCTGGTTTGATGGCTGTTGTGACATGGAAGTGTCGATAGAAAATCACTTTAAACTGAGAGAGAACAGGGTCGTGCAGTTACGTAGCATCTTTC
The DNA here is from genome assembly GCF_021869965.1 of Rhincodon typus. Classification (NCBI taxonomy): domain Eukaryota; kingdom Metazoa; phylum Chordata; class Chondrichthyes; order Orectolobiformes; family Rhincodontidae; genus Rhincodon; species Rhincodon typus. The sequence goes on along the minus strand of NC_063360.1, from coordinate 29,768,010 downwards.
ATGACCTTGGTATACCCCAAATGTAGAGCAAAGAACAAAAATGGTACAATTATTTCATTCAATTTTATTTCCAGTAAATTATCAACAGCGTGAACTTCGTAAACGTAGATGTCGAGAATGTAGAATTTGGTGATGAAAGCTTGATCACTTCTACTTTAATTTTCTCAGTATGTCAAGGCAGTCATTGCTTTGACAAAACCTTTTGTATTATTAATTTCTTTACTGGAATGGCATTCTATGGATGTTAATTGTTCTGGTGCCTCACCTGAGTGATTGTATGTACAGGGAGTACAAAATGGCTGACTTTGGCAGTCCAAGTTAATGTTATCTATACACACACACAAACTAATGTAGTTCCTCACTTCTGAGCACCCCTCCTACTCCAAATTGAAGCTTAAGTATAGAAGTCAGAATACTACAGATGCTGGAAATTGGAAATAAAAACAGAAAATGCTGTAAATTTTCAGTCTGAAAGCATCAGCAGAAGGAAGAAAATCAAGTTAAAATGTTAAATCTAGTTAAATCTACTTCAGACCAGTTTTGATGAAAGTTTGCAGAATGATTGCAATGTAGCATGCAAGTCGACCTCTTAAAGCCTTAAAATCTATTCTGTACTTGGCAGTTACTAGGCTCCAGTCGGAAATAACAACATACAAACTCAATGTTTGCTGCGACCCACCAGGGAGGTTTTTATTCTGCAATTCTGCACTCTGAAAGCTCAAACAAGTCTGAACAAGCCAGTGAGCACACTTCTTAAAGATATACTTTCATACATACAAGAACTATAATGTATAACAAAAACCTCCTTAAACAAGGGTGAGCTGTCAAGTATAGCGAAATGACAAGTGTGGGTGGCTGCCAATTTTAAAAAGTCATTACAATCCATGCAAAGCATCAACCCTGAAAGATCAACTCTGTTTCTCTCTCCAGAGATGATACTAGATATCCTGAGTATTTCCAGCAATGCCTATTGCAGATGCCAAAAATCTGAAAGAGTAATATTTTGCATTTGCATTACTGTTTAAAAGGCTTCCAGTTCTTTGTTCACAGGATGTACGTTCTGCTGACTGCCAGCATTTCTAACCCTTTCCTAATTGTCCAAAGGGCTTAAGAGTCAATCATAATGCTGAGTGTCTGGAATCACCTGCAAGTCAGACCAAGCAAGGACAACCAGTTTCCTTGCCAATAAGGTATCAGTGAAACCGATGTTGACTTAGGATAATCAACAATGGTTACACATCACATTAGGTCAGCTTTTTATTCAAGTTTTTATTGAATTCAAATTTCACCATCTGCCATGTGGGATATGACCCCATGCTCTAGAATATTGGCCTGGATTAACAATTGCTAGTCTAGTGACATTACCACTACACTACACCACTAAGACATTGTCACTTTTCAGGATTTCCATTTGTGTCGCTTATCTTGTCGACGTTCACTGCTTTCTCCCTCTCTGCTTGTGGTTAATCATGTATTTATCAAAACTCACATTCACAGCCAGACCTTCATCCTTAGCAAATATCTCCAGCTATCACTCACTCCACATGGATTCCAACTGAAATTCCTCAGTTTGTTTATAAATCCTATCATGATTACAGGTTTCTTTGAATCATTGTGTTCCTTCAGTGTCAGTTCTCACCATATTCTGGAATCCATTGCCTAGTGCCACATGGCACCATCTCATTTGGGCCTTTATCTCGTCTCTTTTTTTTTTTTTAAAAATTGCAAGCTCCTACAACTTGATCATCTTCATTTTATTGAACCTCATCTACACTTAGTACTACTTTTTGTGAGATTCAGATGAAAAGTCATTGATCTGAGCCATTAACTGCATTAGTCCCTCCACAAATGTTCCCAAACCTTTTCCAACGCTTTCAATTTTTGTGACAGCTTAAGTACAGGCATCCTGTACCGCTGTCTCTCAAGATTTACGTGATCCACATGTTAAACTTCTCCAGTTAGATACTCTCCAACACATTCCAGTGTTCTTTTGTTCAAAAATCTTAATGCTTTTAATATTGTTCTTGGTTGCATTCTTGCAGTATATTGTAGACACCTAAAGCAACTTTCACTTCTCTTTCAATATAGGCCATTATTTGTGCAATTGCTGAGGTTGAACAGATGAGCATCAAGAAAGCCGAAGAAAAGTACATGAAGGGCCCACTTCACAGTGAAAGGTGAGAATTGTGGATGTTATCCAAATCTATTTTGAACTTTAATACAAGTTATTGTTAAAAATCTTTTAAGGCTGCCAACGTCGAATGACCATTTAAATGAATAATGTGGGGCTTTCTGATATATAAAATGGAATAATAGTGTCAAATTCTGAAAAGACTCTACCAAATTGTTAGCGGTAATGTTTCTGAAATTAGGTTTGAACAGAATATCTTTGACCATTGCATGTTCCAAGCATTAATTTTACTCTTGTTTAAAAACCATTCAATTAGTTGGACAGAAAACTAAAATCGCTTGATGGGTTGATTGGAATTTTATCTTCTCTCAAATGCCTGTTTATACAAAACAAACAGCACATGCGATATGTCCCATCATTTTGCTACTAATTTCCTCCCTCCTTTAATCTTTTCTTTGCTTGATATATTAGCTCACCTAATTGGCCACAATTCAAGATCCCACTAAGTGGAGGTAATAACCTCCTGGTATCATCAGTAGACTATTCTGGGGACCCAGGTTTGAATCCTGCCATGGCAGATGGTGGAATTTGAATTCAATAAAGATCTGGAGTTAAGATTGCAATGATGACTGTGAAACCATTGTAAATTGTCAGAAAAAGCCTATCCCACTCTCTTAATGTCCTTCTGAGGAAGGAAACTGCCATCCTTGCTTTGGCAAACACTTTGTCTCCAGACCTACAGCAATGTGTTTCATCCTTATTAGGGTTTGGCAATAATTACTGGCACAGCCAGCAAGTGGAGTACGTGAGCAATGAGCGGCAGGTTTCTGATGACAATTTGGATCCTCTCTGCAACAAACTGGCTCAGTTCTTATTCTGCACATGCATACATTCCCATCAGACTTCATTGTGCTTCTTTATTCCATATTAAAGATCACATTATGAGATCAATTGGACTTCAGAATTTTCCTGAACTGCATGGCTGCTGCTATGATATCTGTTGGCTCTCGTATTTGGGCAAACTGAAAGTCTGTGTTTCAGTCCTTCACTAATATATAGAGACCCTGTCATTACCAATTAAATCAGGAATCCCCAAGTGGGGTGGTGAGCTGAAATATTAGGATTGTGCTCTGAGGAAGTAATGGTCACCCTAGCATCTTGACAGACTTATAAAGCTGTATCCCCTCGTATACACACAGACACCACATCATAGTAATAGCCATAGCTAAGATGAAATATCATGATACTTTGGATGTTGGCAGATGAACTCTTTAAAAAGTGCAGTTGAATAAAAATTTCTAAATTTGAACTGCAAGTGGGGTTGGAGACACAGGGCATGTTTTTATACCCCAATACTTGAACTCTTGCCAATTGCCATGCATACAACAGTTGAATTTATAAGACATCTCCAGCAGAGTTGAGTTGTATAACTTTGGATGAAGTATTGATCTTGGTAGTAGCAGTGATAGCAATACAAGGTGATTCAATCACACAAGGAGTTGATTTGTTCCCTTTACTCAGTCTATTTTTTTTTACTGTAAAACACCAAAATGCCAAGACTTGTGGTAATGATAATATTTACATGCCAAATATGTTTCAAGTAACCTTATGACCTTTACAATGTTTTGCAGGGAAGTTGAACACTTCAACAAAGAGATTGAAAAAGAGATGAAACTGAAACAGAAGCTCTTGAAAAAGGAGGAATCCACTAGCTGAAGCTTTCATTCTTAAAATGCACGTGTACATAAGATTGAATGAAACTCATATTTTTTGTGCAAAGTAATATCATTTTTGATAGCAAGAATTTAAATGTTTCTTATGAAATATCAAAACCAATTGTGTACAGATAACATGAGAGTTAAAAGCGTGTAAATATCCCATCTGGGGAAATCAATTATCTGTTTAAGTCTCAGTGCATAAGGCTTAAAGCTTAAGTATGTTTTTTACTTCAAAATGAAAAGCCATTCATTTCACAAAGACTTAAAATTTTGGCAAGCTCAGTTAAATTTGATATCCTTTATTGTGTCCTTTTCTGAAACGCAAAAAAATTGTGCTTTTTTTTTGTTGATTTTAACTTTGAATGGTAACCACCTTTGTGGTGTAATATCAATATTCTCCTAAGAGTGGGTAATGAAGGCATTTGATTCACTATTCCAACTACACGCACAGTATAATACATGAGAATGTGCTATCAATAAAAATCACACTTGGAACCATTGCCCATTTTTGTTGGTCTAGATCCGGAGTGGTGATTTTCTATAAGTGGCAATAGTAAGGAGAAGACAGACAAAATAGTTAGATGAGAAGATATCCTGACTGAGTACCGGGGAAGGTTAGAAATTGAGTGAACCGCAAACATTTTAAAACCATCTGTCTGAGTGTTTTTAAAGGTGGGTAGAGGAGAAGACAAGTAAGGATTTAAAGATGCAGTTCTTGAGATTATATGACCAAGGTGGCTCAAAGCTCTTTAAAATGGTCAGTTGTAGAATTAAAAGATTTTCCTATCTATCCAGATTGAGATACCAGCCAAAAATCAGAAGTTTTTCAATTGTGATACTACTCACTTGCAGAGATGTTTGATTTTATATATTAAGGAACTTGTCATACATTTATTATTTCAGTCCTCAATTTTTTACCTTCGAAATTTTTTCTTTGCTATTACACTGGTCTGTTCTTCATTTAGAAGGGTGGATAGCGTGAAAAGAAAATAAAAAATAGAATTATCTTTATTGACAATAGCAGAGGAGACTTAAGTCTTGAAATCAGAATAATTATTTTTAATGGTCAAATATGTTTTCATGGTGTTGTCAAAGCAATTGGAAATTGCAACATTTCCTTTGGGTGTTTCAGTAGAGAAGAGAAAGGAAATTTAAAAATTTTTTTTATATAATTCTTTCACCATTTCAAGACATTGCCTGTAAAGTATTTTGCAATGAAGTATTTTCTGCTGCCTAGACTCTATGAATCTATAATCCTCCACTAGATACACTTTCCCAACCTGTAAAAGACAAATTAATCCAAATTGTCCCTTCTGTGTTGATCAATCCTTAACCCATGCTCATATGTAACCACCAATACTGAGATCCTCTCTTATGCAACAATTTTTTATGTGGTAGCTTATTGAATATCTTCTGAAAATCCAAAAACACTACATCTCCTGGTTCCTCTTTATCAACTCTTCTTGTTATATGCTCAAGTAACTCTAGCAAACTTCTGAAACACAAGTTCCCTTTCACACAACTGTTTCTAAATGTCCTGCTATTTCTTCTTTAATGAACTGATGTTAGGCTAACTGGACAATAGTTTCCTGCTTTCGGTCTTCCTTCTTGAACAGGTGTGTCACATTTAGCAGTTTACCAATCTGCTGGAACCCTCAAATATACATATCCAGAACATGCTTGATATCACAACATTAAAATTGGGTCATACTCCACCTCAACAGTTGATGTGCTTGCCCATCAGCATGAGTATATTATATCTCCAAGTTTTTTTTTAATTTGCATGTATTCCGTATTTCTGAGTAGGGTAGTAAACTGGTTCCAATGGTCTCAATTTAACTGTGTGAGCCTGATGCTCTCATTGGACTCCTATTAATTGACAGAAGGACATGTTGAGATTCTTAAATGGAGTGGCAATTTATTATTGAGATTACATAGCAACAGATATTACTTGCATTCAATTATACTGAAATCTCTTTGGAGTTTTGGTCAAATACAGATATGAAATATGAGCTTTTTACTTAGGTTTCAAGCAATGGGCATTTGATATAGCTGCATGAGCAGATTAGTTATTGAAGGCCACCATTAGCCCAGGGTTCCTTCTGCATCAAGTTTCAAGTCTGCCCTGTTTTCAGCTCTGTAATTCTACCCACCTTCAAATCCAAGCACATAATGTCAGCATTTTCCTTTGATACCATTTTTGTCAATAAATAATCAGGATAGCATTTAACAGGTTCTGATGATGAGATCCTCTCATTTTGTGCATTTTTTTTTTTACTAGTATTCAATTTTCTGAAATACTGAGCATTAGCACTGAACTCCTCTTGATCATATTGTTCCATTTCTTAACTAATGTTAGTAGGTGCCATAAGTTTAAAAGACCATAAAAAGTAGGAACAGGAGTAGACCGTTTGGCCCTGCGAGTCTGCTCTGCCATTCAACAGAATCATGGCTGATTCAATATTTCTCACATCTACTTTCCTGTCCTTTCCCAATCACCCTTGATTCCCACCTTGATAAAGAATTATCTCTATTAAATATACAGAAGGACTCTGCCCTCACAGCTGTCTGTGGTAAGGAGTTCCAAAGACATTCAACCTTCAGAGAAAATTCCTCCTCATCTAAGTCTTAAATCCACAATCTATGATCTCAAAGAATGTTGATATGTAATTAGTCACTGGCTCCTGTTTTACCTGATTTTAGACTTTGCTCCTGTGGGTTACTGTCTTGACCTTGCAAACTATAAACTCTTTATAATCAGCTGATTGAACAGTATGGAGATCCATGGAAAACTCTCATTAGGTAGAGTAATAAATGCCAATTCCAAGAGAAAATGGACGTTTGTACTTGCTCCATCTAAGTTTGCTTGTAGAAAAGGGCAATTTTATTAATACAGAAAAAATAACTGATATAATTACCAGGAGCTGCATTTGCGCAAATACAACTTTTTTTTAGCAACATACTGGTTTGACAGGTATAGTGATGACCCTTTGGTGTCTCACTTTTTGAGAGAGAGAGAAATGGGTAGTATGGCTGCTGAATTAACAAAGAAAGATGAAGCTTCAAAACCATGTTGGATCCTATTCAATTCATTAATGCAAGTCCTCCACTCGGCTTTTCCAGTTGAGGGCAGTTGACACAATGAGTATCCATTGTTCTTATTTCTCTAGGCAAAAGACAGCAATTTCAAATATGTGTATACAGGCAAGTACATTATTGTTTATCCTGGGGTTGTATTTTAAATTGATTAAACAATCGTGTGTAGGATTCAAATGATTGCAGTTGCTGGTGGTGTGGAACACTATGGAGGTGTGAAAGTGCTCTTCTAGAAATGAAAACTAACCCAAACCCTTGCCTATACTTCATCTTTTGGTTTTTAATTCTATTTTGATTCCCTGCTTCTATTCAAATATCCATATGTATATATTATATAATAATGTTAATAATGTTTCACTGTAGTTGGTAGTCATGTGTGATGTGAAAATCAATGGCTGCCTCACTTTTTTTTAATTGCACATAGGATAGGAGTATTGTTGCCAAAGCCACCTTTTGTGGCCTGTGGCCACTTGGCTTTGAGAAGGTGATGGTGATTCGCCTTCATGGGCCACTGCAGCACATGTGGTAAAAGTGCACCCTTGGTGCTTTTAAGGAAGGGACAAATTGCTGCCTTGTGTAACATTTGAAAGAGTTCCAGAGAGAGAACAGCAGTTAGAGAGATAGAGATGGATGATGGTATGTCAAGGAGAAAGAAAAGCTCATAATGGGGCCATTAGCAAGCTAACATGAGTTGGCTGTGCTGACACCAACACATGGGTATGTCAAGGCCTGGGTGTGACGATGGCTATAGGAAAAAGAAGGTGGTGGTCAGGTTCTAAGTTATTGAACTTCAATATTGAGTCTCAAAGGCTGCAGGGTCCCTATGCAGAAAATGAGATGCTTTTCTAGCTTGCGCTGCAACAAACCAAAGACACAAATGTTGGCTGGGAACACGGTGGTGTGTCGAAATGAGTGGCAACTGAAAGCTCGGAGTCATTTTTGCGGACAGAACATAGGAGTTCTGCAAAATGGACGCCTAGTCTGTTTACCATCTTTGCAAGGTAGAATATACTGCATTGTGAGCAGCAAATGCAGTAGACTAGATTGAAGTGCAGGTAAATTGCTGGTTCACCTGAAAGATGTGTCTGGATCCTTGGAAAGTGACAAGGGAGGATGTAAACGGGCTGCTGTCTGCAATTGCATGTGGAGCTGCTGTGGGGAGATGTTGTGAGTGGAGGAGGACTGGACTAGGGTTTCCCAGAGAGAACAGTCCCTGTGAAATGCTAATAAGGGAGGGAAGTGGAAAGGTGTTGGGTTGTGGCATCCTGCTTAAAGGTGTTGGAAATGGCAGCTTATGATTCTGATTCGGCATTGATTGAAAAATACTGGGCCTACTAGGAAGCTAGTAGTAGTACAGAAATTAGAGGGGCAGCACAGTGGCTCAGTGGTCAGAATGGCTGCCTCACAGCACCAGGGACCCAGCCTCTGACTGTCTGTGTGGAGTTTGCACATTCTCCCCGTGTCTGCGTGCGTTTTCTCCAGGTGCTCCAATCCAAAGATGTGCAGGTTAGTTGGATGACCATTGCTAACTTGCCCATAGTGTCCAGGGATGTGTAGGTTATATGGATTAGCCATGGGAAATGCAGGGTTGCAGGAATAGTGTAGGGGGGGGTGAGTCTGGGTGGGTTGCTCTTCGGAGAGTCAATGTGGACTTGTTGGGCTAAATGGCCTGTTCCCACATTGTAGGGATTCTTGGGTATTCTAGGAGGGTATAAATAAAGAGAAGGCATTTAAAAGTTTGAGCTAACAAGGTGTAGAGTTGGATGAACACAGCAGGCCAAGCAGCACCAGAGGAGCAAAAAAGCTGATGTTTCGGGTCTGGACCCTTCAGAAATGGGGGAGGGGAAGGGGATTCTGAAATAAATAGACAGAAGCGGAGGTGGATGGAAGATAGCTAAAGGAGCAGATAGGTCAAGGAGGCAGGGATGGAGCCAGTAAAGGTGAGTGCAGGTGGGGAGTTAGGATGGGGGTAGGTCAGTCAAGGGAAGACAGACAGGTCAGGGAGGTGGAGATGATGCTGGTAGGTAGGAGGTGGGGGTGGGGGCTGAGGTAGGAGGAGCGGATAGGTGGGAGAAAGGACAGACAAGTTAGGGAGGCGGGGACAAGCTGGCCTGGTTTTGGGATGTGGTTGGGTTTGGAGATTTTGAAGCTTGTGAAGTCCACGTTAATACCATTGGGCTGTAGAGTTCCCAAGCGAAATATGAGGTGCTGTTCCTGCAACCTTCGGGTGGCATCGTTGTGGCACCGGAGGAGGCCCAGGATGGGCATGTCATCCAAGGGGTAGGAGGGGGTGTTGAAGTGGTTCGTGACTGGGAGGTGCAGTCGTTTGTCGCAAACCGAGCGTAGGTGTTCCACAAACCGGTCTCCAAGCCTCCGCTTGGATTCCCCGCACTTAAAAGTTTGTAGTGCTTAAAAATTAGAAAAGCTTTGGCTACAATCTTTGTAATTCTTCTTGGAGATAAACATGGTCCTATAAGACAATGTGATGTAGGAGCAGAAGTAGGCCATAGAGCACATCTCAATGAGATTGTGGTATCTGATAACCCTGGAAAATGCATCCAAATCCAAGATTAAACTCCTTTTCTTTCAGGGTTGTGACTGGCATCTGCTGAAACCTGATGGTGTTCCTATATATTGTAATCTCATCACTTAGAGAGCTGCTGAAGGGATAGTACAGTATAACAGTATTGAAAGAATGTTTCAGGTTGGAACAAAAATAGCATCCATTATCTGAAGCTACAAAACCATGTTGGAGAGATCTGTTTGATTCATTCAGTAGTAGCTGATGTTCCAAATAGCTTGTATTTTATACTCAGTTATTGTAAAAGTATTATAGACTTTTTTAAATTTTAAAAAATACTCCCAAGCCTCTAGCACTGGAGATGTGATAAGGCCATCCCATATTCTGTAGGTGCCTTAGATTCTTGAAGCCATGCTGGCACTGCTTGATCATTATTATGTATTTTTAAATACTCTGCTTTTACACCCTTCTATAAGAGACACTCAACAATTGCCCAAAAATATTCGTGAAACTAACTGGCCTGTAGTTACCTGTTTCTTGACTCCTTAACTTTAAATAAATGTATTACATTGGCAGTTAGCAGAGAATTGCAGATGTTAAACCCCTGTTCAGCCTAAAGTTGTCAGTAGTTGGGAATCTTTGAGACATTAGTCCAAGAGAGAAAATTGAACTTGGAAAACTTGGGTTAATAAACAAAATCCAGCATGTATCTATTATGGATTGAATAATTTGATGAAATAATGAAGAGGCAAGTGTAGTCGAGGTTAATATGGATAGTCAGAAAGGATTTGACATCATAAAGAAGCTAAGAAGCAAAACTAATTGGATAATAGTTCATCCCCTTTACCAGTACAGAGTCAGACTGAAGAAGTATCATTGGACTCGATGTTAACTCCACTTTCTCTCCACACATGCTGCCAGACGTCCTGAGTTTCTCCATAATTTTCTATTTTCTTTCAGGATCAGACTTGACAGGGAAAATTCAGTTATGAAGTCACTTTATTGAGGCAAAGTCAGAACGAGCTTGCACATACAATAAACTTAGACAATGAATTAGTCTAAGCCAGGTTGTATACTTCCCATGTTAGTTCTGGATAGGGAAGGGCACTGGCCTTCAGTCTCTTGGGATTTCTTCTTCATATGCTTCTGTCTTCTCTACATGTGAACATACAGGGAAGCGACCTTCCAATGCTAGAGCCCTCTTAGCCATACCTCCTTCTGCAACCTATCATAAATTCACATGTACACTTTTACAAGTGTGTTGTGGAATCAAGGGTTACAGGGAAAGGGCAGGAAAATGGATGTGAGGAATGTTGGATTCTGTTGAATTGTTAAGCAGGTTCAAGGGGTCAAACATCCAACTCCTGTTCCTATTTCTTATGGTGTGGTATTTGGTCAATGTGTTAGCTATGCGCATAAACTGTTCTAAGTTCTTTCACATAGTAGCCATCCCTCCATGTTGCAAACTGTTTCTTCAGCAAGACATTCTTAACATCCTGGTTTCCTATTAATACTGCTCATGCTTATGACACATTTTACTTTTCCTCTCCGCTTTATGGTTTTTGATATAATACAAGACTTCACTATTTGTTATGGCACCTGCTTATTTGGTTGAAAGGTTTACATTGCTCAGGCAACTGTTGTAGGATTGAGCAAAAATCCACATCATCTAAAATACCGGACGAGACCCTGGACTTGTCAAAACTTTTAAAAGCAAAGGGGACAGTTGGGCTGAGCTGTGGGGACAGATACAGAGATGGCTACCTGGAGCCATTGTTCAGCCTGGAATTCCAATTTACACCTCTGCTGTAAGATAGCAATCAACCAAACCTAACACTCTAGCCCAGAACTAACTTATACACCTTGGGCTACTTAGCACGGACAGTATGGAGTCTAAAAGGTACTGAATGTTCAGCTTCGATCAAAATCCGGTTAGACATATTCTTAACTATTAGGAAAACCAAATGACTTCAGAAGGAAACACCAGAAACACAATGGACAGCACAGATTTGTGGGGAGATAACAGGGCAAACAGTCTGTATAACTGCCAGCCCTAATCTGACCTGTTCAACAAAAAGCTTCTGTACAAACAGCTTTGGAACCAAAGCCCGCAGAGGCCGAACAGAGAAGCTGAATCAGAAAGCCAACCAAAGGGCATCATCATGACAAAGGGTATCTGAGAGGGGGGAGCCAACCCAAGCGCTACCAAACGAGCTTCCAGACCTGGGCCTGTTCAGAACCAATGGCAAGAATCTAGCAGCCAGCTATACTTCAAAATCACTTAAACTCTCAACTTTCAGAGTTTGAGAGGGGAAGGCAGGTCATGACAGTACAGAGAACTCCAAGGGTAGGAAGCCTAAATTAAATTTTCAGTGATTACAACTGTGTAGGTGTTTCATCTGTGTTTAATTGAGTGGTATATTTAATTACTGTCCTCTGTACCAGTAATCGTGTTAATTTCACTTTGTTGCATTTACCTTCATTTTCTTGTCTTATACTTATCTTTTTTTCCCTGTATGTAAATAAATGCAGATATTATTTTGCCCTGAAACACTGGTTTGCTGCTGCCTTCATTTCACATTCCCTAAATAAGTCCACTGTCAGAACCAGGGATCTAGGGGTGTTTTGAACCACCTAAAATCAGCAAGTTACTGAGTGCAAACCAGAACCATACACTGTGTTTGTAAGAGCAAAATGCTGCAGATGTTGGAAACCTTATATAAACACAATGCTGGAGAAACAAAGCAGGTCCGGCAACATCTGTAGAGAGATAAACAGAGAGAATGTTTTGAGTCCCTTGTCACACATCTTCAGATCTGTATTTATAAAATTATTTCAGTCATGACATTAATATGAGCAATAAAATAGATATTAGTGAAATAAGGAAAAGGCTTATTTTAAGCAAATTAATCAAAACTAGCTAAGGCAACACAAAGTTAGGCAGAAGGCTGAGGTATTATGTCAAGTATTTTGAAGATTAGCCACCTGATCTACAGAATTCTTTTTCAGACTGAATGGAAGTATATAGTGGATTCTACCAAAGGTTGATATTAGGACCACTGTTCTTTTGGGATCATTAACGCTAACACAGAGCATAAATTCATGTCTGCAATCTTTAAAATTATGGATAAATGGAGTCAGATTAAAAATCGGCCATAATCTCATTGAATGGCAGCACAGTCTTGTATGGCTCAGTCGGTCTCCTCTTCCTCTGAAACAAAACTCAAACATACTAAACTGTTAAAAAAAAAAGATAGTAACACATCTCATGAGGACATGGATTGGTAAAATGGACAGGCATGTACCGGATGAAGTTAGTGTGAAGTTGTTGACTTTTGGTGAGACTAATGAAACAAAGCAATAAAAGCTAATTAATACAATTTCAAAGTAGGTGTAAGGATCGAGAGACTTCGGGGTGTGTGAACACAAGCTATGTGGGTGGCACAAACTTTGAGAAGGTTAATAAAAATACAAATGAGATGCTTGGCTTTATAAATGGACATTTGGAGCAAAAAAGGCAAGATTTTGCTGAAAATGTATAAAGCACTATTTAGACCTCAGTTGTGTTGACAGCTCTGAGCATGCTGTTTGGGAAAGATTTCAAGACATTAGAGGATGCAAAGGTGATTTATGTAATTGTGCCAAGCTTAAAGGATTTAGGGTAATGAAGAAACTAGAGAAACTGAAGTCCATCTCTTTAAAAGCAGAGAAGGTTAAGGGGAGATTTAGAAGGATTTTGATAGGAATAAATAAGGAGAAACTATTTCCAGTCATAGGAGGGTGCAGAGGGCGTAGATTTAAATTAATTGGCAAGGGAACCAAAAACTTGATAGCTTCCTACCTACGAATGACATCGTGGGATATAGAGAGAGTGTGGGAAGATGTTAGTGAGGTGGATGATAAGTTGTGACCGAGATTGTAGAGCAAGATCAGGTGGTTGAATGGCTTACTCTTATTCCTATGTTCTTTACTGCAAGAGGGAATAATATTTTACACAGCGTATTATTGACAGCGCTGTCTGAAAGTATGGCCAAGGCAGATTCAATAATAACTTTAAAAAGGAAATTGGATAAATATTGGGAAAGGGGGAAAAGATGCTGGGCTATGGAGAAAAAGCAGGAGAATTTGATTATAGCTCTTTGAAAGAGTTGGCTCAGACACACTGAGCTGAATGACCTCCTTCTATGCTCCATCACTTTATATTACAGCATAATTTTATCATACGAAAAATGTTTCAGGGCAGAACTGACAGCTGAAAGATGAGGGATTAGAAAGGGTGTCCAAAAACTTAACAAAGAAGTTACTGAGTTAAGTGAGCTGAAGGCAATAGAGGGAATTCATGAATGCTGAACAAGATATTTGAAGCTAATACAATTATGATAGGGTGAATGCTGGAGCATAATTTCATAGGGAGATTAAAGGCAATGGTGCAATATTACATCCTCAAAGTACTACTGCCAGACCTCCTGCGTTTCTCCAGCACTCTGTTTTCACTACTAAATGCTGCTGAGGTTCAGGGGCAGTCATAGAGTCATACAGCACGGAAACAGACCCTTCAGTCAACCAATCCATGCCAAACGTAATCCCAAATTAAACTGGTCCCACCTGCCTGCTCCAGGCCCATATCCCTCCAAACCTTTCCTGTTCATGTACATATCCAAATGTATTTTAAACATTGCCGTTGTACTCACATCCACCACTTCTTAAGGAAGTCCATTCCATACGTGAACCACCCTGTGTAAAAAAAATTGCCCCCATGTCTTTTTTAAATCTCTCTTCACTCACCTTAAAAACGTGCTCCCTAGTCTTGAAATCTCCCATACTCGGGAAAGACAACTACCATTAAACCTGTATATAGTCCTCATTATTTTATAAACTTCTATAAGGTCACCTCTCAACCTCCTATAAAAACCAAAAGAACTGCCGATGCTGTAAATCAGGAACAAAAACAAAGTTGCTGGAAAAGCTCAGCAGGTCTGGCAGCATCTGTGGAGGAGAAAACAGAGTTAACGTTTCGGGTCCGGTGACCCTTCCTCAGAACCTCCTATGCTCCAGTGAAAAAAGGTTACAACCTATCAAGTCTTTCTTTAAAATTCAAACCTTCCATACCCGGCAACATCCAGGTAAATCTCTTCTAAACCCTCTCCAGCTTAATATTATCCTTCCTATAACTGGGCAACTAGAACTGGACACAGTATTCCAGAAGAGGCCTCACCAACATCCTGTACAACCTCAACATGACTTCCCAACTCTTATACTCAAAGAACTGAGCAATGAAAGCAAGCATGCTAAACACAATTTTTAATACCCTGTCTATATGTGACACAAGCTTCAAAGAATTATGTACCCGGACCCCTATGTCCATCTGTTCTACAACACTACCTAAGGCCTTCTGATGTAGAAATATACTGGTGAAAATCAAAAGAATGACTATTTGCCTTCAAATCAAAGTGATGGAAGGGCTGAGAGCCATTTACCCAACTCATTAGCTTGTAAGAAGTGCAAGAAGCCTCTATGAGACTTAGGGAGAAGAAAAACAGATTTTTTTAAATCCTGTAGTTAGATAGTGCTTATTTCAGTAATGTGCATAAGGAAGGGACTTGCATTCGAGGCTATCAAGACAAGATGATGACTAATGACCCTGAATTCTCCCATCTTGCTTAACATGGCTGTACCCAATTTGTTCTTATTTGATTTCAGAGGTTTTGCCTCCACTGAAGAAAAAGCTGCATTTATGTAATGCTTTTTCATTAACGCAGGATATGTCAAAGTGTTTTATAGCCAATTAATTACTTTCAAAGTTTAGCCATCATTGTCATGTAGGAAGAACAACGGCCAGTTCGTATACTGCAGATACATCAGCAAAATAATCATCCAGTAATCACTAATTTTATGGATATTGATTGAGAAATAGATATTGACCATTAGACCCTCTGATCTACCTGTAGTTAATTTAAGGTGGAGCTCCTTGTGGGAGTGGTTGAACCAAATCGCAGGTAGATGCAGTTAAGGTGAAGCTAGATAACCACATATTTGGGTCTTAAGGAAATAGAAAGATACAATGAGGAGGAGATTGGGACTACTTGGGATGAATGATTTGCTTGGTATGCTGTCAATCCAGAATGTGTTGTAATGTGGTGGTTTCTTTATTGCCCACTGGTAAGACATGCAATTGGGGATGGGCAACATGATGTCCACAAGCCATCAGAAAAAAGCCTCTGTGATCCCTGCATTGAACAGTTGACAAAAAACCCAACCAATAAACCTCCGCACTCGCTGGCGTGACTGTTACATGAAATAAAATGAATTGAAATGAATGCACAAAATGGAAAATATTGGGAGTGCCACGTGCAATTTTAAACTGGGAACGTTTTGGGGAAGAAAAAGGTACCTGCCGAAACCCGGGATCGAACCAGGGACCTTTAGATCTTCAGTCTAACGCTCTCCCAACTGAGCTATTTCGGCACCACAGCAAACGTCGCTGATTGAGGATCCAAGTGCACGGCACGGAATGTCAGTCTGATTGGTTGATATCGTATCTGTGGGCGTTCGAAACTTCTTAAACCGCTCTCTGTTTTTAAACTAACACCCGAAGAAGCAGTGAGGCTCAGAAAGCTTGTGTGTTTTCAATTAAACCTGTTGTTCTATAACCTGGCGTCGTGACCGTGTTTGACCTTTGACCTTGTTTTTAACATGGTTTAAAACAGTTTGTTTTTTTTAAAATCTAATTCTGCATGTACCACTTGCCACCATCGTATCGCTCCCTGTACCTTTATTAGACCTTTCCAGAAACTTCTTTTTCAGGTGGTCTCTGTGGCGCAATCGGTTAGCGCGTTCGGCTGTTAACCGAAAGGTTGGTGGTTCGAGCCCACCCAGGGACGACTTATCCTTTTATTTCTGGTTGTTAGAAAATATCATGTTATTTGCAGGATGACAAAGGGAAACGATTTAGAATATCGTGATACGGTTTATGTTGTTCTGAGGCATTTATAAAGGAGCCTTTCTTTCCTTGCGCCTTATCCCGGATCTTCCCGGTAAGGCTCCAGTGGAGGGACCCATTTCGGGGTTGCACCAGTTTCCGGCCAAGATGGCGACGCGAGGAGGTGAGTGCGTTGTTGTGTCGTCGGTTTGGCGGTGTTTATATTTTCTTGTTCTCGGCGCAGGGAGGGAGGGGGAGGGAGGTGTTTATAGTTAGTGTGTTAGGGGAGGTAGAGAGTGTTAGCTTTCTCACTCCGGTCATAAGGACATAAACCTGTCCAGGCTCCCGGCCCTGACCTTTCCTCCTTGATGGTGCTCTCGGTTTACAGGTTACGCTTCAACTATTAAACAACTTAATCTGTTCCTCCAGCTCCACACTGTGTTACCTCAACCCATTTGTATATCGATACTCCGTGTGTGTGTATAGACTTGGCTTTCTGCTTAAGATGTACAGCCTGGTCGAGACCTGGCCTTCCTTTCTGTGTGTCTACTGCAATCATCCCAAATCCATTCCAGAAACCCCTCGAGATTCAGTAGGTCAGGCAGCGCCTTTGGAAAGAAAACAAGTCTCAGGTCTGGATTTTGAAACGACTTCAGAATGTTTAGAATATTCAGAAAGACGAAGGATCACTGGATTGAAGACTTTAAATCTGCTTTCTCTCCACAGATGCTGCCAGCCCTGCTGAGTTTCTGCAGCCATTTCTATCTTTACCCACTTATGCTTTCCCTGTGTAGTTGCCTGTCTCAATGTTAATCTCCTAGTTTGCGTTTAAAATATACTGTGTACAATGAAATGAGTGAACTATAGAGAAAACATGGACAAAGTGGGCGATGAATCTTTTTAAGAGACAACAAGGTGCAGAGCTGGATGAACACAACAGGCCAAGCAGCATCAGAAAATCTGATGAAGGGTCTAGGCCTGAAATGTCAGCCTTTCTGCTCCTATGATGCTGCTTGGCCTGCTGTGTTCATCCAGCTGTGCACCTTGTTGTCTCGGATTCTCCAGCATCTGCAATTCCTACTATCGATGAATCTTTTTGTCTGCTATAAAATTCTGAAACAATGTCTCATATTTGTCATCTGTTCACTGTGACCGCAGTGTTGTCCATACTTTGGTTCCTATGGAGCTAGATACATTTCACCTGTGCTTTTGTTACGACCAAACTTGACCACTTTAAATTCTCCTGACCGTCTCTCATCTTGCCCCACCAAACTTGAACTCTGCCTGTATCCTTGTTTGCACCAAATCCCATCACACATTGTCAGTGTGATTTGTTGGTTTCTGGTACTCATTCATCTCAATGGTTATGTTTAAAGCCTTCCATGGCCTAAATCTCTTATCTTCTCTTATCTCTATAACCTCCTTCAGTTCCACAGCCCTCTAAAAACCATGTTAGACCAATACTAGCTTTTTGTGCATTCCTAACTTTCTGCTATCTTTCATTGAAGATTAGGCTTCAGCTGTCTGGGTCAGCTTCTTGAGGGCATCTGGGATGGGCAATAAATGCAGACCTAGCTGGCAAAACCCATATCCAGTGCATTTATTAAAAAGTATATAATTTCTAAGTTTATTTTCTCAATAAAAATTTAGACAAAGTTGAACAGGTTTGAAGGCCACTTTTAGTTTTTGGGGTGTGAACTAAAAAAAACTGGGGAAATGATTCAGAGATAGTGGGAACTGCCGATGCTGGAGAACCTGAGAATACAAGGTGTAGAGCTGGATGAACACAGCAGGCCAAGCAGCATCAGAGGAGCAGGAAA
>NC_063360.1:29735363-29739805 GCF_021869965.1 Rhincodon typus | reverse complement strand
CAGTTCTGAGGAAGGGTCACCGGACCCGAAACGTTAACTCTGTTTTCTTCTTCACAGATGCTGCCAGACCTGCTGAGCTTTCCCAGCGACTTTGTTTTTGTTCCTGATTTACAGCATCCGCAGTTGTTTTGGTTTTTATTTAGCACATCTATGGAATCTGTCTGGATGCACTGGGGAAGAGTGGTGGGCATATAACTGATCAGTATCAGCGAGCATGCTGCAATAGGCAATGGATGAGTTTCTTGCTCTTGTAGAGAAGAAGGTATATAAGAACAGTCTGATTATGGGGATGTCATACTGTCAGAAAAGGAGTGGAGTCCAGACCAAATTTTTGATTCCTAGGAGTGACAGGGTTGTGAGTTAATGAGATTAATTTTGTCACCCAGAAGTGGGGAGAAATGGTAAAAACTTGGAGAATTGTGCAAACTGGTCTGACTTGAAAATAGAGCTCCAGAACAATAATTTTCTTACATATTTTCACTGGATTTTCCCTTCAGAGCCTAGAAGTTGCTCTGGAAACGGGAGAATCATGTAATCAGATGTTTTTTAAACAAATGGTCTAGTTACATTTCACTAAAATTGGGGCAATGGCTGAATATCAAAACAAAAATGCAAATCTACGTGCAGATTATGGGTGAGTAAATCAACCCACCATTGCTCAAAACCTGTTACATTTCCAATGTTGTCCAATTCTGATGAAAGTCATAAAAATGAAGCTTAGTTTCTTTCTCCAAAAATGCTGCTGGATATTTCCACCATTTGAAGTTTTTTTACTCCAGATTTCCAGCATCCACAGTATTTTGCTTCTTGTGGAAGGGTATGAAATGGCTGTACATATGTGATTGATGCACATTCCATAAGACGAGGGAGCAGAAGTCAGCCATTCGGCCCATCACGTCTGCTCCAACATTCAAAAAGATCATGGCTGATCTGATAATTCACAACTCTGCTTGACTGCCTTATTCCTGTAAACCTTCGTTCCCTTCAAAAAATGCTTTTGTGTTTATTTGCAATACAAGCAAGTCGGAACAGATTTTGACAAGAAACAGGCAGCTGTTTAGCTAGAGCTAGATGTAACTTGGTCTGATCTGCTGTAGAACAATTCAAGGTCTCTGCAATGTGGACTTTCATCCAATATTAGACAAGTGACAAAGTATAGAATTGCTATAATTCCATCATTTGCCTGAGTGAGGGCAAATGTAATGACTAACAATAGTAGGATGTAGCTAACTGAACTTTGTAAAGGTGATCTTTTCCAGTTTTAACAATTATAGTTGTGCTTGGACAGTGCAAAAAAACTTTATACTCAAACCTATGGGTTGATTATTTCTTCCAAGATTTATGTTATATTCCCCTTCTGGGAGTTGTACAAATTCATTAATTCACATTGAGGACACCAAGATCAAATATAGCTTTAAGATCGAAATACAGTAAACAAACTGGTGGAGTACAGGTGTAGCCACAACAACAAATGGAATTTCTGATCTGGCTCATGCAATAAAAACTTGTATCATCTGGTGCTTATAGCCTGTCCCATTCCCGTTTATTAGGATGTTGCTGGGAATGGAGGGGTTGTGTTATAAGGATGGGCTGGAACTTTTTTCACTGGAGCGTAGAAGGTGACCTTATACAGGTTTATAAAATAGAGGGGTATAGATAAGATGAATGGCAGATGTCTTTTCCCTAGGGTGTGGGATTTCAAGACTAGAGGATGTATTTTTAAGATGAGAGGAGAAAGATTTAAAAGAGACGTGGGGGGGTGGAGAGCAGTTTGTTTCACAGAGAGTGATTTGTGTGTGGAATGGACTTCCAGAGGAAGTGATGGATGTGGGTACAGTTACAACATTTAAAAGACATCTAGGTAAGTAGGTGAATAAGAAATGTTTGAAAGCATATGGGCCAAGCACAGACAGGTGCTTTAGTTTGGAATTATGGTCAGCATGGACTGGATAGACCAAAGAGTCTTTCTCCATGCTCTATGACTCGGAGGGAGATTGAGAAGCCTCATATAGTTGAAGAAGCGCATTCATCGACTGACCAGCCTAGTGAGAGAACAGACCTCTCCCTCTTAAAGCTTTCAACTCCAACAGCACCACACGTGCTGTCTCAGTACATCTGGGTGCATCTCTTTTGCTGGTATTTTTTAATTGCATTAAGATAATTTTCTGTGAATAAAGTATATTTATGTATGTACACAGGTACTGAAACTGTTTTATATAGTCTTTGCAAATAAGAAAAAACACATTGGAATTTGATATTCCATGCATTTGTGAACAAAGGTATTTCCTACTCATGCAGGAGACTATTTTGAGGCACCGAGAGGGTCTGACAACTGAATCAGGTCTTCGTTGTACTTTGGTATAAAGATGCTAGACAGTGGTCTTTCCCCACTGCGCCTTGGTGGCAGCTACTCCAAGCTTCAGTGCATCCCTCAGCATGTAGTCCTGGACCTTGGAA
Source organism: Rhincodon typus (assembly GCF_021869965.1). Classification (NCBI taxonomy): domain Eukaryota; kingdom Metazoa; phylum Chordata; class Chondrichthyes; order Orectolobiformes; family Rhincodontidae; genus Rhincodon; species Rhincodon typus. Next base: position 29,737,348 of record NC_063360.1, on the reverse strand, counting down.
TGTGCCAGCCTGTAACACTCGGTCATAGTCAACCCTTTGCATTGGAAAACCAACAGGTTTCAGGCGGACTAAAGAGCATCTTTCACCTTCCAGGCACAGTCGATGTGTGTGTCGTTGTGCGTCCTGGGGAAGAGACCATAGAGCACAGAGTCCTGCGTCATGGAGCTGCTTGGGACGAGCCTTGACAAAAATCACTGCATCTCTCTCTGGACTTTCTTTGCAAAGGCATGTTCCAGCAGCAGATGGGTGACAGTTTCTCCTGGCCCCCATCCCCACAGCTGCTTCAAGGGCAGCATTGTAGTGGCACAGAGAGTCTGGGCATACATGAAGGATCTCACAGGTAGTGCCCTTCTCACCACCAGCCAAGTGATGTCTTGGTTTTTGTTGGAAAGTTCTAGCAATGAGGCATTCTGCCAAATGGCTTTGACAGTTTGCTTAGAGAACCATGCGACAAGACCTACCCTCTCATTTTCCCACAGGATCTTGAGGACACTATTTGCTGACCACTTCTTGATGAGATGGAATGGTCCAATGACTTGAGCGATCCGCAGTGTCGAGGCCAGGCCTAATCTTCATAACACTGGGGACATGTAGAACCTCAGTACGTAGTGACACTTAGTGTTTGCGTACTGAAGGTTGACACACAGCTTGATTCAGCCACACACAAAGGTGGCCATTTGATGAGGGTGATGTTGGGTATGTTCTTTACCCGCACCCCTTATCTGGAGCTTTGTACATGGTGTCCTTGTGGACATGGTCCAGATGCAGCAGAAGGTGGATCAGGAGACTGCAGCGGTGCAGGCTTGGGGAATAGGCCAGACCTGCACCATATACACAAAGAGTATCTCATACCTGTTGATCAGGTTTTTACCTGCAATGGAAGGGGAATGGTGCTGCCTTCTGCCCAGTTTCTGCCTTACCTTTGTAGTACATTCCTTCCAAGTTTTGTCATACGCCCCAGTCCTTCTGAAGCTTATTTCCAGCATCTCTTTCACTAGTTTGACCCACCTGGAGAAGGCAGCAAGTAGCTCCCAGTGGCAGGAGGTATTTTCTAATGAACCTGTTCAGAGATGTTATTACACATCTCGGTAGCTGATGGGTCTTGAACCCACACCTCTTAGCTCAAAGGTAGGGACACTACCACTGCACTACAAGAGCCCCCTCCCTCTGGCAGGATGCTTTATCATGCCAAGTGTATCCATATCTGATCAAACATGTACATGATCTTCAGGCTGCCCATACAGACAAGTTTGCTACACTTTGCAAACAATCACTACAAAGCATTTAATCCTTTTTTTAAATTATTCGTATTTGGTCTTGGATTAAATGGAGAAACTAGTTGATGATAGTAACCGAACCTTTGTGCTTTGGCTGTAAGGAGAATTAACAGCTCTGGTTTGTGCATTTTCAGTTGACACACTTTTGAAAAATGAATCAACTTGAAAATCAAATTTACTCATTCACTGAGGAACTAACCCTCTTGAGACACTATGACATAAGCCAAATTTTAAAGGAGATATACATTTAAACTAAAATAACATTTTGGGGACAGATAATATGGTGCCTACCAGTCACTGAAACCCTCAAAGTGTCTCTTTATACACTTTTGTACCAAATTAAACTGAAGTGATTAAATTAAGAAGTGATAGCCCCTTAAAGATTCATGGTAAAACAATCAAAACTTTAAAGGAAGCTTCCAAACTTAATCTATAATTTTGAGAGAAGATAATACCCACCAGTGCTTCCAGTGGTCATGAGTCACAGAAGGCATGAGGCTGTACCCATACTTGTACATCTCCAAGGTCACCTGGGCACAGATATGACCATCAAAGAGAAAGACGGAAATCGGTCTGACCCTAAATTATTTAGTTTATATTGGTTCACATCATTCTTCTTGCTTCCCACCACCTGTTCCCTACCCCAACCCAAGTCCCTTGTATTCCTCTCCCTCTAGTCCCCGCAGCCCATGTCCCAGTTTTCTGCCA
>NC_063360.1:29709863-29734863 GCF_021869965.1 Rhincodon typus | reverse complement strand
TGAGGCAACAGAGTACCTGGAGCACAACATCCCAAAAAGAATCAGTGACCCATGGAGATGAGGCATTTTCACAAAACTCCATACACTTGGTTTGGCACATACCAAAAAGAAATGTTTAACTTGTAGCCACAATCGGACAGTGGTCAGTACAGAAAGTCTTCTAAACCCTGCACAAAAGGAGGTGGTGAATTATTTTGGGTTGTTCTCTGAGCAGACTGATGGTCGTTTGACAGAATATCTCAGTGCCAGAATTTTCAGTGTGACATCACAATGTAGCTGGACTGAAAGTGTCCAGTCCTTTTTCCACAACTGGTGTCACAGCACCACCTCAAGGTGCTACAGTAGGGAAGAGGCTGTTATTCAGCTCCCAGACTCTGCATTTGCAAGAACGCCTGGAATGTGTACACTGGCTTTTGTCAAGGTTCAATCTGAGCAGTTATCTCAACACAGGACTTTGTGCTATGCAGACTGTTCTCAGGGATGCATACCAAAACAAATATCAATTGTTGCTAGAAGGCTGTGAACGATACTCCAGTGCATGAAGCTGTCAATGACCAAATAGTGCAGTCTGGCACATTCCAAACCCAAGGACAACGTGCTGTTGGGGGAGGCAGAGGAGCTGATGCAGTCACCACAAAGTCTAAATGGGGAAAGACTTTAAATGAGTCCTCCCACTATAGTACTACACTGGGCAGGAACCATTAAAAATATCCCTTGGGATATGTCTCATGAGATATTAAATGTAAATGTAGATCCAATCTGCATGAGTGTGGAACCCTAAAACCCCATATATCACGTTTAACTTATTTGATCATTTTGCACTGAAGTAACTGAATTGTACTTCAATGACCTTTTTCTGGAAGTTTGTTCTGGTTATGGAGGAAAGGATTAATTGAACATTTTTGAGTACTGTACCTGGAAAAAGAAAAACACAGCATGTTGTAGGTATATTTAAAACAACTTGTAGGTTCACGAATTGAATTCTAATGACAATGGTTTTGCAGACCAGTATTTCTCACGCGTTTAGGTCACGCCTATGCTTTTTCAACCTGTAGAAAAATTCTACTTGTAGACCATAACAGCCAGTGGAAAAACTCAGTTCAATTTTTTTTTTAAAATTTCACACACTTTTATCAAGAACAATAATAGCATATTTATTTGATTATAATGCCACTATGAGAATTTGATTGAATTAAAGATGGAAAACATAAAGTATCACAGAATATGGGCATAGCTGGCAAACCTGGATTTCTTGTCCATCCAAATTGCCCTTGAGAAAAGGTTAGTAATCTACCATGTTAAATGCTCCAATCCCTGTAGTGTATACTCTGGTCCTATTGGCAAATGAGTTTTTGGATTTTGACTCCATGATGAAGCAATAGCAACAAATTTCCAAGTCAAGACATGGTGTTATATGAAGGGAATGTTGGAAGGTATGGTATTCCCTTGCAACTGTTTGACTTTTCAGTTTAGATAGGTGATCAGTGGTTTAGGAAGTACTATTGAAAAAGCATTGGTGAGTTGCTGCATGACTACAGTGTGAATATTGCACTATTGGTGAAAGGAATGAAACCTTTAAAGTCATAGGTGGGTGCCTATCAAACATGCTGTGTGCCTTTGAATGATGATGAGCTTTTTTACTTGTTTTAGAGTTACACATGCAGGCAAATAGATTTTCCATTACTTTTCTGGTGGAAAAGTCTTCTTACAATATCTAGCATTTTTTCAGGGCTCTTGGCCTCCCCTGTAGCCAGTTATTCAGCAGTTTCCTGATGATATTGAATTGGCTCAAAACCAACATCTGTGGTGGGAGCCCCAAGCTGAAGCAGAGCTAGAATCATAGAACGGTTAGGAGGAGACCATTCAGCCCATTATGTGTGTTGGATCTCCATAAGAGCAACTCGGCAAGTCCCAATTCCCCACTCTTCCCTTAGTGTGACATTTTCTATCTTAATGTAATTGACCAATTCCCTTTGAAATCTGTTTGACTTGGTCTCCACCATGCTGTAAAATTTCAGATTGTTTTATTAATGGATCAGATTAAGTTTTTTCTTCTGAAGTGTACATCCTTGCACCCTGCTTTCTGTCAAGATTCCAAGCCGTTCTCTCAGTTCTTCCATCTCTGTCATATATGTTCAGGTGAGGCCAACTTCAACAAGGGAGCCTCCGAAATGTCCATCTTCTTCCTCCAACAAGGATTCCCCAGCACCATTGTCAACAGGGCCCTCAACCAGGTCCAACCCATCTCCCGCACTTCTGCCCTCACCTCTTCTCTTCTCTTCCCTCCCATAACAGCGATAGGATTCTCCTTGTCCTTGCCTACCATCCCAACAGCATCCATATCCAAAAGGTCATCAGACACCATTCTACCACCTCCAGCGAGGTGTCACCACAATCCCCTCCCCTCCCCTCCCTTGGCCGCCTTCCGCAGGGACTGTTCCTTCCAGGACAACCTGGTCCACAATTCCTTCATCCCCAACACCTTCCCCCACAGCCCTACGGCACCTTCTCCTGTAACACCTGCCCGTTTACCTCCTGCCTCCCCAGTATCCAAGGGCCCAAATATACCTTCCTGTCCCGCAGGCCCGACCAGTCCCCCTCCACTGACACCCTCATCCGCTTAGCCGAACTCGTCCTCACCCTCAACAACTTCTCTTTCAATTCCTCCCACTTCCTACAGACAAAGGGGGTAGCCATGGGTACCCGCATGGGCCCAAGCTACGCCTGCCTCTTTGTAGGTTACGTGGAACAATCCCTCTTCCGTACCTACACCGGCCCTAAGCCCCACCTCTTCCTCCGTTACATTGATGACTGTATCGGCACCGCCTCATGCTCCCATGAGGAGCTCGAACAGTTCATCCTCTTCACTAACACCTTCCACCCCAAACTTAAGTTTACCTGGACCATCTCTAACACCTCTCTCCCCTTCCTGGACCTCTCTGTCTCCATATCGGGCAACCACCTAGAAACCGATATTCATTTCAAGCCCACCGACTCCCACAGCTACCTAGAATACTCCTCCTCCCACCCACCTTCCTGCAAAAATGCTATCCCCTATTCCCAATTCCTTCGCCTCCGCCGCATCTGCTCCCAGGATGAGGCATTCCACTCCCTTACATCTCAGTTGTCCTCGTTTTTCAAGGACCGTAACATCCCCCCGCTCAGTGGTCGAGAACGCCCTCAACCGTGTCTCCCACATCTCCCGCAGCTCATCCCTCACACCCCGTCCCCGCAATAAGAACCAAAAAAAACCCCCACGTCCTCACATACTACCCCACCAACCTCTGGATCCAACGCATCATCCTCCGACACTTCCGCCATCTGCAATCCGACCCCACCACCAAAGACATCTTTCCCTCCCCACCCTTATCTGCTTTCCGGAGGGACAACTCTCTCCGTGACTCCCTTGTCCGCTCCACACTCCCCTCCAGCTCCACCACACCCGGCACTTTTCCCTGCAACCGCAGGAAGTGCTACACCTGCCCCCATACCTCCTCCCTCACCCCCATCCCAGGCCCCAAGAAGACTTTCCACAGCAAGCAGATGTTCACCTGCACATCTGCCAATGTGGTATACTGCATCCGCTGTACCCGGTGTGGCTTCCTCTACATTGGGGAAACCAAGCGGAGGCTCGGGGACCGCTTTGCAGAACACCTACGCTCGGTTCGCAATAAACAACTGCACCTCCCAGTCGCGAACCATTTCAACTCCCCCTCCTATTCCTCAGACGACATGTCCATCCTGGGCCTCCTGCAGTGCCACAACGATGCCATCCGAAGGTTGCAGGAACAGCAACTCGTATTCCGCTTGGGAACCCTGCAGCCCAATGGTATCAATGTGGATTTCACTAGTTTCAAAATCTCCCCTCCCCCTACCGCACCCCAAAACCAGTCCAGCTCGTCCCTGCCTCCCTAACCTGTTCTTCCTCCCACCTATCCCCTCCTCCCACCTCAAGCCGCACCTCCATCTCCTACCGACTAACCTCATCCCGCCCCCTTGACCTGTCCGTCCTCCCTGGACTGACCTATCCCCTTCCTAACTCCCCACCTACACTCACCTTTACTGGCCCCATCTCCGCCTCTTCGACCTGTTTGTTTCCTCTCCACCTATCCTCTCCTCTATCCATCTTCTATCCGCCTCCCACTCTCTCCCTATTTATTTCAGAACCCCCTTCCCCTCCCCCTTTTCTGATGAAGGGTCTAGGCCCGAAACGTCAGCCTCTCTGCTCCTATGATGCTGCTTGGCCTGCTGTGTTCATCTAGCCCTGCACCTTGTTGTCTCTAAATTGTGGTATTGTGCAGAGCTGTATAGAAACTGCCTCCAAGAAAGGTGCAGGTTATTAAATTTGTTTTTGTAAGATTTCGTTGCTGATTTTCAAGTTCAGTTTTCAAACTTCATTTTTGAAGTTCCTGCCTCAACGCAACCAGATCCATTAAGCTGGACTTGCAGCTGTGTTCGTTTGGTTGTTCTACAAAATACTGCATGTGTATTTTCATCCATTTGAGCTTTTGCAGAGATTTATTTTTCTGGTTTCTTTTTGCTTTTGTCTTTTTTTTTTTTGAAACAGTGCTTGGATCTTGAGACATCGTCTCATTTGGACTCAGCACCATTTTGCTTGCCTGAATCTAGCAGGTTGCCCAGCCGAACCCAATGTAATCCTTATCTGATGTCAACATGCACACACCCATTGAGGGTATTTATGGCCAGTTTCATTGTACCTGACTTGCAGCATAAATTGAGTCTGCTGACATAATGATGATCTGCCATTTGTTTATTTAGACACATGATCAATAGGATAAAATTCAGTTCTATCAGTGCATGGTACTTTATTAATAGAGAACTAATTGAATGGTCACTTCATTGACTCCGAATCCAACATTTTAGGTGCATTTTTTAGAAGAACTAATTCTAGCTTGTCAACATTTCAAATGATTATGGAAATTTTCAGAATGGACTTGTAACTTTTCTGAATATATAATCTGTTTTCTCATATTTCAACAATTTGTGGGCTATTTAATTGAACATAATGCCTCAGTGCATCCAGCCATTAATCACTATCATAGAATTCTATGGTAACTTCTGCTACTGCTGATGTTGAAAGATGCATATTATTGGGACCCCTATCTTTCTTGCTGAGGACCTGGATCGTAATAAACCTTGTTACAATATCTTAGCAGCTATCTATGATCGGAGGTAAAAAAGAAAATACTTAATCCCCCAAATCATAATTTATTATTTTAAGATACAAAATGTGAAAATGCTGGTTAAGTAATCACGTTAGTCAATATTTGGAAAAAGTGAGATTGAATTGTGACATTTCAAATCCATACATTTCAGTCCAAAATCAATTTCCTTCCTCTTTGCTGAACTTGAGGAAGACTTCTAATTAATCTTCCAGTATTATGAAGAATTTTGATTGTGGATAGGAGGAAACTTGCACGATTAGTGACCAAAGGGTACAGGTTTAAGATATTTGTCAGATATTGTTCACAAATTGGATTATATTAGTTTATTATTTGAAATTGACTATTTGATAGAATAGTGGCCGGAGATTTGCTAGACCTTTCAAAATATTGATACACTGGTTTTGCAAAGTGGAAAAACAGTAGAGTAATGGTGAAAACCCTTTCAAAGAACTGGGATATCCTGAAGCAAAAGGCCCCTTCTGTGCTCTTTGCATTTTTTTTAAGCCTATCACCATGGCAAACAACACAGCATTTGGGCCAAAATTACCATTGTATGCTCTCCTGTCTATGAAATCAATATCCACTCACCACACTTCTTCGGCTGGATTTTGTACAAACTGTGGTCTTCCCCATGCCAACCCAATCCTGTGGATGTTTCATTTCAAAAAATATCATAAAGTAACTTAAAATAATTCCCTCGAGGGTTCCTGCTTTGAAGTCTGCGCTCCCTTCTTTCAATATTCATTGCCACTTGAAGGGCGCCTCATAGTTCAAAAAAACATCCTTGTCTCGCAATATTGCCATCTGTACTAAAAATAGTGAAATTTCCAACTTTAGCATTTGACTCTGCAGACCTCATTATTCTTAAGATATTTACTTCCATTTTCTAGAACAAACAATTCATCGGTTTTGTGTACAAATTCTTGGCAGATTGGCATGAGTATGGGTAAAATTGTTTGCACAAAGATTCATCTCAGCATCTATTATTATATATGTTTTCAGATGAGTCTTTGCAATTTTTAATGTCATGCTGGAAGCATTTCTTAAAGCAGCTGGTTCATGATTATTATAGGGTACTTGGAGAGTTTTTGAACTGGTTCATTTATCTTGCTTTGTACTATATATAGATTTGAATTCAGTGAAAATGTAATTCATTTTACTTGTATTCATGGGTACATTGTTGCTACTATTGAAGTTGACAGATTTGTTATTTTAAGTATGATTTTATGATTGTATTTAACACATTTTATTCGGTTTGCTTAACATTTTAATTTTGTGTTCCTGTAGACATTTTTTAAGCGAACTGTTCAGATGTTATTACACAATTCTGCAGCAGATGGCACTTGTACACGGGTTGTTTTGCTCCGTGATAGGCGCGTACCACTGTGCCGCAAGAGTCCTTTCAAACCAAAATTTGAATAGAGGAGCATACTGACCAATGAAACTTTGTTACCATTACTGCCATTTGGCTGAAATAAAACTGTTTCCTCTGGAATCTATACCCATTGAATAATAGAGGTTTTTTAAAAAAAAAAAAATTGTGCAAAGATTTTTTTCTAACAAATTTCACTGTTTATGAAATGGGACCTTTGTGAATATCCTTCATGCCAGTACAAAAGAATTGAAGTAATAAGAGAATTACTGATGTACAACATAAATGTTGTTAGATGGCTGTGAAACAACAGTTTAAATACAAAGAAGCATCAAACTGAGGCTTGTTTTTTTTTCCCTCCCACCCCCCACAGTATGTAGATTTAGAACAACCTGGAAATGCTGATTCAAAAGCAATGAAAGATTTGGATGAATTCATCTTTTGTGAATGGCAAGGTCGGCTATGGCCTGCAAGAGTAAGTTTGCCTTTTTTTTTTGTCTTTTTCTTCGATAATTTTTGGCATGTTTTGTTAGCTGATGTAATCAGGCTACTCCTCTACTTCATTTCTTCACAAAATGTTGGCTTCATCTAAGCTATGTTCTTTGAATCTGTCACTAGCCTAGTTTACATTAAACCCATTTTGTAAATCGATTTTAACAACTTATGCTAACCTGTCTGTAATTGCATGGTTATTGCTCTTGACTAGTGTTCTCAGCAATCTACTCACTGACCTGGTTTGGTGCTAACCATCAAATTCACGTAGTTTATTTTGCTAAGATGCTCAAGTCTCTAATGGGAGTCATCTTTCTTTTTCCTTTTTTTACACGATGTGACGCTGCTATCTAGGCCAATAATTGTCCATCCCGAATTGCCCTTCACAAGTTTATGGCTAGCCACTGTCTTGAACCAGTGAAGTCCATATGGTACAGAAACTCTCGCTATGCTGTTGTGGAGGGAGTTAAGATTCTGACCAGGCAACGCTGAAGGGATGGTGATATAGTTCCAAGTTTGAATATTGTGGCTTGGATGAGAATTTGCAGCTGGTGGTTTTCCCATGCATCTGCTGTCTTTGTCCTTCAAAGGTGCTAATGGTTGGGGGTTTGTGAAGATGATGGGTGGAGTGCCAATCAAAGCTGGCTGCTTTCCTCTGAACAGTGTTGAGCTTTTTGTGATGGCGCAATAGTCATCCAGGCAAGTGAACAGTATTCCATCATATGTCTGGCTTGTGTTTTGTAGATGGTTGACAGGCTGTAGGGAGTTGAGGTGAGTTATTCAGTCCAGAATTCCTAAACTTGTGACCCGCTCTTGTAGCCAAAGGATTTATATGGTTGGTCCAGTTCAGTTACTGTTTAGTGTTAACATCCAGGATGTTGATAGTAATGCTGATGTTGTTGAATGTCAGGAGGAGATCATCTCTTTGAAGATGATCTTTAGCTGATACTTGCATAGTGCAAATATTACATGCCACTTAGCAGTCCAAGCCTGACTATTGTCCAGGTCTTCATGCATATGGATGTGGATTCCTTCAGTACCTGACAAGTTGCAATGTTCTAAATCATCACCACTTCTGATCTTTATAATAGAAGGAAGGTTACTGATGAAGTAGCTGAATTTGGTTGGGCCTTAAAATACTGCCCTGAGAAACTACATCCAAGTTCATGTCCCACCTCCTCCAGAGCGGTCATAACATGTCTGGAAAGATTTAATTAAAATATATACCCTGAGACTCCTGCAGTGATGTCTGTGACTAAGATGGTTGACCTCCAACAACCACGGCATCTTCCTTTTTTGTGCTAGGTATGACTCCAACCAGAGGAGTATTTTCCCCGATTGTCATTGACTCCTGTTTAATTAGAGCTCTTTGAGCCAGAGTCGATCAAATGCTACCTTGATGTCAATTGCAGTCTCCTTTAACTCCCCTCTGGATTCAGCTCTTTTTGTTCATGTTTGGGCCAAGACTGTAATAAGGTCAGCAGCTGAATGGCTATGGTTGAACCCAGTTGGAATATCAGTAAGCTAGTCAGTGAATTACTGAGTCATTGCTGCTTAGAGTCATGGACGCACAGCATGGAAACAGACCCTTCGGTCCAAACTGCCCATGCTGACCAGATATCCTAAATTAATCTAGTCCCATTTGCCAGCTTTTGGCCCATATCCCTCTAAACCTTCCCTATTCATGTATCCTTCCAGATGCCTTTCAAATGCTGTATATGTACCAGTCTCTACCACTTGCTCTGGCAGCTCGTTCTATATACGTACCACCCTCTGCGTGCTTGATAGCACCTCCCATTGCTTTGTTGATAATCAAAAGGTGAAGGGGTAGTAGTTGGCCAGGTTGGATCTTTGGGCATTTTCAACCTGTAATTTATCAAAATTACAATGAAGAGTTGATCTTGTACTTCGTAACACTCCTAGGTTGAAAATAATATGGAATCAATTGACATTAGTGCCTATAATACCTAGTTCAGGCTTTCAAAGCATTTTTAAAATAAAATTTGTAATACATTTTCTGCAGGTTAATGTTGTAATATAACTGATATGTATTGGCTAGAGATATATTTGGTATTTCCAGAAGCCTAATCAAATCAAAGTAACACTGATAATTGAGACATTTTATATTTGGCATCATATAATTTATGGTTAGTCTGAAACTAAGAGGACACATAGTGCTTTGCAAGCCAAACATCTTGAATGTAAGGAACTCTGAGCTGTTTTCTTTCAATTCTAATATCATTCTGCCCTGGTATGTGTTCTGTATGTAGTTAGAATATGGAATGCACTGCCTGGAAATGTGGAAGAGGCAATTCTAATTGAGGCATTCAAGAGAGCATTGGATGAAGATTTGGATAGAAATAGTGTGCAACGGTATGAGGAAAAGGAGGAGATTGACGCTAGATAATGAAGAACTGGTGCAGGCACAATGGGCCAGATGGTCTCCTGCAATATAACAAATTCTGTGATTCATTCATTGTTGGCTAGGCCAGCATCTATTACCCAATCCTGATTGCCCTTAAGAGCGTGGTTTTGAGCTGCCTTTTTGAACTGCTGCAGTCTGTGTGGTGTGGGTACATCCCAGTACTGTTTTAACTTAGCAAAATTGAAGGAATGGTGATTATGGCTTGGAGGAGATCTGATCGGTCTCGTGGCAACCTCCTTCCACTAATTTTTCCCTCCTAGCAGCAGGCTGGCTTGTCATTTTAGTCATTTTCAGTCATTTCTTGGATAAGAAACGGAAGAAAAAAGTCCAGCTATTGTGTGTGGCAGGATATCCATTTGATTGGCCTCACCAGGTTTCTGTTGTGCTTTTTGATTTCCTGAAAATATTTGGGGTCATTGTGACATGTGAATGCACTTCCTCAACAATAGACTATTTCAGAGATTTTGTTCATCTGTGGCTAGAAAGCAAGGATACTGTTTGCAACAATTAAAATTGAAGAAATCCTACCTGAATTTGGGCAGGGCATACTGTGCTGGGGGGAGAACACTGAGGTGCAGTTATAGATAATGGGGCTCTGTTTATATGCACTTTTGGAAATCAATATTAAAGCACCTTTTTAATGATTACTTTCCTGACACCCAATTTAGTTTCCACAACCTGTGTAATTACAGCAATTAAAAGAAATGATTTGTAGAAATGCAATTGAAGATTTTCAGGAAAAGCAGCATATGAAAGTGAAATTTCAATGGCTAAGAGATGTATCAGTTGCACCAAAATGTAATATGAATTTTTTCCTTTGACAGCACTAATGATATTTTATGCGACTGTGCTATTACTTAAACTGTAATTGCATATTGTGTCATTGCACTTGTGTTGACATCAGTTCTTTTAGTCCTCCATCTTGTACTTCTGCATAGTTTCTTTCACCTGAATAGTGTATCTTCTACCTGATTAAATTTTACCTTAAATAGAAATGTTTTGAGATTTTTGTCTTTCATACATGAGTTTGTGTATGAACCTCCCTTGTGTTTTGGTATAAATTAAGTAAAACTATTCTTGGTGGGTATGAGTACTCTGAGGATGTGTTGCATCGAATAAAACTGAAGATTACCAATAATATTTAATATACCAGTAAATATGATAGAAATTAGTAAATATTTTTAAAACTCATGTAGTTTCCATTTTATTTGTACTGCTTCGTGACCTGTCGTAGTATTTTTTGTTCTTCTTGCCCACTTTTGATCATTTGCTGTACTGAATTCTTATTGGGGAGTCTGTTCCTGGATGTGAACTGTGCTGTGCTGATAAAGGGTGTGTGTGTGGACTTTTGCAATAAGTATCAGTCCTGGCTGTTATGCATGCTACAGTTGAAAAGCCTACTACTTCTCTTTAAACTTTAATATGGAGTATATCTATTTAGGTAAAGGAGCCTCTACCCTATGCCTCAGCAGGTAAAGCAGTGAGATAAAGGAAGAAAATAAATATTAATTGCACCAAATTAGATTCAAGTTCTTAGTACCACATGAGATGAGGAATAAGATCCATAAAGAATTTGGAAGCTTTGTAATGAAGAATCCTGTAGAAAGGGGAGAAATCAGATCGGGCAGTACTGCAAAAAGAAACAGCATCAGATCTATTCCTTAGGATCAAAATGGAGCTGGTTTCAATGGGACAGTTTTCTTTGTTGGAAAATAGTAATCACTATGATAGGTGGGGAGGGATTAAGCGACCATTTCAGATCAGTGACATTTTTTGTTCTGATGTAAACTGACCTGAAATGGAAAATCTTTTTCTCTCTGCACCCATGCTGCCTGAGCTGATGAGTATTTCCAGCATATTCTGTTTTTATTTCAGATTTACGCAATCAGCAATATTTCACTTTTGTATCACTATCATTAAGTTTAGCATAGTTACCGAAAAGAACACGGAAAAGTCAAAGTGAAGATACTTGAGTGGAAGAGGGCAAATTTCAGTCAGCTGAAAAAGGATCTGACCCAGGTGGCTTGGAAATGAAGATTGACAGGTAAAATGTTAAATTAGCAATAGGAGACTTTCAAAAAAAAAGAGATGCTTGATGCACAAACAAGACACATACCTTTCAGGGTTGGGGGTTGGTGAGGAGAAGGGAAGAGCCTTCAAAGCATTACAATGAAACAGAAAAAGAAAATTGGAAATATGTGAGCTCCATAATACAGTTCAGAATCTCTGAGGATACATAAAGTGCAGAAGAGAATAAGAAATGTAAGATAAATGGTACAACTTTATAGAAGGTGCAAGAACATGCACCTGTGGTTTTACACATGTCTTTTGAGGGTTGCTGGAAAATTATTGTTCAAAAGGCCTGTGCTAAGTTTAGCTTTATAATGTCAGAGTGCAAGAGCAGCAAACTTTTTCTTTTCTTAAAAAAAAAATCATAGTTAGCCCAAGGCTAGATTGTTTCCATTTCAGGGCACTAAATGTTTTAGAAAGAATGTCAAGGCTTTGGAGAGGGTGCAGAATATTGACTCTTTCTGTCTCCATATATGCTGCTAGACCTGTCAAGCTTTTTCAGCACCACCCTGTTTTTATTTTTGTTTCTTTTGCTTTTATTTTCAAGAATGGTATCTGGATGTAAGATTCCAGTGCAATGACTGAAGAAGTTCTCCCGCACTATCCTGAGAGCTGAGAGAGCCCAGGGAAGATTTAAAAGAAATGTTCATAACGTTAAAGGATTTTGGTGGAGTAAATTAGAGAAACTGTTTCCAGTGACAGGAGCGTTGGTAACCAAAGTACTCAAATTTTAAGATAATTGAAAAAGAATGAGAGGAATGGGGATTTATTTTTAAAGCAGCAAAGGGGTGATGGAAACACTTTCAACATTAACCATTCAAAAAGGAATTTAAAAAATGGGAAACATGGGTTATAGAGAAAGTATAAAGAGTGGGATTAAATGAATAGTTCTTTCAAAATACTGGTCTAAACACCATGTTCCCAGTTAACTCCTACAAATTTTACAAACTTAAAAGGGTGTGTATTTATTTGGTGATAACAGTGTGGAGCTGGAGGAGCACAGCAGGCCAGGCAGCATCAGAGGAGCAGGAAAGTTGACGTTTCGGGTCAGGACCCTTCTTCAGATTTCTGCTGTGTTCCGGCAGTTCCATAATGTGTTATCTCTGACTCCAGCATCGGCAGTTCTTACTACCTCTGAGTGTATTTATTTGTCTTGGTTATCCTTTGTTTTTAGCAGCGTTTAACTTTTCAGCTAATTGCCAGCTGGAAAGCTACACTTTGCAATTTTCCACAAATGTGAGATCTTGGAATGACAGTACTTCCCAAAGTTGCTTTTTGTTAATTTCACTGTGAGTTTGCAAGTATTACATCAAATATCCTGTTGCAGGCTGCCTCTAACTTCATACTTTGGAGTTTAAATAGCATGTTTGAAGAATTTATTTTGTAATATGTCCCAGATTAATAGAATGTACTTCACCTTTACTGAGTGCCTTTTATAAAAGTTGTGTAATAAATTATATATTTACATGTATGATAGATGTTACAACTACCTGGTTCTTTTGTATTTGTAAGAATGGATTTCAGATCATGATACCAATAATATTTACTTAATGAATCAATTGTTTGGGATTTGTTTGATAGCACTAGTATGATCATTTGTTTAGTTGTATGTTTTAGAATTATTAAATTTCAGTAAGCAGTCAAGGGGTTCTTAATTATAAATTTACTGTCAGTTTATCAAATATGCTGCACATGTAATAACAGTCAAATATGCACTCACATAGCAAATTTACAATCAGACCTAATGATGGTTGGGAAGTTTAAACATAAAATCATAGAATTTTATAGTACCAACAGTTCTGAGTTTGGTATGTAAATGTTCATTATAAATATCCAATTTTAAACGTTTCCCTTTGCTTCCTCATGGCCATGTATATAATTCTTAATTAGATAATCGAGTTGAAAAATAGAAAATTGAAAAATATAGGAAAAATTGAATTGACAGCCCCATTTAGTGGCTGTCTTTCAACAACAGTTTTCCAAACTCTTGGCTCCTACCACCTAGAAGACAGAGTGCAAAAGATGCCCAAGAACCAGCTGAAAGTTTCCCCTTTGGCACAAATTCTGATGTGAGAATATATCACTTTTCTTTCAGTGCCCACAGGTCATAATATTGGAATTCCTATCCTCAGAGCACTGAAAGCATGCCTTTTACCACTTGAAGTTTAGCTGTACAAGAAGATGGCTCATTACCACTGTCTCAAGGGCAATTAGGAATAGCAGTAATTACTAACATTGCGATCAGCGCCTACATCCCATGAACAACCTAGCTGATGCTTGTACATTTTTTTTTGACTAGCATAATTCCTGGAGTTATTTATTGGTAATTTCACTCTTGCTGCAAATAACTGTTGTTGTATCAAGTGGAATTTAAATTCTAAGTCAGTTTTTGATTTAATACCATATAGCATTTGTTTCCTGCTTCTATCTAAATTGCATTTCAAAAGAAGATCATATTCCTATTGTTTTTTAATGTGAGAATGATTCACTCCTTCCTGTACTCATTATCAGTTCATTAAAATTATGTACACTGACATGTCTTCTGATTGGGTTTGTTGCAATGTGTAAAATGACCATTAGTTTAAGGTCATTCCTAGCTAAGTAACCTAGTGGTACATTAAACTAGTTTAGCCTTTAATCTGTCAAGCAGGGAAGTTTAAGGTTGCTATTAGTAGAGTGAATTCTCTGTATATTACAATCATTAACAAATTCCAAAGAGTGATTAACTTGTCCTTACACCACTATTAATGTTGCAAAAAGCAACGTGTCGAGAAGCAGTAAGTGATAAAAGCCTGAGGTTTGTAGAAAGTCCCATAGTTTTGAAGTGAAAAATATCTTCTCTGCATGGACAATGTTCACAGTTATATTCTCTTGTACCTTCTGTTAAGTCATTGACGTCTATTTCCAATATTGAATCCAAACATTGTTAGACTTGTTTAAAAATTAGTGCTGTACTAAATTAAGACCAAATTACTTTTGTAGGTCCATTCTCAAGAGCTAGGTAGTGACCTGTCAAGCTTGCTTCATGAATAGTGTTAACTGCATCAAATTGGAAACTTTGTTTTAAAGATTAAAGTTTGGCTGAATTTGAACATATGCCAGAGGTGAACGGTCAATTTATAATCCTTCGTGTCAGCTTGTTTTGCATCACCTTGAAAGATGTCCATTTATATACCACTTTTCATAACCATAATGTCCCAAAGTTCTTCAAACTGTTGAAGAGAGATGTAACACAGTGCAATAGCTAAATGTGTTTGCTGTTATTTTTGATATAATCCTGACTACTGATATCACGCTACTACTGCTACCATGAGTGACTGATCAAATCTGGTCACAGAAAGAGTGCAAGGACATAATTCTATAACATTTTTATAATTCTTACCAAAAGTTAAATGCATGATGTAAAAACTTCACATTCACAATTCCACATTCACAATTATAATTGATTAAAAACCCTGCTGATTGCACTGTTTCCACTTGGAACTAATGCAGTTGTGTAAATGCAATTTAAGTCTTGATTGCATCATTTTCACTTGGAATAGTATATGTTGTAATTTCTTTTCTTTTCTTCTTTTTTTTAATTGAAAAGATATTGTCGAAGTCCAGCAATTCTTCCAGTAAGGCATCTGAGAACATTTCAGATTATTTAGATGTCCAACTAATATGCTTGGATAAGCAGTAAGTATTGAAGCAATGATGAAGCAAATTAAATTTCCACTTGCTGCTACAAAGTTTGAAAAAAATCTAGGCTGTTTAAGTTCTGTTACATGCTCCATAAAATCAAATTCATATTCTTCTAATAACTAGCATTATTTTCTATACAAAAAGTACTAAATATTAATTCTTTATTCATTTACACGCCTCCTATTCTAAGCAATAGCTAAGGAGAGCAGCTTACACCACTCAACCAATGTTATTTGGGCTGACTATGCAAATATTGTCCAAATATCAGGTTTGCTCAGGATGTTTGTGTATGAAGAAGGAAAGAATGGAGACTAAATTTCCTGGCACTTGGTGTTCAAAGTTGCAGGGTAACCATCCCAGATTTTGTAGGACAGTCTTGTTCCTCTATTTGGCTTGGTGTTCTGAATCATTGGCAGAACAGACTTGAGGGGCTTAATTGCCTCCTGTTCTTCTACTACTATTGTACAAAATTGTTAACTTCAAGCAACTACAAAATATAACATTCGGTTTATATTTTAGGTTGAGTGTTAAGTACATAGACACAAGACCATTTGAGCAAAAACAGGCTGAAGACATTAGTTCTGCGTTGGGTGAGTACTTGTTTATGAAATTTACAAATTTTTTTTAAGTACTGTTTTTTTTAATAGAGTGCCATTTTGAGCAAGATTAATATCTGGTTGATTATTGCTCCACACAGCTTAATTATTTCAGTAATCTGAAATGCAGGAGCTGATCCTTTATTTATTCCGTAGCTATGCTTGAAGTATAGCTAACCTTTTGTATTTTCATTGAAAATTGTATTTTGTAAAAATACTGAAGAATATTGAATTGTGTTGACTTCTCTGTAGACTTTTTATATAAAGATTTGATAGACTTGCTGAATTTGATGTATATTTTTGAGGAATAAACTTACTGACATCAAACATGTTAGTTAATACTTTTCCCAGCAGTATTAAGACTGCAATCATCATGGTGATATAAGCAAACTTAGAAAATATTACTTCAAAAAAGATTCAACCTGCTGTAGAAATACGAAGCTATATCTTTATGAATTTGTGGGCATTGGTTGCCACCACACAGTAACTCCAACTGGAGAATGAAAATTCAAATTGCATGACAGTTTGAGAGAGTTTCAGTGGGCAGCAGCATTGAACTGCAATTGTGATAGTGTTCCACAATAGCAATGAATAAGTTCTTGTAGTGCCCATTATTATGAAAAGATAATTGCTATTCAGGTTGGAGGAGCACTTTGCATTGTTATCCCAAGTCATCACTCTGATAACTTGCTAAGCTCAAGATGACAGTAGTTGAAATGGTATGTGTCCTTAAGCCAATTCATTGATATTGTTTTTTTTTTACCTCCCTATCTGCCCTCTTGCACAAATATGTTCATTACAACATTGCAATTCAGCTTATGTACATTTGTATCTGTTTTTATAATGGTGTTCAAAATCGTCACCATAAAATAATTGTGCTACACTTTAATTGCTTCCAATAGTTTTTGCGTCACAATGCTGGTTACTAAATGTCAGAAGTCTCAGCAGCATACCAAATCCAGAAGTTGCAGGAAAAGCTCAGCAGGTCTGGCAGCATCTATGAAGAAAAATCAGTTTTAACATTTCGGGTCCAGTGATCATTCCTCAGAACAGCACCTGAAACGTTAACTCTGATTTTTCTTCACAGATGCTGCCAGACCTGCCAAGCTCTTCCAGCAACTTCTGTTTTTGTTCCTGATTTACAGTATCCACGGTTCTTTCAGTTTTTACCGAATAAATCATTGGAAAATCACAAATCCAATGTAGCGATGTATGTTAAGCTGCTGCAACTACTTAGCCATGTACTATTTAATAAGAAAAAGCTATAAACACATCATGATCAAACAGAATTGCTGAACAAAATGACATATTTGCCAACAATAAAAAGAGGATATTTTCGATCATGGGGCCCTATACAAAATGTTAACTAACTTTTTTTTTCTGAGATGCTAGTTCAAGATTTCCTGTTTCTTTTCCTAAGCATGCCTTTTTATTATTGTCAAAAATTATTCCCTCTATTTGCTCCAGCACCTAGTGGTTGTGAAATTTTGTATGTATGCACACACATTAGGATCTTGCATTTTTGCTAGTACTTTGAGTATGTGCTTTTGTGTTGCATTTGTATGTCCCTCAGCATGCCCATTGGCAATTTGGCACACAGTTAATTAAAGGCAAAATGATTCAGCAAGTTTTGAGGTGATTCTAATTAATGATCTTAGCAGTTAGTCAGAAAGCAGAATAGTGTGGATGCTGGAAATCTGAAATAAAGATGGAATGTACTGGAAATATTCAGCAGGGAGGCAGCATCTGTGGAGAGAGAAACAGGGTTGACCTTTCAGCTCTGTAACCTTTCATCAAAACTGAGACAAGCAGTGTAATATGCTATGAACAAGAGTTGGGTGGGAAAAGGATAGGAAGAAGGACTGATACAGTGGAAAACTGCGAAGAGTTAATGACAAGAGATTGGCCCTGGCAGACAAAGGGAATGATGATGGGGCAAGAAAAGAATCAAAGAAATGGAAGATATGCCTAGAGTAGGTATGCCAACCCCGAAAGTAAAAATACAAGGTGAAGTCTGGAGAGATTATGTTATTAAATTGTTTTAACTCATGATGTTTCTGGCAGGCTTTAAAATGCCTTAATTGAAATCGCTCCACAAGCTTGCTGTGAGCTTCACTGAAGGAATGCAGTAAGCCGAGGGCAGAGATATTCCCATGAGAGCAAAGTGGAGAATTAAAACTAACAGGCCTCCAGAGGCCTGGGGTCATACTTAGAACCTAAACAGTGGCATTCATGGAGCAGACACCTAATAAGGGTTTGGTTTTTCCCATTATAGTGGAGACTAAACTGTGAACAGCACATGGCAGACTTGACTGGAAGAAATACACCAATCACTGTTTGTCTTACAAGGTGTATTCTGGCTGGTGGGTAGTGAGAAGGGAGAAGGTAAAATGGTGGTTGTTAAATCTCTGGTATTCGCATAGATAGGTGCTGTGGGATGTGGATGGGAGTTTGATGGGTGACTCGGGAGTGGGCCAGACTATCACTGAGGGAATATTAGGAGGGGTTGAGGTGATGTTTGACATGATGCTTGAGGTACTCTTTGCTCACCCCTTCCCTACCATAAGACCATAGATACGTGAGCAGAATTGGGCCATTCAAGCCATTGAGTCTGCTCTACTGTTCAATCATGGCTGATATGTTCCCCAATCCCATTTTCCTGCTTCCTCCCTGTAACTCTTGGTTCCCTTACTAATCAAGAGCCTATCTATCTCTGTCTTGGCCCCACAGTCTTCAGTGGCAACAAGTTCCACAGATCTACCACCCTCTGGCTGAAGAAATTCCTCCTCATCTCAGTTGTAAAGGGTTGTCCCTTCACTCTGGGTTGTGCCCTCAGGCCCTAGTCTGTCCAACTAGTGGAAACAACTTCTCTACCTCCATTGTATTCAGGTCTGTCAGTATTCTGTACACGTTGATCAGGTCTCCATCATCCTTCCAAGCTCCAAGTACAGACCCAGAGTCCTCAACCACTCTTCATATAAAAAGCCCTTCATCCCTGGGGTCATTTTTGTAAAACCTCCTCTGCACTCCCTCCAATGCCAGCATATCCTCCCTTAGATATCAGGCTCCAAACTGCTCGCAGTATTCCAAATGCCATTTGAGCAGACCATTATACAGCCTCAGCAGTACATATCTGCTCTTGCATTCTAACCCTCTTAAAATGAATGCTAACATCACATTTGTCTTTCTAACTGCCAACTGAGCCTGCATGTTAACCATAAGAAAATCCTAAACTAGGACTCGTAAGTCCCTTTGTTCTTCAGATTTCCAACACCTTTCCCCATTTAGGGAATATCGTGTGACTATTATTTGTACTACCAAACTGCATGACCTCACACTTACCCCATGGTATTCCATCTACCATTTTTGTCCACTCTCCTACCCTGTCCAAGACCACCTGCAGCCTCCCTGCTTCCTCAACACTACCTGTCCCTTTACCCTTGTGTCATCTAAAAACATGGCAACAATGCCCTCAGTTCCTTTGTCCAGATCATTTAATATATCACGTGAATAGTTGTGGTCCCAACACTGACCCCTGTGAAACTCGAGTAGTCAGCAAGTGCCATCCTGAAATAGACCCCTTTATCCCTACTCTCTGCCTTCTGCCAGTGAGCCAATCCTCTATCTATACCAATACCTTGCCCCTAACGTCATGGACTCTTATTTTCGTTAGCAACCTCCTGTGTGGTACATTTTCAAAGGCCATCTGGAAATTGTCAGATCTCATCCACTAGCTCTCCTTTGTCCAATTTGGTCGTTACCTCCTTATAGAATTCTGACAGATTTGTCAGACATGACCTCCTCCTGCCGAAGCCGTGCTGACTCAATCCTATTTTATCATGCACTTCCAAGTACTCTGCAATCTACCCTTTAATAATGAGCTCTAAAATCTTATTAATGACAGGTCAGACTAACTGGCTTATAATTTCCGTCATCTGCCTTCCTCCCTTTAAAAAGAGATATTTCACTAACAAGGTGCAGGGCTGGATGAACACAGCAGGCCAAGCAGCATCATAGGAGCAGAAAGGCTGATGTTTCGGGCCGAGACCCTTCATCAGAAAAGGGGGAGGGGAAGGGGGTTCTGAAATAAATAGGGAGAGAGTGGGAGGCGGATAGAAGATGGATAGAGGAGAGGAGAGGATAGGTGGAGAGGAAACAAACAGGTCGAAGAGGCGGGGATGGGGCCAGTATAGGTGAGTGTAGGTGAGGAGTTAGGGAGGGGATAGGTCAGTCCAGGGAGGACGGACAAGTCAAGGGGGCGGGATGAGGTTAGTCGGTGGGAGGAGGGGATAGGTGGGAAGAACAACAGGTTAGGGAGTGGGGGATGAGCTGGACTGGTTTTGGGTTGCGGTAGGGGGAGGGGAGATTTTGAAGCTTGTGAAATCCACATTGATACCATTGGGCTGCAGGGTTCCCAAGCAGAATATGAGTTGCTGTTCATATTCATTTCAAGCCCACCGACTCCCACAGCTACCTAGAATACTCCTCCTCCCACCTACCTTCCTGCAAAAATGCTATCCCCTATTCCCAATTCCTTCACCTCCGCCGCATCTGCTCCCAGGATGAGGCATTCCACTCCCGTACATCTCGGTTGTCCTCGTTTTTCAAGGACCGTAACTTCCCCCCCTCAGTGGTCGAGAACGCCCTCAACCGTGTCTCCCACATCTCCCGCAACTCATCCCTCACACCCCGTCCACGCAATAAGAACCAAAAAAGAATCCCCCTTGTCCTCACGTACCACCCCACCAACCTCCGGATCCAACGCATCATTCTCCGACACTTCCACCATCTGCAATCCGACCCCACCACCAAAGACATCTTTCCCTCCCCACCCTTATCTGCTTTCCGGAGGGACCACTCTCTCTGTGACTCCCTTGTCCGCTCCATACTCCCCTCCAGCCCCACCACACCCGGCACTTTTCCCTGCAACCGCAGGAAGTGCTACACCTGCCCCCATACCTCCTCCCTCACCCCCATCCCAGGCCCCAAGAAGACTTTCCACATCAAGCAGATGTCCACCTGCACATCTGCCAATGTGGTATACTGCATCCGCTGTACCCGGTGTGGCTTCCTCTACATCGGGGAAACCAAGTCGAGGCTCGGGAACCGCTTTGCAGAACACCTACGCTCGGTTCGCAATAAACAACTGCACCTCCCAGTCGCGAACCATTTCAACTTCCCCTCCCATTCCTCAGACGACATGTCCATCCTGGGCCTCCTGCAGTGCCACAACGATGCCACCCGAAGGTTGCAGGAACAGCAACTCGTATTCCGCTTGGGAATCCTGCAGCCCAATGGTATCAATGTGGATTTCACAAGCTTCAAAATCTCCCCTCCCCCTACCGCATCCCAAAACCAGTGCAGCTCGTCCCCGCCTCCCTAACCTGTTCTTCCTCCCACCTATCCCCTCCTCCCACCTCAAGCCGCACCCCCATCTCCTACGACCAACCTCAGCCCGCCCCCTTGATCTGTCCGTCCTCCCTGGACTGACCTACCCCCTCCCTAACTCCCCACCTACACTCACCTTTACTGGCCCCATCCCCGCCTCTTCGAATTGTTTGTTTCCTCTCCACCTATCCTCTCCTCTATCCATCTTCTATTCACCTCCCACTCTCTCCCTATTTATTTCAGAACCCCCTTCCCCTCCCCCATTTCTGATGAAGGGTCTAGGCCCGAAACGTCAGCCTTTCTGCTCCTATGATGCTGCTTGGCCTGCTGTGTTCATCCAGCCCTGCACCTAGTTGTCTCGGATTCTCCAGCATCTGCAGTTCCTACTATCTCATATTTCACTAACTATTTTCCAGTTCTCTGAGGCCTTCCTTGACTCTAGTGATTACTGAAAGATCTCCACAATTGTTTCCAAATCCTCAGCTATCTCCTTCAGAGCTCTGGAGTTAATCCATCTGGTCCAGGTGATTAATCACCTTCAGACCTTTCAGCTTCCGGAGCTCCTTCTCCTTATTGATGGCCACTATACTCACCTCTGCTTCCTGACTCTCTTGAAGTTCTGGTACGCTGCTGGTGTCTTCCACTGAAGAATGATGCAAAGTACCTATTCGGTTCCTCTGCCATTTCTTTGTCCTCCTTCTCCAGCCTCATTTTATAGTGATACAATATCCAATCTTGCCTCTCTTACCTTTTATGTGTGTAAAAAACCTTGCAATCTTGTATTTTCCTAGCTAGCTTACTTCATATTTCAACATTTCACCCCAATTTGCTTTTTCAGTTGCTCACAGAATCATGATAGGGTTCCCCTTGTTCTCACCTTCTACCCAACTAGCCTCTGTTTCCACAAAGTACAAGATCTCGCATTTTGGCATTTCTGTCCAAGGCCCCAAATACGATTTGCTACTGGAGCAGTGATTTATATACATTACTTTCAGTTGAGTCTACTGCATTTGCTGCTTGCAATATGGTCCCCTCTATATTGGTGAGATCAAACATGCATTAGTGACTGCTAATGGAACACCATTCAGTTGGCAAACATGACCCCAGGTTTCCAGTAGCCTGTCATTTCAGTTCTGCACCTTGCTCTCCTGCTGTCCTCCTCCTGTTTTTCCAGTGAAGCTCAAAGTAAGTTTGAGGTATGTCATTTCACCTTTTGGGCGTGTAATAGACTATGGTCATCTCATCCTGAAACATTAAATCAGGGAAATGTTTGATCTCTGCATAAACTGTTTTTGGTTTGTTTCAAGCTTCCCAGTAGTATGTGGCTCAGGTCATGCAAGGAATTTGATAACTTCTTGTATATCGTCACAAGTTTTTACTCTGCTTGAATCATGACTGAGTATTTCCTGCATTAATAGATAGGGTTGTGGGTTATTATGGAATTAAAAGAAAACCACAAGGCACCAAAATTATTTGCTTTTGGGTTCTTTTTCATTCCTTCTACTTGATTTGCATTCTCCCCTTAAGAGGGAATTTTAAGACTGCACTTAAAATACTCACAGATGGTCTCCGCATTTAGGACCATCTGCACTTACAATCCAGACCCCATGTTACTATTAATTTTAAGAACCTTCATGCAAAAATTCAGTCATATTTACAAACAGATGTTTTATTTTCGGTCTTGTGTTCTGACTTGCATACAAATTGACCTATGAGCTCAGGGACAGAACCCATTCACAGCCCAGGGACTAAATTTACTTTATTTCGGTATGCACGAGTAAGACAGCATTTATAATAATTTAATGTGGGCACATACGGTAGAGTTTCCAAGCAACTGTGGCAGGGGCAAGTTTTAAATTTCCCTTAGAATAGATAACTTGAGTGCAATATTCACCATTCGGTGTTTCATAGTTTTGTTCTCTCTGCTCTGATCTGTATCAATATTCTTTTTTTTTTAAAAAAAAAAAGTGCATGAGGAAGACTTTACTCACGAAGAAGCTGTGGAAGAACTGACTTACAGGAAGGCACTTCGAATTGCCCTAAATATTTTAGCCAATCGTGACTGTCACATTGCTCAAATGACTATAAAGGAACCGGTAATGGCAAAGACTCGAGTTTTGACTTCAAAGGAGCTTAAAGAGTGTTCCTGTGTTCACAATGCAAATGAAAGAAAAAATACACCAAAGAAAAATGGATTGCGTTCCCTTCAGGAACAAGAAACTGTTTGCACTCGACAAAGTAGCAGAAAAGTATCTTGTAACGAAACATTATCAGGGGTTGAAGAAGAGAAAAGACTGACTAGGTCGTGCACATTAACCCCAAATTCAGCTAAAATGAAAAACCATGCTGGTAAGGAAAGAAACAGTGGAGTAAGAAGAAGCGTGAGAAGGCCAAGAAAAAATCTCTTTAAACTCCAGCCAAACACTTCGTGTGACAGTCACACACTGTGTGAGCAGCTGTTACCAATGAAACAGGAAGCTGCTGACACAGAGAAGTATCGGGGTGAAGAGAGGCTGCAAAATGTGGGAAATTCATCTTTACAGATTTGTGATTCTGAAATTTCTGGAGAGGGTAAAGATCAAAGTGGAGAAGTTAAAAAGATGATCCTTAGATCAAGGGTTATTTGCAATTCTGCCTGCAAAGAAGTTACCAATTCTTCTGTACAATCCAATTGTAAATCTCAGGTCATTCCAACATCTGACACTCCTAGCTATATAGAATCGACTCCTAAATGTAGGACCAGTGAAAACATTGGGTCACGTGAATGCTCTCACTTTTTACGAAGACCCCGTGATGTTCAGTTAGAAATCAAAAGTAATTTGGACCAAAATAAATTCGTAGAAGAACATAAAAGGAGAAAAGGCAAGAAGTGTCCAGAACTTGTAGAGTGCCTTCATACCAATATAACCTCTGCTGATTTGGACATTAATGTTAGATCCAGCAAGCAGTCAAATATAGATGATTTTACAGGAACCAGGAACCCAAGGCAACATGTAAATGGGCACAAAAGAAGCATTTCAGACAACTCTCAAATGTTTTATCCTACCACCCCACTAACTAAACAAGAGGCATTCCCTCCTTCAAAAATTCGGAAAGAGGAGGAAGCTTCAAAGATGCATACTGTATCTGCTGAAGACCCTGATACTCCTTTTGAGTCACCAGCATTTCAAGTTGATGAAATAGGTAAGATAATCTTTCTATTGAGGGATAACATCCATTAACTATTTTTGCATTACAGACAATAAAATAATCTTTGAATTTTTTTTTTAGAAAGTGTTTAAGGAGTCTCCTTACTAAAATATGAATTACAAATGACAATTGGTTTTTATTTAGCTCAAATATACTAAAAATCGTGACTATGAATTTGAGACATGTTAAAGTCATTAATGAAGGCACAATTCAAGCCCAAAATATACAGATTGTCAATTAATAGCTTGGCCTAACTGACATGAGGAATTATATTTGTTCACGTCAGAGTGCTTATAACATTGCCAAAAATTAGTAGGCATCACTGAACTGCTAAAGTACATTTTTGAGGACTTTTGAAAAGCTGTAACCTCAGGAAATAAGTTTATTTTTTTTTTCCCTGCCTTGTATTTAAAGTAGTACTTCAATTCATTTTTACTCAGACCAGGTTTGTAGCATGAAGGAACTGTTCAGTTTAGTATTTGTGTGCTGATGCTTTGCAAGTGCCATCCAAAACTGCACTGTCAAAGAGAATATTCCACTGCAATAAATGTTCACTGATGTTTTAATTTTTAAATACCTTGTGCTTAAAAGTTCAGTC
>NC_063360.1:29698217-29709363 GCF_021869965.1 Rhincodon typus | reverse complement strand
CAGTTCTGAGGAAGGGTCACCGGATCTGAAACGTTAACTCTGTTTTCTCCTTCACAGATGCTGCCAGACCTGCTGAGCTTTTCCAGCAACTTCTGTTTTTGTTCCATAGATGTGCTCGTGAGTCTGTAGTCATTCTATTATTCTTCCCAGCCCAACCCTGTCCCAATTACTTACTCACCATTTCTTCTCATCTCCTCCTTGTTCTCTGCTTGGATCCAGTTATCACCCTGTCCAATCTCAGGATTGATATTGTAGTTGGTGTTGACACAGTTTGGTTAACGTAACAGATAAATCTTGGGAGCACACTAGCAGAAAATGCAGCCAAATCAAAAGATTAAATTTTTCTTTCAGGGTTATGCCTGGCGTCTGCTGAAACCTGGTGGTGTTCTTACATATTGCAACCTCACCTCCTGGGGAGAGCTGCTGAAGGAAAAGTATAGCGACATTGAAAAGATGTTCCAGGTAGGAATAAAACACACCTTGTTGAAGCTGCCATGCAACATAGGTGTGATCTGTTTGATTCATTCAGAAGCTGCCAGAACTAGCTGTACATTCTAAACAGCTTGCATTTTATATCTAGTTGGGAGAGGTCCTGTAAGTTTGAGGTAATGTGGTGGCAGAAAAGACATGATTTAATTCACATCTGAGCTGCTGTTCCTCATCTGGGGGTAACAGTAGTTCTCATTGTTTCTCTGCCTGGTTGGCCCTCGCACTGAAACATTTATTTTAGTAAAGGCTTCTGCATGTTGAACTATTATCTTGCTGTGTAATTCAGGATAACATCTTGAATTTTTTTGAATATGTAGTGCTGTGTGATCAGTTTAACGTTTGCCATATTAACGTATACCTTTAACCTTTCCAGGAAACTCAAGTGTCTCATTTGGTGGAGTCTGGCTTCAAGAAGGAGAATATTCAGACCAGTGTGATGGACCTTATTCCTCCCAAAGATTGCCGATACTACTCTTTTCATAAGATGATCACACCTAAGATAACTAAACACTAACTGGCCAACTTTTACTAGCACTGTCATGAAGAATCATTACAAGTCTTAAAGTAATTAAAGGATGCCTTTTATCAGATTCAATGTATGAATGTATCCCAGATTCTTTGTGATACAATGAAAAATGTTGTACACAACTAATGTGGTGATATGTATGCATTACTATTGAACGCAATGTGGCTCAATTATTGGTGACATTTTTGGAAATCCAGACTATATTTGTACAGTACTTGTCACAATTTTATAAAGGGCTTACCCACAAGCTCACCCTCACTAAATGTCTTATTTTCTAAGAGTTTACTTTACCAGATGTTGCTGCAGAAATGCCTGGAATATACTAAAAGAATCCAATGGTGGAGATCTAGTGCACTTGGTGACAACTAAAAAATGGTGTGAGGGAGACACCTGACACATCTTCAGAGCAGTTAGTAATATTGTAAATTATAATCCCACCGTATACTGATAGGTACCGAAAACTGGTGAGCTATGGATTTTAAAAGTGGAAAAATAAGTTTAATACAATTGAGAAAGTTTTGCTATTCTTAATAATATTCTTATAATAAGGAAATGCTTGGTTTGCAGTATCAGTGGAAAATCAAAAAATTATTCAATAGCAGGGTTGACCAAGTTGCTGTAAACACTGTATGCCTCCAGGGAAGCTTGCACATGGTGGAATAAAGATTTGGTCACGAGTCAGATTTGTCTCTTCACTTTGTTTTCCTGTACTTCGATTTTAAACTTAACATTTCATTAAGACCACCCCATTTCTCTACTATTCCTAAAGCCAAGACGAGAAACCGTTTCTTTGCATTCCTGACAAGAGTAACAAAGGAGAAATGGAGTGCTTGTTAATTTTTTTTTTAAAAGACAGAATCTACGTAAAAGAATTCTTATTATGTCAAATGTAATTTATAGAAGTTATGGGAGACCTTTCCAATTTTTACCACTGCCTTACTGCTAGAGTCAGGGAAGTATCTGAAAAATGCAGACATTTGCATCAGAGCCAAAGAAAATGTCTAGTAAAATACTAAATTGCTGAAAAACAATATTGAAAGCAAAAGAAATGCCTAAAGCAATGTTTCAACTTTTTAAATGAAAGTTTATAGGATACATTCATATATAACATAACAACAAAGAATTCATTCCTCCACCAAAGAATCACATTATGGCCCACACACATTATAAATACTGGTTGCAATTATACATCCATTTATTTCCGATACCAAATGCTTAATCTTCTTTCCCTCTTTATTTTCTTCTGCAGTTGCAGAATTCCATACAGAAGTGCTTCAGCTGTAGGTGGGCAGCCTAACATAAAAGGAAAAACTATTATTTATCCAAAATAACTCAAATAATCGTATCAAAGGGAGTAGCCGCTCTTTTGAATGAATTTAACTTCAATGGAGATGTAACACAAGATTCTTAAGTTTCAGATAGATGTTCTCCACCCAGATTCTTCCATTCTCCAAAGTGGTTCAAATTGTGGTCCACAGACCACTTGTCCATGGTCTGGTTCCAAATGCAAGTCACTAATGCACAAATGTCCAGGCCAAATCAATACAAGAGAACAAACCAGAGACATTCCACACGAGTGGTGGTGTACGAGCAGATCAGCTCCTGTGTGCATGGTACAAGTCAAGATAGACACATATTTGTTAATCTTGTACAACTGTGATATTGGATTCTGTGTGGAGCCCATGTGATGCTGAAGCAGTGGTGCCTCCAGAACAAAGGAGAGAAATCACGGGTCACGGAACGTCTCATGTTCCCTCAACAGCTTTGAGCAACTTTGTGATGCACTGGGTTCTACAGGACAGTGCAGCACATACAGGCCATCAAGTCTGTGTTGGCTCCAAGAGAAATCACCTCCCTGACCACCTGTTCTTTCCCAACTTTTCTCCAAGTACTTATACAATTTCCTTTGAAGACTCATTAGAATCTGTATCCATCATCACACCAGGAACAAGTTTATTTCAATCCTTATCACTGTGTAAACGTTTTCTCCGAATTGCCTCTGACTCTTTTGTCAATCAATCCAAGAAGTTAAACCTGGGGCATTTGATTAGTCACTGGAAACAGTTTCTTTTTTCACAACTTAAACCCTTCATAATTTTATACCACTCAAATCAAATCGCCTCAGGCTTCTTGGCTAAGGAGGGCAGCCCCAGTTTCTCTGTAATCCCTCATTTCTGGGGCTGTGATCGTAAATTTCTTCCAAAGCCTCGAGGTAACCTTCACATTCTTCTAGTGCCCAGAATTGGAAACTACAGAGAAACTGATTTATGTAGGTTTAGCAAGAATTCGGAGCATCAGTATGCTATGACTTTATTTAAAGGCCAAAAATTGCAGGTTTTGATATGATACACTTTATAACTTACAGCTTTATCAGACAATTGCACACAACCTGGTTGTTCATTGTATGTGATTAGCTCCATTTCTTTGAACTCGGTCCAGACTCTTATGATTTTCTCGAGGGCTACTTTCTGATTTTCAGTTGCTATATTTTTATTCTCATTTACTAGGTGATGTAGTAACACTGTCTTACATATTTTTATTAATTTGCAACATGTGGACTGTCATAGTAGCAAAATTAGAAGAATTCATCAATAATTATTTAGGTCAGGTGATTTAAAGTTTTCCTGGCACCCAGTTAGTTGAGTATTATTTTGTTAATGGGCTTTAAACTCGTTTGCATCCTTTGCAGGTACCTTCAACTCACCACCATGTCGCCTCATTCCAGTCCCTAGCAACCTCCTCCTTCCCTTGTACTCCCCCGACACTTATTCTCCCCATTCTCATCTCCTCCCACAAAGTGCTGCTGCTTTTCTACACCCAACTTGCAGATTCCACTTTCCTGCGCCCTACTTGCAGTCTTCTCGTTTCAACCTCTCCATCTGCCACTTCCTCCTTCCTGCCCACACACTTGTAACTTTCTCCTTCCTGGTTGTCCTTTCACCCCATTCCTCTGCAGCTTCCTTTCCTCTGACTCCACTCTTTCAGACTTCTTCACCATGCATCCTCCTCCAGCATCTCCCCCATCTTAGACTCACACCTCCCTGCCACCTCCCCCTTGCATCGCATTCCCTCCTCAGTCTCCTTCCGCCCTCTGGCACAACCCTGGCAGTAGGTAGCATACCCCTGGACCTGGCCAGCATTAGTCTCAATGATTTGCTCACTGCAGCCACCTACCTTCCCAGCTTTCCTTCACTACTGAGCCTATCAGCAGCAAATGTAGGATAGGAATAGCCTGTGCTCGGAAGACCATGAGACTGAATTTTGATTGGCCCAGCAGCTCCTCAGGCTCCATGTCTCTCAGGTACGGGTACGATTCGGAACTGTTGCAGAGGGGGTTACCTACCTGAGCCCAGGCAGTCCCACTCCCAAAGACATGGCTCCTGGTGACCAGAACCACATGCAACCCCTCTCTTGGACTCTGGGTGTTTAATCATGATTCTCATGTTTGTTTGAAGTGGGAAACCAAAGTGATTGGGTTATGCTGGTACCAAGCTGTGTGGACAAAATATCTGTGGAACATTGTTTCAGGAATTCACTACTGGCATCTTGTTTATTGTGAGCAGCACTAAAGTTTGTTTGTTTTATTTATCCACAAAAGTGCGGACATTGTTGGCTAAGCCAACATTTATTACCCATCCCTGACTGCCCAGACAGCAGTTAAGAGTCAACCACATTGCCGTGGGTCTGGAGTCACATGCAGGCCAAACCGGGTTAGAATGGCAGATTTTCTTTCTAAAGGATATTAGTGAACCAGATAGGTTTTGTCTAACGATTGGCAACAGTCTTGCGGTCATCATTAGTCTCTCAATCCCAGATTTTTCCTTCATTGAATTCAAATTCTACCATCTGCCATGGCAGGATCTGAACCCAGATCCTCAGATCATGATCTGGCTCTCTAGATTAATACCCTAATGATAATACCACTACGCCATCACCCTGCTATCTTCAGTCAGCCAAAAAATATATGCTCTCCAGCAGAGTTCATAGGATCAGTTGTGGTACCCAAGATTTTCCTCACATGGGTCTATATGTTCCTGTCTAATGACTGCTCCCCAGTCAAAGTCAGCTAACACAATGGGGACTGAGAATCAAATCTCCAAGGCTCTCAGCTTCACCATGCTTACTTTGTCAACCAAGCCAGAGGTGCTCGATTTTAGGGAGTTCACCCACTAAATTCAATTTTAACTAAAGATAATCCTCCCCTATCACCTCCCCTACAGACTTTTTCTCTAGTCACATGCCTTTGACTTTATTCCACCAGTGAGTCAGGCCCTGAATTGGTGGAGGTGGAGTTAAAGTTAAAGATGTACGTTCCTGCTTGCTTTCCTTTCGAGTGTATCTATGCAATGGTTCACATATCTATTCTGATGTAGAGGAACGTTTGACATACTGTATCCAATATTTAACTAAACAAACAATTAGCTTTTAACAAGAGATAATTTATAGAATGTGGGCATTAGTTGCAAGGCAGTATTTATTGTCTAGCCCTAAATGCTGTCAAGGAGGTGCTGGTAAACTTTCTTCTTCAATATTACTGAATGGGTTTGTTATGCTGTTTCGGAGGGGCAGTCAACAGTCAGTCAATCACATGGCTGTGGGTCTGGAGGCACATGTACATTAGACCGAGTTGAGGACAGATTTCATTCATTGAAGGATGTTGGTGAACCAGATGCAACTTGATGACAACATGTTGGCTTGGAGGTCACTATCAATTATAGTACCTTTCATTTAAATTACAGATGTATTTAATTCATTAAATTTACATCCCACAGCTACTATGTTGAATTTGAATTCAGGATCCAAGGCCTTGGAATTACCAGTCCCGTAACAATCACCTATACTACCATACTGGTAGCACTGGTAAATTGGCAATTTTGCTTTGATCACTGCACTCACCTGGGACATAAATATCTACTGGCACAATTCTGTCACAGCCCCTCACCACAGCATAGGAGTAATGGTAATAACCACCACCATTTGCGCAGCTGTAAGAACAATGCCACCGTTAAAACATCAGCCTTCAATGGTCAAACTATTAAATCTGCTATGAAACTCAATAACATGCTCACCTGCCCATGGAGACTACGTAGCGAGGTTCAGGCATCTGATCATAAACCTGCACAATATAATAAAAGTAAAACAGAATTCAACTTTACATTGTATAATAGCTATTCCTTTATACATTTCTGGTGACTCGATAATGACTAACATTCAGCTACAAACCCATTTTGATGGTAATTAACATTGTACTCATGAGAAAGTATCATTTAATTAACTTTCTTTTGCAAATATTTTTATAACATAGTTGAAATGCATCCCTCCTGTTTTCAGGAAGATAGAACACTATGCGCATTTAATTTTTTTAAAACTAAATTTTAAAAATTGCTCGTTAAGATTGCCAATGCTATTTTCAGACATCCTGTGCTTCTCAAACACAAAACATTATTGATTTACAATATAAACAATTTCAGGAGAACAATTTTTCTTAATACTTTCATGGAATATGGATGTTGCTGACTGAGCCAACTTTTATTGTCCATCCCTAATTGCCCTGAGGAGAGCCAAGAGTCGATCGTACTCCTGTGGCCTGGAGTCCCATGGAGACCAGACCAATAAAGATTTCCTTCCCTAATGAGCATTAGCGAACTATTTACAACAGTGTTACCATATGGCTGCCATTAGGCTAGCTTTTCATTCCAGATTTTTATTGAATCCAAATTTTGCCAGCTGCCATAGTGAGATTCAAATCCATGTCCTCGGAATATTTTATTTAGATTTTTGTATATAATTTCACCATCCACCATGCCCACAGAACGTTAGCGGAAGGGCTGGATTACTTGTACATTGACTTTACCATTATGCCACCGCCCTTCATCCTCTCAAGACGACTGAAAGAGAAAAGGCCTGGGCACACAGCAGGTCAATCAGCCAAGCAGCGAAGTCTTTGTTGGGTTACACTCAATAGCAGAACAGTTCTAAAAGAGGAAACTGATCAGTAACGCCAACTATTCTCACCACAGTGGGGACCCTGCTGTTCTCTGTTTTAGCTTCACAGTGCTGTACATCCCAATGACTCTATTTACAGCATTTTAATATTGTGTGTTAGAAAGGAGGAAACCTGCAGAAAGCACGGCCTCAAAACCACTGGGTCACCTTTCGAAGAGCTGGAGCCATTTTGTTTGTGAGAGTACCAGCCACGATCATGACGTCTGACTGCCGAGGACTAGCACGGAAGACGATGCCGAACCTGTCCATGTCATACCTGGGCGCTGCCATGTGCATCATTTCAACAGCACAGCAGGCAAGCCCAAAGGTCATGGGCCACAAAGAACTCTGAAAGCATTGAAGAAAAATCCTTTCAAACAAATGTTTCTCACTTCTAACCAATCATTTTCAAAATGCCTTTATACCACATACGGCAAACAAAATATGGTTAAAAGGAAGTAATTACAACTGCACCATATTAAATAAAGCTGCAAAGCAATATATTAAAACATATTATCGGTCCCAAAATGCATTCTAGTAGATAATAGCCAGATGCAGCTGTAATTTGAAGCCACATCCCCAAACTCAATTAGTGAAACATTTAATATATCTGTTCAATTACTTGCATAATCACATAGACAAGCTGATGCAGCCTCTTTGCAAATGCAGCACTCACCCGTCGGGCCCAATTTATCAGCTCATCTAGTTTTGTGATGACATACTCCCCTTTATTGCTGGGAAGTGAAAATTTCTTGGCAGCTACTTCAGTGCTTGCCTGTTTGGCTTGTGTTGAGCTGCAAAGCAAACAATTCCAGTCCCAATTAGATTTTAAATGAAACCACCAAAAAAGAAAGATAAATGTCAAATTTACAAATTTACTGAGATATTGTTGGCAATTGGGCAGAATCAGTTGATCTGTTTAATTCTTAGAAGGGAAGGGAAAGAATGATTTACAGAGGTAGCCAGGGGCTTGACGGACTGATTGGTCTTTCCCTTTCAAGACAGGTTCAGTCTATATGCTTAAGACAGATGCTGCTCATGTTTCAAGTGAGACCTAGCTACGAAACTTAAAGGAAATGTTTTCTTCTTCCAGTTATGCAACAAGATGTTGCACATTTCCAGTACTTTTCTGCTTTTAATCCCTGCTTTAATTACATATTCAAAAATGTTGATAAGATACAGCTTTGTTAAACGAACATTTTTAATAAAACAAATAAAACATTAATTAAATTTCAACTGCAATCTACTGCCATTTCACTTGGATGTTAGTAATGGAGGATGGTTGTATCATAAGTAAAGGTGCTGTGTGCTGATTTTTGGGGTGGGTTGCAATGTGGGGTGCATTTCTCTCTTGGTAAATAAGTTTGACGGGATGATTTGCATTCCTGAAATTTATTTGCCTTACTGTTGCCACATTTAAAAAAAAAGTCACAACAGTCTTCTCTTTGGTACAATTTTTAGGCTTCCCATCTCCTCCTGTTTCAACTTTTTTTTCATATTTTTGTCTCATTATTACCTTGTTCATTATCAATTGTGTCAATTAGTCACCCTTGCACTCTGCAGAACGCACATTGTAAGATATGCATGCAGAATCTCATCACTGAGGCACACCCGCTTTATCAGACATAAACAGCAAACTGAAATGCTTTGAAAATCTGACTTTGGCTGATATTAGTGCAGGCTTTTTATTTGTCACCATCGGAGAGTGATGAGGTGTGAACAGCTAATTGAAACTGCTTCAAGGCAACATTTTGGCTAATTCCTGAACCAGCCTTTTAAAGGTTTTGAATTGACTTAATTGCACATAATAGTTGGTGATTTTAACATATTATAAACCAACGCCTTTATAATTCTCTCCTATGTGAGGGGAAAGCTATAATCCAGGTTTGTTTGATATTAAACATAAATGTAGCGAGAAACTGCTTTACTGAATGCATACACTCTTACATTATTCCTACACAATTGGTTTAATACTATTTCCATTACAATTTAATCATTCTGACAGAGTCTACACAATATACTTGATAAAAGTCTTAAAAACAATATTCAAGTTTACCTTTCTGCCTTTTCTGTCACTGTGGTTTGATGGAGACATCGCGAATGACTAGCAAGGACTGAACTGGGTCTGAAAAATGAGACAGCAATGAAAGAAATGCACATGGTGTTGCTTTTACTGATATTTCCCATTCAATAATAATAACTTGCAATATTGCAAAATTATATCCAAAGGTATTATTTGTAATGCTGTGGAAACAAAGAAACCAGATTAGTGACAAAGCTCCAATTCTTGGCACTCCGAAATGGAGATGAAAGAAGATTCCTAAAGGAGTACCTGGTTAAAACAATTTCTGGGAATATTCAGCTAGTCAGGCAGCAACTGTGGAGAGGAAAGAAGCAGGGTTATTTTTCAGGTTGATGACCTCTAATCAGAACCTGAAATGTCAACTTTCCTTCTTTCTTCTCCACAGAAATTGTCCCATCTGCTGTGCTCTTACACCTTTTGTTGTTTTTATTTCAGATTTCCAGTCTCCACAGTTTTTTTTGCTTTAATTTTCATGTGGACCTTGATGTCTCCTAAATAGGGATGAAGATCTTTATCATAGGGAAAGCTCCATGTTGCAGTCGCGTAACCACTATTCAAGTAAGGACCTAAAGAATGGGCTTCTATCGTCACATTGGAATAATGCGAAACACTGGACACAATAACAAGCTTGCACAGCAGCAACATGAATTTTTATGATAATTCTCATGTAAAAGAAATCTCCCAAAATCTGTAGCAAATGAGCAACATATGAATCCTATAAGGGCGAAAGGAAGAAACTCATTCATTTATCTAACTGCTGTTTGGAGCTCTTCCTCTGCACAAAATGCCTTGTTTACCCACAAAACAAATGATAGCATTTCAAAAGTAATTAGTTACGATGGATTTTGGAACATCCTGAGCGTAGGAAAGTCTATAAATAAATACAACGAATTTATTTTTGATAATTGCATTCTTGAATGTTAAATTTGTATTGAACTTGAAAGCTACATTCCAGATTTCTGCTCTGGGAGAACTCCCTGACTAAATATAAGGTATAGGTATTGTTGAAATAGCCTGAGGTCTGAAGCAATAGGTCCTATAAGGAGGCCACATTAAAAATGTTCCGTGTCTGGCTGGAAAACTTGAGATGTCTTAAAGTCCTGAAGTGCAATTGTCCAAAGCAAACTAATAAACTTGAAGCCAATGACTCATATTATGCCAATTCATCTTTCTATTGTTTAAAAATCTATGAAACATTCTCATGGACTAAATATGTGCTTCTGATTCCCCATTTGATACTTCATTTTGTTACCTGAAGGAATGATTTTGTCATCATCTTAGGAACAGGGCCAAAAGATGCACTTATACAATGGAGGCTGACAATAACAGATAGTGCATGAATAGAGTATTTCAGCTATTTGAAAATACTTGTTAAACCTTTTAAATGTTGGGCACAAAAGTTAACAAGCAGCTAAAGACTTAAGGTTTTTCATCAACTTTGATCTTTTAAAGTATGAATATTTTCATTCAAATATTCCTATTTTTCGAAATCAAAACAGGAAACGCTGGAATTATTCAACAGGTCTGGCAGCAAAATGGGGACAGAGAAACAGTCAACATTCTGATTTCCTTTTATAAAACTGTCTCAACTTTCACAGCTTTGAGGCAGAATTTTGATTCTTTTTTAAATACTGTAGTAGTTCTAAATACCCTATTCAAGCACTCCGTTCTGAGGAAGGGTCACCGGATCCGCAAAGTTAACTTTAATTTTTTTATTCACAGATGCGGCCAGACCTACTGAATTTTCCAGCAACTTCTGTTGTTACTCCATTCTGAGTATTATTTGACTATTATCATCTTCACCAAATTAACTGTAACCTTGTTCCTCTGACATAGGAAAAGTAATGGATCAAATGAAAGCAACTGACAGCACAATAGTTTTTTGAGACATTTTTAGAATAGTTAATACCAACACCCATTCTATACATTTCTTTATAACTAGGAAAGCAAAATCAAAACTGTTGGAAGGATATCAAGATACGGACCTAGGATATTAACCTTTTTTCCCCCCTTTCATATGTTGACTAACAGAGTATACAGTTCCAGCAGAGATAACAAGGTGT
>NC_063360.1:29681942-29697717 GCF_021869965.1 Rhincodon typus | reverse complement strand
CCTCCACATCCCAAGGCACAGTTCTTAGCAGCTCAGTGCCACAAATGCAATGTGCATACGTGGTGGAGGCATGTGGATAGTCTTTAGCTCCAACCCTTATGTGGAAGAGCATGTGTAGATGAATTGCTGTTTCTTCTTGCAAATTAACACTCCAGAAAAAGTAGGGCTCATTCGTTCAAATTTAATGAATGTTTAACAATATGAATCACTTTGACACAGAAAATTATCCTCATAGGTGTAGTATTTCATTCCACAAGATTTTATAGATTATTATAGATTATTATTATCATTATAGATTATTATTTTTAAAATATTTCTTTTCTCTTTATTTAATTTGCTGTACATGATATGACATTGAGTTAAATATTCTAAGTTATACTTCCTGATTATGTGCCTCAGTAAGAATTCTTTAATCTAGTTTGTTAATATGATACACAGTTGATTGCGCTATTAAACAGCCCC
The DNA here is from genome assembly GCF_021869965.1 of Rhincodon typus. NCBI lineage: Eukaryota > Metazoa > Chordata > Chondrichthyes > Orectolobiformes > Rhincodontidae > Rhincodon > Rhincodon typus. Next base: position 29,697,255 of record NC_063360.1, on the reverse strand, counting down.
TAGATTCCCCATACAGTGTAATGCACTGTTTCAGGTTTCTGGTCACTTCAAGTTCCAGTGCAAAGGCCCATAGAGAGACTGTAAGTGGGAGTAAATGTAATGAATGACCAGTACTAATCATTTGCTGATGACTGCAAATTCTCTCTGCACTTACCTTTATAAAAGAAAACTGATGCGTGTGCCAGGTTTCTTCTGACAATGGGTAAGTATCATAAAGAATTCCTGAAAAGCAAAATGAACAAAGTAAGAACTTGCATTTGTTTCCACAGCCAGAAGTTAAATATGAGACAATGACAGCTTGCAATGAGGCAGAAACTTTTAACGTAGTAAAATGTCACAAGGCATTTTACAAGGATGTAAACTGACAAAATAAATTGAAACCAAGGCAAAAGAATAACATTAGGTCAAAGTCTAATCAAAGAAGTAGGTTTCAGGAACATCCTGAATGAGGAGAGAGATTTGGAGGTTTTCAGGATTGGATGCCAGAGATTAGGGTTCAAATAGCTCAAGGCACAGCTACCGACAATGGGAACAATGAATTCAGACACATATTCATCCAGCAGTGGAGAGAAGCAGAGGTCTTGTTGGAGGCTTATCGGACTGGAGGAAGTTATGGAGATAGGAATGAGGCCAAGGTAGGTGTTGAGCTAAAGGATGAGAAATATCACTTTGCAATGCCTGTACACTAGTTGCAGAAAGTAAGCATGCACGTGCAGCAGGCAGTGATGAAGGTGGATGATATGTTGCTCTTCAAAGCAGGAGGATTTCAGTAAAGGAGCAAGAACATCTTGCAGCAATCATTCAGGGCCTCAGTGAGATGACACCTGGAGTATTGTGTGCAGGTTTGGTCTCCTTTTTTGAGGAAGGATGTTCTGGCTATTGAGGGAATAGAATGAAGGTTTACCAGACTGATTCCTGGTACGGCAGGACTGAAGTATGAAGGGAGACTGGATCAGTTAGGACTGTATTCACTGGAGTTTAGAAGAATGGGGAAGGATTTCGTAGAAACCTATAAAATTGTAGTAGACCAGACAGAGTAAATGCAGGAAGATGTTCCCAATGACCAGGCAATCCAAAACTATGGGTCATAGTCTAAGGATACGGCCATTTGGGAATGAGATGAGGAGAAATTTCTTCACCCAGAGGGTGGTGAGCCTGTGGAATTTTTTGCCACAGAAAGTGTTTGAAGCCACAATGTTGAATGTTTTCAAGAAGAAGATGGATATAGTTGTTAGGGCTAAGGGGTTCAAATGGTTGAGCTGGCTTGAAGAGCCAAATGGCCTACTCCTGTTCCCAATTTTTATAATTCTTGGACAACTCAGTGCACTGCTGAGTCATACTGATGTGCAAGGTCATTGTCTATCATAGTGCCAGGGTTTCTGGTCTCAGCTGTTGACCCCAGAGTCAATTACTAGAGACTAGAAAATTAAGCCCAGATTCCAATTCCTGATCACTAACTGATGATCCTGTTGGAAAATTCATGCCTGTCGATTTCGGTGGTGAAAACAGATTCAGGCATGACTCTGTGACCATACAACTTGCTGAGCTCCCTAATGAGATTGTCAGAAGTAAGGAGAGATACTGTGTGCCTCCATAAAATTGCAAATGTTTACACTGACAGAAAAACTTTCAGTTCTACATTAGCAATAGGTGATAAAAGCCACCTTTTTAAACATTTAAGTATTAAACAAAAGCAGGAATTACCTTGAATTCTTAATGCTGGAGAGGTAGCCAATTTATTTGGCAGCTCTTTCCAAAAGGAATTTCATCAGCAGTCAGTTGCTGGAAAAGATAGCTCTGCACAGGTATTTACTCCTGAGTGGCTCAGCTCCCTCAATGATTAATCTGTACACTCAGCTTTTTTGCCACATTGTCCAACATGGTTGTCTTGAAAATCTAATTTGTGTTGGAAATGTAGACAGCATTTGCAAACCTATCATTTTTTTCTCTCCTAAATATTACAACAGTTACGGTGGGGCAGCCATTCAGTCTCATCATTCTATATATGGCATTACCTCCTGTCTACCTGCAGCACATGCTCCATTCAAATAAATTGCATTTTTTAATAATATTCAAACTGGCAACCCAAATCACAGCATAAAGTTCTGAATTTTATTATCATCTAATGTTTTGTTATTATTGTTTATCATGTAGTAATTATGACTGATTCTATTGATATACCATATATTGGCTTGTTCACGAGCTATGCAGTTTACTGTTACATTATTATTTTGAGCATAGAATCTCTGTAGTGCAGATAGAATCTGCATTGACACTGTAAAGAGCAACCCATCCAGATCAACTCCCCACTCTATCCCTTTAACCCCACATTTAGCATGGCCAACCACCTAACCTGCACATCTTTGGACTGTGGGAGGAAACCAGAGCACCCAGAGGGCAGGGGGAGAATGTGCAAACTCCAGACAGACAGTCACCCAAGGCTGGGATCAAACCTAGGTCCCTGGCGCTGTGAGGCAGCAGTGCTAACCACTGAACCATCATGCCACGTAAGAGTTTGAGCTGTTTACAGAAAGACTTGAAGGCACATGGGCAGTTTTCAGCTCTACCAATGTCACAAAACAATTCATCAAAAATCTGTGATGAAGTTTCCTTTAGCAGTACTGTGACTGATATTACAAATGAAAGTCTGCAATAAAAAACAAAAATAAGATACGGATCAAAAAACAGAAATTGCTGGAGAAACTTGGTAGGTCTGACAGCAACTGTAGACAGAAAACAAAGTTTCAAGTCCAGAGACTCTTCTCCAAACCTGATAGTAGCTAGCAAAAGGTGGTATATATGCTGAAGACATGGAGTGGGGGTGGGGGTGATGGGTAAGTGTGGACAGAAAGGAGTAAGTGGGTAGGTGGAGGCAGAACCCAGAGTCAGAAAAAGAGACTTGGTTAGCCAAACTAGGGATAGGCAACAGTAATCCAGGGAAGGTGAAAAACTGATATTGGAACAGTTAGTAGGTGAAAATGGGTAGGCTGTGCTGAAAGTAGCCCATGACATCACCGAGCCTGGGGTGTAGGCGTGGACAAAGGACATCAAACGAGACATTCAGATTCTAGACACTGTAAGCAAAACAATATAAGTTATCTGAATTGGATGATCTGCATATACAAAATAAAAACTGATAATATTGAAGTATTTGATCACTCAATCTCACCAGCCTCATCAATAAATATTTACAATATATTCAAAGGGCATACAGGTGCAGAACAAGCATACCAATTTACACATTATTTTAATTCTTTAAATCTGCACTTCAGTCTTCCAAAGTCTTTGACTTATTTCAATTCTGGCCTGTTCCATATCCTAAAAGCTTCTCTTGCATTGGTAGTCACCTCAGCTGCCTAGGCTTGAAGATCTGAATTTCTTACTCTAAACCTCACTGCCTTTCCCTTCTCCTTTAAGATATTCCCTAAAACCTGCCTCTTTGGCCAAAGTTTTGTCATCCATTGTTATAGTTCCTTATTGGGTTCAGTGACAAATTTTATTTGATAACACTCCAATGAAGTCCCTTGCTACAATAAATGTGTCACACAAATGCAGGTTGTTATTAAGGCGCTACTAAAAATTATGACCAATAGTTTAAATGGATTCCTGTTTTCAGAATCCTATTTATCAACATAATTTTTTTTCTTTAAAAAAAGACTTTTTTACACTGCCAACAGTTTAGTAGTAAAGTACTTCAGAGGAAAAATACTAGCGTCAAACTTACCGTCAAAATGTGAATCTGGTAATGTGGAAACTACATCTTCCCAGAGGCCCTTGAGGGGAACAACCTGCATTGGAAAATTTACAAGATTAATTTCAGTTATGTGTCAAGTGTGACTACTCTTCCATAATTATTTGTACATTAGCAGAAAGGTGGGATCTTACTAGGTTGCTGTTACAGAGAGAAACACCATTGTAAACTTGATGACCTAAAAGGCTTCTGTCTGTGCTGTAACAATCTATGGGCTGTACCTTTTCTATCTAAAGGAATGAAAGTCTAGCATTCATATATTCCTACAATTTCTTTAAAATATCTCAAGCCAGTTCCCATAAATTCTGTTACTTTCAAATGCAATGGCTGTTGTCATGAAGGCAAGGACTTCATTATTTTCCACACAAATGCAAAATATGCACTCTTTTAGACTGCATATTAAAAAAAACTACTTACTGAACATAAAAATAAATCAAAGAACTGCGGGTGCTGAAGGTCTGAAACAAAAATAGAAATTGCTGGAGAAACTCGGCAAGTCTGGCAGCATCTGTGGAGAAAGAAACAGAGTTAATGTTCCAAGTTCTGCAGTTCTAAAGAAGCATCACTGAGGTTGAAACATTAACTCTGCCTTCCCTCCACAGATGCCGCCAGACCTGTTGAGTTCTTCCAGCAATTTCTATTTTTATTTACTGAACATTACAGGCTATTTCAAAAATGATGAATCCACCTGCAAATGTCATAGTACTTGAATTAATGGTCTTTGAAAAAAAATGTTTTAATATATTTTACAGTGTGGATTTAACAATGCACTCAACAATCCCCATGCAAATTATTCATGTTGTACACAATTATACTTGTATTTTTTTCTCTATTCATTTTTTTCCCAATGAGTTTACTCCAGCCGGGAGACAGGGCCAAGGAGTAAGAGTTAAGGTTTGGGTAGCGTGAGATGAATGATAATGTGTTAGTTCATCCTAGAGATGAACCAGCTCACTAGACCATAGTCTTCAATCAGGGATTAGCATGTTTGCCTACACTATGTGCTTCCCCATCTAGTACCTGGAAGGACAAGGGGAGCAATCATATGAGAAACAACCAGAACCAAGCCACACACCATGATAACTTGGAAATATATCTCTGTTCCTTCACAGCTGCTAGGTCAAAATATTGGAAAACTCAACCTCACAATGCTGCGTGATTCTCTTTGCCACATTGACTGAAATGGTACAAAATTGTGCAAAATAGAAACTGTCAATAAATTGTCTGTTGTACCCACATCATATGGAAATTTTATGTAAATGCATGTTTTTCTTTGATGATGCAACTGGACCGCACCATTATCTTAGAATATTATTCCTTTGTCACTGGGATTTTCATTTGAACCTAACTGGGTTTTATAGCAGTTCAGGGTGAAATGAGTTTAGATGAGCAGTTTCACTTTACTCATCCTTGATACAAATGCAAAATTTGCACAAAAATCAGTAAATTGAAACAAAAAATTATTATTGGAACAGCTGCAAAAGTAACCAATGTATATTTATAGTGCACTCACCTTGTGGGGTTGCACTTTAGCCCATTCCTGTAGTCTTTTAAACACACCATCATTACATTCAATGATCCAATGCTCTTCAACGTCTAAAGACTCTATCTTGGTGGCTGCAATTGCCATTCCAAATCCAATTTCCAGAACACGTCCTCCTAAGCCAAGAGAAAAAAAATTTGGTCTTATTACTATCTTTTCCCATCATTAGTTGCAGCACAGCATGCGACTTCAATCCAATGCATTTAACACTGTCATTGCACATAGTGATAGTGGTACTGGAATCTGTTGCACAATCAGAAAACAGGCTGGGAGTTAACAGTTAACACAGTGTGGAGCTGGAGGAAGACAGCAGGCCAGGCAGCATCAGAGGAACAGGAAAGCTGACATTTCAGATCGGGATTTAAGGGTCCCAACCCGAAACGTCAGCTTTCCTGGCCTGCTGTATTCCTCCAGCTCCACACTTTGTTATCTCTGACTCCATCTGCATTTCTTGCTATCTCTGGGAGTTAACAGTTGTTGGGTTAGCTATCTATAGTATCTATAGCTCTACCATGAGCTGGTATGCTAGCTGCCACGTTTTGTAGTGCTGTACTAGATAATTGCACTGGCCTAACATTGTCATGTGACTAACTCTAGATCACAGCACCTCTTTACATCCAAATTCCAAGCTAGTATATTTAAAGACGATTGAAAAGTGTTGCTACATTGGAGAACTCAAGGCATTGACATTACCAGACAAAAGGGAGAAAATCAGTAGAGAAGGATGACATTACAACTAAATTTATTTTGCATTTCCAATGATCCTTAAAAACAAATTTTCAGGACAATAGAATCATAGAACCACAGAGGTCTACAGCACAGAGTCTGCCCACAGAGCCTACTCCAATCAAAAACTACCTGACTATTCTAATCCCATTTTCCAGCAAATCTAACCCCACTTTCCAGCTAAAATGTACAAAGAAAGGTTTATGAAACACAAATCATGTAAAATAAAGCATTGGACAAATCATATTTGAAAAATATATATAGGATTTATCTTTTTAATGTTTTTAATGTGTAATGTAGAGGTAAATGCCAGATTATGGAACCTCCCAGCTGCAGCTGTCACTAACCTCACTTCAATTTCTGAATGAATGACAACATTGCACAAGTGTGCAGCCTTTAGGAATGTGGCACAATTCTGACAAATAATGTTACACAGAGGAAATACAAAATTGTGTCTAATCTAATTTTATTGATTTGTTAAAAACATGAAAGTGAATTTGATTTTCATCATTGTGTCTGAAATTGGTCTCCCACATCTACAGTGGCATTACTGTCTAAGGCAGTTTCACACCTTTGCTGAGGAATAAGAATATTCTTCAGAGTGACGTATTCAGAAAAAAATGTGCCTTATAATATCTGGTCTAATTATTGAAAGAATTAGAGGGATCTCATAGAAATCTATAAAATGCTAACAGGACTAGACAGAGTAAATGCAGGAAGAATGTTCCTGATGACTGGGGAGTCCAGAACCAGGAGTCACAGACTAAGGATCATGGTTAGGCCATTTAGGATTGAGATGAGGAGAAATTTCTTCACCAGAAAGTTGTGAGGTGGTGCAACTCTTTGCCACAGAAATTCTCTGCCACATAAAGTGGTTGAGGCCATAACATTGAATATTTTCAAGAATGAGATAGATATAGTTCTTTGGGCGAAAGGGATCAAAGGTTATGGGGAGAAAGCACGTAGAGGGTACAGAGTTGGATGATTAGCCATGATCATATTGAATGGTGGAGCAAGTTCAAAGGGCCAAATGGACTCCTCCATTCCTATTTGTATGTTTCTATGAAACAACAGGATGAGTTCAACCTTACTGCTAACTTAACACATCAACTAGACAAGATTTTGAATGCAATAAAACAGAAAACTGCAGATGCTGGAGATCTGAAACAAACATGGTGGCTCAGTGGTTAGCACTGCTGCCTCCACAGCACCAGGGACCCAGGTTCAAATGTGTGGAGTTTGCACATTCTTCCCATTTCTGCATGGATTTCCTCTGGTCCTCTGGTTTCATCCCACAATCACAAAGCTGTGCAGGTTAGGGTGGATTGGCCATGCTAAATTTCCCCCATAGTGTCCAGTGATTTGCAGGCTAGGTGGATTAGCCATTGGAAATGCAGGGTTATAGGGGTGGGTCTGGGTGGGATGCTCTTCAGAGGGTCAGTGTGGACTCTATGGGCTGGATGGCCTGCTTCCACACTGTAGGGATTCTGTGAAATGGCTGGAGAAATTCTGGAGCATCTGTGGAGAGAAAACTGTTAATGTTTCGAAGCCTGTGACACTTCTTCAGAGATTCTGAGTCTGTGTATAGTTCACTGCACACTTAGGGCCAGTTTTTCATTTTGTCAATCTAATTATAAAGAACATTTGCATTATAACTTTATGGAAAATCTAATCCTTCCTGTGTTGTGGGTGCTCCTGCATACCCACACAAAGAATACCCTTTGTTACAAACAGCACCATGCCATTTCTCCAGTGAACCCAAATGAACAACCTGACACTATTTGTGGACAGTTTCTCTCTGGTCCCCAATAAAATGCTTCAGTCAGCACCAAAGGCAATGGCACCAGAGAAGAGCCGGACAATGTTCCTTAACAGTACTCCACCGTGTACAGTACTGACTACACAACGTTCACACATGTGGTACATATTACTTGAATGCATAATTAATAATCGCAGTGGAAGATAACTAATCAGTAAACTCAGGTAAAATCTAACTTCCCCTTGAATGCAGTTGTAGTACTACATTCCCTCCTAGTCACTGAGATCAAAACTGGATCAGACCACATTTCGGTAGAAACTTTGTACATTCCCTAATAATCTTACCCCTGAAAACAATAGCAACTGAGCAATTAACAACAGTCCACTTTTAAAATCCATGTCGGTATAATCTGATCTTTCAATCTCGAATCTCAGCCCCTAATTTGTACATGTTTTAAAGCACGGAACCTTCGCCTGCACAGCGAAAGGGCGACGGAACTACCCACTGAACTAAAATTAGTTGTGAACTATTTTTTGTCCGAGTGTTCAGTAGAGGTCGTATGAAGGTTGAGTGCTGCAGTAAAAAAAAATTAAGAATGAGAAGTAATATTGAATACGCGTGGGTTCTCTTGTGTAACAGAGGTGACCCAGTTTGTAGAACAGAATCCACGTGAGCAGGATTTTAAACGTGAGGAGAGGGGTTTGGGTAACAGTGATTGTAACTGACTGGAAGGGCGGAGATGACTTGTACCTTTTGAGGCTGCAACAGTAGCCAGGGAATGCATGTATGGAGTCTCCCAGCGCTCCATCACCGGTTTGCCCAGGATCTGTAAATGCGTGTCGCTGTCATTGTACTCGGCGCTTGCTAACCTCCAGTCCGGTTTGCAGTCTTCGCCCTGCAAGAAAATAGCATCTTTGCCTTCCAAACTCATTCTGCTTGCAATCAGGTCGGAGGAAAGGGGGCGATGCCGAATGAACGCTGGTTTATAAGAGCTCCGATTTATGCTGACATTGCAGCTTACCTCTTGTGCCTCCCCCCTTCAACATAAAGCTCGAATGTTCATGTTATCATAAATAAACACGCAGCAGCTGGGGCCTAGCAGTTGTCACCGAGCTTTAGGAATTCTGACAGCAGAGGGAGAGGGGCACAAGTGACTTCATTGTTGATTGTTCTTATTTGGAAGGAATAAAATTCTTGGGGTGGGCTGACAAACATTGGGAGCATTGCCCCCCCATTTCATTGAAAACGTTAATCTTTTATTGGGTAAGTTTTTAAAGAAATTTTTGAATGAGACAGGGATATCACTAGCATTTGTTCACCATCCCTAATGGCCTGGTTTGCTTTCTGGGCAATTTCACAGACTCTATTACATTGCTGTAGAGTGATAGGGCTGGTTAATGAGTTGGCACTGCTGCCTCACAGCGCCAGGGACCAGGGTTTGATTCCAGCCTCAGATGACTGTCTGTGTGGGTTTCCTCTGGGTGCTCTGGTTTTCTCCCACAGTCCAGAGATGTGTAGGATAGGTAGATTGGCCATGCTAAATTGCCCCTAGTGACCTCAGGAATGTGTTAGCCATTGGATTAGCAGGTTCACTGGGATAGGGTGGGATGCTCTTCAGAGGGATTTCGATTGGCCGAATGGCCTGCTTCCACACTGTGGGCTTGTATGATACGTATGCTAGACCTGGTAAGGATAGCCAATTTCCTTCCCTTTCCAGGTGGCTTTTTAATGACAATGGCTACTGTTAGATTAGTGTTTAATTCCAGCTTTTTTTAAAATTGAATCATATTTCATCATCTGCATGGATTGGATTTGAAGCCATGTGTCCCAGAAAATTAGCCTGGGGACCAGGATGTACTAGTGCAATGACATTACCTATACACTGCCACTTCCCAAGAAATAGCTTGGCTAGTCTCTGTAGGACAGGCAGCAGCACGTTGCTGGTTGACTGCAAGCTGACCACTCCATCAAAATATTCCATTTTTTAAAATTACCATCAAAAAGTGAAGAGGCCAAGTTGGCTGATTCACTGCCATAGAAATGCTCCCATGTAAATAGATCATGTTTCTATTTGAAAGGATTGAGAGAAGAACGTGTGGAGTTCTCAGTGTTGGCCACCCCCAAGAATTCTCAATCCTTTCAAATAAGAAGTTAACAATCTTGCTTGCGTGCAATGTCCATCCTGACTGTCTAGTTAGCCGTCTTTCCACAGAAAAGCCTCTTGTGTCCTGTACGCTACGAACTGTCAAAGGAGTAAAATGTAAAAGAAACTAGCTTGTGGCTGATGTTTAACAGATTCATTGGATACCTCCCTTGTGGTCAGCATCTTTATTTACAGTAAAAACAGCCAGAAACTCAGTGGTCTGAGCTACTTCCATGGCTGTTCTTAACCCAGTGGTTGTAAGTCAATGTTGTTCAGTCCTCTGTGCATTCTGCCTAGCATGAGGTCTGGGTGTTGGTTTTCCATTCTGAATTCTTGAGGTTACTCCCTTAGACTAGACACTGAGTCTGCTGCATCTCTGCCTTTGCCTTATAGAAGAGTGGCTATTGTCTGACTCTCAGAAATTTGAATAAATTGTTTTATTTACTGGAGTACAGAATACTGCACTTGGTATTTCAGCTGCCCAGCATCCTTCCTCCATTCCCCTCCTCAGAGTCTCGGTATCATGTGACTATTGAAGTCAGAGTTACATTACACCATGTATATCATCTCATTTATCTCTGCATTCTCATTATACAAGGGCTGTGGTCTATGGGTAATGCCACCGGTAAGCAGAGAAACAAATCTGCATTCATAGAAAAGCAGCATTGCAGTGTGACATTGTCTGACAATTCACTGAATTCAGTCTTGCTTCAAATTAAAAACTTCCTACAGAAAAATACACATTAGCGCTAGGATTAAAACTATACAGCGCGTGTAGGCATTTTTAAATTACTCTTCATAGGATGTGTGCATCGCTGGCCGGGTCAGCATTCATTGCCAACGCCTAGTTTCCTTGAGAAGGTGGTGGTGAGCTGTCTTCTTGCACTGCTGTAGTTCATTGACCCACAATGGAGGGAATTCCAGGATTTCGACCCAGCAACAATTAAGTAACAGCAATATATTTCCGAATCAGGATGGTGAGTGGCTTGGAAAGGAACTTGCAGGTGTTCCTATGATCTGCTGCCATTTTCCCTTGAGATAGAGAGATTGTGATTTTGGAAGGTACTGTCGAACAAGTCATGGTGAATTTTTACAGTGCATCTTGTAGATGGTATGTACTGCTGCTACAAAGCAATTGGTAGTGGAGGGAGTGAATGTTTGTATATGTGATGTCAGTCAAGTGGGCTGCATTGTCCTTGAATGACATCAAGCTTCTTAAGTGTTTTTGGAGCTGCACTCATTCAGGCAAGCGGGGAGTATTCCATCACACTCCTAACTTATGCCCTGTAGATGGTGGACAGGCTTTGGGGATTCGGGAAGTGTGTAACTCACCACAGAATTCCTAGCCTCTGAAGTGCCCTATAGCCACAGTATTTATATTCCCTGAGGACTGGAGAATAGCCAATGTTGTCCCATTGTTTAAGAAGGGTAACAGGAATAATCCTGGAAATCACAGACCTGTGAGTCTGACATCAGTGACAGGGAAATTATTGAAAATGATTCTCAGGGACAAAGTCTACATGCATTTAGAAGCAAATGGACTTATTAGCAATAGACAGCATGGTTTTGTGCGCGGGAGGTTGTGCCTCACTGACTTAATCAAGTCTTTTGATGAGGTGACGAAGATGATTGATGAGGGAAAAGCTGTTGATGTTGTCTACATGGACTTTAGTAAAGTCTTTGACAAGGTCCCTCATGGCAGACTGATACAAAATGTGAAGCCACATGATATCAGGGTGAGCGGGCAAAATGGATACAGAACTGGCTTCGTCATAGGAGACAGAGGGTAGCGATGGACTCCTGCAGAGGTCCCCCGGCACTGAGATGACTGACCATCTAACAACTCCAACCATCTTCCTTTGTGTTAGGTATTACTCCAATCAGTGAAGAATTTTCCCCCTAGTTCTTATTGATTCCAGTTTTGCTAGGGGTCTTTGATGCCACATTCAGTAAAATGTGGCCGTAATGTCAAGAGCTGTCACTTTCACCTCACCTCTGCAAATCAGCTCTTTTGTCCATGTTTGAATCAAGATTGTACTGAGGTCAGGAGCAGAACCTAAACTGGGTGTCACCAGGCAGTTATTGTTGAGCAGGTGCTGTTTGAGAGCACTGTTGATGGCACCTTCCATCACTTTACTGATGATAGACTGATGGGAGGTAATTGGCCAGTTTGAATTTGTTCTGCTCCTTGTATAGAAGACATGTCTGGGTAATTTTGCACATCGTCGGGTAGATGTCATGTTTATTTGCACTGGAACAGCTCGGCTAGTGGCAAGTTCTGGAACACATGTCTTCAGTACTATTGCCGGAGTGTTGTCAGGACCCATAGTCTTTGCAGTATTCAGTGCTTTCAGCTGTTTCTTGATATCACTTGATATTTGTAGGGGGATGCCATAAGACTGGTTTATCCAAGTCTGTTAACATTCTTCAGCCTTGAAGGTGAGCAAAGTTACCATTGAGTGAAACTTAATTTCTTGTAATTCCAAGTTCTTGTTGTCTGGTGCCAGTTTGACAGTGAAAGTAGCAACAAGTTCCAACCAGGAGGAATTGTGGGTCTTTTCTCGTTGCATTGTGAGTGCACCTGTTGATGTGCAGATGGATAATCATGGTCATTTTTAATGGTGGCACCTTAATACTTGTATTAGAAACACACACTCTGTTCTAAAGCAGTCAAGTTGGCAGAAGCTGTTGGGAATTTGCTATAGCTTTGTATGTTTGTGCAAAGATATGAGCTTCAGTTGCTCCAAATATTGAAAGAAACACCAGTTGCTGGCTGACCTGGCATATATTTCAAGTGTTTTTTGCTAACTTGGCAGCACAGTGGCTCAGTGGTTAGCACTGTTGCCTCACAGCAGTAGGGACCCTGGTTCGATTCCAACCTTGGTGATTGTCTGTGTGGTGTTTGCACATTATCCCTGTGTCTGTGTGGGTTTCCTCTGGGTGCTGCAGTTTTCTCCCACATTCCAAAGATGTGCAGGTTAGGTGGATTGGCCATGCTAAATTGCTAATAGTGTCCAGGGATGTGCAGATGGATTAGCCATGGGAAATGGAGGATTATGGGACAAGGGTACAGGGATGGCTCTGGGTGGATGCTCTTCAGAGGGTCAGTGTGGACTTGATGGACTGAACAGTCTGCTTAGAACTTTTATGATTATCTAATTGACTCATAATTATTTATTTAAATACAGCAGGTGAACTGACAATTACGGTATTATTATGGGCGTCATTTCAGGAATGGATGGGAAGGTGACTGACCTGGCATTTGCACTAATTTACGTACTCCCCCTGTAAAATACACATCCAGTGGCGATAAGTCAAATCCAGCTCATTGCTTTCAAATCCTTCCATCCATAGCCGTGTCTCTGTCATCTCCTCCAGTTCACAACTCTCTGAGATATTAAGATTCATCTCATCCTGGCTCTCTTGTTCAATAGTGTCCCTGTGCAACAACTTGGGTTAGTTTATAATGTTAAAGGTGATAAATAGTTGCATATTTTTATTGTTGAATCAAGGCATAGTGGAGAGAGTGGGAAATATTAGGACCGGTTTAGATTATAGAAGTAATATTGACAGACATCTTTGTATCTTCTTTGGCACAGGTGAGGTCCCAGCGTTGTCTCATGTTTAAGAAGGGTAGCGGGGATAATCCAGGAAATGACAGGCCTGTGAGCTTCACCTTGGTGGTAGGGCATTATTGGAAAAGATTCTCAGGTTCAAGATCTATATGCATTTAGAAGCAAATGGACTTATTAGCAATAGACAGCATGGTTTTGTGCGCGGGAGGTTATGCCTCGCTAACTTAATTGAGTTTTTTGAGGAGGTGACAAAGATGATTGATGAAGGAAAAGCAGTTGATGTTGTCAACATGGATTTCAGTAAAGCCTTTGACAAAGTTCCTCCTGGCAGACTGGTACAAAAGGTGTAGTCACATGTTATCGGGGTTAGCTGGCAAGATGGATACAGAACGGGCTTAGTCATAGGAGACAGAGGGTAGCGGTGGAAGGATGCTTTTTGGAAGGTTGTGACTAGTGGTGTTCCACAGGGATTAATGCTGGTACATCTGCTGTTTGTGGCCAACATAAATGATTTGGAGGAGAACGTAACTGGTCTACTCAGTAAGTTTGCAAACAATACAAAGACTGGTGGACTTGTGGGTAGTGAGGAAGATTGTCAGAGAATGCAGCAGGATATAGGTCAGTTGGAGACATGGGCAGAAAAATGACAGATGGAATCTAATCCGGACAAATGTGAGGTGATCATTTTGGAAGGTCAAGTACGGGTGGAAGTTACACAGTGAATGGCAGAACCCTTATGCATAGGGAGCTGAGCGTGCAGGTCCACAGATCACTGAAGGTGGCAGCGCAGGTAGATAAGATAGTAAAAGAGGCCTGCAGCATGCTCGCCTTCTTTGGACCGGTCATCGAGTATAAAGACAGATAAGTTATGTTGCAGTTTTATAGACCTACCAGAAGGAGGTGGATGCTGTGGAGAGGGTACAGAAAAGGTTTACTAGGATGTTGCCTGGTATGGGGAATTTTAGCTGTCAAGAAAGGCCAGACCATCCACAACCTCATTACTTCAAGTGACCTCCTACCCACAGCCTTCAACCTCATTGTTCCCCAACCCCGCACCACCCGTTTCTATCTCCTTCCCAAAATCCACAAACCCGACTGCCCTGGTCGACCCATTGTCTCCGCCTGCTCCTGCCCCATCGAACTTATCTCTACTTACCTCAACTCCATTTTCTCCCCCCTGGTCCAGGAACTCCCCACATACATCCGTGACACCACCCACGCCCTCCACCTCCTCCAAAACTTCCGCTTCCCTGATCCCCAACACCTCATCTTTACCATGGATGTCCAGTCCCTATATACTTGCATTCCCCATGCAGATGGCCTAAAGACCCTCCGTTTCTTCCTGTCCCGCAGGCCCGACCAGTCCCCCTCCACTGACACCCTTATCCGCTTAGCTGAACTCATCCTCACCCTTAACAACTTCTCCTTCAATTCCTCCCACTTCCTACAGACAAAGGGGGTGGCCAAGGGTACACGCATGGGCCCAAGCTATGCCTGCCTCTTTGTAGGAAATAGTGGAACAATCCCTCTTCCGCAGCTACACTGGCACCATCCCCCACCTGTTCCTCCGTGACATCGATGACTGTATCGGCACCACCTCGTGCACCCACGAGGAGCTCAAACAGTTCATCCACTTTACTAATACCTTCCACCCCAACCTTAAGTTCACCTGGACCATCTCCGATACCTCTCTCTCCTTCCTGGACCTCCCTGTTTCCATCTCTGGCAACCACCTGGAAACCGATATCTACTTCAAGCCTAGAGATAACAAGGTATAGAGTTGGATGAACACAGCAGGCCAAGCAGCATCAGAGGA
>NC_063360.1:29667193-29681542 GCF_021869965.1 Rhincodon typus | reverse complement strand
CCTCTGATGCTGCTTGGCCTGCTGTGTTCATCCAGCTCTACACTTTATTATCTCAGATTCTCCAGCATCTGCAGTTCCTACTATCTCTATTTCAAGCCTACTGACTCCCACAGCTACTTAGAATACACCTCCTTTCTCCTACTTTCCTGCAAGAATGCCATCCCCTATTCCCAAATCCTTCGCCTCCACCACATTTGCTCCCGAGATGAGGCATTCCACTCCCAGATATCCCAGATGTCCTCGTTTGTCAAGGACCGCAACTTCCCCTCAACACTGGTCAAAAACGCCCTCAACCGCATCTCTCGCATTTCCTACAACTCATCCCTCACACCCCCTCCCTGCAATAACAACAAAATCAGAATCCCCCTCGTCCTCACATACCACCCCACCAACGTCCGGATTCAACGCATCATCCTCCACCACTTCCGCCACCTGCAATCTGACCCCACTACCAAGGACATTTTTCTCTCCCCACCCTTATCTACCTTCCGGAGGGATCGCTCTCTCCGTGACTCCCTTATCCACTCCACACTCCCCACTACCTCCACCACCCCTGGCACTTTTCGCTGCAACTGCAGGAAATGCTACACCTGCCCCTACACCTCCCCCCTCACCCCCATCCCAGGCCCCAAGAAAACCTTCCACATTAAACAGATGTTCACCTGCACATCTGCTAATGTGGTATACTGTATCCACTGTTCCCGATGTGGCCTCTTCTACATCAGGGAAACCAAGCGGAGGCTTGGGGACCGCTTTGTGGAACACCAACACTCGGTTCGCACTAAACAACTGCACCTCCCAGTCGTGAACCACTTCAACTCCCCCTCCCACTCCTTGGACGACATGTCTATCCTGGGCCTCCTGCAGTGCCAGAACGATGCCACCTGAAGGTTGCAGGAACAGCACCTCATATTTCGCTTGGGAACCCTGCAGCCCAATGGTATCAATGTGGACTTCACAAGCTTCAAAATCTCCCCATCCTCTACCGCATCCCAAAACCAGTCCAGCTCGTCCCCTCCTCCCTGACCTGTCCGTTTTTTCTCCCACCTCAAGCCCCACCCCCACCTCCTATCTACCAGTCTTATCCCCGCCTCCTTGACCTGTCCATCCTCCCTGGACTGACCTATCTCCTCCCTAACTCCCCACCTACACTCACCTTTACTGGCTCCATCCCCGCCTCCTTGACCTGTCTCTCTTCTCTCCACCTATCTGCTCCTTTATCCATCTTCCATCCACCTCCCCTTCTCTCTCTATTTATTTCAGAATCCCCTTCCCCTCCCCCATTTCTGAAGAAGGGTCTAGGCCCGAAACGTCAGCTTTTCTGTTCCTCTGATGCTGCTTGGCCTGCTGTGTTCATCCAGCTCTACACCTTGTTATCTTGGATAGACTGGGTTTATTTTCGCTGGAATCCAGGAGTTTGAGGGGTGATCTGAAAGAAGTTTATAAGATTGTGAATGGCATGGATAGAGTGGAAAGTATGAGGCTTTTTCCCAGGTGGAGGTGTCATTTACTAGGGGACATAGGTTCAAAGTGCAGGAGGAGGGGATGTTTAAAAGAAACTTGCGAGGCAAGTTTTTCACACAAAGGGTGGTGAGTGCCTGGAATGTGCTACTAGAGGATGTGGTGGAAGCAGACACAATAGCAACATTCAAGAAACACCTTGACGAATAAATGAATAGAAAAGGAATAGAGGGATATGAATCCTGTAAGTGAAGACAGGGCAAAATGTGTCAGTGCAGGTTTGGTGGGCTGAGGGGCCTCTTCCTGAGTTGTATTATTCTTTGTATTATTCTTTCTTTATTCTAACCACAGCAGACTTATGATTAAGAGATAACAAGGTGTAGAGCTAGATGAACACAGCAGGCCAAGCAGCATCAGAGGAGCAGGAGGACGCTGCTTGGCCTGTTGTGTTCATTCAGCTCTGCATCTTGTTATCTCAGATTCTCCAATATCTGTAGTTCCCACTATCTCTGAGACTTATGACTAGATTTTTATTCACACTTCTCCCAAAATATACAATGCTTCAAACATCTTTACCCAACACTGTATTGATTCATCTTAGTTTTCCAATGGATACTAGGAAACCAAATGTCTCCCTAATTGTGAGAAGAACAACATTTTTAGATGAATTCTGCCAAATTACATACCACTTGTAAATCCATAATACAGCAGTTTTGAGTGCACATCGGTGCAACATGAAGACTTAGGAAAATGGTTGTCTGCAGGTAAAGTCATCCTCCTTGTAATATCAAGGCCAAGTTAATGCTCAGGAGATGAGCGTTCAAAGCCCACTATGGCTA
The DNA here is from genome assembly GCF_021869965.1 of Rhincodon typus. Classification (NCBI taxonomy): domain Eukaryota; kingdom Metazoa; phylum Chordata; class Chondrichthyes; order Orectolobiformes; family Rhincodontidae; genus Rhincodon; species Rhincodon typus. Next base: position 29,679,242 of record NC_063360.1, on the reverse strand, counting down.
CTGGTGGAATTTATATTAAATTAATAAATGTAGAATTGAAAGCCACTGTCAGTAATAATAACCGTGAAGCCACCATAGCTTGTTGTAAAAACCCATCTAGCATCATTGATGCCTTTCAGGGAATGAAATCTGCCATCTTTACCTGGTCTGACTTACACATAAATCCAGATCCACAACAATATAGTTAACTCTCAATTCCATCTTCCGCAGTGCCTGAACAAGCCACTCCGGGTTGGGAATTAGATCCTAGTCTTTGCCACTGATGCAAAGAAATGTTTAAAAATACCAGATAGCCAGAAAATATGAGATGTCTTTCAGGAGACAGCCTGTTTTTAATTTATCACCAAATGCAGTATAACCCCACTATTCATCTCTATTACATGGTTCCACAGTATTTCTGCACCAACTTAAATTAAAATGTTTTAGGTATTTGATGAGAGTGAGTTCAGGAGTGAAAAACAATTGTGGTAAGATGCATTTTAAAATTGTTACAAGTACTGTACAAATGCCGACTGGCTTGTTGCCTTCAATAGTAATGCATCAAGTCATTATATAAGCAGTTTTTTTTTAGTGTATTCCAAAGAAAACTCTATTGAATCTGATACAAGGCAGCCCTTTATTATTCATTTTAGGATTAAAGTGACGGTTACTGTTTAGTTATTGTTGGTGTGATCATCTTATGAAAAGTGTAGAATCGGCAGTCTTTGGTGGTGGTGGGGGCTGGGGTATCCATCACACTGGTCTGAATGTTCTCCTTGAAACCAGCCTCCACCAAATGAGGCACTTGTATTTCCTGGATGGGTTAGTAATGAAAGCTCCATGGGAAATGTGAAATAATCACACAGTCCTGTATATCCTGGAAATTCAAGCTGTTATCCTTATTTACACAGACAAAAACAGTTTTGACGTGCAAAGCCCTAAATATTTTAGATGCGCATCAAGGTGAGGGACAGGGAAACTAAACATTTTCCATCTCAAGGTCTGGCTGTCACCATCAGGTAAAGTCTTGACTGTAAATTGAATCTTCCTCTATCCTGCCACCACTGAATGTCCTTTGATTGAAGTGAGTTTGCCAATTTGATCTTAATTGATATTACCACCTCTGCAACAGGTGGGACTTGAACCTGCGCTGAGCGGTAGGGTCACTACCATTGCACCACAAGAGCCCTAGATAAAGAAGGCATGTGGCACATGCAGACATATTGATGGAGCAAGTGGAGCTTATTCCCAGGCCTTCTGACCCAGAGGTAGGGACACTACCGCTGTGTCACAACAACCCTTGGGGTCCATTGTCACTGGAAATTGGATCCATACTGCCTAAATAATCCAAAATAAAAGGCATAAATAGCTTCCCATTCTTCCTCTTTGAAATATTTTTAAGTGCCATAGAATGTTTTTGTGCCCACAAATATAAACCTTAGTGTGGAAGAGGTTTTGAATGATTTGAAGTATGCCCTCTAAGTGCCATTCTGATCACTGAATCAGATGCTTTGCAGCCTCACTACAGGATTTAAGCACACCATCAACCCCATCACTTGGGAGTGCTGCATTGCTGTTCAGTGAGCCTAGGCTGTCCTGGTCAACCTATCCTTCACCCATCATGAAAACACATTATCAGGTCATTCTTTGGTGATTATCAAACCTTGCTGTGTGCAAATTGTCTGCCATTTTTGTTCATGGAACAATAATGTTGGCCTTTCAAAAAGTAATCCACTAACAGTTGAGCAATTAATGGGGTGTTCACTCCTGAGGATGTGAAAGGCAACTGTATTTTCTTCAAATCCTTTCTCCCATCATTTCTGGTTAATTTGCATTCTAAAGGAATTCTTCTTTTAAAAACACAATTGAATTCTGGAAGCAGTAACTAAGTCTAATGGCCGTTCAATGATTTTTAATCAATACGCAGCAGTAAGATTACGATATTTTTAGGATCACTGAGAAGTGTAAGCTTTTTGGAGCATACTGTGCATGTTGGCAGTTTCCAAATGGATCTTTCCTATATTGCATGGTGGCTTCACATAATGGGTGTTTGTTCTATTCCTACCTGGAATGACTTTCCAATGTCAATATACTTTCCCTTCAACAGTTCGCCCCACGAGGTTAAGTTGCAATATGTAAGAATGCCACCAGGTTTCAGCAGACGCCAGGCAAGACCCTGAAAGAAAAGGAGTTTAATGAATGCAGTTTGATTTGTCTGCATTTTCTCCTGGTGTCCCTGCCAGATGTATCTGACACATTCAACTAACCAAACCTTGGCTTTGCACCAAGAAAATCAACATTAATATTAAGGTTAGGCATGGAGTTAACTGAATCCAGATGGAGGGAATGAAGACGGAACAGGAAGAAGGAGTGGCAGGTTGGATAATAGGGGCTGGGGAGGGTGGAAGAGGATGAGAAAAATCAGGATGTGGGCAACTACAAGATTAGAGACACACAGGAACAATTTGAGAGAGTCTGCTTGGATGGTATTGGTAGATTGCATCAGACCAATCAGACCAACAGCAGGACGGCACATTGCAATAAGTGAAAGCAGATTTCCCTCCCCTGTGTAGAGGGGTTGTTTAAGCACATGGGGAATGGAGAAGGTGTTGTTGGTCGGTAGAGAATCTGGGGAAATTGTCAGAAAGGTGACTAAGGAGAGAATGGAGCTTGGATCAAACTATATAGCTGCTGGGACTGATAAAGTTGTGCATCAGAAGAATAACAAGGGATCTGATTGAAACGTATAAAATTATAATAGGGCTGGACATACTAGATGGAAGGAGGATGTTCTCCCCGTTTGGGGAATCTACAACCAGGGGTCATGGTCTCAGATATGATGTGGTCATTTGGGACTGAGATGAGAAAACATTTCTCCACTCAATGGATGGCCAACCTATGAATTCTCCACCACAGAAGGTTATGGAGGTCAAGTCACTGAGTATATTCAAGAAAGAGATAGAAATATATCTTTGGATATTAAACACATCAAGAGGTGTGATGAGAAAGCGGGTATATGGCATTGAGGGAGAGAATCAGCCATGATCATATTGAGTGGCAGAGCAGGCTCTAAGATCTGAATAGCCTATTCCTTCCCTGAGTCTCTATGTTACCATTTTTCTGTCAACAAGATAAATTAATGCAGTGAGAGCAAGTTGCTGGATTAGCTTGGGGAATGAAGCCATCAGGTTTTTGAGCCTACTATACGGTCACATTTAACTGAAATTGGGACAATTGCTGAACGGGCAATTTTAGTTGATGAAGCAGAAATACAAATTTCTAGGCACAAAATTTCAGAATTCACTGTCGACCCCCCACCCCCTCACACTTCCCACTGGCTCCAGCTCTTCAACTGCCTTATCCTATATATTCAATAAATGAAGCCATACATCACCTAAAAAGCAAAAATATCATCCACAGATAAAACCCCATAATTAACAGCTCTAAGCCCCAATTCAGAAAAAGATCAAAACCCCCCTCCTTAATTTCCTGCTCATTTGCTGCTTTGCTCCCACAGATTGGTCAGAGATGGTTCCCATCCCCAATCATCATCTATTAACTCCAGCTCAAAATAGCATGTGTGGACGTTTCTGTGATTCCCCTCATGGGACAATAACTTGCCAATGCTATATACCAATTTATGAATGAGGAACAGCCACCAGGATAATGTGCTCAAAGGATAACATGCAGCTAAGATGAAGGGATTCAAGAGGAAAATTAGAGTTACTTTGGAAGAATTCAGAAAATTGGGAGCCAATCTTAAACCGAGAACCTAGATTCTCAGAAAAAGAAGAACTTTTCCTGAAGAAGGTAGTCAAAATCTGGAACCTTCTTCCTCAAAAGATTGTACAGTGCTGAGTCAATTAGAATTTTTAGATCTGAGATTTTTTTTTAACTGGGTAAGGATGTTAATGATCAAAGCCAGGCAAATGGAATCAAAGTACAATTCTACTTAAATGATGGAAAATGACATCGAGGCTAAATAGTCTGTGTTTGCATAGCCCAGTGTGAAACAGGATCTTCATGAATGGAAAAAAGCTACAGATCAATAAGGCTGAGTGACAAACTGGCAGTGTCATAATATATCGATAAAATTAATGACTATTATTAATACATCATACTTGTTCACAATAGCAAAACTGGAATCAATGAGAATCGGGGTGGGGGGGGGGGTGGGTGCGGTGTGGGGTGGAATATTTCCACTAATTGGGGACATACCTGGCACAGAGGAAGATGTTATGGTTGTTGGAGGTCAGTCACCTTAGCTCCAGCACATCTCTGTATGAGTTCTTCAGGGAAGTGTCTTCAGCCCAACTACCTTCAGCTGCTTCATCAATGACTGTCCCTATATCATTTTGGATGTTCCCCAGTTATTGGACAATATTCAGCACCATTCATGACTCCTCAGATACTGGAGCAGTCCAAGTTCAAATACATCAAGTTCTGAACAATATCCAGGCTTGGGCTAACAATTGGAAAGTGACATTCGTGCCACACAAATGCCATACTATGACCATCACCAAATAGAGATAATCTAAACACCATCCCTTGACATTCAATGGTGTTACCATCACTGAATCCCCCACTATCAACACCCTGGGGGTTATCATTGATCAGAAACTCAACTGGACTCACCATATAAAAACCGTGGCTACAAGAGCAGGACGGAAGCTAGGAATACGGCGGCCAGTAACTCACCTCCTGACTCCCCAAAGCCTGTCCACCATCTACAAGGCACAAGTCAGGAGTATGATGGAATACTCCCTACTTGCCTGGATGGGTGCAGCTCCAACAACACTCAAGAAGCTTGACACCAAACAGGAATAGCAACCTGGTTAATTGGCACTGCATCACAAACATTCACACTCTCCAACACCATTAATCTGTAGTAACAGTGTGTGCCATCTACAAGGTGCACTGCAAAAATTCACCAAAGATCCATACACTGCGCCTTCCAAACCCACGACCACTTCCGTCTAGAAGGGCAAGGGGAGTAGTTACATCGGAACATCACCATCTGAAAATTGGCTTCTGAGCCACTCACCATCCTGACTTGGAAATATATCACTGTTCTTTCATTGATGTTCAGTCAAAATCCTGGAATTCTGTCCCTAAAGCCATTGTGGGTCAACCCACAGCAAATGGACTGCAGTGTTTCAAGAAGGCAGCTCACTACCACCTTCTCAAGTGCAACTAGGCAAGGGCAAAAAGTGCTGGCCAGCCAGCGATGCACTAGTCTCGTAAAGAAATAAAAAGTGCAGATATACATTTGAGAAAATATGTAAAAAGATTTTAAAATCTGCAGCTTTGACAGTGTACTTTAAAATATTTTGATATGTGGTTTATGTCATCTGAATCAATTCAAGGGATTATATTTGATCAGTCAGTCCTGTCATATTTATGTGGTTTGCTATCAGCACTTGCCTTTACTAAGGAGTAAGGTGGAAAGCAACTTAAATTATACACTCTTGTGCAGTTAAACACATCAATCAGGAAGTTTCTGTTTAAGATATGCTACTCCTTGGCGGAAGCTCTGCTATAGCACCATCTTGCTGAGAAATGACTGGACATCCAGATACCCATGATAAGGATACTTACAAGTGCGAAATGAAGAAATGAAGATGGCAGGCATCGACATTGACAACTGGAAGGCAGTCATCAATAGTCAAGACCTTTGGAAGCTGACAACTCGGAGGGACATTGGAAAAGATAAGTAGAAATGCAAAGTTCAATTTACTGAGAAGAGGGCTCAGAGTAAACAGTGCTTAGAGAACCCTACACCTTCTCTGTCCACTGCATTTACCTTCCTTATATGCAGCAGTGTTTGCTCAGCCAGAGCGAGCCTCCTGAGCCACAGTGAGCACTGAATGTTTAACAGAATTGACCTCAAACCACAAACCATCATCTCAAAAGATGGAAGGCTGACTCTGTCATCTCACCATGTGACCATGCATTCAAATTCAGGAGGATGTGTTAGATACGCACTGATCTCACCAAAAAATGTTAGGGTTTGTCCATTCAAATATAAGTGAATGTTTAACTTCATAATAAGTCTTAACCAGCAACAAAAAAATCTCTTGGATACTGAAAATTAACTTTTGCAAGGAGTGAAGTTTCATTGGTTTCAGGCTTTGTTTTTGGAGATTGAAAAGAAGGTTTTATCTTACACTTCCTTTCTGTCTCCTAATCTCATTTTCCTTTCCTTTTGTTGATTTCACTTTCAGTACATGATTTAACACTGAGACCTAACTTACACTCGCTGGAACAGATTCTGTGTAACCTCGGTAAGAATTCTCCAATGTAATGAAGTACACATAGTTGATTGTTCAGATCCCATTTCTTCCGTAGAGCACAGTGCACTGCCTCAGGTTCCTAAACATTGCAAGTTCCAGGGCAAAAGCCCATAGAAAGCCTGTGAACAAGTGAAAGTGATGGTCATTCATCATTGACAAATTCTGAGCCAGTCTTTTCGTTTACCTTTATAAAAGCAAACTGGTGTGTATGCCAAGTTTCTTCTGACAATGGGTAAGTATAAAGAATCCCTAAAAAATAAATCGAAAAGGAAAAAAACTCACTTGCTTTCACAACCAAAGATAAAATTTGATGATAAGAATAACTTGCATTTATTTGGCACCATTAATTAGTAAAATGGCCCAAAGCATTTCAAAGGAGTGTAACCACACAAAAACAATTGAAATCAAACCAAGGAGAAGACGTTAGGTTAAAGGTCCACCAGAGACAGGTTTTAAAAAGCTCTGTAAAGAGGGAGAGTGGGTCAGACCCATTTAGGAGGAACTTCAGACCTTAGGACCTAGTTAGCTTAAGTACAGAAATTGATGATAGTTCAGAGGAAGTCATAGAAATATGGAGCAACAAAGAGATTTCAGAGTGTTGTCCAGACGAAGTGACAAATCTGGGGAAAGCCAATCCCATGAAGGGTTTGAGCATTCGGATAAGAACTTTAAATTGATGATAAAAATTTATTTATTAGCTTAAATAGTCATCTAGTAGTACAAAATGTGTAGTGTTGAAAAACCGCTTTTTCAAATTTTTCGTTCTGCACTCATCATGACATTTCACAAGAATACAAATTCAAGGGAAAACCAACACTGATACTGCATAAGAGGAGAGTGCTGATTGGTTGGCAAGTGGACTCTGATTGGAGAGTGTTTCTGTGGAAAATCCACCTATTAACGTTGACTGACAGTTAACAGACAGGCTTTTTTTAAATTTTAAGACAAACAAGTTGATTGTGATCAGGCAGGCATTGCCCTGAGAAATGAACCACTGAATATCTGTTATCTATTTTGTTCAGTTGAAACAGGAGCAGTGCATGCCCATGTTCTTTCTGTCTACAAAGTACAGGGCCTAGTGTATTAATATAAGTAGCTTTCAGTACAAGCAAATGCACCACACTGTGATCCTAACTCTATTGGTTATCAGCTTAATTGCTTGCACATTCAGGATTATCCAGCAAATGTTGTCAATTTGCAAAATTAACTAGACACTGTCGTGAACTTTGTAAGCGAGGCATGATTAGGTACAGTTTGTCCCTTGTTTAGAGTCATAGAGTCATGGAGTCATAGAGGTTTACAGCATGAAAACAGGCCTTCAGCTCAACTTGTACATCATCCAGTTTTTCACAACCTAAACTAGTCCCATTTGCCTGCGTTTGGTCCATATACCTCCATACCTATCCCATCTATGTACCTGTCTAAATATTTCTTAAATGATGAAATGGTACTCACCTCCACCAATACCTCTGGCAGCCCATTCCAGACACTCAGCACCCTTTTTAAAAAATTGCCCCACTGGACCCTTTTGTATCTCTCCCCTCTCACCTTAAATCTATGCCCTCTAGTTTTAGACTCCCCCACCATGCAGAATTATTGTGAACTGCCAAAGCGTCACGTAGTTTGATACAACCTGCCAGATTTTTGAATGTATAGACTTCTTACACATTCTTGCGAAATGCTGTGATGAGTGCTCAATGAAAATTTTCGACAATATGTTTCTTTTTTTTCAGCATTAGCTTAATTATTAAGTCAGTAGCTTCATGGAGTAAACCATGCGCATAACTGGCTGAGACTAATTTACAAGGTGCAATTTTCTTTTCTCACTAGTCCATGCCAGGTTGCTGATCTTAGTTGTTCAGTGATAGAACTGGGTCTTGGTGCTACCTGGCTGGAGGTGAGAAAATTGAGTCAGGATTTCCAGCATCTGATCATTAGCCTGTGATACCTGTTGGAAAATGAATGTGTGTGGGTTTCAGTGATGAAAATATAATTATTTTTGACTCCTTGACCCGGCCAAAAGGATGACTGAATTCCTGTGTCTCGACAAGATTTTGTGCCTCAAAAAGAAAGAATTGGTGAAGTTGTGGGGAGGAGGCAGAGAGAAAGCTGCAGACCATATTTAAAATAGAAAATACTTATATGCCAGACAAAACCCCAGTTCTGCATTTAGCATTTGGTGCAAGTCATCTCTCAGCTTCAAACTGCAAGGCCAACTTTTTATGCTTGAATGTAAGTATCAAAATAACCAAAAATAACTTTAAGTTGTTACGGGAGAGACAGAGAGACAGCTCCTTTTCCAACAGGAATTTCCCTGAGAGTCATATCTGGAAAGAATATTAGTGGTGTGTTATTGTGAGTGGCCTCTACTTTCTCAAAAGAGCCACCAAAGGTGAATCTTGGCTGATCTGCAGTTCAAACTAAAATTTACAGTTGACATTTGGGGCAGAACTTTAATTCATTCAAAGCCCATTTTCCTTAAACCAATATGAATCATGTAGCTGTTCTCTACTCTGCCAATAGGTCACTTTGTGACCTAAATGCTGTAGCAGTGAATGGACGGAAGTACTTCAGTTCCACCATTCTGCAACTGTTACATGCAGTACACATTTCCAACTGCAGCTAATTTTGTAGTCAAGTGAGCAGCATTTTCTCAAAAAAAATCAAACTGTCAACACAGTTCAAATCACTATACAAAGTTCAGAACTTTTCTTAATCACAGATTAATTTGTCACATGTGCTTAAAATTGGCTCCTTTAATCTAACCCATATGAGCTTGTTCACTACCTGTGTAGATAACTTTTACAGTACAGTATTATTTAGAATACAAAGGTATGAAGGGTATACAGAAGGACTAGAGGCCAAACAGACACACTTAGCAAACAGTTCTGCCACTGTCCCAGAGCAACTAACCTATCAAGAGTTTGCCACTTAGTGGTGCTGTGATGGAAATTATCAATGACAGATTGCAATTGAAACTGTATGCAAAACATGTGCAGATGAATGGTTGAGCTGGAAAAATTTAGTTTGTGGAATTCTCTTACTTAGAAAGTGCTGAAGGCTGGCTCACTGAATTTATTCAAGGCTGATTTAGATTTTTGGTAAACAAGGGTGTTGGGTCTATAGGGGTGAGTGGGCAGTAAAGTAGAATTGAGATACAGCCAAATCATCCACAATCTCATTTAGTAGTACAGCAGGCTTGAAGGGCTGAATGCCCTGATCCTGCCCCTATGTCCTGTGTTCTTGTGTTCCTAATGGTGACATTTACAAGCCTATTCAGTTGAAACTAGTATCATAGCCAAATCGTTAACCCACCTAAACCAGGCTCTGGGAGACAAACTGGCTTCTCATAAATTGGCTTACTCAACACAGATAGAGGATTGACTCTGAGAATCATCCAGTCAGGACAATTTAAACTCATTGAGCCTTTGGAGGGGATGTGGCTTTTTTACACCAGATAGCTATCACTGGAAAGATATTCCTTGGGAATTTTTGAACATAATCTCTCCACTACAATTCCACTTCACCCAGTTTATGATTTATTTAGAAGTCTAACCATCTGATGGACCAAGCAGATGTTATAAACAAAATGGTCCGGGGTTGTCTAAATTAGACAATTTGTATCTATAAAATGATGGTCAATAGTGTAATGATATTCTGATCACTAAATCTCTTCAGGCTTGTTATTAGATAACCACAAAAAATTCCGGGACATCAAGGTGCAAACCATTTTATTTTCCATTTTAGTTCCTTAAATTTTCCTTTCAGCTATCTGACATCTTTATGGTCCCACAGTTCTGACCCTCTTCCGTGTTTATAAGCCTCTGTTGTTGATGAAGAGTTCATCTCCTTAGGGCCAAAACACTAAAATCTCTGCTCTCCTTTAAGATCCTCCTTGAAACCTACCTCCATAGCCAAACCTTTGATCCTCCATTTCTTAGAGTTCATTATTTGGCTCAGTGACAAATTTTCTTCAATAACACTCCATTGAAATGCTTTGCTGCGGTAATGGTTTTATATGAGTGTAACATATAGACCTAGTGATTTATATGGATTCCTGGCTTTAGAAACCCACTTATAAATTTCTGGTATTCGTAAAGAACAATTTAAAAATTTCAGAGATAAAAGACTGATGCCAAAGTTACCATCAAAATGTGAGTCTGGTAATGTGGAGACTACATCCTCACGGAGCCCCTTGAGAAGAATAACCTGTGTTGGAAAGCATATAAAACTGACATAAACTACAGAGTAGTTATAACTTTCCTGTCCTAATCATTTGGGCATCAGCAAGAAATTGGGATTTAGTTAGGAGGCCCTTTGGAAAAGAATCACTGCCAGAAACTGGAAGACTCCAATGGATTATTTCTGTGCTGTAACATTCTATTATTCTATTACATTTGCCGTATAAAGGAAACCTTTATTCATAAAGTAATTCAATCTGACATATCTCAATGCACTTCCCATATCCTGTGTTACTTTGAAACGCAATGACTGTTGCTGTGTAGGCAAGGACGTATTGATTTTGCTGGTATACAGCAAGAGCTCACAACTCTTAATCTTGGGTCCCGACCCAAAACGTCAGCTTTCCTGCTCCTCTGATGCTTCCTGGCCTGCTGTGTTCCTCTAGCTCCACACTGTATTATCTTAATCTTTGATGCTTTGAAGAGAACAATCCCAGTTTCTCAAAGTAAAAACAAATTGCTGGAAAAACTCAACAGGTCTGGCAGCATCTATAGAGAGAAAGCAGAATTACCTTTCTGGACCAGTGAGCGTTCTTTGGAACTGATTGTAGCTGGGAATAGGTTGCATGTAAATATATTCTAAAGGGGTGGGGAAAGGAGTAAATAATGGATGGAGATGGAGCCCAGAGAAGAGAAAAATAGTTGGGCAGACAAAGGAATGGGTAAAGGTCAGCCTGGGAGAATGAATATCTGCTAATAGGGACAATAAGTGGCTGACAATGTGTTGTTTGTGATAGCAATTTGTGTGATGACAAGGCCTGGCATATGGGGTTTGGATAAGGACATGGGAGAAGGTGCTCAAGCCATAAAATGTTAACACTTTAGGTTGATGTATTTTTATTAGGTGAATGAAAGTCTGTGAATTTTTACTTGAACAGTTTATTCTCCAGCTACTGCTGACCAACTAATTCTGGGTGTTGAGCTAAAGTAATTACAAAGGAGAAGTGATCCTTGATAGAGGATTATAAAATCACATGGAGCATGACTGGGGTGAAAAGACAAGGTCTTTTTCCCAGGGTAGGCGAGTCCAAAATTAGAGGGCAAGGTTTATGGTGAGAGGAGAAATATTTAACAAGGACCTGAGGGGTAACTTTTTCATGCAGAAGGTGGTGCGAATATGGAATGAGCTGCCAGAGGAAGTGGTGGAAGCGCATACAATTGCAACATTTAAAGGCATCTGGATAGGTATATGAATAGCGATACCAAGGTGTAGAACTGGATGAACACAGCAGGCCAAGCAGCATCAGAGGAGCAGGAAGGCTGACGTTTCGGGCCTAGACCCTTCTTCAGAAATGGGGGAGGGGAAGGGGGTTCTGAAATAAATAGGGAGAGAGGGAGAGGCAGATAGAAGATGGATAGAGGAGAAGATAGGTGGAGAGGAGACAGACAGGTCAAAGAAGCGGGGATGGAGCCAGTAAAGGTGAGTGTAGGTGGGGAGTTAGAGAGGAGATAGGTCAGTCCAGGGAGGACGGACAGGTCAAGGGGGCGGGGATGAGGTTAGTAGGTAGGAGATGGGGGTGGGGCTTGAGGTAGGAG
>NC_063360.1:29648821-29667093 GCF_021869965.1 Rhincodon typus | reverse complement strand
TGGTTTTGGGATGCGGTTAGGGGAGGGGAGATTTTGAAGCTTGTGAAGTCCACATTGATACCATTGGGCAGCAGGGTTCCCAAGCGAAATATGAGGTGCTGTTCCTGCATCCTTCAGGTGACATCGTTGTGGCACTGCAGGAGGCCCAGGATGGATATGTCGTCTGACGAATGGGAGGGGGAGTTGAAATGGTTTGCGACTGGGAGGTGCAGTTGTTTAGTGCGAACCGAGCGTAGGTGTTCTGCAAAGCGGTCCCCAAGCCTCCGTTCAGTTTCCCCGATGTAGAGGAGGCCACAACGGGAACAGCAGATCTGCAAAGCGGTCCCCAAGCCTCCACTTGGTTTCTGCAAAGCGGTCCCCAAGCCTCCGCTTGGTTTTTTGCAAAGCGGTCCCCAAGCCTCCGCTTGGTTTTATGAGGTTTTCTGATTCCTTCTAAGGAATCTCAGATTATCCAGCATCTGCAGTTCCTACTATCTCTGAAACAGATATGAATAGGAAGGGTTTAGAGGGATTTGGGCCAAATACTGGCAAATGGGACTAAATTAATTTAGGATATTTGGTCAGCATGGATGTGGTGGACCAAAAGGTCTGTTTCTGTGCTGTATAACTCTATTGCTCTATGACTCTCTTACCAGCACTTAGATGAAGGAATTCTACTGCAATGGTGTTTTTTAAAGTAGGACTATTGGCCATGATTCAAGGAGAATTTCTGATTCTTTCTCAAGTCCAGGGTGATCTTTAGCATTCATCTAAGCCAACAGAACAGATAAAGATAGATAGATAAATAGGTAGATAGATAGATGGATGGATGGATGAAGGGAAACTAGTAGATGTAAGATATTTGGAATTCCAATAGGCATTCAAGAAGGTACCACACATAAGGCTGTTTTATTAAGATAAGGGCCCATGATGTTGGCAATAGTATGTTACATGGTGGAGGATTTGCTAATGAATAGAAGTGAGATAGTTTAGATAATGGGTACATTTCCAGGATGACAACCTGGAACGAAGGGATTTCACAAGGATCAGTGCCAGGGCCATAGATATTCAAATATATATTAATGACTTGGAGGACCGAGTGAATATACTACAGCATACTTTGTTTTAACCGGCATCTTAATGAACTGGTACTCTCGATAAACTGACAAAAATTATATCCCTGAAATACCAGAAGTTTACTTTATTACCATGATCTCAGAGTAGTCAGTTGAGGGTGCAAGTGAGAAGGCTCTCTGCCATTAAGTTTCATGTAAGGCAAAGTTGCATTATTATTTAAATCATTTATGCTGTAAACAAAGTATTACATTGACGTGTCTACCCTCTGCATTACATTTCTATTAGTTAATGTTTGTTTTTACATTGATTATGTGGACCTCTTGATCAAAAGGAATATCTGATCAATGGCACACTCCTGGTCCCTAGGTGCCAGTTAATGAAACATTTGTTGTAATATCAAGTTTGTAGATTATAAGCACTAGATTAGAATTGCAAGGAATGAGGATGACAAAATGTCTACAGAGGGATAGAGTTAAATGAGAGGGCAAAAACTAGGGCAATGGTAAAGTGGAATAATATGGGAAAATGTGACATTATGCACTTTGGCAGGAAGGTTAGAAGAATTGAATTTGTCTAAATTGGGAAAGACTGCAGCTATCTGTAACACATTGGGGGTCCTTGAATCACAAAAGCTAGCATCCAAGTTCAGTCAGTAATAGGGAAGGCAAATTATCTTGACCTTTGTCTCAAAGTGAATGGACTTTAAAATAGAGAGAACTTGCTGAAACTATACAAGACACTAGTCAGATCACAGCTGGAATACTGTGAACAATTTTGGCGCTCTTGTTTAAGGAAAAATACTGGCAATGGAGACAGCCCAGAGCGGGTTCACTGGGTTGATCCTGGATATGGCGGGAGTTTCTTTTGAGGAGAGGTTGAGTAGATTAGGCCTGTACTCATTGGAGTATGGAAGACTAAGAGGTGACCTTATTGAAACTTGCAAGATTCTAAGTAGATGAGCAAAGGTTATTTTCCCTTGTGGGAGAGTGTGGGATCAGAAGCCATAACCTCACAGTAAGGGATTGTTCATTTAAGAAGGAGATAAGGAGGAATTTTATTCTCTCTGAAAGTAGTCATTCTGTGGAATTCCTTACCAGAAAGTATGTTCATTAAGTATGTTCAAGGGTGAGAAAGATAACTTTTTAATCAGTAAGGGTATCAAGGGTATGGGACTAAGACAGGAAAGTGGAGTTGAGGATTATGAGATCAGCCACATGACCTTATTAAATGATGAAGTAGACTCGATAGGCTGAATCGCCTACTTCTGCCCTTATCTTCTAGTCTAGTGTTCTAACAAGTAGTCATGACCAGAGTTTAATGTCTCACAGAAACAGGGGTATACCAGTTAGATCCTGAAGCCTGCTGTACCTCTCATTCAAAGGATTACAACTCTGTAGACTGCAGCTAGGAAACATTATTTATTGAACATAGAGTCATAGAGATATACAGCACGGAAACAGACCCTTCTGTCCAACTTGTCCATGCTGACCAGATATCCTAAATAAATCTAGTCCCATTTGCCAGCATTTGGCCCATATCCCTCTAAACCCTTCCTGTTCATATACCCATCCAGATGCCTTTTAAATGTTGTAACTGTACCAGCCTCCACCATTTCCTCTGGCAGTTCATTCATACGCACACCACCCTCTGCATGAAAAAGTTGCCCCTTAGGTCCCTTTTAAATCTTTCCCTCTCACCTTGAACCTATGCCCTCTAGTTTTGGACTCCCCTGCCCTGGGTAATAGACCTTGTATATTTACCTTATCCATGCGCCTCATGATTTTATAAACTTCTAAAAGGCCGCTGACACTCCAGGGAAAATAGCCCCAGCCTATTCAGCCTCTCCCTATGCAGCAGAGGTTACATTCAAAATGATGAGTTACACCCAAGAAACAAATTAATTACTGCATTGGTGACCTTAACAAAATGTTACTTTGTAAATTGTGTGAGCAGAGTTCTACAATTTCCACCCAAATTATCCACGTTGTACATGATTGGGTTTTTTTGCTGTTCATTTTTTTCTATTGATCATTATTCCAGGCAAAAGATGGAACTAGTCCTGGGCAATTAGCCAGAGTAAATAGCAAGATGAATCATGCATGGTTTATGCTTCTTTGAGATAATATGCCTCAGCAGACCGTAACATTTGATTGATTTTTGCAATGTTTGTCTACATAATAATAACCACAATAATTCTTTATATGCTTTCACATCCACCACCTGGAAGGACCAATGCAGCAGGTACACGTGGGCATCAACACATTCAACTCACACAACATTCTGACTTAGAAATATATTACCATTTCCCCATCGTAATTGCATCAAAATTCATTTTCTTTTTGTGGATGTGATTGGATCGTCCAATTATATTCCAACATTGTCCCGTCATCTTTGTGACAAAATTTTGAATCCAATCAAATGTGATCAGCCCGAATGAAATCAGAATGGTTGCATTCACTGCATTCCTACTGTTTCCATGCAAAAAATCAGCCACATTTTAAAATGATGCACTATCTAATGTCTAGTCATTGTGCCCTCACCTTGTGGGTTTGATCCTTAGCCCATTCCTGTAATCTTTTAAACGCACCTTCATTACATTCAATGATCCAGTCTTTTCAATGTTTACTCTATCTTGGTGGCTGAAATTGCCATCCAAATCCAATTACCAGAACACGTCTTCCTATGCCAAGAGAAATTATTCTTGTTACTGTTCATCTGCCACCACCTCTCCATCCAAATGGCATTTAAAAAGATTGGAATTTGCTTGAAAGGGAGAGCGGACTGTCTCTTTTGAGGCTGCAACAGTAGCCAGGGCGTGTATACATGGAGTCTCCCAGCGCTCAATCACCGGTTTGCCCAGGATCTGTAAATGCGTGTCGCTGTCATTGTACTCAGCACTTGCTAACCTCCAGTCCGGTTTGCAGTTCTTGCACAGTGAGAAAATGGCATCCTTGCTTTCCAAACTCATTCTGTTTACAGTCAGGGTGGAGAAAGGGGAGGGTGACAGCTGGACACTGGTCTATAAGAACTCTGATTAATGCTGAAATTGCAGCTTCCATTTGTGCTTCCCCCCTCCTTCAATGTAAAGCTCACATGTTAATGTTAACATAAATAAGCATGAATCAACTGTGGTCTAACAGTTGTTACTGAACTTTACAAGTCCTGACAGCAGAGGGAGAGGGGCGCAAGTAACACAAGTATGCCATTTAAATCATACCCTATCTCGATGAAGACATTTATGAAGGCATTCTTGATCACAGTGTCCCAGTACCTAAGCTAAGAGGTGATTTTCCCCATGAGTATACTTTATTCATAAAAACTTATAAAACGACTTTTCACAACAAATTGGGCATTAGAAGTGTGATACAGTTCTTTCCGTGCAGCCACGACAATGTGAGATGCCTCAAAACAATTACAATTACATGTTATGTTTACAATATCTATTCCTTGATAAAGTAACTGCCTGAAACACTGTTTTCAGGTCCCCTGAATACTATGATAGGAGGGCCTTAGTCTGTGAACCATCTCCAAGTTTTACTGCATCCCACAGCATTTATCCTGGACCTTGGAATTTCCAAGTCTGCAACATTCAGTTACAATCAACTTTTTAGGCAGACCAATGAGCATCTTTCACCAAGTTGGTGGTCTTCCAGCTGCAGTTGATGTTTGTCTTGATGTGTATCCCTGGAAATATCTCATAGAGCACAGACACCTGCACTGCAGATTTGCTTACAAATGAACTTTGACGAAAAAACACTGAATATTTCTTCAGACCCACATTGCAAAGACACATTCCAGAAGGAGGTGGGTGACAGTCTTTTCTTCACCAGAGCCTCATTGAGGGAATTGTGTGGAGGTGGTGTGATTAATTGACTTTGACTGAATATTGCAGACTGGCACATTCCAGGGTCTAGGACTACGTGCTGAGGACATATTAAAGATTGGGGCAGCTGTTGCCAAGGCACAATGGGGTTAGATCACTGTCTAAGGTCTTTCTGCTGAAGTTAAATGGGGGTCTGTTCAGACCATCCCGGGGCCTCAAATGTATATAAATATAGTCTTGTAAGAAATTCCTTGGGTTTGTTTACTGGATAGAGTCAAACTTCAATGTTTGTTTTATTTCTTCATATGCTGCTCTACAGAATCAAATTGTTTCTGTGATTATGTGTGTATATAAAGGTATTTTCATGAATACATTATACTTTTGAAATTAAGAAAATGCAGTAAGGATTTAATGGGAACAATCTTTTCCAAGCCAAGCTATGGCCTGGCACTTGTTTGAAAGTTATTGTGGTGAGGCATTCTATCAAGTGACTTTGACAGTCTGCTCTGTGAACAATCAGACAGGGTGCATCATCTTCCTTTAATGACCTTGCCTTGCTAAAACACAGTACAATTGCAGTTTGTTTCAACTTGTTTGTACCACTGCACAAATTCTGCCTCTTTTTTGTGCTTGTCAGAGTCTTGACCTTTTGTCAGCGTTGACTCTCTGTGATATCATGAATAAAATCTCTTTGCCTCAAAGTCTGGGCCTTTGGTGTGTGATTTAATGTAGTCTCTTCGACAGGGGCATTCTGTCAAATGACTTTGACAGTCTGCTCTGTGAACAATCAGACAGGGAGCACCATCTTCCTTTCCCTCAAGGCCTCAAGATATTACATATGGACCACTGTTCAGCTAAATGACTATTCTCTCCCTACAAATGGTATGAGCTGGCCAGCTTATTGTGATGGGCAAAACAGTTGAACTTATCCCTGATTCATATGTATTCTCAAGTACTTTCCAGCAGTAATCACTGGATAGCAATTGGGAGTTGGAAATTTGGGTGGGTGAGGCTAATTGTACTTATCCTGCTACCTGCTATCTTGGCTCAGATCAGTAATTGAACGTAGAGTGTAATGGACAGTCTGAAGTAGAACAATTTGCATATATTTACTGTGTTTCATTCATAAAATGCCGAGTCACTTCACAGCAGCATTATTAGATAAAACACTTGACACCAAGATATAGAATTAGAATGTGATTTGAACGAGTCTTTACAACAATCAATTACATGACACCAGATTTTCTTAAATTGAATTAAAATTTCACTATCTGCCCAATGCCCAGAACACTTGCCTGTGATTCTGGATTGCTAGTCCAATGACATTACCACTATGCCACAACCTTCCCCAAGGAAATGGGAATTGGCAAGGAGGCAAAGGATTTAAAGAGAATTACTGGACTTCTCTGGATAAACTAAGAAGTTGCCCGTCAACAGAAAATAGCAGAATGTGAAAAACAAGTGGGCCAGTCATATAAATGGGAACCAAGGCTGGCTGCTTAGTCATAGAATGTGATAGGGAACAATGGGGAGAATTGATGTTTTGAATCCAGAATATGGGGGTTCCTCTCACTGGGATCATGTACTGCCTGACACACCTTTGCTACATATACCTGATAACAACTCTGACAGTGGAAAACAAATAATGTAAGTGGTTCAGAAGATTGAAATCAAAGTACCTCTTATGCATGGGATTTCTGTAATTGGATAATAAGAACATGGGTGAGAGCCCATGGTGGGTTTGGTGAAATTTAGGCACTTGTTCCACAACTGTTAACAAGGCCTAATGGGGGTAAAATTAACTCTGTTATGCTCTGTAAACATTGCCCAGACACTATAAAGTATCAAGTCTTGCTTGTCTTGCATCACAAAATTGATGTCTGGCATCACAGCCTGAGTAAGCACTTTCAAGAAGAGAGGGAAGATAAATTGGAAAAGAAAACAACATGTGGGGTTTACAGGAATTATTCTGTAAATAACTGAGCCACACAGATCAGTAAAGTACTGCAAGAAAAACTAAATCATAAGAATGGGATAGCGAGGGACACCCATCACCTGTGGAACTGTATGCCAAGAAAGAGTCAGCAGTAGAAGTGGGGAGAAAAATGAAAAAAATGCCACCAAACTTTTACACGACACAATAGGTACAAAACTGCATAGAAATAATGTTAAATTAGTCAAACAAAATACTTTTAACAATTGGCAGCTGCATAGTTGGTTTGATTGACAACAACTGACTCACAGTGTTGAATCAATAGATATTCCTATGAATGCACTTGTCAAGTGTGACATGCTGGATTGTCATTTGATGGATGTATGAGCCAAAATGCATTTGAGAAAATAGCTCAGAGGCTATAAATCACGAAGTTGGTTGGTCAC
Source organism: Rhincodon typus (assembly GCF_021869965.1). Lineage (NCBI taxonomy): Eukaryota > Metazoa > Chordata > Chondrichthyes > Orectolobiformes > Rhincodontidae > Rhincodon > Rhincodon typus. The sequence goes on along the minus strand of NC_063360.1, from coordinate 29,659,835 downwards.
ATGCAATCAAAGAACACAAGTTAGAGAAATCAAAGGATAGATAGCCTGAGTTTTTTTTTGCCTTTTCTCAAAATGTCAGATCAAGACACAAAGACAGACCAAATTTTATTTATTCCCAATTACAATTACTTTGTGTTTTTTTTTGGATCAAAGTGCAACCTCTTTGTGTGCATCTCAGTTTGAAAGAACAGCTCTGTCTCTATTCATTCCAAAAGCTCATGAGTTATGTTGTTGCTTTTGTTTAAGACAATCATGGCTTTAAAAGGTCCCTGGACTGTAGAATTCAAAAACGTATCAAAAATCGACATTATATAACTTCAATAAAAATCAATGTGACATATGTTGAGGGCATCTACTTAAAAATACGTTGTGACATCATGGAGAATGGTGGAACCAAATTCATAGGGTGCAGAGGAGTTGAAGTCCTTGCTTGAGGTGGGGATCCCTTGTTAGTGGATAGCCTGTAGGTCTAACTGCTTTTTTTGCACCATTTTCCTCTGCCATTGAGGCCCACTCAGCTTAGGCACTATTTCCCTGGTTAAATATGGAAATACTCAGCAGGTCAGGCAGCATCAGAGAGAATTAATGTTTCACATTGACAACATTCGATCTTTATATGTGTCTATATTTGACTGATTATCACTTCCTTTTGCATTGCATCATTATCATCACGTTTGGCATTTAATCATTCCTGGCCTCCACCCACTTTGTTCCTATTTCAGACAACAGACTTGATTCGAATCTTTTCATCTCTAACAACTTGCAGTTCCGAAGAAAGGTCATTGCTTTGAAACAGTAACTGTTCATCTCTCCACAGCTTCGGCCTGATGGGCGTTCTCAGCATTTTCTGTTTTTAATTCCACTGGTGACACTGGCTGGGCCAACTAACTGCTATATTTAAATGGCCTGGTTTTAAAATCTATATCTGTACAACTATATCAAGAGAAATTAAAAAGTTATGAATTTATTCATCTTTAGTCAACTCCTCTTTATGCATTGTCAGTAATCCTCAATGAGTTTTATGGAAACAATATAAATTCCTAATTAATGTAGAAGATAAATAAACTTTCACACTTAATCAAATAGACATTATTGATTGTGTTAATACTAAAATCGATGACATAAAACTCTGTACTGACCTGCACAGTGAATAGGTAATACCTATAGGGGGGTTGGTTGGGTCAGCTGACTGGGCAGCTGGTTTGCAATGCAAAGTGATGCTAACAGTGTGGGTTCACATCTGCATTGGCTGAGGTTATCATGGAGGATTCTCCTTCATAACCTTTCCTTTCATCTGAAGCATGGTGACCCTCAGATTAAAGCACCACCAGTTGTCTCATTCCAATGTTGCAGCAGCTCAATGGTCTAATAGGACTATGAAAACTTTACCTATTAACCCATTAAGGACTGGGAATTAAGGATCTTGGAAGCACTTGGAAGATGTCATTAAAACGATGGATAGAAAATTAGCTAACTAATAGAAGTCATAAACAAAAATTGCTGGAAAAGCTCAGTATCTGTAGAAAGAAATCAGAGTTAATGTTTCGAGTCCAATGACCCTTCCTTCTGACGAGGCACTAGTCAGTCTAAAGCTGGAATACTGTAATCAGTTTTGGACCCCATATCCAAGAAAAGATACACTGTACTGACATTGGAAGCAGTCCACACAAGGTTCACTAGGTTGACTGTCTTATGAGGAGAGGTTGAGTACATTGGGGCTGTACTCATTCCAGTTTAGAATAATGAGAGGCAACCTCATTGAAACATACGAGATTCTAAGAGACCTTTGACAGGGTGAATGCAGAAATGGTGCTTCTCCTCATGGGAATCTATGACCAGAGGGCATAATTTCAGAATTGGCGTCACATATTTAAGACACAGCAGGAATTTATTCTCTCAAAAGTTAGTGAATTTGTGGAACTTTTTTTACTGCAGCGCTAGCTCATTAAGTATGTCAAAGCCTAAACAGAAAGGTTTCTAATCAGTAAGAAAATCAAGGGGTTATCAGGAAAAGGCAAGCAAGTGTAGTTGAGGATGATCAGATTAGCCATGATTTCATCAAATCTGCTGTGCCATTTGATGAGTTGAATGGCCTATTTCTGTTCCTGCATCTTATGTATATTCTTCAAGGTTCATAATTACAACTTGTCTTCATAAACAATAATTAAGAATAAACATAGCTCAGTTTACCAAAATCTATCTACTTAGGATTTTCAAATCTCATGCCTTAAATGCTTCAATTGTGACTACGTAGATTATTAAAATAAGGTCATTCATGAGATGTATTTTTAGTCTTCTTTTAACTTGGCACATGAAACTGTTCCCATTTACTTCACTGTGGTACATGCAGAGGTATCTGTGTTGAAAGTTGGATTGTCAATAACACTGATGGTGTCTTTTACTTCCAATCATTCAAATGATTTTTCCTCTACTTCCCTCCAAGCATGTTAACTCAGATTGATCAAGATATCAAAATGGTTTGGAAAGAAGATAATAATCTGGGTTTTTAGTCAGCTCTCCTTCTTCACTTTTGTATTGATGCTGTATTTTTCTGCGCAATGTCTTGGGACCATTTAATATATTAAGGACAAGTTTAGAAATGCAAGTTGTTGTTACTGATAGGACTTATAGTCTTAAACTGTAACAACATATGCTACAAATACCTATGTGATGCACTGAATTGAATTTAAGTCTGTTTGGTCTCTACACTTTTATTAATCCTTAACCCAAAAACCAGTGTATTCCAGAGTAAAAAAAAGCAGTTCAATTGCCACTGTACTCAGCAGTTGGCAACCAGAAATTGAGACCTGTTGGCAACAATTAACTCAGGTCTATCCCTAGGAGGTTTGTATTTAAGTAATGAAGAATCCAAGAGAAACTGACTGTAGCTGTAAGTTCCAAAGTTTTATTGAAAAAACAAATGTTACAAAAATCAAATAAAAAGTAATTTTAGCAAATAATTTCATTATATTCAGAGAAATTCATCTTAAGAAATCATTTTTTGTTGAGGTCTCATTTTTTTCTGAAGTATACTTATTCAGCTTCTGACTTTCTTTTGTCACTGCTTCTTCATTTAATCCTTGGATGTGGAGGTGGCACAGGCAATATGGTGGTGGATGAAGAGAAGTATTAAGCAAGGGATTTATTTAAGTCTTTAGCCACAGCACAAAATGGAACACCCAAAAACTGGCAAATGAGACAAAGAAATAACAATTTAATTTAATGTGTTATTTGAGTGAATACCTTTGACTGCATTCAACTTTTGGGGTGAAAACCCCAGCTTTGCAGTATCCCCATGGTTCATGAACCGTGGGTGGGGTGTCCCCCAAATCAACCTCTCCCAGAGTGTATCGGAGCCTCAGATGCCAACAGCTAGGGACTTAAAGAATTTGTCCTCTGGTTGTGGACAGAACTCCAGAGTTCTTTTGGGAACTCAATCCCATTTAATAATTGCTCCTGGAAGCAAAGTTAGGGACAGCTCAGCATTGTACATTTAAAACACTAAGTATGTCACCTACTGCAAGTGATTAAGGTGCAGTGCTAGTGAGGCAGGTTTAACACTGCAGTCAGTACTATCTACTTCTACATGCAGTTCTGCTTAAAAGGCACAATTAAGGTGCTGCTCTGAAATCATAAGATTACTTACCTTACCATCAGTTGGAGAGTACAGGTTGTCAACTGTATCTCCAAGGTTTGAGAGCATTTTGGGTTGAATATCCTTTGATATTGGGGGCTCCTGTAATTAGGACCTCTGTTCCTCATTGCAAACATGGAAAATCATTAGTATCATTCCAGGAGGCCACTGAGCCAAAGCGAATTTAGGTATCTCTCTCCCTCCATTCAATGATGTTTTAGACACAGAAGGAGCTGAAAATAATGTACAAAATAAATAAGTTACCCAATTCTGGAAGTGTTTTTCCAAGCTTTTTATTCTGAGCCTCAAGCGGTTCCACCCACTGGCACTGGCTGCCCTCTCTTTTTTCAGTCTCTCAATGTTTTGATACAGCTTTGAGATCTTTTTATCCCTCTTCTGAAGCTGTGTTTGGGTGAGGGATAGGGGGAAGTTCAGGTATTTGCTACAACCTGGAGAATTTTGCTTCTTCTTCCTGCTCCTGTGGACAAGAAGCTGGGTCATCCATTGAGTCATACATTCCTCACTGTCCCTTTTCAACATAATTTCACTTGTGGTATCGGTGGGCCGGGGGTCTTGGGCTGCCTTGAATTGGACAAACTTTACTTCTGGAGGAGAAGTAAGCATTTAGGAAATGTGAAGTCACAGCTATCAGAAGCTTTTACTATGTCTCCAACACCATTTGCAAATACAAAGAGACCTTGGCATGCATTTTCATAGGTCCTTGAAGGAACAGACTAGATGAGTAAGTTGGTCAAGAAGACACATTGTTTACTTGTCTTTATGAGAGCAGGGAGAATATGATGTTATGTAAGCCACAACTGGAGTACTGAGTGTAGTTCTGGTCACCACACTACTAGGAAAAGATGTGAAGGAAGGATGTGGTCACACTAGACAGAGTATATAAAAGATTTGCAAAAATGTTTCCTAGGCTGTAGCATTCAGTTATTAAGAGAGACTAGACAAGCTGGGGTTGTTTTCCTTGGAGCAGAGAAGGCTGACGGAGGACCTGATTGAGATGTACAGCATTATAAGGGACATGGACAAGGTAGATAGAAAGCAGCTGTTCCTTGTAGTTGAAGGGTCAATAACAAGGGAGTACAGATTTAGGATAAAGAGCAAGAGGTTTAGAGGAGATTTGTTCATAGAGTCCTTGAGGTTTACAGCCCAAAAAATACACCCTTCTTCCCATTGAGTCTGTGCCAGTCAGGAAGTTAAGAATGTTTGCACCTAGAAGATGGTGGGTATTTGTAACTCACTACTTGAAAGGGTGGTAGAGTTGTGAATCATCACGACATTTTTAAGTATTTAGGTGATCACTTGATGCACCACAGCATACAATTTATAGGCTATGTGCTGGAAAATGGGACTAGAGTAGATGGGTGCTTGATGATTGGCGCAGACAATGATATGCCAAAAGGCCTCTCCTTGTGTTGTAAAACTCTGACTTAAATGAAAAGATATTATTAATTTGCATTTATGAGTGTCCCCTTTCTCTCTCATCACCTATGCTACGGATATAGTCGCTGCTGATATCTCAAAAGTGGCGTCCTTAACCATTGGGACCTTGTTTTGTATGTCACTATGCAACTGACTGTCCCCAGTGGTCTCTTTGGCAGAGGAGGAAATTAAATTATATTTAGTTCTATAGAATCCATTTTAGATTCACCATCCAATTACTCAGGGGTCAAACTTCCAGGCAAATATACTACATGCTTTTAATATAAGAATAAGCATTACTAGCTCAAGCAGCGAAGGAACAGATTTTTGACGTCCCTTGCACTGTCAACAATTCAGAGGATCTTGTCCATAAGGAACGTCATTTAGGCAAACTCATATGCAGCTATGATTGAAGCACGAAAGAGGCAAAGTACTATCTAATTTGTCTTATTAAAGACATTCTAGGAAAAAAATTAACCTCTAATGTGTCCAATAACAAAGGAAAAATTATTTTCTAATTTCACAGTCACAGTATTTGAAGAAGCAATCTTGAAAATCATCTGAAGCGCTTGTAAATTTGTGTCTTTTAACTCATTCTCTCAGCCCCTTTCTCTACATTTTTCTTTGAATTTCTGCAAACTAAATACAAATAAATAAGTGCATTGCCTGTTCAACAATTTCACTTCCAGCACAGATTGTTCTTTGGTGAAACTGCTCTCTCTCTCTCTCCTCAGCAGCAGCCACGTACTCCGGAAGGCTCGCCCCAAACTGGAAATTTGCAAGGAACCAGCACATTCTTGTTCCTGGGCCTCAGACTTTCAACTCTTTCCTGGCAGCAATGGTTTGTGACTCGATTGAGGTTGCTCCAAACAGGTCCAGGTCCATCACTCAAAACATTCCTGATAATAGTCCTAAAACTGTCTTCTGTTAGTTGCCTTATCTTTATTCAGTTAAATGTGCAGCATCATCCTGGGGTCTAAACCAAATGAATAACAACAAAATACATTTATTTTACACCTTTAAATTTGTCTTGTTCACTTGAGGCTACTGTACTTGTAATGAACAACACGGTAATAAAACATCTTCTCGGTGCTCCACAATGACATTATCAAACCAAATTTTACTTGCAATCACATAAGATATCAGGACAGATGAAGAAGGGTCCGACGCAAAACATCAACTTTCCTGCTCCTCTAATGCTGCCTGGCCTGCCGTGTTCCTTCAGCTCCACCCTGTATTATCTCTGACTCCAGCATCTGCAGTTCTTACTATCCCTGAGGACAGATAACCAAACGTTTTGTAAAGACATGGGTTTACGGAGAACCTGAAGGAAGGAGAGTTTAGAGAAATTCAAAGAGGGAATTTCTAAGACAAGTTGAGGTAATTCTCCCTAACCAGTGTTCAGGAATACGCTGCCTGAAAAGGAGCTGGAAGCAAATTCAATAGGAAAGTTTCGAAAGGGGAACAAAAACCAAAGGTAAATTAATGGAGGCACCATGGCCTGAATGGCCACCTGAATTCTTTAATTGCTAATTAGGGTCACACAATAAAGATTCAAGCTAGGGCAGGCGAATTAACAACAAACTAAAATAAGTGAAATAAAAAAGGAAAATGACAATTAAAATCATTAGATTGGAATCTCAGATTGGACTGCAAATTTTTGTGGCAGCTTCTGGAAGAGATATAAAACCTTCATCCTGTTTGCCCTCTCAGCTGGATGTAAAGATTCCATGGCAAGAATTTGAAAATAAGCAGGGGAGTTCTCTTTGCTATTGTTGGCCAATATTTAACCTTCAAATAATAGATAAAAGCTTATCTGATTGTTATTGTTTGCTGTTTGTGGGAGCTTAGTGTATCTACCATGATTTTCATATTACAATGACTACACTTCAGAGACTCTAAAGACAATTTGGAACATTAAAATTGTGAAAGGTGCTATTTCATTTTCTTCTCTTAGGTGTGGTTACGTGTTTATATATTGTGATGCTGAAAAATGTGCCATCAATGAGTGTTCGCACATTTCAACTACCACACTGGCTAGTTTTCAGTTTGCTACTTAGGCAAATTCTTAGCACACCAGCCTCCAGGTACAAATCCAGCCTGATGTTTCATTCCAATGAAGGCAGAAGAAAAACAGCCTGCTTCCCACCTTGATAGCTACACTTGCCCAAGAACCAAGCATCTGCCAAGGTACAGAACTTACACTCAGTAATTAGAGTAAGCTTGGCTGTGTGCAAATTGATTGCCATATTTCCTAAATTAGGTGAAGGAGTTTGAAGAATACTTTATTAGTAAGGGGTTAATTCCAGAGGTCACCTTTTCAAGGTAAGGAGCTGGAAGTTTAGAAGGAAAATGTTTTCAGCCAGAGAATGGTGGGTATCAGGAGCTCACTGCAAAAAAAGGGTAGATGTGGGAACCCTTCGGGCGTTTAAGACGCATAAAATGTGCAGTTGAAACACCATGGGCCAACTGCTGGAAAATGGTACGAAAATAGATGTGTTTGACTACTGTTACGGACAGGATGGGCTCAAGGTCATTTTTCGGTGCAATAAAACTCTAGGACTCCGTAAAGTGTTTTAAGACTGCAGTGGTTGTAAAAGATACTTTGCAAAGGAAAGTTTTATTTTCTGCGTTGCTTGTGGGACTGCAAGGTTTTGTACCTGACCACAATTTCTACACTACACTGACCGCGGGGAAGGGAATAAGTACTTCCAGACGGGCAGAGGTTGCGGAGGGCGCTACATGAATGCAAGTCGGTGTTCATCGTTGTGGGGGAACCAAAACAGAAATCACGGGGGAAACTCAGCAGGATTTACGGAGAGGAAGGTTGCCTGCTGAGTTTTCCACAAAATTTGTTTTCTTGTCCTAATTTCCAGCGTTCGCAGTTGCGTGGGGCGTGTTTTTTTTTTCCTGTCGTTGTCGGGGATGGTTTGTCGTGTGCGAATCGGGCGTCGCCTATCTAACGGGCGACCACAATTCAAATTTCGGCAGAAAGGAAATAATACAAAACACACGTACTGCCGACGAATTTGACGTTTCCTTCTCCTCCTCCCCGTAAAAGGAAGTCCAAGCATGGCGGCCGCGGCAAAGGAAAACTACAACTCCCGGCGGACGACGCGGCCCGGTCCCGCCACTCGGAGGGTCCCGGATGGCGAGTTGCCATGGAGACGCTCTGACGTGCAGTGCGGGAAACCCCGTAGCGCTGCGGTTGTTGCGCAGTTTCAGCGTCGGTTGGGATTTTTTTCCCCCCCTTTTCCCCTCCCCCACCGTCATAGCCGCTCTCGGTCGCTCACTCTGTCTGTCCCTCTCAGTGTTGGTGAAGCGCAGGCGCCGAAGCAGCCGCCGGCGGTGCTGCTGTTGGAGGTGGTGGTGGAGGCGGTGGTGGGGGGTAGGAGGAAAGAAAAATAAAGTGAAAGGAGGAGTGCTAATCGATCCGACCCGCTCGGCGACCGGACCCGTTAGCTCCGGCGGAAAGAGGGGGGGAAAGAAAAGACATACAGACCGGCACAGAGAGAGCTCCATTGAAAATCGGAGAAAACGGCCGACCAACACCGAGAAACCGCCTTGCCGTCGAGCCGCGCCGACAGCCCCGTTTCCTCCCCACCCGCCGCCATGAACAACCAGGGCGGCGACGAGATCGGGTAAGAGGCCGGAGAGTAGGCCCCGAAGCCTTACCTTGAGTTTGGAGACCAAAGTTTTTCCCTTCAACGCGTGCGCGGGCGGCCTTTGAGGTTGACGGCGACGACTAGCCGCCGGAGTTTAATTTAACGTTTTTTTTAAAAAAAAAGTGTATTTATTTTTGTTTTCCCCGCCTCCCCGTTAATGACGAGGAAAGAGAACTTAAAAGGGACCCGGGAACAGCGGGGCGGGTAATGGCGCCTGGTGAAGGTCAATGTCCAGGCGGGAGAGAGGAATTTTTCTTTCCCTTTCACTGTCCAAGTTTTCTTCATCTTCTCTCGTTTCGGGTTTAACCTGGTCTCAGTTCGTCCGTTTGATTTTTTTTTCCTCTCCCCGAGTGTTCCCTTTACCCCACACCAAGTTTTAAGTCCCTTTTTCCTCCTTGGCGCTCATTTTGTTTTCTCTTTATTTAAAGCACGCTGACGGTGGGAGTTGGATGTGAGAGTAGGGAGGAAGAAGCATGGCGAGGGGGCACAAGTCCAAATCCTCGGCACGTGTAACCCAAACACACGACAAACCTTTTAATAAAATCCCTTTACTATCTATAGGCTTATTTTCGCCTCTTAGAAACGCCAGTTTAGTAGCGTTTTTTTTTGCGGAACTAGGAAATGCTTCAAAGCTACCTCACCACGTGCTATACCATGTGGCTATTATCAGGGCCGAAGGAGGGTCACTGCACCCAAAATGTTAACTTTAAAAAAAAACCCAAAGACCTGCGGTTGCTGCAAATCAAACAAAAACCGAAGTTGCTGGAAAAGCTCAGCAGGCCTGGCAGCATCTGTGAAGAGAAATCAGAGTCAACGTGTCGGGTTACCATCCGATCTGAGGAAGGGTCAACGGTCCCGACACGTTGACTTTGATTTCTCTTCACAGCTGGTGCCAGGCCTACTGGGCTTTTCCGGCAACTTCGGTTTTTGTTTCCGAAATGTTAACTCTTATTTTCTCCTTGCGGATGCTGAGTTTTTCTAGCATTCGCAGTTTCTTTTTTTTTTAATGTTATTAGTCTTTTTCGCCGACCATGTCCAGGGATGGAAAAACAAAGCTCCGCTCGAAAAGAAAGTGTTAAACTTGTTTGTGTCGCAATAAGACCGAACATGTGATATTCCTATCAGCCTGCTCGTGTTAATTATTTTTCGGGGGTCTGGTAATGTCGTCTTCTGGAATTTAAGATTCAAATAATTTAAAGGCATGTACTCTTTCTTCCCCGCCCCCCCCATAAGGTTATTTTGTTTCCAAATCAATGCAAAATTAACTTTGACCTGTTTGAAAGTGGCCTTTCGTTCTGGTACACGTGCTGCCCAAAATGAATGATTAACATGGCCTCTATGATTATTCCACACTTTCAGGAGTACAAGTTTGTGAATGCAAGTGGCACTTTCTCAACTGGTCTTTTTCTTTTTAGAAGGAAGAGAAAAGTAGACTGGTGTGCAGATCTAGTGTCCTCCAACTTTGTGTTGGTGCCTCCTTTCCTGCATTGTGAGGAAGTGGGTTTTGTTGTAAATAGACGTGTTGAAGAGATGCAGCATCTGGGGTATACACAAGTAGAATCCCCACAGTGCACGTAGAAACTGTTGGGCCCATTGCGTCTGCTCTGATCCTCTGAAGAGCATCCCATCCTGTGCATGTAACCCTGCATTTGCCATGGCTAGTCTGCATGTCCCAGTATGCTACAGGGCAATTTATCATGGCCAATCAACCTAACCTGCATATCTTTTGAACTGTGGGAGGAAACTGGAGCACTCGGCAGAAACCCACGCAAAATGCAGGGCAAACACCACCGTCATCGAGGCTGGAATTGAGTCCTTGTCCCTGGCGCTATGAGGCAGCAGTGCTAACCGTTGTGCCACCCTACACAAGTTAACCAAAGGAAAATAATATGGATCCTTAATAAAATATTTCAAGGTGATTCTGGAGAGAAGCAAAGCGAGTGTTTCATCCCAGTGAACTTTATAGCACTGGTAAAAGTTTGAGGTGGATCAGGTTTCAGGCAAGGAAATGGAGGAAAGAACTAATGGGGTGGAAAGCAGGTGGCAATAAATGACAGAAGTGATTGTGTGTGAGGCAAAATAGTCTGTAGAAACCTCTTTTCTGTGACACAAACTTCACTACACAAGTAGCTATTAAAGTTTTTTCAGAGATAGTAGGAACTGCAGATGCTGGAGAATTTGAGATAACAAGGTGTAGAACCAGATGAACACAGCAGGCCAAGCAGCATCAGAGGAGCAGGAAGGCTGACGTTTCGGGCCTAGACCCTTCTTCAGAAAT
>NC_063360.1:29633971-29648421 GCF_021869965.1 Rhincodon typus | reverse complement strand
CCACATACATTCCACTAAGGAGGAAACCCGGAAGTGAGGCGATTCATGGCAACGGACCCCAGAGTTTAAAAAGCCAGGCGGGAAAACACACCGACGCTTCATCGGAGGCCGCACTGAGGATGTTACCAAGCACGGTAACGAAACGTCTGCGGAACAACAAACCAGCTCAGTGAGCCAACCAACCTCAAGTTATTTGTGTAGTTTAAAAATTTAGTTGGTAGTTTGACTTTGTATTTCCCTCTCCTATTTCTAAATCTTGCTACATTGCACTCATTATACAGATTTGTTGCATTTATAAGGCTAGGCCTGTGTTTTGAAGTTTCAAATTGACGTGTAACCATCCATCTACTTCAGACAAGCTCACTTTGAAAGGACGATGAGGATTAAGCAGTGGTTGCTAGTTGAGTAGACAATTGTTTTAAAGTAATGGAGCTTTTAAAACCAGTTTTATAAATTGACTAGTGGTTCTGCAGGGATCTGTACTGGACCACTGTTTGTGATTTATGTAATGACTTGGATGAAAAGGTAGATGGGTAGTTTAGTGAGTTTGTAGGTGACCCAAAGATTGGGGGAGTTGTGGATAGTGTAGAACGCGGTCAAGGGAAACAGCAGGATATAAGATAAGCTGCAGATATGGGTGGAGAAATGGCAGATGGAGTTTAATTCTGGCAAGTATGAGGTGTTGCACTTTGGGGCTAAAATGTTGAGGGAAGGTATACTGTTAATGGCGGGACCCTTTTGGAGCACTAATGTAATGATCTTGGTGTCCTTGTCCATAGCTCCTAGGAAGTGGTCACACGAGTAGATAGGGTGGTAAAACGTGGGTAAACAGCGTGCTTGCCTTTATTGGTCGGTGTTGAGTGCAAGAGTCAGCAAGTGATGTTGCAGCCTTGTAAACTTTGGTTAGGCTGCACTGTGCTGGCCACAATACAGGAAGGATGTGAGGCTTTGGACAGGGTGCCAAAGAGGTTTACCAGGATACTGCCTGGGTTAGAGAGTATGAGCTATAAGAAGAAGCTGCACAAGGTAGGGTTGTTTTTTTTTCCTGGAGCAGCAGAATCTGAGGGAAGACCCGTTCGAAGTTTATAGAATTAAGAGACGTCGATGAAGTTGACAGTCTTTTTTCCAGAGTTGAAATGTCTAATACTAGAGGGCGTTAAGGTAAGAGGGAAAACTTCAAAGGAGATGTAAGGGGCAAGTTATTGTTTGCACAGTGTGGTAGGTGCCTGGAACGTGCTGCCAGGGGGAGTGGTGGAGGCAGATGCAATAGGGACCTTTTTAAGGTGCTTTTAGATAAGCACATGAATAAGCAAGGAATGGAGGGATATGGACCATGGGCAGGCAGGAGGGGTTAGTTTAATTTGGTGTCATGTTCGGCACAATATCGTGGGCTGGAGGGCCTGTTCCTGTGCTTGTTCTAATTGTAGACAAGAAGCTTCTTGGGTAGGATTTTCTATATACAAGAATAAGCAGAACGTATGTCATGTTACTTCACAGTTTTCATTCACAACTCTAGAAAACTCTTGATCAGTTTGCCCTGGTCCCACTCTAATTAGATGTTTCTAATTTACCTTGTAGATTGATCCAAAACCATGTACGCCTCGATCCATGCAGCAAGAAAAACCAAAACCAAAAGAAGGTGGATGGGGAGTAAGTATTGGGTAGGAAGTACTGTGCTGTAGACTACACCAAGTTGCTTGCTTTAAGAGAATTTTAACCTGTGTTCTCTCGCAGTTTCTTGGAAATGTTATATTCCCCTTTTTGTGAGAGAATCTAGAACTAGGAGTCATAGTTCAAAGTTAAGGAGTCTAAGAGGAGAGAATTTTTTTAAAGATTAGCAGTCTTTGAATTCTCTTCCTTAGGCAGTTGATACAGAATCTTCAAATATTTTTAAGGCAAAGGTGGGTGAATTCTTGATTACGAAGGAGATCAAAGATTATCAGGGGTAGAATTGAGGTTAAAATTAGATCAGTTAAACTAGACCAGGTTTGTGAAGGGCTGAATGGCCTACTGTTGTTCCCCTGTTCATATATATATTCTGTAATCAGTTCAGTAAATTATCAGTTTACTTCTTTATTCATGTGTAAAACCTGGTTTTAAAAGATTTTTGTGGTGCAGCAAGCTGGAGTTCCCCTGCTCCATGCCACAGAGTGGTGACATTACTGTATGCTGCTCGCCCTTCTGATTCAACCATTGTGGGTAGACATCCAGTTGAAGATCAGTCATCCTTAATTTGCTGGGATGAAAAAAAAGACTCCAAATTTACACTAACTGGCAAATCTTCATGGAGGCAGTCAAGTGTAGGATCAGTTTTGGGATGTCCTATAATTTTAACAATTTTGCAGGCAAGATCTGATCTTGTTCACACAAGGTTGCTTTGAAGTGGCTTTACTTTTACAGTTCTTTTTACTTTTAGTGTAAATCTGTCATGGTGTGACACAGTAAGTTGAAGGCACTATAGTCTGAGGACCACGGGGATACTTCTCATTAGAGATGAGTGTTGGTGGTTTAACCTGAGGATCACCATGCGAGGGGAGTGGTTGAGGAGCAGTCCTTCACGGTAACCTCAGCCAGTCTTGGAGTTGAACCCGTGCTGTTGGCATCAGACTGCATCGTAAACCGGTAGTCCAGCGAATTGAACTAACTGACCCCCACCTGCTGTAGAACTGCCAATAATGCCCTATAACTTTTCAAATTCCGAGCAAGTCATCACATCTTCGTCGCATATTTGAATGAGTTACCGCCATTTTTGTACCAGAGTACAAATTGTCATTGGCATTTAATTTTGTTTAAACTTTGCAGAAGAGTTCACAAAACCAGAGCAGCAATAAATCAAAGAAGGTATTTGTTGGTGGAATTCCTCACAACTGTAGTGAGTCAGAACTCAGGGATTACTTCAAAAGGTTTGGAGTGGTGAGTAACTTATCATTTTCAGACTTGACCCTAACTATTTGAAGAACTTTAAAACTTTTGTTTATAGTCTGTGCTGAATGCTGTTGAGTGTATTCTCGGAGCACGAAACGTCAGCTTTCCTGCTCCTCTGATGCTGCTTGGCCTGCTGTGTTCATCCTGCTCTACACCTTGTTGTCTCACAATCTAGATATTAGTTTGGTAAACTTTTAAACCTCTTCAGTGCGTTTGTATTCTTCTTTAAATAAGGTGACTAGTATTGTACACTCTATTCCATATGTGGTCTCACCTGTACTCTAGTAATAGAGCAAGACATACAATTTCCTTCGCAATAAATTATGTATAAGATGCTAATATTCTATTAACTTTGCTAATTACTTGATCTACCTTCATACAAGCTACCTGCAATTCATGCACAAAGACGTCCAGATGCCTTGGCTTTTCAGAGCTCTACAATCTTAACATTCAGATAACATGCTCCTTTGTTTATTTTTCCTGCCAAAATAGACAACCTCACATTTTCCAACGTTTTGATGTATTTGTCAGCTATTTGCCCACTCGCTTAACCTAACTAAAAGGAATAATTTCCTTGTCCTGTACAGTTTCCTAGCTTCCTAAATGCTTCTGTCATATGCTGGATTGATGGGCCAGGAGCTTAAAGGAGAACTGCATGAGCTGATTTTTGTCCAAATGGAAATTGCTTCATAATTTTAAATCCTGTTTGCATTATTGTTCTGTCTTGCTGCTCTTGATATTTTGGTTCTTCCTTTTAGGTCTCTGAAGTGGTAATGATCTATGATGCCGAGAAGCAGAGGCCCCGAGGTAAAGGCTGATCCACTTTTTTGATAATTTAATCCGTCTTTATTATATTCAGATGACAAACTATCTTTTATAAAGCCATACAGTACTTTTCAATGGGTTCTCAAAAATGTGTATATGACTCAATTTTCCATTTTTTTTTCCTTTTTGAAAAAAGCCATTGAGGAAGCAAATGAGAAGTATTTAACTTTCCTCCTATGAAGGCAGGTTATGCATATTAAGTTGCCATACTCAGGAAACCTGTGCGTTCTATATAGCACCATTAGAAACATTGATCAAAACATGATATTTCAATAGCTTGTTTGTTAGACTACCAGTTTGCCATTTCCCAGTAACTGTTGCAATGCAAAAAAAACTAAGAATCAAGAAAACTTCATTGCAGAGATCTATTGGACCCTGCAAAAATTGTAAAAAGCACAGAGCTGCTGCTGCTTTCTTGTATGAGATGAGTGTTCATTTATTTGGTGGATCATTGTGCAATTTTAAGTTTGGGTAAGTGATTTGCAATTGCAAAATTATAAAATGTAAAACAATTGGTGTGATCCTCAACATGTGAAACCCAAGTTGTGTGAAAGAATTTGTTTTGGCCACAGGTTTGATTTCCATAGCGTGTTTTTATGTGTCTAATGGGGCCCATGCTTCATTTTAGAAATACAAGTGCGCAGTTCAGGCTGACACTTTGCAGTTTTTAAGTGGTGGGTGAGATATTTTAGGCTTCTGCCTGACCCTTATGTGGATGTGGAAGATCCCCTGGCTGCTTTGAAGAAGAGCAAGGGAACCTTTCCCAGCGTCTTGAACATTTTAATTATCAAACCTGTGTCTTGTGGAACCTCCTGCTAATTGGTTGACGCATTTCCTGATGAGTCACCTTCAAAAGTGCTTTATTTTCTGAAGTAGCGCAGTGTGTTGTGTAAAATGCAAGTTATTTGTTATGAAATGTTTTTATTAGTATTATAAGAATTTGTCCTTAGCTTGCTGCTTTTGGTCAGGATTATTTCCATCCTTTTCAGAGCACAGTCACAGGATTGCACTAAATGGCTTCATAGATTTTGTGATGTCTTTTGGCTGCTTATATTAAAAGAGTGGGATGTGGTCTGGGTACTATGACTCTTATGACTTTGGAATCCCTGACCGTGGATCCTGAGTGCTATGATTCACCAATTAATGTGGTCTCATTGTGCTGTAATTACTTAGCTTGAGCTGCGCTGTTGGGTGGAACATGCACTTATTCTGCTGCTTGGACAATGTGGTGCCATAATGTTGGTGCCTGACCTCCCCTTCCATTTTTGACCATGGTACCATCTCCATTTTCATGTTTGTGGTTAATGAGTAGAGATTAGAGAGAGGTTTAAAAAATACATGAGGGGCAGTTTTTTTTTTACACAGAGGGTGGTTTGCGTGTGGAATGAACTTCCTGAGGAAATGGTGGATGAGGGTACAATTACAATATTTGAACATAAGTACATGAGTAGGAAAGGTTTGGAGGAAAATGGGCCAGGAGCAGGCAGTTGGAACTAACTCACTTTGGGATTATGTTCGGCATGAATTGGTTGGACTAAAGTGTCTGTTTCCGTGCTGTACGACTCTGACTCTCAAAATGAAAATATGACAACCGTGGCACCATGGCAATGTCAAAAGTTATACATTGAGAAATGGTACCACGTCGGAAAGGAGAAATGAAACCAATATTAGTGATGACTTTCTGTGGAATTGTTAAATAGATGAGGTGAACATTCAGGGCTGCCACTGAGGACTTATTGCGTCAGTAAATTCAAGAGTTAGATTCCTAGCTTGAGGGATATAATTGAATTGTGGAATAGGATGTTTTCTACATATAGTCAGATGGGTTGCTATTGTATTCTGTTTTCCCTTCCCCCGCCCACCCAAAAACAAAAAAATTGTATTACAGTGCTACAAACATTTAAGTCCAAACTACTCCATTAAGAAGAAATAGTATCCAAATGTGTGGTAAGTGTATCATGTACACTGGTTCAATGTCAGTATTCTTATGACGATAAGCTGAAACAAACTTGCATATATGAAGTTGAGTCTAGGCACCCAGATTTTAAAGAGGTGGTGCGGTACTTGAATTAGCTGAATGGTGTGATCAGGTAAATTGCAGCAGCTTGACATTTGAGCTGTAAAATTTTTTTGTAGTTTAATGTAGTGTGTGCTCACTTTCATATTTACTTTGAACTGTAAATTGCTAATAGAGTCTATTTGACATTTCTGAGAACCTTTTTGTTTATGAAGAATCTGTATGTGAAAATCCATGTCAGTAAGTATGCTTGCTAAAATGGTAGTTCCCAAGCTTTTGAGCATCATGCTCCATTTTTTAAGTCAGTTATTCCCCTCACAATTTGAATGCATTTTTTTTTTAGAGCGGAGTTGCTTTTATTTTGTTGAATAAATTAAGTTTTCCAAGTTTATTTCTGTCCTGGGTGGATGTTAATTGATCAATCATTGGTTAAATTTTGTTGAATAAACTATTATTCCTGAAACTAGTTCTTTGCTGATGGGTCAATTTTTAAAAAAAGATCCAAGCTGAAGATAATTACATGGCCATCACAGTCAGACAATTTGTGTTAGTTTGTCATCTGAATCCATTCATTTATGTTGGATATTCATTTTCAAGATTTTTGTCTTAATATATACGTAAGTTAATTAGAATTCAGTCTTAGTTTTACTTTGTTATTTAAGTATCATAATTTACATAAGTATTTAGTTAAATCTAAGTGCAATAATGTAAGAAACAAATGTGCATTGTTTTAATGTAATTAACTTATCTCTTTAGATTTTCTTCTCTAGGTTTGTGATAAGTTGTATCACACAGGTACAGGCCAGTTCTACACACTCAGGAGGGATGGGATATGTCTGTCTGGGAACTGCAGGACTTTGGTTATTTGCTCTTGTTGCTGACAGCAGAATTTTCTGCTGCAAACCATTTTGGCCTGTATCTTTGTGTATCAGATGTTTTTAAGTAGAACTTCTCTGGGCTGACCAACATCGTTGGATAAGCTTTGAGGGTGCTTCCTGTAGTGTATGTATATTATATATATATATATATTTTAGTTTGGTTTATAAAGCTATAGCACTATGTTGCTGCTGTCAGCACTAGCTGCAAAGCAATGTGCCTACCAAGAGGAAAAACACAGGGTTTCAGATAAAACTGGTTGGCCCCAAAATTATATTATTTCACCAGTGGTTTTCAAGAAATTGGTTGCAAATTGTGTAATTCAATTTTTCACATGACATTGTACCTTTAGAAAAAGTAATAGTAATGTTAAAATTATTTCTTAGTTTGTTTCCTTCTTGCCTGAGATCATATTCAAGATGATCAAATGGTTGAAGTCCACAAGCAAATAAAAGGTGAAAGTGTATCACTTCACATATCTGGCACTATAACTTAACCATGTTGTTGAGGCCAAGTGCTGTTCTCCATTTCCTTGCTACTTAGTACACACTACAAAATGGAACACTGCTGGGTATCCCTACCTTACACAGTTACGATTTCTTCTTGAAGAAAGCCAAATACTATTAGATGGTGGATATTAGCTAATTGTATAATTTTTCTTTTAATTGTACTGCCTACGTTTCTGCTAAGCAACATCCATCCTTTTAATCTTTTGGAGATCCTATTAATTTAGGCTTGATTTATTATCTGATGTTCAAAGATTCCAAGCTGTGTCTATTAGTGACTTGTTAGATTGCAGTACTACCTCAGAACCCATCTCTAATTCTAAAATACAAATTTTTAGGATTGCCTCTTCTTGCAACATAAGGAGCCTTTTTCTATGTGAGGGCCAACAATTCGTATTATTTATGTTTTAATGGCCATATATTTAGCTAGAGATAAAGTACGTTAATAAAATCTGTTTGCTAATGAAAATTACACTTTTTATTTTGGAAAAAAAGAGACAAGCTGTTACAACGTGGAGAAATTGAGGCTGGTTGAAGAGCCCTGGCACTAGTGCTAAGGCTATTCCTTCGTCTAGTAGGAGTTGCACAGTTGCTCATGGAGGGCTCTCCTTTTGATGACTCCCAGCTTCTGTTTGCTTAGAATCTCCCCACAGCAACTGCTGATGTGTTGGGGATGTAATGGTCCTAACATGAATTGTTCTTCTTTTTCCCATGTGTTGCATTAACGTAGGGCTCAATGTTAATTTAATCGAAATCACTTTACATTGTGTTACATTTATATTTTGCACCCTGAGGTTAGAAATGGCATATCTTTACTTGCTGATCAGTTTCTTTCAGCCTTGATGGTTGATCAGGTTAAAATGCAGTTTGTCCCAAAACAAAAAGTCATCATGCAACAAGTGGGACTAATAATGTCCCAGCTTTTTAAACATCGCTTCATTTGGGAATCACCATAAAATAGTTTGAGCTTTTGTAATCCAGAATAGTTTTCACTGGTAAATTTCTGTACTTTATTATAGCTGAATCCTGACTGGTTGAAACTTGTCCTCCTGTCAGTGATTAAACAGAAGAGGCTTCCAGTTATCTGAAACCCTGGGATAATCCTTTAAATTACCCCGCCCTAATACTGTGCATCATCCTGTTTTGTGTCACTACACCCTGCTACCTTGATTCACTCTTCGTCGTTGGATAGGTTTTGGATTTATTACTTTCGAGGACGAGCAATCAGTGGACCAGGCTGTCAACATGCATTATCACGACATCATGGGCAAAAAAGTGTGTAGTTGTAGTTTTATTTTACCCTTAGATTGAACCGAGGCTTAGGTGACTGGAGATTTCACTGGGGTTATAGTGTGTGGTCTCAGCATTAAACGAATCCTATTAAGAGGTAACCTAACTCTTAGAAGGATCTAGATTTTAATCCTATTTACTGTGGAAGAAGCACTAAATCAGTTGTATTTCATGTTTTTACCCTTTTCAATAATTTTATATACAAAATCTCTTTCAAAACAGTGGAATTTAGTTAAATTAATTGTGCCCATATATATAAGAAATGAGTCTGCATGCATTTAAGCAGAATTTATTAGCTATTTGCACGTTAGTATTAATTAGCTGTATTAGTTAGCTATTCATCAGAAGACCGGTGAAATCTGTATTAATCATTTAAGTCTCCGTTTAAGAAACCACTCCTTCAGATATGTGTTTTTAAGAACAGAATTTGTGACTAGCTAAGTTTCTGAGTTGTAAGAAAATTAGTAGTGTTTGTAATGAGTGTCATATCTGTATTGACATGCTGAAGGACTGGTGGTCAATTTTATTTTGTTTTGTCAGAGGTCACTTGCTGTATACTTTAGTCGATAATAACCTGCTTTAATGTAAAAATCCAGTTAAGTGGCCTCATTTGCTTGATCTTCATACTGTGTTGTAATGCAACCTGTAAATGCTTGCTTTTATGTATCGGGAAGCAGTGAATTAAGCTGCCTGAGTTGGAAAAGAGGCGAGTTATGTTCAGTTACCAGTCTGGCTCTTGTTGTACACGAGCTATACTCCAGATCATGTAACACAATTTTGAGTTTAAAATGTCAGGTTAGAAACTTCGTAGATCAGTTCCAGTAGATTTGATCCTTCCTTGTGGTCAGTACATTGGGCAAAAAAGATTTTTAAAAATTCCAGTGTATTAACTTGACTGTTACTAATGAGCATCGAAAGCCTCTGCAGGTTCTGATGACAAACTATTTGTTGGAGCTTGAGTATAATTTAGCCATCAAGGTTCATTTGAAGGTGCAACAACCATAATATTCAGTGGTGCTCATGCCATGCAACAGTGCTGATGTGATGCAGTTGCTGATCGTTGCTGCTGAACTCTTGAGAGGCCTGCTTATAATTACTTGCCAGCCCCAAAGTTCAAATCTAATATATCTCACTGCAAAATCGTTGCTGCACAAAACCATAACTGGGTATTGGTGAGAGAGTCATCATTTTTTAAGTTTTTAATTTTGGGGGTGACTGTACAATGTTGCAAGTAAAGTTTGCTTGATAATCTCAAATTTTCAACTTTACTGAGTACTTTAATAAAGTCTTCAATTATTTGCCAGTAATGTCCCGTGTTAATGCAAGTGAACTGCTTTTCTTCAGCATGGGGCTGTGAAAAGGTGAAGATTGAATTTGGACTAGATTTTGACTTTGGAATAAGAATTGAAAAATGCTTTTGTCTAGCGCACTTATGAAAATATCAAACTGTTTTATTTTTTGCCCAGAATATAAAATTCTAGTACTTGTGTTAGCCAAAAGTGGTGTAACTTTTATTTGAGTGCTTGCCTTATCGCCCTTTCCACCAACCCACTCATAGAACACTCTAAAATACACCTGAGACGACTTAAAACCAACAGGGAGTAGTTTTTTTTAATATCAATAATGGAAGTAAACTTTGCATCCAAAAATAGTGCAGGGACTGAGTAGCACAAATGCCAGTTGCATGACAGTAAGCATTGAAAATGTCAAGCACAGGAACATCAACGTTCGTGTATGCATGTACACAAAAATATTAAT
This sequence comes from Rhincodon typus, assembly GCF_021869965.1. NCBI lineage: Eukaryota > Metazoa > Chordata > Chondrichthyes > Orectolobiformes > Rhincodontidae > Rhincodon > Rhincodon typus. The sequence goes on along the minus strand of NC_063360.1, from coordinate 29,638,224 downwards.
TTAACCATTACATAAGACATGAAGTTATGACTTAAATTTTAAATTTTCTTTCATCAGTTCAATCCCAGATGCATTAAATTTGGAAGATTGAAAAGTATAGTTGCTGTTTTTATTTAAATAATGATTCTGTGCTAATTTATGTAGAATTTTTAATCCCATTAACTTGATACAAATTATTTTTGGTTGAGAGTTTTGCTTGCTAGAATGCATAGCAGTCATTTAGTTTAGCAGCATCTTGCATCTAGCAGTATCACTGAAATTCAGACACGTTCCATTTTACAGTTCAATAAGATGGATGTCTGGACAATAATTTGGGTGATGTTTTTACTATTTATTGATATAATTGGTTCTCCAATCTATACAAAGCCGTTGTATTGACGTGAATGTAAGGACTTAGCTGATTTGAATACTATCAAACTTCAAGTCAACTTTAAAGGTAGCCATAAAACAAAAGTTTAACAAATCTGAATAAAATATTGTGTGATACATTTTTGAGCAGTTAATTAAATGTTTTTGACGCTTGTGAATGGGTTAGTTTGTATGTTCTCTGAAAATGGCAGTTTACTTTTGATGAACTTCGAATGCTCTTTGCTAAGTGGTGGTGGGGATGTGTAATTTATTCAAACACAGTATGAAGATTTGCTTCTAATTTACTCAACTGTCCATTTTTATCTGCATGTATTTCCTTTTTTCTGTTAAAGATGTAATTTAAGACTCGATTAGCTCATCCATTCCCTTCTGACATTTTGTTTCAAGTAATTAATTGAGATTCTTTATGCATAGCCTGGGGAAGGTAAGTCATTATCTTCCTTTAGATGTTTAAATAACATTTTTAAGTAAGGCCACGGCAGTCAAAAGGCTATGTTTCTCAGGTAATATGAATCTGTATTTTTTTTAAAAAGGGTGATGGTTAGATTAATTTCTGTTGCACTAGATTTTGATATTTTCAAACGAGTTAATTACAAAACTAGATTTTAATTTGCAATACGCCTAACTAATGTAATTTACATGTGTAAAGCAGTAATTTATACTTGAGAAACATATTTTCATATATTGGCCTATTTAAGCTATTTAATGTAGTTGTAAGTTATAAGATGTAAGTGTAATGTTAAGTTTGATAGATGTGGGTGTGTCAAGGGAGAGGGGTATGCAAGAAAAGGTAGTGGTTTTTTTATCCTTCCCTCTGTTATCCTAATTAGGTTGAAGTGAAACGTGCAGAGCCTCGTGACAGTAAAGGTCCAGGGCCTGGCCAGCCAGGAGCACCACAGTGGGGCAGGAGTTTGCCAAATGCAGCTAATGGCTGGGGAGGTCAGCCCTCACAAGGCTGGCAGCAACAGACCTATGGTAGTCCACAAGGTAAATAGGTTAATCATTCAAAGAGATAACAAAGAATGTGATTAAGGTGATGTGCTTCTCCATTTTATGTGGCATGTAAATTTTTCTGAAATTGTATTATTGAGTTCTAGAATTGCTTTCTAGCTGTAAATTTAGCATTTAATTATTTGTGGTTAATCTTTTTTGGATACCTTCTTAAACAAATGTGTCACTGAAGTATATACCACTAGCATTTTTCAGCAGCAGTATTGACCTTAACAATTGAAATGTTCAATACCATTCAGCAGACATACTCATGCGTGCTACAAACTGCTGCTTTTCTGCCTCTGAACCTGTAAGCAGGAGTTTTGAAGCCTCCTGTAGTGGCCTTGCATGATTTGATACAGTTGGTGTTTCTGCCCGAGCTAGAACATCTATGTGTGCTTGTTCCAAAATTTGAGCGGCATTCCAGTGCAGTATTCAATGTTTCCTGCATTATTGTAGGCACCAGTGACCCAAAATAGATCTTGCACTAAATTGTTGCAGTTAATACCTTGATTCTGGATGCTATTGGTGAACCTACATTCTCTCAGACTAGTCAGATTACCTTGTTTCTAGATATTTCCTAATCAACTCGTTCAAAGGTGTTTATTACACATGTCTGGACCAGTTAAGACTTCAGCCCACCCCTCCTGGCTCAGAGGATGAATGCTACCGTTGCACCTCAGGGGCCCACTAAGATTAGCTTGTCTACACTGGGTTACTTTACAGAAGGGAAGACTGGCACGATTTGCTCCTGGGCTTAGAGTAGGTTGAAATGAACTCAGAATTATCAGAGACTTTTGGTGTCATTTGCCGACAGATACAAGATAAATTTTAATTTGGAGACCATCTTGATGAGCATAATTGGGGAGTGTTAGGGAAGCGAGAAATGGAAAAGGCCCTTAATTCTGTTGGTTTTTTCCTGTCTATCACCAAAGATGTTTAATGTCTGCATTATCCAATATTGAACATGTGCAATTTTTAAAATCGGAAATAATTAGCTGGCTGTTTTTTTTTATAATGCTAACAAATCTGACAAAGTGAGCATTGTTTAAGGTACTTTGCAAATGGGAGGTGGGAAGAGTGCCTTTTGTGTTGCCCACTTAATTCTTTTACATAGATAAGTGAGGTGTCAAAAAAGGCATAAAATAACTTGAGCTGTTTCATGCATCGTGTTGCTGTTGTGCATCAAGACATTGTGATTCAGCTCAGACACAATTGCTTTAGCATATTCTAAATCAAATTATCTAGATGAGTGTTTGTGAATTGGCATAATAATAAACTTTTTAAAACACTGCTGCATGTTACAACTTTATTTTGGACCTTTTTGAGGAATAATTGTAAATGAATGTAGGCTTGCTCTAACTGTTGTATGTTTTTCAGGTATGTGGATGGCACCTGGTCAGCCAATGGGTAAGTTTGTTCTTAAATAAATTAATGCTTTGTATAATGTGTGGAGGAATGCACACTGTGTTTACATCATCTGTCCTGCGTTTCTTTTTCCTAGGTGGGTATGGTCCGCCACCACCTCCAGGAGGGAGGGGTGCCCCTCCGCAGCCTCCCCACTTTAATCCCTATGTAGTTCCACAGCCACCTCCAGGAGGATTTGCACCACCTCAGGGATTTGGACAAGGTTTTGGTGCTCCTCCGCAATATGGTATGTTTTTAACATTGCATTTCCACCAAACCAGAGAAAATGAACAATTAAATAGATCATACCATCAGGTTTTGAGTTAGAGGCGTTGAGAAACACACTTGCCTGTAACATGCAAACATTGCAAAAATATTAGGGCATCTGATCAAAGCAATATTTTTGTTGACATTACATATTGCATTATATTGTGTATGATGAATACATTTGTTTAATTTTTCAACGTAATATAAATTGAGATGGGAGTGCTTTTTACAATGCATATTAATGTAATAGGTATCCACTATCTGCCGAAAGTGGTTTTTCATCACAAAGATAATGGTTATACCATATTGATGCAGCAATGAAGCAATCAGTTTAAAACTATGATAAAGCAATCTGGTGGCGAGTCCGGGAAGTATTTTGTAACGGTGCAAAGAGGGAAATTGCATTACATTAGGCAACTGACACCATGTTCAGAACAACTGATTAGAACATGATGACCAGCTCTATCAACTTCCTTTTCATCTACAGTAAGTTAGTAAGGCTTACAGGTAGGCATTTTCACACTTGTATTAAAAGTCTTCACACTTTCTTTTATTTAGATCTTGACTAACAATTTCAGAATTGTGAAATCATTTACTTGCTTTTTAGTACTGGCTTTTTGTACCCTAACAGTGCAGCCTGTAGAAGCCTTGCTTTTGTATCTTCAAATGTATATTTTTAAAAATCTGTGAAAAATTTAGCACTTTCTGTCAGAATGTCTGGTGTGGTTTCTGCATTGCTGTTCTTACTGACCTTTTTTTATTGAACAAAGGTCCATTAAAGAACCAAGCTGGATTGCACTTTGTGCTTGGCAGTGTATCTGCTGAGCTTGATCTGTGGTTTTCTGTGGTTATCTTTAATTGATGGTCCATTCAATTTGACCATATAAATGTTCTTGCAGGTTTTTTTTTCCCATCAAAAAAGGTAATATCATTCCTGATCCCATATGGCATTAAACATGCTGTGTTTTTTTGTTTTGAGCAGAGAGCCAAGTGAACAGCACAGTACTGAATTTGTGACTGATTGATTGCTTTCCAGATGTCAATTTTACAAGCAGTCAAGAGTAAACAGCTGGGTCCATGTAGCACAGCAGGATTCATGTATTGCATACACATTTGTACACCTCAGTATGGCATATGCCCAAAAAAAAGGTTTTGTTCCTGGCCTTGCCTCGTGTTTTTCTTTTGTTCATAATGAGTAATGTTCTTGTCCCATTGTGACA
>NC_063360.1:29622862-29633471 GCF_021869965.1 Rhincodon typus | reverse complement strand
TTTCAAAATCTCCCCTCCCCCCACCGCATCCCAAAACCAGTCCAACTCGTCCCTGCCTCCCTAACCTGTTCTTCCTCCCACCTATCCCCTCCTCCCACCCCAAGCCGCACCTCCATCTCCTACCGACCAACCTCATCCCGCCCCCTTGACCTGTCCGTCCTCCCTGGACTGACCTATCCCCTTCCTAACTCCCTACCTACACTCACCTTTCCTGGCCCCATCCCCGCCTCTTCGACCTGTTTGTTTCCTCTCCACCTATCCGCCTCCCACTCTCTCCCTATTTATTTCAAAACCCCCTTCCCCTCCCCCTTTTCTGATGAAGGGTCTAGGCCCGAAACGTCAGCCTCTCTGCTCCTATGATGCTGCTTGGCCTGCTGTGTTCATCCAGCCCTGCACCTTGTTATCTCTGATAGTGCATCTGCTTCAGTACTGCATTGGAACGTATTGATCTTGCACTCAAACTTGAAGGGAAAGGTTTCTCACCTAGAGTGTGGTAAGAATCTGGAATGCATTGCCTGGGAGTGTAGTTGAGACAGGAAACCTTTAAAATGTATGTGGATGAGCACTTAAGATATCTTCCATTCAAGGCTGTAGGTAAAGTGCTGGAAAGTAAGATTAGTATAGATAGTTCAGCGTAGAATCAATGAGCCAAAGGATCTCCTCTGTGCTGTATGACTCTATGATCCTCTGGTGGCTTGGCTGCTTTTTCCACTTACCCAATTTTTTTTGAACATTTAGTTCTTTTAAATATGTGGCTGGTTGGATCTTGTTGACTATGAGATCCTTGTCTGGGGTTGTTAACCTGGGCCAATTGGGAAGCCCTGGCTAACCAATATAAACAGGAGTTTTAGAATCCAGCAGGCCAAGCAGCACCATAGGAGCAGAAAGGCTGACGTTTCGGGCCTAGACCCTTCATCAGAAATGGGGGAGGGGAAGGGGAAGGGGAAGGGGGTTCTGAAATAAATAGGGAGAGAGGGGGAGGCGGATAGAAGACGGATAGAGGAGAGGATAGGTGGAGAGGAAACATACAGGTCGAAGAGGCGGGGATGGAGCCAGTAAAGGTGAGTGTAGGTGGGGAGTTAGGGAGGGGATAGGTCAGTCCAGGGAGGACGGACAGGTCAAAGGGGCAGGCTGAGGTTAGTAGGTAGGAGATGGGGGTGCGGCTTGAGGTGGGAGGAGGGGATAGGTGGGAGGAAGAACAGGTTAGGGAGGCAGGGACGAGCTGGGCTGGTTTTGGGATGCGGTAGGGGGAGGGGAGATTTTGAAGCTTGTGAAATCCTACGCTCGGTTCGCAATAAACAACTGCACCTCCCAGTCGCGAACCATTTCAACTCCCCCTTCCATTCCTCAGACGACAGGAGGCCCAGGATGGACATGCAGTGCCACAACGATGCCACCCGAAGGTTGCAGGAACAGCAACTCATATTCGGCTTGGGAACCCTGCAGCCCAATGGTATCAATGTTGATTTCACAAGCTTCAAAATCTCCCCTCCCCCTACCGCATCCCAAAACCAGCCCAGCTCGTCCCCGCCTCCCTAACCTGTTCCTCCTCCCACCTCAAGCCGCACCCCCATCTCCTACCTGCTAACCTCATCCCGCCCCCTTGACCTGTCCGTCCTCCCTGGACTGACCTATCCCCTCCCTAACTCCCCACCTACACTCACCTTTACTGGCTCCATCCCCGCCTCTTCAACCTGTCTGTTTCCTCTCCACCTATCCTCTCCTCTATCCATCTTCTATCCGCCTCCCCCTCTCTCCCTATTTATTTCAGAACCCCATTCCCCTCCCCCATTTCTGATGAAGGGTCTAGGCCCAAAATGTCAGCCTTTCTGCTCCTATGATGCTGCTTGGCCTGCTGTGTTTATCCAGCTCTGCACCTTGTTGTCTCGGATTCTCCAGCATCTGCAGTTCCTACTGTCTCTGATTCAGTTTTAGAATCCCCTCAGTTCAGGGGACTGACTCCGAGCTGGCTGGTCACAGCCAGTGTAGTGTGCACAAGTAAATAAAGGGGAACTTGGTGAAGGAATACCGGTCTCTGTGCAGTTATTTCAGTGGTGATGAAAGTGGGATCCCATGACTTACAAAGTTTTGGTAGGTGAGGCAGCCCTGAGAAACATGTGGACCACCTGAAAGCTGTTACCTCACAAGCAGGGCAGGAACAAAACATACCTGGTCCCTTAGAACAGCCGGAAGGCCTGTCAGAAACAATAGGTTCTCCCACTCTGTCTAGTATGGAGGAAACCTCAGAGTCCCAGATGGATGCAGCCTCGATACCTTTACCACTGGAAGAAGAGGAGGGAAATCTCCCGATACGGTCTGGACACAAGAGATGGGCTACAGTCCAGTACATACCGCCTGTATCAGCGTCCGAATCACAGAAGGGCAATAATGTCGCAGGAAAAGCTACAAACAACCAGGCCTACATCCCTGGACTTAGTGGGGTGAGGGATGTAGTGATTGGAAGCAGGTGGACCTCATTGACTACAAGATCCTTGCCTGGGGTTGTTATCCTGGGCCATTCAGGGAGCCCCAGGCTGACCAATGTAACCAGCAGATTAGAATCTCCTCCATTCAAGGGACTGGCTCAGAGCTGGCTGGCCACAGTCAGTGTTCTGTGCACAAGTAAATAAAAGGTGACTTAGTGGTGGGATACCGGCCTCTGTGCAGTTTTTTCAGATAGCCTTCCCTTGTTTACTTTAATTGGATAGAAAACCAGCCTCCATGCTAATTAAAGGGAGCGAGCTAATCAAAATCCAGTGAGTGCCTCTTTCACCCCAGGCTAGTGTCCTGTCTTGGGGAGACAGGGCACTTCCAGTATTTCACTGTCAAAGTGAAAATTCAGCCTTTAGACTTTGCAGCTTGTGTAGTACGTTTTCAGGTTTAGGTTGAAGAGGTATTTAACTATTTAATATTCTCCCAGTGTCATGTTGGATGTACATTATTCAAATAATTTAATCAGAATACACAAATTTATCACCGAACTCCTTCCTCTGCATAAACTGATTTCTTTTATGCCACAGTGATAACCTTTCAAACATTGGGAACTACAGGAATTTGCTATGATGCAATGCATTTAGAAGAAGTGAAACACACAGTGATTAAGGTGCAATTTCAAAGAGATACTTTTTCAATTGTGTACTTTTGACTCCTGCCCCTCAACATTATTTTAGTAATTAAGGATTCAGGAGGACTATCAGCCACATCAAACCCAGAACTTGGAAAATTTACATCGTCATGAATCCAAAATGCATTGGTTGTTTTTCAAAGTATGGGAAAATCTCTGTCGGAAAAAGCCACCAATCTCCTAAACAATGGCATTTATGAAATGTTTTTAATTGGATTTCTCAAAGTGTTTGATGAAGTACTTTTTGAAGTGCAGTTACCATTGTAGGAAACATGACAAGTAATTTGCATTGGTGAACCCACATAAACAGCAGTGCGTTCATGTCTAATTTTTTCCTGGTGATAATTATTGAGGAAAAAATATGGACCAAGATGCCAGGCTAAACTCTCCTGCTTGACTTTAAAAGAACTCTTTCACACTTTCTAGATTCAGCTGAGGTGGCTGATGGGGTCCTTAATTTAATATCTCATCCAAAAGCCAACACCTCTGACAGTGTTGCACTGGAATGCATTGATCTTTTGCTCAAACCTTGAAGTGGCACTTGAACTCAGACTTTGTGATCCAGGGTGGAAGTGTACTCTCAACTGAGTTATTGCTGGTATAGGTGAGGGGCTGTTCTTATTTCCTGCCTGATTTCTTAATTGTGAGAAGTGAGCCTTTTTTGCCCAGTTGGATTCTCGCTTGTATCATTTATCAAGCAGGTCTAACTCTGGTCCCACTTATTAAAAAATGTTCAGGAGATTTAGGCATCACTGCCTGGGCCAGCACTTATTACCCATCCTTCATTGCCCTTGAGAAGGTGGTGGTGAGCTGCCTTCTTGAACTGCTGCAGTCAATTTGGTACGAGTATGCCATTAGGGAGGGAGTTCCAGGATTTTGACCCAACGTCAGTGAAGGAACAGCGATATATTTATTAGTCAGGCCGATGTGTGTCTTGGAGAGGACCTGCAGGCAAATGTGTTCCTATGTATCTGCTGCCCTTAACCTTCTTGATAGCAGTAGTCATTTGGAATGTGCTGTCTAAGGAGCCTTCGTGAAACTCTGCAGTGCATCTTGTATTTGGTACACACTGCTGCTACTGAGTGTCAGTGGCAGAGGGAGTGAATGTTTTGTGGATATGCTGCCAATCAATTGGGATGCTTTGTCCTGGATGGTGTCAAGCTCCTTGAGTGTTGTTGGGGCTACATCCATTCAGGCAAGTAGGGACAATTCCATCACCCTCCTGACTTGTGCCTTGTAGATGGTGGCCAGGCTTTGGGGAGTCAGAAAGTGAGTTACTTGATGCAGGATTCCTAGCCTCTGACTTGCTTTTGTAGTCACTATGGCTAGTCCAATTCAGTTTCTGGTCAATGGCAGTTCAGAATGCTTCCGCTTAGGTTTTCTGATACAAGCCTTTGTTCTTGACTAAATGTGCTGGGCCTCTTTTCCTTAAATGTATGTTTCTTATGGCTCTCATACCACAATACCCATGTATTGGACCCATTGGCATTACTTGTTTACTTATTCATGGGATGTGGTCTTTGCTGACAATGTCAGCATTTGTTGCCTATTCCCTAACTGACCCTGACAATTAACCATATTGTTGGGGGTAGAGTTGCCAACTGTGATTAAATGTATTCCTGGAGGTTTCTTCACATGATGTATTCCTGAACTCTAGTCATTGGTCGACAGTGCATCTGTCCTTGTGACATGCTGTCTCCTGACTCCAATTGCAAAGGAGAAAATGTCATTATCCTATTCGTGATGTCAACCATTTTTTGTTTCCCATTTTCAACATTTTTGTATCCAGTAAATAGAAAAGTTGAAAGAAAATTATTTTAAAAAACTAAAAAAACTTTTCTCCTGGATTGCACACAGTTTTGGGGATTGATCTCCAATTTCTAGAATCTCCAGGCCAATTCTAGAGAGTCAGCAACCCTCTCTATGGAGTCACATGTAGACCAGAGCAGTTAAAGGAGGCCACTTTCCTTTCCTAAAAATCAAGTTTAAAAAATATTCATTCATGGGATGTAGGTGTTGGTGGCTGGCATTTGTTACCCATCCCTAATTGCCCTGGAGAAAGTGGTGACAAGTTACCTTCCTAAACTACTGCATTCCTTGGGCTGTAAGGCCACCCATAGTGCTGTTAGAAACAGAATTAGTGAACCTGATGGGATTTTGCAACACGAGATTAGCTTTTAATTCCAGAGTTCTTTTTAAAAATGGTGAAGTTTATTAATTTAATTTTATCTTTGCCAACTGCAATGGTGGGATTTTAACTTATGTCTTCAAACTCTGGGTTAATACCCAAGGAATTTTGCAATACACCACCATCTCAGACAACAAAAAGTGCTAAAGAAGACATTACAGAGTTTCAGGCCTTGACTGGACATTGTTACTGATGTGTCTCACTGGTTGTCTGACTGGATGAGTTGAACATTTCTCAAACAAGATATTGGGTAGATTGAAGGCACTGTTTTTTTGCAGTCTCATTTTCATCATTGTCAACTGTTGGAAGTTGAGCCAGACTCTTTACAGCCCTGGTGTTGTGATCCTGTTACCCCACCATGTATCTGCTCTATCACTAAGACAGGCCATCTTCCACCTTTGTAATACCATCAGATGCCAAAATCCCTGCTTGTACCTTTGTTACCTCCAAGCTCCCATTCTTGGCCAACATACCCTCCATTAATTCTGTTGCCCCATCATAGTTATGTTCAGCCAGTACTTCCCTACCTAAATCATTAGGGGCATGGATAGGGTGAATAGCCCTAGGTGAGTCCAAAGCTAGAAGGCATACAGGTTTAAGATTTAAGAAAGACCTGAGAGGTAACATTTTTATGCAGAGTGTGGTGCGTGTATGGAATGAACTACCAGAGGGATTGAAAGAGATAGGTTCAATTACACTATTTAAAAGGTATCTGGATGACTCTACTGAGTGATAATCGCTCGCAGTCTGATCACAATTCAGATCTAATATTACCTTCTTGTTTTCAAAGCCCTGTCCCTATATCGGTAACCTCTGTCAGGGATACAATGAAAATGTTTGAGATCGCTGACACCTTTGCTTCAAGCTCCTTATGTATCCCTGATTTTAGTAATATCATCATTTGTAGCCTTGCTTCCAGATGCTTGAGTCTTAGGCCCTGAAATTGCCTCCCTAAACTTCTCTCTCTGCCTTACTCTTCTCCTTTAAGATACTTATTGAAACCTTCTTTGATGAAGCTTTTGGTTCTGATATCTGGTTCTGTGATTTGGCGTCTGAAATGTTTTCATTTGGGAGAGGCGATGGCCTAGTGGTATTATCACTGGACTGTTAATGCAGATAACATTCTGGGAACATGGGTTCAAACCCCGCCACAGCAGGTGGTGGAATTTGAATTCAATAAATATCTAGAATTAAGAATCTAATGATGACTGTGAATCAATTGTCAGGAAAAATCCACCTGGTTTGCTAATGTCCTTTTAGAGAAGGAAACTGCCAAACCTTACCTGATGTGGCCTACATGTGAGTTCAGACCCACAACGATGTGATTGACTCTAAACTGCCCTCTGGGCAATTAGGGAAGGCCAATAAATGCTGCCTGGCCAGCAATGCTCTCATCCTGCAAATGAATATAGGAAAAAAAATTTATTGCTAGTGCTTCTTGTTTCAGTAACTTTAAGACTTACCTACTGTCAGCAGAGCAAGGAAACTTGAGAAGGCCAGGACTGGAGGAGCATTCAGATCTCACAGATTGGAGAGCTGGATAATATAACAGAGATAGCATGGAGTGATTACAAAACAAGGATGAAAATATCAAGTGAAAGTGAAACACTGTGGATGCTGGAAATCTGAAACAAACACAGAGACTGCTAGAGAAACTCAGCAAGTCTGGCAGCATCGGTGAAGAGAGAAACAGAGTTAATGTTTTGAGTCCAATATGACTTTTTCAGAATTGAAAATGAAAATATCAAAATCTTTTTTGCTATGTCTGAAAGACTTCATGCAGAAGATTAAAGGAAGACAATTTTTCTTCATAAAGTGTATATTATGTCTACATTTTAGAAATGTTGCTGTTTAGAATGCATTAGAAGTCAATGAGAAAAGGAAACAAGTGAACTAGAGGTGCCAATACTTTCTGTGACCACTGGATGGTGCCAATATTCACTTTTCATTCAATTCCCAGATTAGTTTTAACTCAAGAGTGGGACCAATTAATTATTTTGTAAATCCTCCACTGAAACAGTTAACTTGCTGAATTCTGACCCAGCAATTCTGCATTGCTGTCCATGCAAGTATTTTGCTGCCGAATAATTACATCATTCTGTTTGCCTGTCCTGCATAGCTCAGGCTATGAATTTCTCTGTTTATTTGGTCGCAGACTGTCTATTGATGGTGAATGGATTTTGTGTTGTTTTTATATATTGTGCATGGGCAGTGTCGGATGTAGCACAAATTCTGCCATCTACTGGGGAAGGGAGCACAGTGAGGCGGAAGAGACACTAGCTAGGAGCAGTAAGAGATACGAACCTAGCCAACAACAGGAGTAAGCGAGTCTCCCAGCTGCTGAAGGCAGCCCCTGGCCAGACACAATCTTTTATGGGTTTGCTTTGGCTTCTTTCTTTCCTTCATTCTTCTCTCTTTGGAAATGAGGTAAGGCAGTTGTTCAAAATCTTCTGTGCTAAAGTGGGTGTGCTTCTCACTATGTCTGTGGTTCGCTGTTGTGTATGTATACAGTTAATTAGCAATCGCAAAGAGCTGTCTGCCAGGTTGTTACATCGTTCATGAACAGCGGCACCCAAGGAGAGATGCTGAACGTTTTGTTTCCCTTTGTGATTCTCCTCATCTTCCTTGTGCTGATCAGTCAGTGTGTTTTTTTTTGTGGGTTGCATATTTGGAACCATTTAGTAACAAGTCTTGATTTGTGTAGACAGGATGAAATTATGCATCTGTACCGATACATCCACGCGTGGAATGATGTTTATCTCCCCTAGGCTACTCTGTTCGTTCTTTCTTTCTCTCTTCAAAGGTAATATCTGTCCCTGGTCGAAAGCTGTCCCCTTATACTGGGCGTTGGAACAGGTTAAAAATAATACAAAATATGGGAAAATTCTGGAAACGCGCAGCAATGTCTTAAAAAAATTAAAGGCCGTTAAGTAGGTGACATTCTCTGTAACTGGAAGGTTAGCTGCCTGTCTTCCTTCAATTTTGAAATTGACAATTGCTATGTACTGCCACTTTTTTTTCTTGTTTAAGGGCTATTTTTGCATTGACATAGTGTTATGAAAATTGGGAACCAGGCCAGCTATTCCCCTGATTATTTGCAGGGTACCTTGTACACAATATTGGATGTTTGGGATAGGAAAAGACGTTGTAAACTGCCAGGGTGTAGCAGGCTATGGGCAAGTGCAGGTAAGTAGGATAAGAGATAGTAGGAACTGCAGATGCTGGAGAATCCGAGACAACAAGGTGCAGGGCTGGATGAACACAGCAGGCCAAGCAGCATCATAGGAGCAGAGAGGCTGACGTTTCGGGCCTAGACCCTTCATCAGAAAAGGGGGAGGGGAAGGGGGTTTTGAAATAAATAGGGAGAGAGTGGGAGGCGGATAGAAGAGCGATAGAGGAGAGGATAGGTGGAGAGGAAACAAACAGGTTGAAGAGGCGGGGATGGGGCCAGGAAAGGTGAGTGTAGGTAGGGAGTTAGGAAGGGGATAGGATAAGTCTGGTTTGATGTTTAGTGATTGATATGGACATGGTGGGCCAAAGGGCCTGTTCCTATGCTATGTGGCTCTATTTTATATGTGGTGGAAAAGAGAGGAACTGCAAGCTTTCATCTGACCCTTCCCCAAACACACACACCACCAGTCCTGACCACCCCTTGGCTTTCTTATCTCTTCCCTGACTCCTTCTAGACTAAATATTTCACACATGCAGGTAGCGACCATTTGTCAGGCCAAACTATTCAACTGCAGCTAGCATCACTCACCATCATTTATGCCCATATCCTGACCACTCCTCCATTCATGTGCAATCATCAGCGGGCTGGGTGGGGTGGAATCCTGGATAAGATGTCTGGTTCTTTGTCTGGCTTGGCACAGAACTTGCTGTGGTCCTGGGAGCAGCAGAACAGCATGCTTCACTCCAATGCGATACCAGAATATTACCTGCATAAAATATGAAATTGCTAATAGACTGCAATCACGCTGCATAATATAAATAATAAATGACTTAATGTATTTGAATGAATTCCTATGAAAGTTCCACTTGCCTGTTTCTTTATTCGCAAGTTTCTGTCTAAAGCAGCATTCTATTGGTCAGGCATGGAGCAGGAAAGCTGGGATTCACTTTAATTGAATGTATGGGGAACAGCATGCTCATTGTTGGTAAGACTCCATTGATAAAGTGGGGACTGTGCTTGATAGAGGACAGCAGGTAGCAAAATGTGAAAGGGCCAACTGTCTTGCTTGGGAGCAAGGTTTCTTCACAGCACTGATTGCTGCGAGTATCAAAGAGTTTGAAAGAAAGAACGTTCATTTATTTAATGCTGTTTTTCAGTTAATGATGCACTTTTTGGCCAATGAAGTGCCTTGCTCTGAACAGTTGCAATGAGGATGGTTACTAGGAATGAGGCCTAACAACAATTGAAAATGCTAGAAAGTGGTTAGCACTGTTGCCTCACAGCACCAGGGACCAGGGTTCGATTCCAGCCTCGGGTGACTATCTGTGTGGAGTTTGCACATTCTCCCCGTGTCTGTGTGGGTCTCCTCTGGGTGCTCCGGTTTCCTTCCAGAGTCCAAAGATGTGCTGGTTAGGTGGATTAGCCATGCTAAATTGCCTGTAGTGTTCTGGGATGTGTAGATTAGGTGGGTTATAGGGGTATGTGTCTGGGTGGGATGCTCCTAGGGTCGGTGTGGACTTGTTGGGCCGAAGGGCCTGTTTCCACACTGTAAGGATTCTATGAAAACCAAGCTGCATCTGTAGTGAGGGAGATGTGGGGGTTAATGTTTCAGATTGATTGACTTTAATTATAACTGGACAAAAAAAACTGGTTAGAACTGGTTAAGAAACAACAGCAATCTAAACAAGTGTGGTTGGGGGGAATGGGCAGGGAATAAACTGGAAGGAAAGGGCTTTTGCAAGGTACCATATCTAGACCAGACCTAGAATACTGTGAACAGTTTTGGGCCCCTTTTTGTAGGAAAGATATACTGGCTTTGGAGGCAGTCAGAGAGGGCTAATTATATTGATTCTGGGAATGGAGGGTTTTTTAATGGGGAGAGGTTGAGTAGGTAGGGCTTGGACTCACTGGAGTTTAGAGGAATGAAGGGGGGACCTAATTGAAACATACAAGATGCTTAGTGGGTTTGACAGAGTAGATGCAAAGAGGTTGTTTCCCCTTGTGGGAGAGTCCAGAACCAGAAGGTGTAATCTCAGAGTAAGTGGTTGCTCAGTTCGGAAAGATATGACAAGGGGTTTCTTCTCTCGGAGAATAGTAAATCTGTGGAATTCTTTACTGCAAAGGG
>NC_063360.1:29615857-29622362 GCF_021869965.1 Rhincodon typus | reverse complement strand
CCAGTGCCACTCAGGAGTGTCAAGGTCATCTCCATGACTGAACCCTTCTGTAGTTCTATTTAGAGAAAGAAATTTTTTAAAAAAAGGCAGATTAGTATTGGCATCTCCTCAAGCATTCTTCTGTGTTTACTTTTTGCAGACACCGAAGCCTTCCAATTCAATGTTCTCTACACAATTTAAGGTCAAGTCTGTCCATCTTATTCATGCTGCCTAGGGAATTATTATCTGTTTTCTATTGATCTAAAATACTTAAGGTGCTGCAAAGCCAAACTAAAATTCTCCCAGATCTTCTGAGTTTTTGCAGCAGGTCAGGCAGCATCTGAGAACGTGTTAACGTTCTGTGTGAGTGAGCCATAGAGCCAAAAGAGGATAAAGTATGGAGGATATTCATTTCAAAGTTGAGAATCTTAAAATCAAGCTGTTGTTAGACTGGGAACAGTTCAATGATGGGGGTCTGGGCTTGGTAAGAATTTGGGTACAGTTGGTACAAATTTTGATCAGCTCAACGTGAAATAACGTGGAGATTATGAATGGCCAGGTTCAATTTCAGAGAGTGGCAACAGAGGAATGATGGAATAAATAGCTAGGGAATGGGTTTGTTTTTTTAACAGACATAGAACACAGCAGCTCAGATCTTGACATCACAATTTTGAGGAAATTTCTGCTCATCCAAAACCAGATGTCAGAAAAGCAGTGTGATAGGTTATGGGGAATGGAAAATTTAAGAAAGATGGACTTGAGCTAGAGCTGGATGAGCTTCATGTATTTGTGGAACCTGACACCTCTTGCTCCTTGGGGCAGCATGTAACTGAGAAAAAAACTGGTTGGGTGACCAGGAGATATGCTGGGGAGACTCTGGAAGTAACAGCATGGAAGTGGGTAGAAAAGCCATGCTGAATTAAAAATAAGATAATTTTGGAAAATATTCAGTTGGGTTTGGAGTTGAAAGTAGGAAGTTAATGAAAACAGAAAATACTATAAATAATGCAGCAGGTTGATGACCTTCAGAGAAAGAAATGACAAACATTAAATGAAAGCAAAACATAAAATATCATAGCAACATACAATCTAAAACAAAAATATTCAGCATGTCCACTGTATGGAAGAGAAAGACGATAGGGGTATCCTTTCAGTTACATGATTTTTCATTGAGAGCAAACTTCTTCAAGGAAGAAACTGGAGCCTAAAATGTTTTTCACTCAATTTTGTCAGAGTTACCTGGAGTTGTAGCAGTTGTAGTGTTCAGCATGGAGGATGCAAGTTTTCTAATTCTACATCTAAGCGTTGCCAAAATTCCTTTCAATCCTGTTCACAGTGATTTGGAATTAAAGTATTCTTGCTCCTTGTAACTTGGACTCTACTTATCTGTGTGTTTCTCCAATGGCAGGCTTTGTTTAAATGTGAACAAAGTCGAGGCAGTATGTTTACCTGTTAAATGTTAAAATGAGATTATGCAATTCCCGGAATGGGCTGTAGCTTACTGCCCAGAAATCACCAACTCTGTCTATAAACTGAAATTAAAAGCAAAATGCAGTTGCCTGTTTGAGTCTCAAAAATGTCTCTTATATGAGTGGATCAAGTGGAAACATGTTTTCAATTAACTAAGATAACATTTCAGGTAAGATAACTTGAAATATAATAGTTGCACCTCCAATATTTGCTTAAGTACAGCATTCTGTTTCCTGTGAATCACTGTGCTTATAGCAGTTTCATTTTTACTTTTGATGTTCAAAGTACCAAACACAGGTTTTTATGGCACAGCTAATGTTTGTTTGGCTGTGTACATTTTATGTCCTGTGCAATATCACCAGCATTTCCAGTAATCTCCCTAATATTCCTGTCAAATGAAACTCATTGCACATTCACCTTAGCTTAAGTAGACCACGTATATCTATCAACCTGACTTTGACCCAGCCACACAGAAGGAATGTTGGAGATGTTTTTTTCAAGTCGGGATGGTGAGCGGTTTGGAGAGGAACTTGCAGGTGGTTGTGTTCCCATATATCTGCAACCTTTTGTCTTTATAGATGAAAGTGGTAGTGGGTTTGGAAGTTTCTGTCCATGGTGAATGTCTGCAGTGCGTCTTGTGGATGCTACTGCTCACTGTGGTGGAGAGAGTGAATGTTTATGGATATGGTGCTAATCAAGCAGGCTGCTTTGTCCTGGGTGATGTCAAGCTTCTTGAGTATTGTATTGTTGAAGTTGCAGTTGTCCAGGCAAGTGAACAATGTTCCATCACACTCCTGACTTGTGTCTTGTAGATGGTGGATAGGCTATGGGGAGTCAGGAGGTGAGCTACTTGCTGCAGGATTCCTAGCTTCTGACATGATCTAGTGTTTGAATGCAGCCAGTTTTTATAATGGCTAGTCCAGTTCAGTTTCTGGTCAATGATAACCCCCAGGATGTTGAATGGATGCTGCTCCAACAGCTTCAAGAAGTTTGACTCCATCCACCACCTTCATCATTCCTTTCCCCTCACCACTAACGCACAGCAGCAGTGTGTTCCATTTACGAGGTATACTGCAACAATTCACCAAGGCTCCTTCAACATGTTCCAAACCCATACCACCTTGGAGGACAAGGATGCATGGGAACAACTTGCACTTGCAAGACCCCCTCCAACCCACACGTCTGCCTAACCAGGAACTATATCACCACTCCTTCATTGTTGCCAGAACATGGAACTCTTTTGGTTATATCTTCCCCCTGCCTTCCATTCCCTCAAGAATTGCAGTGATTCATTAGCACCTTTCCCAGGGCAATAAATGCTGCCACACCCAGTGATGTCCACATCCCGTGAATGAAAACAAATTTCCAGTTCTCTTTTAAGTTAGTGATTACTGTTTAGTACAGAGAATGATGTTTTACAGTAAGTAGTGCTGCCCTGCAAACCTCAGCTGCAACTTCAACTTTCATTTATTTCACCCTGCAATCTACATGCAGGAGAGAAACAATGGAAAAATGCTTTGCTGGAGCATAATGAGACAACATTTGATACAAGGCTACATAAAGATGTTATTAACGTAGGTGACGATATGTTGGGTTCCTACTTTACAGTGACTACGTTGAAATCAAATCTATTTTTCTGAGCTGTAATTTTATTTTCGTTGGTTAAGATTATGAAAGGTGCTATAAAAATGCAAGTCTTTATTTCCAATGTAAGGAATATTAAGATGTGTCAGTTTCCAGTACATTGTAATCTTCACGCACCATGTGATCTGAATCATCAGTGGGAGGGTCACTCAAATCTCCAGTTGGATGGCCATAGTATTTCTGAAAGTGCTCCAGGTTTTCAGGATAATTTGACTCCCATTCAGTTTGACAGTTGTGTAACCAGCTCATCAGATGGCAAAGCCCACTCTTATTCTTATTACATTCATGGTAATGTTCTGGTAACCACTGGGTCAGCCTGGGCAATCAATCATTCCATTTCAAATGATTTTTTAATTTCAAAACTATATTTTATTCATAAAAATTATCTTTATATATACACAGTTACAAATGCAGTTTGGTTCTGTAAAATAGCATGTCAAGGAAATAAACACACATCAGTTTCTAATGAGGGGTGGTCTTGTGATGCAGTGGTAACATCACTACCTCTCGGCTAGAAGGTCCAGGTATAAATCTCACCTACATCTCATAACCTAGTCTGCACAGATTCACTAAAAGTAATTTATAAACACACAGGAAAATGGCACATCTGTCGCACCGTACCTCCATCTGACTGGAAGTAGTACCAATATACAAATATCAAACCTGGTGGATATACAGTGTTAAGATCAGCTAATACTACCAGCATTTATAATTCTACTCTGCCGATTCAAAAGAAATTATATATAATTACAGGTGTACACGTAGTTTCAAAACCAGCTGATTTTTTTCTTGTTTTGTTTTAAAGTTTGCTTCCTAAACATTTTAAACAAAGAATATGGTAGAGGTATGATGTATTCAAGAGATTTAACCTTTTGAAATCCAGCAGCACACCAGACTGGCGTTATACTCCACAAAGGTAATGTGAAAGGAGTACTAACAGGATATCACTCCATTTGGTTTCAGTATATTCTAGTCCATGTAGTGCAGACCTGATAACTTCATTAAACCATAATATTGTATCAGGACAGCATTGCCATAAGATTATCAACAGGGTTTTCAGGCCCCACGTTTCCTAAGTTTGTTCCCAGCACCATCTGTTTTGGACAAGAAGGTTTGGGGCCAACAGAGCTACCAGCTGTTGGGCAGCCAATGGGTTTTATTGAGAATGTTGTCAAGGGTAAGTTTATGAGCAGTCTGGTGTTTTCCAATTTCCTATCAAGCACAGGGTGGGAGTATGGGAGAAGAACCACCTCAGAGTGGGAGGGTGTGTGCACCAAGTGACTGGTGGGGAGAACAGATTTCCAAGCAGACCCACAGTACCCCCATTCCTGCCTGAGCAGTGCTGTCAAAATCTTGTACCTTGTAAAGGATCCTACACCAATGCTACCAACAGTTACCTTTAGAGCAGAGAAGGCTGAGCGGGACTTTATTGATGTGCATATGATTGACAGGCATGGATAGGAAGCAGCTGCTCCTCTTAGATGAAGGGGTCATACTTTTAAGGTGGAGGGCAGGATGTTTAAAGGTTCAAGAACTGCAACTCGTTTGCGGTAAATAAAATGCTATTTGGAAAATTTACAACTGCATGAATTCAAGATGCAGTATTTCTTTTTCAAAGTATGGGAAGATCTCAAGTCACAAATAAGCCACCAATCTCCTTTTAAAAAAAAAGTCATTTCTATAATGCTTTTAATTAACACTGGATTTCTCAAAGTGTTTGATGAAGTACTTTTTGAAGTGCAGTTACCATTGTAACGTAGGAAACATGGCACGTAATTTGCGTTAGTAAACTGACATAAACAGCAGTGTATTCATGTCTGATTATCAGTTTCTGGTGATAATTATTAATTATTATTAAACATGGACCAAGACACCAGGGTAAAGTTCCCTGCTCTACTTTGAAATAATGAAAATCACAGAATCCCTACAGTGTGGAAGCAGGCCATTTGGCCTGTCGAGTCCACACCGAGCCTTTGAAGAATGTCCCACCCAGACCCCCACACTCCCCCAACCTATCCCTCTAGTTATTTCCCACGGCTAATCCACCTAACCTTCACATCCCTGGACTGAAGTACTCCATCACACTTTTTAGATCCAGTTGAGATGGCTATCTAAGATTACAAAGAGATCTTGATCAATTGGGCCAATGGACTGAGGAATGGGAGATGGAGTTTAATTTGGATAAATGTGAGGTATTGCATTTTGGTAAAACAAACAGGGGCAGGACTTAATACAAGTAATGGTAGGGCCCTGGGTAGTGTTGTGGAACAGCGGGACCTAGGGGTTCAGGTACATAATTCTTAGAAGTTTGCATCTCAGTTAGACTGGGTGGTTAAGAAAATGTTTAGCACTCTTGCCTTGATTGCTCAGACCTTTGAGTATAGAAGTTAGAATATCATGTTCAGGTTGTACAGGATGTTGGTGACACCTCTTCTGGAGTACTGTGTGCAGTTCTGGTTGGCCTGCTATAGGAAGGATATTATTAAATTGGAGAATTCAGAAAAAAAAAGTCTTATCAGGATGTTGTTGGGAACAGAGGGTTTGAGTTATAAAAATAGGCTGGAGAGGCTGGAACTTTTTCACTGGAGTGTAGGAGGTTGAGGGGTGACTCTATAGAGGTTTATAAAATCATGAGGGTATAGATAAGGTGAATAGCAAGTCTTTTTTCCCTTAGGGTTGGGTGTTCAAAACTAGGGTGCATAATTTAAAGGTGAGTGGAGAAAGTTTTAAAAAGGACATGGGGCAACATTTTTACACAGACTGATTTGTGTTGGAATGAACTGCCAGAGGAAGCGGTGGATACAGGTACAGTTACAACATTTGTTTTTATAGAATCCCTAAGGTGTGGAAACAGGCCCTTAGGCCCAACAAGTCCACACTGACCCTCAGAACATCCCACGCAGACCCATCCGCCTAATCTACACATCCCTGAACACTATGGTCAATTTAGCTTGGCCAATCTACCTTGCCTGCACATCCTTGGACTGTGGGAGGAAACTGGAGGGAACCCACGCAGACACGGGGAGAATGTGCAAACTCCACACAGACAGTCGCCTGAGGGTGGAATTGAGCCTAGGTCCCTGGCGCTGTGAGGCAGCAGTGCTAACCACTGTGCCACCCCAAAGACATTTGGATGAGTACATGAATAAGAAAGGTTTGGAGGAATATAGGCTAAATGCAGGCAATTAGGAGTAGTTTAATTTGGGAACATGGTCGATGTGGACTGGTTGGACTGAAGGGTCTGTTTCCATGCTGTATGACTCTGTGACTCTATGGCTAATGGGGTCCTCAGTTTAATGTGTCACCCAAAAGGCAACATCTCTGATAGTGCTAGTAGGAACTGCAGATGCTGGAGAATCCGAAACAACAAGGTGCAGGGCTGGATGAACACAGCAGGCCAAGCAGCATCATA
>NC_063360.1:29544395-29600857 GCF_021869965.1 Rhincodon typus | reverse complement strand
TCAGCTTTCCTGCTCCTCTGATGCTGCTTGGCCTGCTGTGCTCATCTAGCTCTGTACCTTGTTATCTCAGATTCTCCAGCATCTGCAGTTCCTACTAGCTCTGTGACTGAATGTTTGTTGCATTCATGACAAAGTAAACAAATTGATAGTGCACAATGAAATAAATATGTATGATCTTACAACCATTAAGGAGACAAGGCTGTATGATGACAAGGACTGTGTAACAATGCTATGGCTTTAAAAAGCGTGTTTTATCCTGTTTTCATTTCTTTAATGAAATAAGTTTGAGACATACATACCGAGTGCCCTGCTCAAAGCCAATAAAGTAAACAGCTTGTAGGTCTTTGGGCTTTTTTTTTTAAAAGCTGGAACAATAGAAGCAGCTTGAATGTGCGGAGTCAAGCTCCCACAGGACCAGAATTTTTAATTTTAGCTTTCTACAGTTGCTGGGGTCTTGAAGCTGGCTGTGGAAGCTCTTTTTCCTCTCTCTGTTATAGCTAAAGGCTGAGGTTCTCATCCTGCTGCTAGAAATACTGGTGGGACAATCTATTTTACTGAATTTGCCTTTGCCAAATGTGTGTTTATGGGATGTTACTATATTGGAACAGTTAATTGGCAGTAGTTTACATATATATTATTTTGTTAAGCATTTTGATTTTGAAGCCAATTCTTTTCTTTTTATTTTGTCTGTATTTTAACTGTAGTATAAAAATTAAGTGTATTTTGCTTAAAGTCAAGTAGTTTGATCAATCGAATTGCAGCTGGAAGGCATTACACTTACCTTTGAAAAAAGAAAAAGCTAGGATCTAGGCTATCTTCTTAATACGTTTTGAGGGGGTTTGGTCTGGTCCATCAAACTGGTTCCTGAATATTGAGAGGTGCATGACATTCAAGAAGCTTAGGTGGTTAGGTAAAAGTGGAGGGGTAGCACTATTAATCAGGGATGACATTTGTGTAATACTTAGAGATGACTTTGGTGGAGGAGATCAGAATGTAGAATAAGTTTGGTTGGAGATGAGGAATAGTAGAGGAAAGAAGTCTATGGGCACCTGAACAAAGGAACAGCAGTAATTGTGGGTGATTTTACATACATACAAACTGGAAAATTCAGACTGGCATTAATAGCCTAGAAGAGATGTTCATAGAATGTTTTCAAGACAGTTTCTAAGAGCAGCACGTTCTAGAATCAACCAGGTTATATTTGACTTGGTATTGTGTAATGTGATAGGATTAATGAATGGCCTCAGAGTAAAGGCTCCCTTGGGTATCAGCAATTAATACAATTGAATTTTATAATCATTTTGAAAGTGGGAAGAATGGGTCTAAGACTAATACTTTAATCCTACATTTGGGCAATTATGTGGGCATGTTAGCTGACCTAGTTGAAGTGAACTGGGATATTAGGCTAGGCGATAGATCATTTGAGAAGCAGTAGCAACATTTAAGGTTATATTTCAGAATAAGTGCATTAACACTATAAAGAAAAATTCTAAGTGGAGGACCCACTATAGGTGGTTAACTCAATAAGTTTAAAAAAAGCATCAATCTTTAGGGAAAAACATATCATTTACAACAATGAGCAGCAGGTCAATTCAACAGAATATAAAGAATGACTAAAAATTTGATCAGGATGAAGAAACTAGACCACGAGAGGAATGCTAGCTGGCTAGGAATGTAAAAGTGAATGGCACGAGTTTCTAGTTATTTCAAAAGGAAATGAGTAAGTAAAGTGACTGTTGGTCCTCTAGAGAGTGAGAATAGAGAGTTAATGGAGATAATAAGGAAATGTTGACAGAATTACAGAATTGTTTCAGTGCAGAAGGAGACCATTTGGCTCATCATGTCTACTGGTTTCTGAGTCTTTTGACAGTGCCATACTCCTCTCTCCCTGTAACCCTATATAGAATCATAGAGACATAGAGTTGTACAACCTGGTAATGGACCCTTTGGTCTAACTTGTCCACACCGACCATATATCCTAAATTAATGTAGTCCCATTTGCCAGCATTTGGCCTATATCCCTGTAAACCCTTCCTATTCATATACCCATCCAGATGCCTTTTAAATGTTGAAATTGTACCAGCCTCCACCACTTCCTCTGGCAGCTCATTCTATACGTGCACCTCACTCTGTGTGAAAAAAGTTGCTCCTCAGGTCCCTTTTAATCTTTCCCCTCTCTCCTTAATCCTACGCCCTCTAGTTTTGAACTCTCCCACTCTAAGATAAATACCTTGGCTACTCACCCCATCCATGCCCCTCATGATTTTATAAAAGTCTATGAGGTCACCCCTGAGCCTCCAAAGCTCCAGGGGAAATAGCCCCAGCCTATTCAGGTATTCCTCATAGCTCAAACCCTCCAACTCTGGCAACATCCTTGTAAATCTTTATAGAACGGAGGCATTATAGCTGGACTGTTAATCCGGAGACCCAGATAATGTTCTGGGGATCTGGGTTCGAATCCCGCCGTGGCAGATGGTGAAATTTGAATTCAATATATATCTGGAATTAAGAATCTAATGATGACCGTGAATCAATTGTCAGGAAAAACCCATCTGGTTCACTAATGTCCTTTAGGGAGGGAAACTGCCATCCTTACCTGATCTGGACTACATGTGACTCCAGACCTGCAGCAATGTGGTTGACTCTTAACCGCCCTCTGGGTAATAAAGGTTGCCTAGCCAGTGACACCCTCATCCCATCAATGAATAAAAAATCCCCACCTTTCCTTTAGCAGGGAGACCAGAAATAAATGCAGTATTCCAAAAGTGATCTAACCAATGCCCTGTACAGCCGCAACATGAACTCCCAACTGCTATACTCAATGCACTGACCAATAAAGGCACACATACCAAATGCCTTCTTCACTACCATGTTGTCTCTGTGTAATTAAGTGTTTGATGCCCTCTTGAATGCTCAGTTGAACCTGTCTCCACCTCTTCCAGGCAGTGCCTGGACTAGTTAAATATGAGAAAATCAGTACAGTTACAAAATAATGAAAAGACTTTCCGTCCTATTGTAGTCTGAGGGTGGTCGGTTAGCACAGTTGGTTATGCTGCTATTGCAGGTTTAAGAATTAACCCCAGCAGAGCAAGTTTGATTCCTGCTCTTTCTTGCTCCGTCCCTGAGAGAGAAAGGCAACTGTAAGTCACCACTGATGAGAAACTGCAGAATGAACAGCAGCAGGAAACCAGCCAAGGACCTGGCTTTAGGCAAAGATCATGAGTGTTGGAAGCATTTATCATGTTGCAGACTAAACACTGTAATGTGAGGGTGGGTGCATATATTATACAGGAGCAGTGTGTCACTTCCTAAGGGGATTCTACACACCCCACACTGGAAAGATGGCACCAAGCTGAGGTAAATTAGTTTTAGGGTTAGGGTTAGGGGTTTTGTATTCAAATGTAGTGGCTGTGAACCACCTGGGGATGGTCCTGAGCTTGTGAAATGGATATCGGTTTAAGTTTTGCAGCTCCTTTTTTCCGGCTGCTGTTCATACAGAAGCTGGAAGCTGACAAAATAAGAACACAACCAACACTTTTGATCATGTTCGTCAGCCATTTCCTTGTGTTTCTTCACAAAAACACAACACAGTGATGTAAGTTGTGAAGAAAAGCACATCGTCCATCGGATGACAATTAATAGATCATCCGTGCCTAAAGAAAGACAGGTTTATTTGATACGTTTTCTTTCTCTGAAACATTTTAAGACAAAATACGACCAGCAGGATGCCTGGCTTCAATCTGCCTGTTTGATAATATTAGTGATGCCATGATGTGGTAAATCCAGTGGGAAGCCTGTCTGGAGAGATTATGGGTGTGCACCATCTGTTTAAATTTAAACACTGGAAAGTCATGGGCCTGATGCTATTGTGCCCCAAAGGGCAATCCAAGCAACATGTCAAGCTCTCCTCAGAACATGTAGTTATCCTTGAAGTGCTTCTGAATTTTAAAATGACCAGAACTCCATTGGGATTTTGTTTGCGTCTTTATTCTGGAAGGGTGAGATGAAAAGGGGCATTTTCGCCTCTTGTGATCTTGCAGTGTGAAGGATAAGCCTGTGGTTGCAGGATGGAGTTCAAGGCAGTCATGGAGTTCTGATGATTTATTCGAGGGCAGGAGCACTGAGACCACATTGCAGCCTCAAAGTCCTCCATAGCATCTATGACTTTAAATGATATATATTGACATCCTTATCTTTGCCTAATTTCTGCCTGACATCAACCCCCCCCGCCTCATTCCCATGTTGGAATAAGAACAGTGGGTGAGAATGTGTAGCCCGGATACTTTAATCTTTCCTAAAGTATTCTGATTCCATATGTTTATTTTCCTGCCTTGGAACTAAGCCACAATCAAAATCCTCACAGCAGTGATTAGTGTCAAACTGCAGCTGCTCAGGGTAATCGAGTCATTTGCTTTATTGATAATTAAAGGAGCTGTGCTGTTCTGCATCAATATCTTGTTTGACTATAATTTACCGTGGATTCATCACTATGGCTCAATACATAAAAACACATTGTTCTGGTTGCATAGTAACTTTCGAAAGGGAATTGGATAAAGATCTGAAGGAGATGCAGTTGTAGGAGAAAGTGCAGACTCAACTGAATGACCTCCTCTGCTGTAGAAGTAAAGAAGGACAATTTAATGTGAAGTTAGAAGAAAACATGATTTTTAGTTTGTCATTGTGTTGTGTCCATCTTTGGCCCTCTTACCTAAGGAAGGATATATTTTCCATAAGAAGGAGTGCAATGTAAGTTTGTTGGCCTAGTGGTATTATTGCTGGACTGTTAATCCAGAAACCTAGGTAATGTTCCTGGGATCTGGGTTCAAATCCTGCCATGGCAGATGATGGAATTTGAATTCAATAATGCCAACCATGGATTCATGCTGATTGTCAGAAATGCCCTTTGGGGAAAGAAACTGCCATCATTGTCTGGCCTTTATGTGACTCCAGACCCACAGCAATGGGGTTGACTCACCACCAATAGGCAATAAATGCTTGCCTAGCCAGAGATGCCCTCATTCAATGAAAGAATTTTTTAAAAAAATGAAGCTTCACTAGATTGGTGAGTCTCATCATCTCAGGACTCAATGAAGAGCAGTTCAGAAGGACTGGTCCTGTATTCAGTGAAGTTTAGAAGAATGAGAGGAGCTCTCAAAGAAACTTCAAAAACTTCTGACCGAGAAAGGCAGAATAGGGTGTTTCCCCTTAAATGTGAGAATAAAAGTCCAAAGATGTGCAGGTTAGGTGGATTGGCCATGCTAAATTGCCCTGTAGTGTTCAGGGATGTGTAGCGTATGTGGGTTATAGTGGATGGGCCTGCGTGGGATGCTTTGAGGGTCAGTGTGGACTTGTTGGGCCGAAGGGCCTGTTTCCACACTGTAGGGATTCTATGATCTATGAAACCACAAGCTGTTTAGGACTGAAATGAGGGGGAACTTCTTTACACTCAGAAAGCAATGAAGCTTGGGAACTATCTCGTCAGGGAACAATAGAAGCTCAGTCACTGAGTAAGTTCAAGACAGGGATTGATAGATTCCTCGTTACTATTAACATCAAGGGATCTGTGGATCATGTGGGAATGTGGCACTGAAGCAGATGAGCAGTAATGATCTGGATGGACAAGGTAGGCTCAAAGGGTTGAATGGCCTAATCCTGTTCCCACACCTGTGTTCCAATGTATTTCACAACCAGTATGGAATTGCTTTGTGTGCAGTGAATTTTGCAGCTGCTAAAACGCAAGTTATAATTATTGACTGCAAAACGCAGTTATCGCTGGAGTGTCAACCCAGAGACCCAGACAATGTTCTGGGCACCAGGTTTCAAATCCCACCATGGCAGATGGTGGATTTGAATTCAACAAATATCTGGAATTAAGAGTCTAATGATGACTGTGAATCCATTGTCAATTGTTGGGAAATCCCATCTGGTTCACTAATGTCCTTTAGGGAAGGAAACTGCCATCCTTAACTGGTCTGGCCTAAAATGTGACTTCAGTCCCACAGCAATGTGGTTGACTCTTAACTGCCCTCTGGGCAATAAATGCCAGTGACCCCCTCATTGCATAAACAAATAAAGATGTGGAGAGCTCTGCTGCATGAGTTGGTGGCCCATTAGGGCAGCATGGTGGCTCAGTAGCTAGCACTGCTACCTCACAGTGCTGTGGACCTGGGTTCAATTCCACCTTCCGGCAACTGTTTGCATGTTCTCCCTGTGTCTACGTGGGTTTCCTCTGAGTGCTCCAGTTTCCTCTCACAGCCCAAAGATGTGCAGGATTGGCCATGCTAAATTGCCCATAGTGTGTCCAGGGATGTGCAGGCTGGGTGGATTAGCTGTGGGAAATGTAGGGTTACGTGGATAGGGTAGAGGGGGGTTGGCCTGGGTGAGATGCTGTTCAGAGGGTCGATGTGGACTCTATGGGCCGAATGGCCTGCCTCCACTCTGTAGGGTTTCTATGACCAGGATTTACTTTCCGAGAGACTTTTTAATTGGACTCTGCTGACGTTTAAGGTGTCTCAGCAATCCCAATGGCCATTTGACTCTTTACTGAAGATACTCCTGATGCAGTAGCAATAGTTCTTTGAGGGAGACCCAATACTGTTGTACTTAGATTTACATCAGTAATAGTTGATGCAAAAACAGCTGCTGTGGAAGTGCTTTGTAAAGCTCACCTCAGTTGTTTCAAAAATCACATCAAACTAAAATATATTGTAAGAACGTGTATCTAGATAGAGCCCTTGTTGACCACTAAATGTGTTGCAGACGTTTATTATGAGACTGCTGAATGGACCCCTCTAGCTTCAAATAATTGTTGATCTTACTAAAGTTGATCTTGCTTTGTGTACCTCCTGTGTAGCTGTAACCTTGTATGCCTCGTTGTATCTAAGCACCATATAATCTGTACATCCTTGTTTGCTATGTACTGCTCGTAAAACAAAGCTTTTCACTGTACTTAGGTACATCTGACTCCAATAAATCAAACCAACTCAAACAATCATAGCCTCACAATCAGATATGCCACTAATTTAGTTTAATGACGGTAATTAATTGATAGATATTGTCCTGTGTTTTGGACTAGACCAAACACCCTCAAAATATATCAAACCCCAATTCCTCCGACTCTGCTGCATCTGCTCTGAGGATGAGGTGTTGTACTCCAGGATATTCCAGATATTCTCCTACTTTAGGGACCACAGATTCCCCTCCTCTAATTAAGGATGCCCTCAACTGCATCTCCTCCATTTCCCACACTTCTGCCCTCAAATCCACTCTCCCCAACAACAATAAGAATAGAGTCCCCTTAGTCCTCATGTACCACCCAACCAACGTCCGTATCCAGTGTGTCATCCTCCGACATTTCCGCCACCTACAATCGGACCCCACTACCAAAACAATATTTCCTTCCCCACCCCTGTCTGCTTTCTGCAGGGACCATTCATTCCGCGACTTGCTCATCAGCTCTACACTCCCCACCAATTTCTCCACCATGGCCGGTACCTTTCCCTGCAACTGCAAGAAGTGCAACACCTGCCCCTACACCACCTGTCTCATCTCTATCCAAGGCCCCAAACAATCCTTCCAGATCCGGCAGAGATTCACCTGCACTTCATCCAACCTGATCTGTTGTTCCCGATGTGGTCTCCTGTATATCGGGGAGACCAAACGCAGACTCGGGGACCAGTTCACGGAGCATCTGCGCTCTGCACACATCAACCAACCCAACCTTCTGG
Source organism: Rhincodon typus (assembly GCF_021869965.1). Taxonomy (NCBI): domain Eukaryota; kingdom Metazoa; phylum Chordata; class Chondrichthyes; order Orectolobiformes; family Rhincodontidae; genus Rhincodon; species Rhincodon typus. Next base: position 29,593,130 of record NC_063360.1, on the reverse strand, counting down.
TTACTGTCCATTTTAATTCCCCCACTCACTCCCCTGATGACATCCATCCTTGGCCTCCTCCACTGTCAGATTGAAGCCAAACGTAACCTGAAGGAACTACACATCATATTTCGCCTTGGAAACTTACAGCCAATAGCCTTAATATTGACTTCACCAGGTTCAAAATCCCTCCACCACCAGCCTTATCCCTATATCCAGTCCTCCTCCTCTTCCTTGCCTCCCTGACCTGACTTAACCTTACCTGTCCATCTTCCTACTCACCTATCCACCCTTCCCACTGACCAATCACGATAACCCCCTACCTGCATCCACCTATCACCATCCACTTACACTTCCCACTGATCCACCCCCTCCCTCTATTTACCTCTAGTCTCCACTCCCCCTCCCCAGTCCTAAAGAAGGGCTTTGGTCCAAAACATTGTCGTGCTGTCTGACCTGCTGTGCTTTTCCAGCTTCACATCTATTGACTCCAACAACTGAAACCAATAACTTAAATCCTGGGTCTGTGTGAGCCTGACTCCACCCACACATGCCTCTTCTGTCTAATTTTAAAAAAAAATCACAAAGCTATTTAGAGATAATGGGGACTGCTGGAGAATTTGAGATAACAAGCTGTAGAGCTGGATGAACACAGCAGGCCAAGCAGCATCATAGGAGCAGGAAAGCTGACGTTTCAGGCCTAGACCCTTCTTCAGAAATGGGGGAGGGGAAGGGGATTCTGAAATAAATAGGGAGAGAGGGGGAGGCGGATAGAAGATGGATAAAGGAGAAGATAGGTGGAGAGGAGACAGACAGGTCAAAGAGGCGGGGATGGAGCCAGTAAAGGTGAGTGTAGGTGGGGAGTTAGGGAGGGGATAGGTCAGTCCAGGGAGGACGGACAGGTCAAGATGGCGGGATGAGGCTAGTAGGTAGGAGATGAGGGTGGGGCTTGAGGTGGGAGGAGGGGGTAGGTGGGAGGAAGAACAGGTTAGGGAGGTGGGGACACGCTGGACTGGTCTTGGGATGCGGTAGGGGGAGGGGAGATTTTGAAGCTTGTGAAATCCACATTGATACCATTGGGCTGCAGGGTTCCCAAGCGAAATGAGGTGCTGTTCCTGCAACCTTCGGGTGGCATCGTTGTGGCACTGCAGGAGGCCCAGGATGGACATGTCGTCCAAGGAGTGGGAGGGGGAGTTGAAATGGTTCGCGACTGGGAGGTGCAGTTGTTTGTCGCAAACCGAGCATAGGTGTTCCACAAAGCAGTCCCAAAGCGTCCGCTTGGTTTCCCCGATGTACAGGAGGCCACATCGGGAACAGCAGATACAGTATACCACATTAGCAGATGCACAGGTGAACATCTGTTTGATGTGGAAGGTCTTCTTGGGGCCTGGGATGGGGGTGAAGGGGGAGGTGTAGGGGCAGGTGTAGCACTCCCTGCTGTTGCAGGGAAAAGTGCCGGGGATGGTGGGGGTAGTGGGGAGTGTGGAGCGGACAAGGGAGTCACGGACAGAGTGGTCCTTCCGGAAAGCAGATAAGGGTGGGGAGGGAAAAATGTCTTTGCTAGTGGGGTCAGATTGCAGATGGCGGAAGTGTCGGAGAATGATGCGTTGGATCCGGAGGTTGGTGGGGTGGTATGTGAGGACGAGGGGGATTCTGTTTTTGTTGTTATTGCGGGGAGGGGGTGTGAGGGATGAGTTGCAGGAAATGTGAGAGACATGGTCGAGGGCGTTTTCGACCACTGTGGAGGGGAGGTTGCGGTCCTTGAAAAACGAGGACATCTGGGATGTCCGGGAGTGGAATACCTCCTCTCGGGAGCAGGTGGAGGCGAAGGAATTGGGAATAGGGGATGGCATTTTTGCAGGAAGGTGGGTGAGAGGAGGTGTATTCTAGGTAGCTGTGGGAGTCGGTAGGCTTGAAATGGATATTGGTTTCCAGGTGGTTGCCAGAGATGGAAACAGAGAGGTCCAGGAAGGAGAGAGAGGTATCAGAGATGGTCCAGGTGAACTTAAGGTTGGGGTGTGAGGTGTGAGTGAAGTGGATGAACTGTTTGAGCTCCTCATGGGAGCACGAGGCAGCGCTGATACAGTCATCGATGTAATGGAGGAAGAGGTGGGGGATAAGGCCAGTGTAGCTACGGAAGAGGGATTGTTCCACATATCCTACAAAGAGGCAGGCATAGCTTGGGCCCATGCGGGTACCCATGGCCATCTGGTTTGTCTGTAGGAAGTGGGAGGAATTGAAGGAAAAGTAGTTAAGGGTGAGGACGAGTTCAGCTAAGCAGATGAGGGTGTCACTGGAGGGGTACTGGTCAGGCCTGCGGGACAGGAAGAAGCGGAGGGCCTTTAGGCCATCTGCGTGGGGAATGCAAGTGTATAGGGATTGGACGTCCATGGTAAAGATGAGATGTTGGGGGCCAGGGAATCGGAAGTTTTGGAGGAGGTGGTGGGCGTGGGTGGTGTCACGGACGTAGGTGAGGATTTCCTGGACCAAGGGGGAGAAAATGGAGTCCAGATGGGTGGAGATAAGTTCGGTGGGGCAGGAGCAGGCGGAGACAATGGGTCGACCAGGGCAGTCAGGTTTGTGGATTTTGGGAAGGAGATAGAAGCGGGCGGTGCGGGGTTGGGGAACAATGAGGTTGGAGGCTGTGGGTGGGAGGTCATCTGAAGTAATGAGGTTGTGGATGGTTTGGGAGATGATGTTTTGGTGGTTGGGGGTGGGGTCATGATCAAGGGGGCGGCAGGAGCAAGTGTCAGAGAGCTGGTGTCTGGCCTCGGTGATGTAGAGGTCAGTGCTCCATACTACACCTGTGCCTCCCTTGTCCGCGGGTTTTATGGTGAGGTTGGGATTGGAGCAGAGGGCTGCACGTTCTGTGGGGGAGAGTTTGAGGCGATTGATATAAAGCTATTTACTCTGCTTTCCAAAGAGCAGACACTGTGGCGCCAGATTTACAACACTGCTCTTCAAGGGAACCAGGACAGAACAAATCCCTCTTAAAGGCACATATTATCACGCCTGGAAGTCATGCTGCTCTTCTTCCAACGGGGTGCAGTACCAGATGAAGCCTCAGCTGAAGGAGAACAGCTTTAACAGTGTAGCACTTACACTCCCTGAGTGCTGCGTTAAAGTGACAAACCAGGTTATGTGCTCAAGTGGAACTTGAGCCCAAGAATTTCTGAGTAAGCTCAAGGGAGCTATCACTGAGCCAAGCCTGACACTATGTCCAGATGAATAGGAAATTACTCGGGCCCTTAGAGTTTTATGATGATTTGATTTACATTGTTATCATATCATTATCATGTAATTTATCAAAAGTCTTCCCCAAGAATGAGCTTTCTCCATGCTTCGTGGATGAGGACGTTTTAAAATTGATTGTGCTTACAACACTGAGCAGCTCAGTGTCAAAGCAGTGAAATGCTGAGTGGTCTGAGGTTCAAAGGCCGGGTTTATACCTCCAGCTATTAAGAGTTTTCTCCAAATAGTGAGAAGCTAGGAACTGAGGAAGAGTAAATAGCTTTAGGAGTCCAAGCTCAGAAATTCACTTAATGTAACTAGACAGGTTTGAAAAGCAGCCAAAAAAAGACAATGTTTTAAAAAATGGAAAATGCTGGAGAAACTCAGCAGATCTACCAGCATCTGTGAAGACAGAAACAGTGTTAACATTTGACTCTTCTTTGGAACATCTTCAGTAGTGTTGAAGTTCCAGAGAGAATGTTGACTCCGTTTCTCTCTCCACAGATGCTGTTGAGTTTCTCCGGCACTTTCTGTTTTCATTTCAGATCTCGAGCATCCACAATATTTTTCTTTTGCTTTAATCATTATGCAGTTAATTTCAGCTTTATCGTACGGTGGTCAGACAAGGAGGAAGTTATGCTTCAGTCATGCAGACTCTTGGCTGTAAAAAGTAAAATCATCATAGTCCTACTCTCTCATTAAAGAGAGACGAACTGATGGTTTAGCCTGACATTGACCACACCACTCAGGTGAGGGAAGAAGTTGGGATGAAGAGTCCCTCATGGTAATCTCAGCCAGTGCAGGAATTGAACCCCTGTTGTTCACAGTGCATTGATAAAACAGCAGTCCAGACAACTGAACTAACTGCCTCCCTAATGGATATCCTGGAATACAATGCTGAATCTTGGGCCACTCACGACAAAAATTAGTGATAAAATAATCTTCGGGAGAGTGCAGTACAGATCCAAACAGAATGGTACCAGGTTTAGAGACCCAGCCACAAAGACAGGTTATATAAACTTGAATTGCATTTGTTTTGAGTATAAAGAATCAAGTCGTGATCTCATTCAGATGTTTTAAATGTTAAGATGTTAAAATGTTTATCTATTTCCTCTAATGGGGCATTTGATGAATGTGAGGGACATTGTTATAAAATGTTGGAAACCAACAAACACTTATTCACACAAAGGCAGTGGAAATCTGGGATCCTGTCTGCAAAGTGCTGAGGTGACAGTTACAACTTCCAGGACTGTGATATTAGAATCATAGAATCCCTACAGTGTGGAAACAGGCCCTTCGGCCCAACAAGTCCACACCGAACCTCAGAGCATCCCACCCAGACCCACCTAATATACACCATCTACCTCCCTGAACACTACGGGCAATTCAGCATGGCCAATCCACCTAACCTATGCATCTTTGGACTGTGGGAGGAAACCGGAGCACCTGGAGGAAACCCACGCAGACACGGGGAGAATGTGCAAACTCCACACAGACAGTCGCCCAAGGCTGGAATTGAACCCAGGTCCCTGGCACTGTGAGGCAGTAGTGCTAACCACTGTGCCACCGTACCACCCTGTTGATTGTTGATATTGATTGTTAGTAAGAACATAAAGGGACATGGCACATAGCTGGAAGAAAACAACAACAACTTATATTTTCATAGCACCATTAATATAATAAAACATCCTAAAACACTTTACAAGGGCAATAAAGAACAAAATATGACAATTGAGCTACATGAGGTGATACTTGGTCAGATGGCCAAAAGCCTGGTTAAAGAGGTAAGGTTTATGGAGGAAAGCAAGTTGCAGAGGTGTAGGGATGAATAGGGACTAGGCAACTGAAGGTGTGGCAAAGATAGACCGATTGAAATCTGCAATGTGCAAGTGGCCAGAATTAGAGGAACACAGATAGCAGAGGTGGTTGTGGATTTGGAAGCGATCACAGCAATAGGGAGGATATGAATTGTAAAATCAAAATATTGTATGACCAAGAGGCAGTATAAGTCCGTGAGGTGATAGGGGCCTGAGACTTGGGGTAGGTTACGACATGGACAATGCATGTAATTGAATGGCAGAGCAGATTTGAAGGGCTGAATCGAGTAATTCTGTATTTGCATATGATGAGCCTGTCTGCTTTTGCACAGGAGATGTAGTCATGTTAAACCAACTGGTTTAATGGTGTAGCTCTAAGGTAGGGGCTAGGATTGATTATTTGTCTAAGTGTATTCATTTTGTGGAGCACGTCAAAATTTCTGTAAATACAATATAACGATGGAATTACACAACATGTCAACATGCCTCAGTAAAGAGAAACGGAAGTTTAACCATTTGGCCATGCAACTCTCCTTCAGAAGTAACGGAACAATCGTACTCAATGTGATGGGATGCTGGCAGACTCGCTGAGTGTCTCCAGTGCTTACTATCTCTATCTCAGCTTTCTGTTATTTTCTTTTTCTCGTTAATTTCCAAAGCTCCCCAACTCATTAAACGTGCTGGACACTTGTTAAAACACACCTTCGTTCTCCATTAATAGTTAAGGCATAGAAGCTATTCCAAATTCACTAGGTTAAAAAAGACTTTGCAATTTCGCTGTCACCTTCGGTACTAAATGTGAAAAGGTATGTTCAGCAACTTTCCTTCAATATCCCCAGTAAGTGATTTAAACAACACTCTTATGACAATGAGAACAACCATAGTGGATCTTGAAATATTGCTCTTTGAGATATTAATCTCAGCTGCCATCTAATGAAATGTATCAAACCTTGTTTACCGTTGAGTATCTCTGGAGCAGAAAAGATTTTTTCTTCTCCTGCAAGCTTTCCTGCCCAAGGTTAGCTAACACCCTGTAAGCTAGCAGCGAAATCCAAGCCCTTCTTGATCAGCATGTCATAGCAACATGCCAAGCAACGTCTAACCAAAATCCATCATGGCTTTAGTTTTCCTTCCCACTGACTTTCCCTTCTGTATTACTTGCTGCTCCCCACATTCATCGACAGTATAAGACCTATCATTTTTTCCCCTCTCTCTTTATCATACTGGACTTGAAACTTTAACTCTGTTTCTCCCTCCATAGAAGCTGCCAAGTTTCTCCTGCACGTTCTGTTTCCACTATGGATATTTGGTTTGTTTTATTGCTGTTGTACTGGATTATAATAAGAATGTTTCTTAACATTTTACAAATTGCTTCCATTCACATCAAACATAAATCTACAAAATACTAAAAATCTTACAGCTATTCACATTTCCTGTCCAACTTTTCCATTCAACCTTCCTTTTCAAAACCCCTATATTCATATTTATGATGGGAACTGATGATTTGAACTTGTTAGACTCTGAGGGCAGACTTAGTGCCAAAGTATAAAGCCCGAGTGTGATTGGAAGTTAGTTTTTGGCCTTTTTCTGTGTGCTTGGGGTGAGTTTCTGGGACTTGTCTCAGCACCTTGCTCCAGTGGGGGAACTAATTTCATCATTAGTTTGCAATTGTCTCCAATAGGCAGAATAAGCTAACAAATTTACGCCATATTAAAGTGCACATGTCTTTTTGACCAGACCTTAAAGAATCCATGAGGTGCTTTCAGTCGAACAATATGGGCAGTGAGATCAGTCTCTATGTGGAATGGTCACAGTCTATCACATCAATAAGTTGGTATGTTTTGCAGCAATTTTATGCCTGAATAATGGGGACAATGTGTAGCAATTTCTACTCTTCAATTGAAATCTCTTCCTGGTGGAAATGCTTCGTTGTATGCACTGGCAAAAATTTGCAATTGTTATGTGTTTATGTAGACAGTTTCCATTATAATTGTGACCCCAGGAATTGACCATAGACATATTTAAGCAAGGAAACAGTGCATGATATTAAAATAGGGTCTGATTTGTATATCCCGACTAAACCATATCCTGATTATTCAACACCTTAACCTGAAACTACACTGGATTTGACCTTCATATGCAATGTCCTGGGAGGGAGAATATTATTCTTTAAATAAATTACTGATGTGGTTATCTGTGACAGATATGTTTTGATACATTTCTTTTGATTTTATGTTAGTGCGAAGGAAAATTTAATTTAGCTGATAACCTTCCAGCCTTGATTCTTGAAAGACATTTTGAATCTGTAGTCCTTTCTACGGCTGTCACAGTCATTTTGAAGCCTGGTGTCTTCCATTCGGCTCCCAGGGTCATTAGAACAGATTTCATTTACACAGATTGAGTCAAGAGCTGATTCTGATAATTATGCTGGAATGGGAGAGCGAACTGAATCAGACACAGAAGTGGCTTTGCAGAACAAGGACAAATTAAAGGGTGGACATTTTAACATAACAGCTCTGAGATTTAAGATCAATAGCTTCCAAGGCGACCAGAGAGTTTAAATCAGGAAAGTACACAGGCTCAAACCCTGTTTATTTAACACCCAGTCAGACTGGATAGTGTGTTTGTGTGGTACAAGGACGGTTCTTGTTTGTATTTTTTGTATTTTATTCATTCACAGGATGAGAGTGTTGCTGGCTAGGCAGCATTTATTGCCCATTCTTAATTACCCAGAGGGCAGTTAAGAGCCAACACACATTGCTGTGCGTCTGGAGACACATGTAAGGCCAGACCAGGTAAGGATGGCAGTTTCCTTCCCTAAAGGACATTAGTGAACCAACCAACAGTGGATTCATAGCCAAGATTAGACTCTTAATTCCAGATTTTTATTGAATTCAAATTCCACGCCATCTGCTGTGGCAGGATTCAAACTAGGCATTCCTGTGAAGCCTTCAATATATTAATAAGAAAAGACAGAGCAGGTAAAGATAAACTATTTTCACTGGTTGGGGATTATAGCACTGTGTGGCATTATTGAAAACTTAAGGCCAGATTGTTCAGGAGAGATATTAAGAAGCACCTCTACACACAAAGGATGGTAGAAGTTTGGAACTCTCTTCCACAAATGGCAGTGGATGCTGGATCAGTTGTTAATTTTAAATCTTAGAAAATTTTTTTTGTTTATCAAAGCTATCAAGGCAAATGGACCAAAGACAGGTCAATGGAGTTAGGCCACAGATCAGCCATGATCTCATTGACTAGCATAACATGCTCGAGGGGCTGAATGGCCTACTCGTGTTCCTACGTTCCTAAGTACTTTGGTATGGTATTATTTCATTATGGGCCTTGTGTGAATTCAATTTGTTCTTATTGATGGCACCCAAGCCCTTCCCTTTCAGAAGTAACGAACAAGAACACTGGCAACAAGAGCCTGGTGTATAAACAGTGACTCCATTGCTCAGCTGCCGCTTGTAAAATGGCTGTTATCTGGGACTGTGTGGAAAGGTGAGGCATTGTGGAGAGAGTGAGGAGGCTGCTTTGAATGGAGGGGAGAATGAGCTACTGCAGGAAAAGCTGTTGTTGGGCATAACATGGCTGTGCAAAGCTCAATCTCTGAATCCTTTGTGTGTGCTCTGTAAATCCCAGTCACCTTTCCTCCTTCTGCTGGAATATTTAATTGGTTCAGGGGAAGCAATGCAAGAGCATGTTTTGAAAATTTAATTGCCAAGCAGAAAATATTAATACCATGAGGACAAGGCTTCATGCCTTTAAGCATAATTTCAGTTTGTGAATTAGTCATAGATTCCTGAATAAAAGATTCCCCCCACTGCTTTGTTGATTAAACATTACATACCATAAATCACATGGTTTTTGTTGCCATGGTATCTCATAGCTTATTACCCATTACCTGCTGAGATCAGCCGACAATAGGGGATTCCTAATGTATCAGTTACTGTGTAATTTATTCCAGTAATATCATTAAAAGAGAGAATACACATTGATATAAAGCACCTTATTATGGATATCAGACACACCTTAGAGAGCTTCACAAAGACTTTACAACACAAAGAAAATGACACTATCCTAAACACAACAAGGTCCCTGAAATATCAGCCAGTCGAGTGAAAGGTTATTTTCTTTGTTCTTTTGGTGTTGTTAGTTGCCAGAAGAATGTTGGACCGGGAATCTTCCTGACTTACTTAGAAATAATGAGGTGGGAGGGTGGATTTTAACTGTCAACTGAGCAGCAGTGCCTGATCCCTCAGGCAGGAGGATAGGCCCATCTCCAAGGCCAGGTGGAGTTTGTGCAATATTGGGCAGTGTGGATGTTGATTTGGGTTAGCAAGTTGATCTCAACACCAGGAGAGGAGTGTGCAATCCAGGGTGAGTCCGCATTATTCTCATGGAATCCCAGGAAAACTCTATTCCCACCAGGCCCCAGATGCCTCCTCAGTTTCCTCTGCTGCATAATGAGGCATCACTGAGACTACTGTCCCTCTAACATTCTCCATCCAGCTGGTTTTTATCACTCCATCATTTTAGATGCAGTAATATCACTGGATACGTAAATCAAGAGGCGTAGGTTAATGCTCTGGGAACACATGTTCAAATCCTACCATAGTTGCTGAAATTGGTAGTCCATTTGCCATTATTAAAACAAAAACCAACAGGCAATTGACACAAATATTATACTCCATAATATTGCTTTGTATTTTGGTCCCCTCACCATAATGCTGTTGGTAAATGGGAGTCGATGGTTGTTTGTTTTAATTCAATCCTTTCAAAGGCAGGATGGAAGGGGCTGGTTCATGCATTTTGAATGTGTGTCCTGTGTCTATAAGCTGTTACCTCATCCCTCTGCCATTACTTTCCACCCAGCCACCAAAACCCAAACTCTTACCCCCTTATCAATCCTCCTGTAGATCCCTAGTGCCTTGTCATTGAAAAAGCTTGAGATATACCATATCTCAATGGTATGGTTGAGATGGATGTTCTTTGTGGGAGATGATGGATGTTCTTTGTGGATCTCCTTGCAGTACCAGAGGTGCCTGTTACTGAGCTCTGGCGCAGTTGAGACTGCTAAGCTGCAGGCCAATCTATATAATGGCAGAACCTCCTTTCACTGAGAAAGAGAAGTCCAGTTCTTGCTGTTTAAGGCCACACGGAGAGAATTAAAGCTGCAAAGCAGTCAACTTTATTGAGGTTGGTGGGCTCACTGAGCTGGTTCGTTGTTCCGCAGACGGTTCATTATCCTGCTGGGTAACATCATCCGTGTAGCCTCCGATGAAGTGCTGTTGTGTTTTCCCGTCTGTTATTTAAACTCTGGTGTCTGTTGAGCTGGATTACCTCACTTCTGGTTTTCCTTCGCAGTGGAGTGTATATGGGGTCTAGCTCTATGTGTTTAGTGATGGCTTTCTTAGTGTAGTACCAGGCAGGAAAACACAACAACGCTTCATCAGAGGCTGCACTGATGATGTTACCCAGCAGGGTAATGAAACATCTGCGGAGCAACGAACCAGCTCGGCAAGCCAACCAACCACAACATCCACAACCCAAGCTACAAATCCTACTCTAAAATCTTAGTGTTCAACTTTATTGACAGTTCATTCAGGACATCCAAACTTCAACCATCCCACCAATTAAACTGCCAACATTTTCACAACACAAACTAAAAATGCAAAATTTCTTTTAGAGCCACTGTTTATTCTTACTGGCAATTGATGTCCTGGTGATGTTTACTCGAGGAAGATAGTAGAGTAAGGTAATGTGCGTGGACTAGTAATGCAGAAGCTAAGGCACTGGTGTTATGGGATCAAATGGCATTTGGGAAGGGAGTTTGAAGTCAATGAATAAATGTGGAATTGTATAGTTAGTCTTTTGTGATGGTAACCATGTCATCTGTTGATTGTCACAAAAATCATATACTTTAGAGAAGGAAATCTGGCCTTCATGGGATTCCAGACTCTCAGGAGTATGGTTGACCCTTTAATGGCCTGGCAAACCACTTAGTTCAAGGTCAATTAGGAACAGCCAACAGATGCTGGCCTTGTCAGTGATGCTGAGATCCCATGAAAGAACTAAAAAAAAAAGAAATCCTGGAGACTCCAGGGCCATGCAGAGAAGATTAGTAAGCCTATCTCTGCTGTGCCTATATGATGCTGTACTCAAAGAATATATAGGTTGAAGAATCTGATCAGATTGTGTCTCTCTCTCTCTCCCTTTAATCTATGTTCTCACAGTTTTGTCACTGGGAATGTGGATCACACTGACAAAGGATGACTTTGAACTTGTTCTGTAGGCGAGAGTCTGGCTTAGTATGAATATGCTAAATTAATAACAAGACATTTCCATAGAAAATCCTCCCTCCCTTTGTTCTCTTCTTTCTTAAAGTGTTATAGATCCCCTGGTAAGGATGTTCTGAATATTGATAGATTATGAAAAAATACCTGATTAAACCTTTGCTTTCTTACACGGCGATGATGCACGTGTGGATTTTAAGATTTGGGTTAGAACAGATCCCAGAATAGCTTGAAAAACATGGAAGATGCAATAAAGTGTTTAATTATTTGAAAGTGGAGTCTGCATTGCCTCGTTCAAACATTTCTACAAAAATTTACATAGAAGAAGGTCCAATACCTCCTTGGGGAGCTGAGCGTGGAAACTGCTGACCTTGCCTGAAATGGTCACATTTGCAAATGAACAAGGAGTAGTGAAAGGCAAATATTGCTAATTATGTGATTTGCTAATCATCCCACACAGGACAAAGCATAAATAAAGAGGAATTGAATGTACAGAGCTAAACATTCCTTCATGAGTGTTCCTGGCACTGAAGTTAAGTTATAATATATTAGGGGTGTGAATGCTGTCATAAGAACATAGAAAATGGAAGTAGGACATTCAGCACCTTGAGCCTGCTCCACCATTCAGTAAGATCATGGCTGGTTTGTTTATGTTCCAAATTCCATATTCCCATTTAGGCCTGATAACCCTTGATTCTCCTAAAAAGAATGTATTTACCGCTGTCTTAAAAAAAATCCTTAATGACGTCACTTCCATTGCATTCTGAGGCAGGTTTCAAAGTCTCACAACCATCTGAGAGAAAAAAAATTCTTCCCGTCTGTGTTCTGAAAGGGTGATCCCTAATTTTAAAACAGCACCCTCTAGTGCTGGATTGACCCGCAAAAGGAACATCCTTTTCATGTTCACTATGTCCAGACCATTCAGGATCCTGTGCATTTCCTTCAGTCACCCTTCACTCTTGTAGTGAAAACAAGCTCAGGTTTTCCAATCTATCCTCATAAGATAACCCAGTCTTTCCATGTATCAATTTAGTACATGTCCTCCAAACTGCCTCCAGTTCAGAAAGGGTTCAGGTACATAATACTTCGAAGTTTGCGTCAGGGTGGCTGAAAAGGCATTTAGCATGTTTGCCTTCATTGCTCAGTCCTTTGAGTATTGGAATGGGGCGTTACGTTGGTGAGGCCTCTTCTATGTCCAGCTCTGGACGCCCAGTTATAGAAAGGATAGTCTTAAGCTATGGAAGTTTCAGAACAGATTTACCAGGATATTGCTGGGTATGAAAGGTTTGACTTGTAACAAAAGGCTGGATAGGCTGGGACTTTTTCCACTGGAGCATAGAGGGTTGAGAGGTGACCTTTATAGAGATTTATAAAATCACGAGGGCTGTAGATAGGGTTAATGGTAGGTGTCTTTTTCCTAGGCTAAGGAATTTCAAGACTAAGGGGCATATTTTTCTGGTGAAAGGAGAGAGAAATAAAAAAGACACGATGGACAAATTTTTTTACACAGTGTGGTTTGCATGTGGAATGAACTTCCTGAGGAAGTGGTGGATGAAGGCACAATTACAATGTTTAAAAGATATTTAGATAAGTATCTGAATTAGAAAGATTTGTAGGGATATGGGTCCGGAGCAGGCAGGTGGGACTAGTTTAGTTTGTGATTATGTTTGGCATGGACTGGTGGGATTGAAGGGTCTGTTTCCGTGCTGTATGACAATGGCTCTAAGAAGACCAAAACTGCACACAGTATTCAAAATGTGATCTCTGTATACAGGACCCTGTATAACTGAAGCATGACCCCTTCACTTCTATGTTCAATTCCTCTTGTAATAAAGCATAGGATCCCATTAGCCTTCATGATTATGTGCTGTACCTGTATCCTAATTTCTCACAGAACACCTAAATCCCTCTGCACTTTGGAATTCTACAGTCGTTCTCCATTTCAGTAACACTGTGCTTTTTCATTCATTCTGTCAGTGTACCAACTTCACATTTTGCCACATGATACTTCTGCCAGGTTTTTGCCCACTCACGCAACCTCTCTTTGTCTTCTTCACAACATACTTTTCTACCTGCTTAGTGTCATCTGTGAATTTAGCAGCCATGACTTTGCTCCACTCATCTAAGAAACTGATATAATGTGTAAAAATTCAGACCCCTGCAGGGCTCCACAGGTCTCATCAGCCAATCAGCCAAAGATGCATTTAAGCATACTCTCTTTTTTGTGCTAATCTTCTATCCATGTTAACATGTTATGCCTGCATCATGAGCTTTTATTTTCCGCAATAATCTTTGATAGTGCACGGTGTGGAAAGAGACTATTTAGCCCATCGAATCTGCACTGACAATCTGAAGAGCATCCCACCCAGATCCAGCCCTCACCCTATCCCCATAACCTCACATTTGCTATGGGTTAAACCACCTAGACTGCACATCCCTGGATAATATGGGGCAATTTTCTACCATGGCCAATCCACCTAATCTGCACATTGGACTATGGGAGGAAACCAGAGGACTCAGAGGAAACCCACGCAAACACAGGGAGAACAGACAAACTTCACACAGGCAGTCACCTGAGGCTGGAATCAAAGTCAGGTCCCTGGCACTGTGAGGCAGCAGTGCTAACCACTGAGTCACCGTCCTGCCCTTGGAATGTTTCTGGAAATCCAAGTATGATTTCTCTACAGACTCCACTTTATCCACAGTGCATATCACTCTTTTGTCCTTCTTTATATTCTGATCAATCATCCAAACTGTCATTCATCTTTGTGCAGCTATATGCTTTTTCCTTAAATTTGATGCTTTCCCTAACTTCGTTAGCCATTCTGTTCTACTATTTAATCAGGTATGCTAATCCATTTATTCTGAACAGCTTGGCTCGTTGTGGAGGGGTGAATTGCAACAAATGTGTTAAGCTCTTTCTGTCCTCGTATAATGAACACAGTGAGTATAAACACCATTTCTCCAGTATCAGAGGTAGGCAGAGGCTAAAACTAGCTGTTGGGTGACATGCTGGCTTCCTAGTTTCTTCCCTGAGTGAAGGCAGTTCAGGGGCTACCAATGCAGTGGGTAGCCCATCAGACTCAACAGGTAAGCAACTAGCCTTAAACACCAAGAGTTCGTCACCATCTTTCTATTATAGAGAGACGTGATTGGTTATGTAGCTTGAGGGACACCATATTGCATCATACAAGCAAAGAGTGGACCCCAAGAACAGCTCAGGCCAGATGGGAATTGAATCCATGTCATTCTGAATCACAGGCTAACCATGTAGTCAACTGAGATAAATGGCCAATTGGAAGCTAAACTGACAGCAATTAAAGAAAGTTGACTGGGATTTTTCAGTTGGTCTCTAGATTTCCTCAACGTTTTGATGGCCGAATTTGATGCTTGATATCAGTCCTCCAGGGGCCTAGAGGCCACCACAGTCTGTCTGGTGAGGGACCAATCATGGCTACCTTGTAGATAGATTTCTCTCATCAACCCCCACCCCGACATGACGCTGAATCTACGTTTTAATATTGTAAATATTTGAAGAGATGCACCTCCAATTTGAAACTCCCAATTCTTACGCATTGCAGCCTGCTTCTTCTCTCAAGTTAAATGGCTTTCAAAAGTTGAGAGCCCATCCACCATCTTTTACTAGCTGGACAACATGTCTACCAGTTAATTGGCTATCACCTTGAAAATTCCAACGAGTAACTATACCTGGACCATCCTTGTCCCACTCTTGGTGTTATATTAGGGACCCAGAAACTGTCCCAACCTCTCTTTCCAGCCCAAGAGAAAGATCTAAACAACTGCATCAGTAAGGGATGATGGTGATGTTGTGATAAGGTCACTGGGCTAGTGAACCAGAACCACAGACTCATGATGTAGGGACATGAGTTTGAATCTCACCGTGGTGAAATTTTGGTGAAATTAGAATTCAATAAAAAGCTAACATAATGGTGACCATGTAAGCACCATCGGTTGTCATAATCACCCCTCTGGTCCACTTCCCTTTTAGCGAAGAATTTCTGCTATCCATACCTGGTTTGAGTCACAGCAATATGGTTGACTTTCAGCTGTCCTCTGGGCAATTAGGGATAGACAATAAGTACTGGCCTAGCCAACAACACCCATCTCCCATGGATGAATTTAAAACAAAACTAATGAGTTTGAGGTGGGTTGAGGCTTATGACAAACATAGTTAACTTAGTCAACAAACAACAAACAGTGTCTAATTAAACGGTAACTTTCTGCATTATGGCATCAAGAATCTACTTACCCAGCAATCACAAACTCTGTGAACTACAGCAAACAAAATAGATGACCAAAATTATTGTAGAGGCTTGAGACTAAAAGCAGTTCATTCTCAAGCAAACTACAATGAGTAGAGACTAGTTTCATGATTCATATGATTATGCATTAAATCAATTCCATTAATTTATATAAGTGAAGGCTGTATTCATGAATGACAGGAAAACTATCCAATCATTTCTGTCTGGGATCTGTGGTGTCACTATATGCGACCCATAATTAATTTTTATATGTTCTTATGTTTGGGGTGAATGTTAGTGAATGGTAGTCAATAGCTATCCCTACAACAACATCACTGAAACAGATCTTTTGGCCATTTTTCCTGTTGCTGTTTGTGGGATTTCCTGTGTGCATATTGGTTGTTAGCCATGTAACCACTGTCAATTGTCATAAAAACCCTTCTGGTTCACTGATGCCCCTCAGGGAAGGAAATCTGCATTTCCACATTAGCTGTATTTTAAACAAAACAATTGAGTGTACATGACTTTGGAATGTCCTGGTGTTGTGAAAAGAGTGGAACATCTTCCATTGTAACTACCTTGTGTCAACATCAAGCACTGACTGCTCCCAGGTCTGGTATAACAGAGGAAAGCTCCATTTACTTTACTCAAAAGTTTACCTCATTTCATTCCTTTGTGTGACATTTTTCCATTTTCCACTACCACTGACCTCACTGAGAGGGTTAATCAATTCTGTCCTGTCAACTCATTTGCATAGTTACTGCCCAGATTCATTACATACATGATCTTTATGCTTAGCACAAACGGTCCTGGTTTGAAACTAGGCAATTGGAGAATGCATTCCATTATCCTGTAGACTGCTTTACATTTTTAATGAGTACTTAAACAGATGAGGCAACCAGAGGAAAAAATATTAGCATCAGCACTAATTACATCGTAATAGTGTTTCTACTTCAACTTTGATCCTTCCAGTAGAAATGTAACAGCCATTAATTCATTGTGGTGTCTTTAATCTTTACAGGGTTAAAAGGATGTTACGTTGCAATATTAAGTCATACATACCAGCCAACATCCCTGTGCCTCATGGAAGGCATCTCTAAGTCAAACATTTTGGATTTCAGTTCCATTTCAGGTTTGAATGCCAAGTCTTGGCTGATATTCCAGTGTGGCATTAAGAGAATGTTGCCGTTTCGGAGATAGCATTGTTATTTTTCTTTAAGGAGGTAATAAATCAGACCGTCCGTCTGAATGTAAAAGATTATGGCACTACATTGAAAAAGAGCAAGGGAGCTCTCCCTGGTCAGTATTTAACCCTCACAAACATCACTAAAACAGTCATTTATCTCATTGCTGTTTGTGAAGCTCACTAAACTTCCAACATAAAAACTTTTGTTTCATGTTATGAACTTCATGATGTCTTAAGATTGTGAAAGGTGCTACGTAAATGCAAATTTTTCTTTTTTATTTCTTTTTCTTTATGTTCAAATTGTGATTTAGTTTGATCTCAGCTGGTGGGGCATTAATTTTTGCCTCAGTACCAAGGCCAAGCATAAATGGAAGAACAAACTGAATGTTCAGGCTCATTCTGTAGGAATATCTTTGGGAGTTTCTGGGAGAAACATAACATTTAAGAAGTATGCCAAAATGACAAATCACAATAAGGTAAAGTGAGCAACAGATCTTGACATCAAGGCTGCATTTCACTGAGTGTGGCACCAAGGACCCCTAGCAAAATTGGAATTAATGGGAATCAGGGGGCAAACTCTCCGCTGGTTGGAGTCATACCTGGCACACACGAAGACGATCAAGTTTGTTGGAGGTCATTTCAAGACAGTGTCCCAGGCACAACTATCTTCAGCTGCTTCATCAGTGATCTTCCCTCCATCCTAAGGTCAGAAGTGGGGATGTTTGCTGATGATTGTGCAATGTTCAGCACCATTTGCAACTCCTCAGATACTGAGCAGTCCATGTTCAAATGCAACAAGATCTGGACAATCCCCAGGCTTTGGCTGACAAGTGGCACGTAACTTTTGAGCCACACAAATGCCAGGCTATGACCACCCCAATAAAAGTCAATCTAACCACCACCTCTTGACATTCAATGGTGTTACGATCACTGAATTCCCACAATCAACATCCTGGAGTTTACCATTGAGCAGAAATTCAACTGTACTCACCACATAAACATAGTGGCTATAAGAATAGGTTTGTTCATCTGTTTATGCTAGGAATACTGCGGCAAGTAACTCACCTCCTAAATCCCCAAAGCTTGTGCACCATCTACAAGGCACATATATGGAATGTGATGGAATGCCCCTGACTTGCCTGGATGGGTGCAGCTTCAACAACATTCAAGAAGCTTGACACCATCCAGGACAAAGCAGCCCATTTGATTGGCATCACATCCACAGCATCCACTCCCTCCACCACCGATACTCAGTAGCAGCAGTGTGTATTATCTACAAGGTGCACTGCAGAAATTCACCGAATTCACCTTCAGACAGCATCTTCCAAACCCATAACAACTTCCGTCTAGAAGGACAAGGGCAGCAGATATATGGGAACACCACCACCTGCAAGTTCCTCTCCAAGCTATTCACCATCCTAACGTGGAAATATATCGCTGTTCCTTCACTGTCGCTGGGTCAAAATCCTGGAATTCCCTCCCTAATGGCATTGTGCGTCAACGCACAGCAGGAGGACTGCAGCTGTTCAAGGAGGCAGCTCACCACTACCTTCTCAAGGGCAACTAGGGATGGCAAGAAATGCTGGCCAGCCGGTGATGCCCACATCCCACAAATGAATAAAAAATGTCAGTTAAAGTGGAAGGAAAACCTTTGATAGGGCCCATTAGCTACAATAGTTCATTAAAATCATTGTGGTGTGCAGTACAGTAATGGTCAAAAAAAAATCTGTCAGAAGTATATGGGACATTTAAATCAATGGAGAATGAGTTGTATTATTGTACAGATCTCAAAAAGTCATTATACCTTTAAGACATAGTTGGGATTATGACACGTGATGCTATAAAATGTCCCTTTCTTATTTCCAGTGTCAGTTAAACAATGTAATGTATCAGTAACATAATTAAGCAGAGAGAACAGACTATGTGCAAATTTGTGAAATTGTATCAATGTACATAGTTAAATTTGTTAATAAACTTTAGGACATATGTCTCAACATGAGTCCAGTCCTTGTGGTATGTGTTACATGGGGCTAACATATCAGGAAGGACTCAGGCTGTGCCATTCTGATAATGCTGTATTACCCTCAGGACGTCACACCATACATTAAGTCTGGTCAAAATCTCTGCTGGTCGGGGAAAGAACTTTAAGTCTTGTCTTGGATACACTTTTTTGGTTTTATATCAAAAAGTATGTTGGACTTGTAGTCGTTATTGGAGCCACAAACAAAGCCATTCAGTGAAAATGGCTGGTCAAAGTTTGCATTTGCTCATTTCAACACAAGAAGAATGAGGTAAACTGGCTTTGAGGGATAGTTGACAGTCAGATGGCTCAAAAATGCTCTGGCATTTATATGAAGAGCTCTTTGCCAGACAGCAGCTGTAAGCAATGAACTCCATGCTGTTAAAATTTACTTAGAACATGTACAGAGATTGCTGTCCAGCAATTGTCTGAGGCAGGCCTCATTAATATAAAAAGACAGGCAGTGAAGGTTACTGTGGGGATTTAGTCATGTGATTGAAACCTTGAGTAGAAGAAAATGTTGATGTGGCCCATGCGCAATTAGGTACTTTATCCCAGCACCTTATAGGAAACCCTGGGATAATGTTTGTACTGCTGTAAAATAGCACTCCTCCCCAACATCCGTCAACTGCACCCCATCCCAGGCTCACCTTCCTTCATTATGAGGTAAGTTACAGTTGATGGGGCCAAAGTCACCTCTGTCTTCTTAAAACAATCCACCTTGTCTTTGCTTGCACCATTCTGCCATGTGCAAGGTTACAAATCTAAACCTATACCCATCTCATAGGCTGTAACTCAGTATTGTTCATGTTGTAATCACAAAATGTACAGAGTTTAATTTCTGCCTTTTTTCTTAACACAATGGAGGTTATCGATTTAACACACTTAAAACCAAAGGATGGAATTTTCAAAATATTTGGGCCATAAACGAAGTGATCATTAATATTTAATGGCATTGCAATGTAATTGTGACCGTAAACTGTTTGATTTATGTAAGCAAAGGAGAGTAGATGCTTTAGAAACCTGCTGGGACTAAACATGCCACTCTTGTTGCCATGGTTATGAAATCCCATGGCAGTGAGTGAAGTTTGTAGAACCCTTGGCTGTAATTCTCTCTGACAGAATAATTGACATTTGCTGAAGGTTGAAAGGCTGGCTGTTGAGTGCGTGGAACAAGATCATTAAAAGCCACTCAGTTCCATATGTGTCTAAAGCAACCCGAAGAGATCCTGGGGCCTTAATCAGGGATAGATTAAAATTGGTTCAAAATGGAGGAAAAGCTAATCATTGAACCTTAACCAAAAGAAGGACTCTTCACATCAGAAATTGGCTGACGTTTGCTAAATGAGCCCTGCTCGTGATCTTCATCAGCCTGCAGGCAGAAATGATGTGATATGGGGGAGGGCAGGCACTCCATTTAAACTGCTGTTGAAATGATTCCATTACATGAGGGGGGAAGGTAAAGCATGTTGTTTTAATGTTGCAAGATAGAAGCTTCTGAAGCAAGCTTCAATCAAAATGTCTGTTTTTGCATCTGAAGTGATAGGTAGACAGTCAGAATTACACAGCTTGTCCTTCCCAGAGAATCACCAGTCATCCTTTATGAAGGACCTTTTTGCATACAGGCTTGTTAAACCTTCTTTTCTTCAATTCCTTTTTTGTTTTAATTTCCTCTCCCGAAGATGCAGGCTGTGGCTTTCTGTTTCTGTGCTTGCTCAACCACTGCGTTTTTTTAAAATTAGTTAATGGGATGTGGGCATCACTGGCGGGGCCAGCATTCATTGCCCATTCCCTAATTGCCCAGAGGGCAGTAATGAGTCAACCACATTGCAGTGGATGTGGAGCCACATGTAGGCCAGACTAAGTAAGGATGGCAGATTTTCTTCCTGCGAGGAAGAACATGAATGGGTTTTAGTAGGTTGTATCATAATTGTTGATATTAAACAAACAAATTTAATTCCAGATTTTTAAAAAAATTGCATTCAAATTTCACCATGTGCCTTGGTGGAATGTAAACCAATTCCCCCAGGTAATTGGCATTGGGTTCTGCTTACAAAATGACTATTGATAAAGTAAGGCAAAGAGACTAAATTTAATGACAGAGCTAACTGAATTGGAAGGGCTTTTGCTGCACAATTGTGGTGTCCCTATCTTTGATCCGGTGCTCTAGGTTCAAGCCTAACCTATCCCAGATGTGTGTCATAACATGTCCAAAGAGGTTCCTTAAAAGTAACTATAAATGAGTCAGAAGCAGTTCGGGTATGCAGAGCATTGGTAAGACTGCATCTAGAGTACTGTATACAGTACTAATGTTCTTTTTAAAGGAAATATGTAGAAACAGTTCAGAGAAGATTTATTTGACTAATCCCTGGAGTGGATGGGTTGTCTTATGATGAAAGCTAGGTTTGTATCTGTTCGAGTTTGGAGAACAAGAGGTAACTCCATTGAAACATAAGATCCAGAAGGGCCTTGACAGGATGGATGCGGAATGGCTGTTCCCCCATGTGGAAGGATCTCGAATTGGGGTCACCAGAAATAAGGAGAAAATTTACTCACTGAGGGTCTTATGTCCTTGAAACTCTTCTTCAAAAGGTATTGGAAGCAGAGTGCTTGATTATTTTTAAGGCTCTGGTAGATAAATTATTGAAAGGGAAGTGGATGAAAGATTAGAGATAGTGGGAACTGCAGATGCTGGAGAATCTGAGATAACAAGGTGTAGAGCTGGATGAACACAGCAGGCCAAGCAGCATCAGAGGAGCACAAACAAGGGTCTAGGCCCGAAACTTCAGCCTTCCTGCTCCTCTGATGCTGCTTGGCCTGCTGTGTTCATCCAGCTCTACACCTTGTTATCCTGGATGAAAGATTATTTGGGGTGGGCAGGAATGTGGAGGAAGCAAATCAGCTGTGACCTTACTGACCAGTTGTTCGTGTTCAAGGACCTGAGTGGACTTCTGCTTCTAATTTCTACATTTGTATAAATTCCCAGTTGCTGATTCTCTCAGGAACATGATTCCATAGGCACTGACTAGCCTGCAGTACCTACCTTGCCAGATGGATTACTCAATCTTAGGGCATTATAGCTGAGGCTAAAGCTATCTTACCCAATTCCCAATTGCACAGAGATGGCACAAGCTAATGACCAGAAGTAGGAATCCTGGCTATGGTTACCTCTTCCCAATCTAGTAAATGACGTTGGTGCTGCCAGAACTGCTGAGTTTCTCCCAGCAACCTCTGTTTGTGTTTATTGGATGGAAGTAGTCAGCAATGTGTGCTGATTTGTCAAGGCAACTAATCTTTGAACATCAGTTGAATGACCTACAGCATTTTTATCATTGGTATTTGCCTTTGATAAAAGTTCTTCTAGAGTCTGCATGTCATAGATAACATTGTAGTTACTGGAGATAAATTTACAAGAGGGAAATTGCCCTGGATATACACAGCACTTTTCACAACATCAGGATGCCCCAAAGCACTTTACAAGCTATGAAGTACTTTTGAACAACATTCCCTCTAAGCTGTGTGGCAGCGTGCATGTGCAGCTGCTCTGATGTTCCATGCATGGCTATTGGCATCAGCCCACCACTCACAGCACTGACTTCCAGTTCCAGAAGTCACTGCTGTGCACAGATCTCCAGAGTCCTGTGCAGCCAGAAAGAAAATTAGAAGGAACGCTGTTTTTGAAGTGTAATCATTGTTGTAATGTAAGAAACAAATTTCCCATATAACACACGGGGAGATCCCACAAACAGCAGTGACCAACTAATAATGCTGATTGCAGTATCAACCATTTTACAGTTGTACACAAAATCAAAATTTATTCACTTGTGTTTAACCAAAGCAGAGAATGTTTGATGCAATCTCAACATTTTCTGAATCTTCATTAAATTTCTTTTGTTTACTAATGTTTAACTGGTATTAAATTCATCAACAAATTAGCATTCTACTGAACTAATCAGGATGCAGTAAGCCTTGGAAATTGTTGCAGGGCTCCGGTTGTTCCTTTTAAAATTCTGAACACAAAATGCGAGTTGCCATTCTCCCTTTTCCTTTTAAATCGCCCTTTTAATATCCTCCCTTCCCCTGGTGTGACCAATAACCATGCACAGATATAAAAGCAAAATATTGCAGATGCCGGGAACCTGAAACAAACACAGAGAATGACTGTAGTTTCTCCAGCAATGTCAAGAAATTTGCATGGCCTGTATTAATTTATGCTTCAATAATAATTTAATCGGTAGATCATCTGTTGGCTCACCTGCCATTTAGCAATTCTGGAAAGACAATGGAGCCAGACTTGGGAATAAACAAACAAACCGTATTTCAGTAGATGTGTTTGAGGAGGTGCAAAAGAAAAATGAATTTATACTAAAAAGAGCTGGAAGTTCCCTGCTCCTCTCATCAGGAAGTGAGAAATGATCATTCAAAGAGAACTCAAAGATATCTACAGACCTCTCTACTGCTGAGGATGCAAGTCACCAAACAAAATCTATGCTCACAGGTTAAAAATCCAACTGAGAAAGGACTTTAAGGTCTTTTAAATTACATAATCTTTATTCTTCCTATCGGCACTAGACATGCTCCCTCTTTTTACCTGTGTTTTTGTGCGTGTCTAATACTATGTTCTAATTTTTTTTTCTTGGGGTTAGAAGGTAATAAAATTCCTCTTCCTTTCACTCAGCTCCCTTAATTTTGATCTAGTTAGCTGCATCTTTATTTTGTGTTTGCTGAGTGTTTAAAAAAATTTTGTTGCGACAGACGTAAAAAAGATGGCAGCCAATCTACCCCACCTCACCTGGTAATGACAAAAGAATTTGGAGATTGAGGTTAATGATGTTTTACCCAGGGCAGGACAGTTGGAGGCAGGAGGTGATGTGCTGCAACCTCTGAAAATATTTTCAAGCATAATTAGTAATCCTAAGGTGTGTTTCAGGGATAATCTGTATGCCAATTTCCCTGCTTAGTGTCATTACCATAATTAGAATATGTACCAGGATCACTGATGGTGCCATTTGAATGCCTACCTGAAGTCAATGTGTGGTCTTTGCAGCCAATGGGGCCCATGGTTCTGGGCCAGTTCATGAAACAATATATTTGAAAAGGGTACGGTCCTCAGTCCATCATTTATGAAAAATCAATTGCACCAGTGAAACTGGCCATTTAATATTGACTCCCTGGTCAAGAAATGCCAGGACACAATTTTCTTTGGTGCCAGTCTCTGGGACTGTTTCATGTAATAAAACCATGACTCAGGGGGCTGCAGTCCTGTGTCTCAGTCAGAACATTGTGAATTTAAATTCACTCCACTACTGAGACCACTACTTGGCTGCTTCAGTGCAGTAGTGAGGGAGTGCTGCATGACCTGAGGTGTTGTCTTTTCAATGAGATTTTAATTCAGGCCCCACCTGTTCTCTCAAGTAAAAGTAAAAGATCCCAAAGCATTGGTTTTTGAAGAATATTAGGAGGCCTCTATTATCCCAGCTAACGGAGTCATAGAGATGTACAGCACGGAAACAGACCCTTTGGTCCAACTCGTCCATTCCAACTAGTTCCTAAATTAATCTAGTCGCATTTGCCAGCATTTGGCCCATGTCCCTCTAAACCCATCTTATTCATCTACCCATCTAGATGCCTTTTAAATGTTGTAATTATACCAGCTGCCACTCCTTCCTTTGGCAGCTCATTTCATACACACCTTTATCCCAGTTGCCCCTTTATCCCTCAGGACTCATCCCTCAATCAATATCCCTAAAACAAACTGGTTATTATTACATGGTCATTTGTGGGAGCTTGCTGTGTAAAAAGTAACTATTGTGTCTTTCCTACTTCACTCCAAAAATACTTCTTTTTGATTTGAGATGTCCTATGTTTCTGAAAGATGATACAAAAGCAATCCTTTCTGTTTACCCATGGCAGCGTGTCCTGTCTCATCTTGTTATGGTTTGTTTTTGGGTGGATAATTTGTCCGTTGTGGATTCTAATGGAAGATGCTAAACTAACGAATGTGTTAGAGGAACACATTATCTGTTCAGTCCTCACCAACAATGATTTCAGCTGTACAAATTTATGAAGAGAAATGATTAATTTTAACAAAATACCAGGGTCAATCTTACACAATCAATCTTCCCTTGATCAGCAATACTAACAGTTCCTAATGACTCAAGGCATTACAGGCCAGAGATTCTGTTGTTAAAATTAATGACCCTTGCTCCTGGAACTGGATATAGCTGTAAGAGCGTCTGTTAAGTTGGACCCTTAATTCTGTTGTGGAGCATGAAACTGATATTAGATAGAAGCCCCTGCCCACTAATACAAATGGAGCGAATGACTAATGAAGCTATTAAATCTTCCTGCAAAAGATTGTGATGGGATTATTGTTTTTCTGGTTAGCAGATCTCACTTCCAGCAATATATTAGAGAGTGCGAGGATCCATTGAAATTGAAATATTTTCTCCTTTATTATGGAATGATACAGTGCGAAATGAGACCACTCTGCCCATCATATCTGTTCTGACTGAAAGTTATCCAGTCAGTGCAGTGGGTGCTGTTTTACTTCTGATGCAGAAGCTGCGGTTTTGAGTCTTGCACTAGGACTTGCAGGCTGTGGAAGGTGCATTTGTGGTGTGTTCAAACAGGTTGATTATCAGCCTGCAAATCCTTCTGATATACCCAATGCAGGTGGTATAAGTAGAAGAGTCTTCCGATCTGTCACAGCCCCATGTGTGGCAGCTGTAGTTAAAAGTTCTTATGAAAGTTCTTGCTTCAGGCTGTGGTTTGAGGTAGCACCAGAAGAAGTCGCACTGCCCAGCTCTTTATTTGGAGAGAATGTTGCAAACTAGATTTCTTAATGAGGTTGTCTTAAAGTAGTTTAGAGCTTCACAGCATGAGGAACTAAGCAGAGAAGATTACAGATGGCAGGAAACTGCAGAATGGAAGGACAACATGTGAAGAAAACTGAAACCTCATGACCTCAGTTGACACCATATTGGCATTTGATCATTTCAAACGCCTCAGTTGTAGTGTTAAAGTTTGAAGGGGTTGATGTCAGAAACTGTGTGAGAGTAGCACCTCCCATAATGATGATGTCAGAGGTCACATAACTAGGAATTTCGACAGAGTTTGACCCTGGCTTCGGTAAATTTAGACCTAGTTTCCTAAATTTGTACATAGTTCCTTAATATAAAATAAACTAGTTATTGTTTGAACATATAAAGCTACGTTAACCCACATACAACATTCAATCTGTTTAAATACCCAAAAATGAAGAAAGGCCCGTCATTGCAGTTTATCCATCCTTCCCAAATGTATCAATGTGCTTCAAATGTTACTGTTGCTATGTTAGTTATTGCATAACTGGGTGGATTGGCCATGCTAAATTGTCCATAGTGTCCAGGGATGTATAGAATGTTTAATAATATATGTATAACGTATATATGAAAAGCATGGCTCACTCAAGGACAAAGGAAGGAATCTATGTGTGGAGCCAGAAGAGGTAAGTGAGGTCCGAAATGAATATTTTGTGTCAGTATTCACCAAAGAGAAGGAATTGATGGAGAATGATCTTAGTGAAGCAAGTGTTGAGTTTCTAAGCCAAGTTGCTAATTAAAAAGGAAGAGGTTCTGTGCATCTTAAAAAAGTATTAAGATAGATAAGTCCCCGGCTCCTGATGGGATCTATCCCAGAATATTGAGGGAAGCAAGAGAACAAATTGCTGGAGCATTGACAGACATCTTTGTATTCTCTTTGACCACAGGTGTGGTGCCAGAGGACTGGAGAATACCCGATATTGTCCCATTGTTTAAGAAGGGTATCAGGGATAATCCTGGAAATTATAGGCCAGTGAATTTCACATTGGTGGTCGGGAAATTATTGGAAAAGATTCTCAAGGACAAGATCTATAAACATTTAGAAGCAAATGGACTTCTTAGTGATAGACAGCATGGTTTTGTGCAGGAGAGGTTGTGCCTCACTAAACTGATCGAGTTTTTTGAGGAGGAGACAAAGATGATTGATGAGGGAAAAACGGTTCATGTTGTCTATATGGAGCCTTTGACAAGGTTCCTCGTGGCAGACTGGTACAAAAGGTGATGGTATAAGGGTGAGCTGGCAAGATGGATACAGAACTGGCTTAGTCATAGGAGACAGAGGGTAACAGTGGAAGGATGCTTTTCAGATTAGACGGTTGTGATTAGTGGTGTTTTACAGTGATCAGTGTTGGGACCTCTACTGTTCATGATCTAAACAAATGATTTGGAGGAAAACGTAGCTGGTCTAATTAATAAGTTTGCGGATGATACAAATATTGATGGAGTTGCGGATAGTGAGGGGGACTGTCAGAGGATACAGTATGACATACATCAGTTGGAGGCATGGGCAGAAAAATGACAGATAGAGTTTAATCCAGACAAATGCGAGGTGGGTTTGGAAGGCCAAGTACAGGTGGAAATTATACAGTGAATGGCAGAACCCTTATACAGACAGATTCTAGTGTGCAGGTCGATAGATCACTGAAGGTAGCAGTGCAGGTAGATAAGGTAGTAAAAAGGCTAATGGCATGTTTGCCTTTATTGGAAGGGGCATTGAATACAAGGATAGACCAGTTATGCACTTGGAATATTGCGTACAGTTCTGGTCACCACACCACCAGAAGGATGTGGATGCTTTGGAGAGAGTACAGAAAATGTTTATCAGGATTTTGCTTGGTATGGGGGCTTTTAGCTATGAAGAAAAGTTGGATAAACTGGGTTTGTTTTCAATGGAATGCAGGAGGTTGAGGGGTGACCTGATAGAAGTTTATAAGATTGCGAACGGCATGGATAGAGTGGAAAGTATGAGGCTTTTTTCCAGGGTGGAGGGGTCAATTACTAGGGGACACAGGTTCAAGGTGTGAGGGGACAAGTTTAAAAGAAATGAGTGAGGCAAGTTTTTCACAAAGGGTAGTGAGTGCCTGGAACACACTGCCAGAGGAGGTGGTGGAAGCAGACACAGTAGCAGCATTCAAAAAGCACCTGGATGAATACACGGATAGGAAGGGAATAGAGGGATACGGATCCTGTAAATGAAGACAGTTTTAGTATGGAAGGTCAAAAAGTGTCAGCGCAAGTTTGGAGGGCCAAAGGGCGTGTTCCTGTGCTGTATTGTTCTTTGTTCCTTGTATGTGCAGGCTAGGTGGATTAGCCATGGGAAATGCAGGGTTATGGGGACTGGGGGACAGGGGTGGAGGCTGGGATTAGGTGGGATGGTTTTTGGAGGGTTGTTGCAGAGTCGCTGAGCTGACTGGCCTCTTTGAGCACTGTTGGGATTCTGTGATTTTATGATTTGTGCACCTCAAAGATTCCATTAAATAGATTGAGATAGAACACTGGTTAATCAATTCTTGATGCTGGTTATTGAAATTGTGATATGGCCACTCCTGATATGTCCTCATTATTTGCCATCTCTATCAGTCTGTAGAACTGAATAAGAGTTGTTTGAGGTACTACACTGTCACCAATCTTCCTTTATCTTGCTGGTGATTAGTGGCAGAAGATACACCAGCATGGAGTGAATGTAGAAGAGGCTTGGTTCTTAGATAACATGAAGGTTTATTGAATGAAAGATATATAATTACAACTACATTTTGTCAGGAATAATTAAGAAGATCTTAAGGAATTGGGACAGATCCAGCTACTCCCTCCAAAGAACTCCTTCTCTGCACTCCCAGGCTGTGTGTAATATCTACAGTGTAAGGTGAATTTTAATCCCTTCACAAATACAGGTAAATTGGTATGATTGAATTGCCACTACAGAAACATAGCTGCATGGTGATCAGAACTGGGAATTGAATCAAGGATATTCAACTCCTAGGAAGGATAGACAGGAAGGAAAAGGATAAAAGCAAAATACTGCGGATGCTGGAAATCAGAGACAAAGCCAGGGAATGCTGGAGGAACTCAGCAGGTCTGACAGCATCTATGGAGAGAGAAATGGAGTTGACGTTTCTAGTCTGGTATGACTCTTCATCAGAACTGAAGAAGGTTGGAAAATGGGGAGAGGATGTAAGGAAAATGGACAACAGACATCTTATGGTCAGTTTCTAAAGAAGTGGAATTCAGCATTGGTCCTGGAAGCTGTGAAGTACCTAAGTGGCAAGTTTCTCCACCTGTCTCAGCACATATAGGTGAGACATGGCACAATATTGACCTAATTGTCCATGACAAACTTATTACTGCAACAAATCATCTTGAAAAAACAATTATTATATCATTAACCAGCATAGTGAAAGATTAAATTACATTTGCAACTGGAGAGAGTACTTTAAAGAGAAATGACTTGCTGCAGCTACCGTCAGCATCCGTCTCATTTCATTTCATTCACCTGAATGGAATGATTCCACTCACTAAACTAGATTTATGATATCCAAAATGTACTTCTTTACCTGTCATTGCAGCTCCCAGTTTCCCCTTTCTTTTCCAAAAGGCCACTGCTTTTGCTGTTTCACATTTCCACAAATAACTCTAGTATTAAATTGTTCTTTTTCACTTCCATGCCAAAGGAATGATTGTCAGGAAGCTATTGGACAACAGAAGGCATTATTGCTTTGTCCTTCTGTGAGAACATCATCTTTCCTTGGTGTAGTGACTTTAAAGCAGCAAAACGTCCTGCAGAGGCAAACAGAATCTGATATTGAGCCACATAAGGAAATAACATGCAAAGTATTCAGCGATTGTGAGCACAGTGTTAATATTCAATGGGAGACAGGGCTGACATCAGCAAACGTGGAAGAGATGAATAATCAAATGTTAGTCTTTCTAATATTGTATTTAGTTAGAGTTGTATCATGGAAAGCTGTTTGCTGAAGGATAATACCACAGCCAAGTGACACTCAGTCTTACAGTTATTTACAAAGTGAAAGATTACAAATGTACACTTCCTAAACGGATATGGTTAGCTGAGTTGGCTGAACATTTGTGATGCAGAACAATGCAAACAACGTGGCTTCAGTTCTACACCAACTGAGGTAAACACAAAGGACTTGCCTTCTCAAACTCCCCGCTCACCTATGGAGTGGTGACCCTCAGGTTAAACCACCACCAGTTGTCTTTCTCCAATGAGAAAGCTGCCCTATGGTCCAACTGGACAATGGTGACTTTACCATTTACCTCTTACACCAGCTAAATATCCCACAACGTAGTATCTTCCTATATGTGCTTAAGCAAAACTCCACTTACCCTCCACCTGTACCACAATGAATACCAAGTAAAAGTGGGCTTCCTCCTTATTCTGGAAGTCCTGAAATAGGAGTAACACCTTAAAGTTGTGTTAGGTAAATTTTTTAAACCTACAGAGGATTGCAATTATTTAGCCTTGAGATTCCTTTTAATCATTGCTACAGCATGGATTCTGGATCATTCCTAGGAGACAGATTGACTGATTGTTTTGTCTGATTATTTGCGAATTGATTTAATTTTGAAATTTGCACACAGAGAACAGGACAGGAGGGGGAGGGAAAACGTAGACAGAATTAGAAAAATTGGATGAAGACATGTGAAACCAAATCTGGTCAATGCTCAGAATATTTCACAGAAAACAAATTCCTGTTAAATATTCAAATGGATTCATGGACAATCAATTGGGGCAAGGTTGGGGGTGGTATTAACCTGTCATTTATTCGAACACTTCAATTACGGTTTGTATCAGGTTGCGTCCCAATGCAATTTGTCAGAGAAGTATATACCAGTTAAGAGGGAGACTGCAACCTTGGGGAACAGAAAGCTCAGTAGACATGGAATTGCTGTTTTCTGGATTGAATTGAACCAGAGCTGTAGAAAGGTTAATAAGGTATATCAATAAAATCCAACATGTTTGTCCAGCTTAAACTTGATAAATAGGTGATAGAAGACAGAGGTGAATTTCAGCACACTTCTCTAGAGCATGATTGAAACTATATATTTTTCTGCTATTTTCTGGTTAGGCAGAAGTTGTTTCTCCGAGTTCTCTGTCATGGAATCACTTCTGAGTTCCTTTGTACTTTTTGACCCTTCTTGCAAGCTTTTTCTGGAGCCCCCTTTTTTTTTAAAATAACCAATAAAGTGGTCTTGTGACTTGCACTCTTGAGTTTTCTCCCTTTAAAGAAATAATTTGTATTCCTATAGTGACCTACACAACCTGAGGGTATCCCAAAAGCCAGTAAAAGAAACACTGATAGTTGGAAATGAATGACGTAGTTGCACTGGAGCTCTGTTTTGAGGCAGGCTTCATTTGCCAGCACCACACGACATGTGCACTATGCCCTGTGAATGCATGCATGCATTTTAACAGATGGTGGCCGTTAACGAAGATGGACTGGCAGAGGGGGGAGAGATCAGGCTGGGGGGTGGTGTGGGATATTGGGTGGGGGGGGGGGGGGGAGCGTGGTGATGTCCGCCTGGGATGTGGAAGAGATCTATCTGATTTCCATTTCAGTATCCTGCCTATTCTGTACGCATATGCAGTGCGGTCGTTATGCATGACAATGCCATACAGTGTCTCAAACTGTTTCTGAGTTGAGTGCACACGTACAATTATCCCATGGTTTCAGTGTCATTAGACACTGCCTTTGAGCTATACAAGACAAGTCATTCACCAGTTATACTGGGATTTCCTTCTGGGATCACTGTGATACCAATGAAATATTATTCTAATATGGGGATAGATCAGCTATTTTGTTTACTCAGCAAGATCCCTCAAACATCCCTTAGATAAATGACCTAACAATCTACTTTTTTTGTGATGCTACTTGAAAAATAAACATTAGCCAAGATTCTCCCCCCAGCCCATTCCTCTTTGAAATAATTCCACAAGGTCTTTTATACCCACCTGAGGGAGAAGGTGAGGCCTCGGGTTTAATGTCTCAGCTGAAGTACAGCACTTGAGGCGCACTTACAATAACAGACTGAGAATGATCTGTTGCAATGGATAGAAGTGAGGACTTTCTGACTCTGAACAGCATGAGGAGGGTGACTAGCAACATTTTTTTTATTATCCTTCTTCCTACATGCACCTGGTTGCTACTATTCCTGGCACAAACCAGGACCAGATTCCTCCTATTTCTGACAAGGTCAACTACTGGAAAGTTATTCATTTCATTGCCAAGGTTCCCAAGATTTGGAATGAAATTCTCAATGGGCATCCACCTGTGTGCCATTATCACGGGAAGGAACAGGACAGAACAGAACGGCAAGGTCCATTAGAAAATATTAGTTACCTATTTGCTAAGTCATAGTGTGTAAAGCCTTGAGTTTAAGCCCCTTCAACCAATACATATTAAGGGTAGGTTGCATGTATTTATTTAAGGGGGTCAAGTGGAACCAAAAATACTAATGGAATTTTTTTTAAAGTGTTTCATGTGCAGCATTTATTCTCTACTGTTAATTGCCCTTGAGAATGTGACGGTGGTGCGTTGCTTTCTTGAACTGTTATAGGCCATGTGGTGTAGGGACATATACCTAAAAGATAGTGACTTGCAGACATTTGACCCAATGTTGATGAAGGGACAGTGAATCAAATCATCACGGTGTGAGAACCTTCAAGTGGCATGTTTCCATGCAACTGGGGCCCTTGTTTCTCTGGGCGGTAGAGGTTGTGGGTTTGGAAGACACTATCAAAGAAGCCAGGGCAAACTGCTGCAGTGCATCATGCTCATCCCTACCTCACAGCTGTTGGAATTCAAAGGTGAGAAAGTGTTGCACAGAGACAGACCACATCTGGAATGCTGCATTCAACGGCAGATTCCAAACTTTGGGAAAGATATTTTGACCTTGGAAGCCATAAAGTGCAGAATTCACCAGAGCCTGAAGTATTAAATTACAAGGGCAATTCACATCAATTTGTTTGTGTTCTCTTGAGTTTAGAAAGCTGAATGGAATCGAGGTGTTTTAAATAATAAAAGATATTAGATACAGAGAAAACTGTCCTTTAGTGGGGCAATAGACAACAAGAAAACATAGTTTCCCCCTCCCTGGAGGTGAGTATGAAGGTGGCAAGAAGGGCAAATAATTGGACAAGATTGTCTTTGGAGAGATACTTAGCCACTTCTTACTATCTCAGTAGTTAAGTGCTGGCTGAGCAGGCCCAATGGTAACCTTCTCAACTCACCAGCAACAAAGGCCCTGAACCAGTCAATTTATGGCCATCTCAACACCTCATCTAGCCACTGGCCTTGCACGATTGGCAAGTGAGAAAGGTGGCTGTTTACCCAAAGAATTCAGGACGACCTAACTGTCAAGTTGATGGTGATGATGGGTGGGGAGGGTTGTTGCCCAAACTGGAGCCAATCAGGTGCAAGGAAGAGAGGGCTGAAAGCTATGCCCTGCCTTTACACCAGACCTGAAGAGCCCCCCTCTTCCTATGCTCTCCACCTCCAGAAGACCTGAAAGAAAGAGACTAATCTTCTGGCTGTTGGATTTACTCCAGAGGTGACTTCTAGGACCCAGGCTTCTGATTGACTGGAAGCTTCTGGAAAGGCGGGACTTCCATTTCTTGGCTTCCAATTTGCCGAGAAGCCACTGAACTTGCCCACCCCAAACTTAGGTCGTGAAAGAAAATGGAAAATTTTGGCCATTATTTTAAATTAGAGGTAGGGGATCTAGGAGTGACGTCAGAGAACATTTTCCACCCACACTAATATTGTCTTATTCCTGTTGCTATGCAAGAACATGCAGATGCCCAGGGTATTCAAAAAAGTAAAGGTTGAATGTTTTGTTTGTTAACCAGCCTGCCCTGGTGAGGTTATTGAACTTACTGATACCAACAGCTTTGGTTCAATTCCCAAACGAGCCGATGTTATTATGAAGTACTCTCCTTCTCAACTCCTCCCCTCACCCAAGGCATGGTCACCCTCAGTTAAACCACCACTAGTTGTCTCTCTCTCTCTGAGAGAGGAGCCGTATCGTCCTCTCGGACTATGGCAACTTTACCTTAATCTTTACTAAACGTATTGCATCAATAGTCTGCAGTACTAATGATGAAAGAGCTGCATTTATGTCGTGGTCCCATCCAAATGGATGGCACAAGTGTGCTTCCTGGCAGGTTACCCAGGGGACTGCGTCTCCTTAGCTCTGTCTCCTCAATAAGGACTTGTAAATCCAATTAAAGTTCTGGGCTGTTTCTCCATGTGTGAGCCATAAATCTGAAAGTTGTCTACAAAATGATCTTGGCTGTTAATTTTGACAAGAGACACAAGGTTTTTCGTAAAATTTACATTCAGGTGAATGGGAACTGGATATTGGATGTGGTCTCCTGTTGATTGTAAATGCAAATCCATGTATTTTACATCCCTAGTCAAGAAGAATTTCATCCCTTTACCATTCATTTCTCCATAGAGGAACATTTTGTATCTGTTGCACCTTTTGTAATTTACAATTTCAAATTTTTTCTCTTGGACAGTGTACTTAACATGGAATGCATTTTGTAAATATTAAGTCTATAAGATTAAGATGTAGGAATTAGCAGAATTAAGTCATTTGACCATCTAGAGTGCCTAGCCTTTCAATCATGGTTAATATATTCTCAACCCCATTCTCCTGCCTTCTCCCTGTAACCCTTAGTCCCCTTACCAATCAACAACCTATCTACCTCTGTCTTAAAAACATTTAATGACTTGACCTCCACAGCTCTCTGTGGCAATGTGTTCCACAGATTCACCACCCTCTGGCTGGAGAAATTCCTCCTCATCAGTTCTAACGGGTTGTCCCTTCACTCTGAGGCTGTACCCTCGGCACTTAGTCTCTCCTACAGTGAAAACATCTGTCACACCCACATTATCCAGGCCTTTTTAGTATCCTGTAAGTTTCAATCAAATTCATTTCATCCTCCATCCAGTACATCCCAAAGTCCTCAACCGCTTCTCATAAGACAATCCCTTCATCATTTTTGTAAACTTGTAAATCTTGTAAACTATTACAATCTTACATTGCCAAAGATACTGTATTGGGGCATATTGATTTTTTTCTTGCAAATTCTATAATATTTGAATCAAATATATTGCATTTTGTTGCAAATTTTATGAACAGAGTATATTTTTGGTAAAAAAAGAATTTCATCCCGTTCTGCCATTTTAATGCACAGTAAATTCATGCTTCATAAGCCCATACAATTAAGGCTTTCAGTGACAGCTGTGATTAGTGTTTGAATACAGGTCCAGTAAATCACAAAGCAATATTCCAATCTATTGAGTCATCATTTGGAAAAATGCACCATTTGCAATCTCCATGAAACCTTTCATAGTTTGCTGGATGGCCTTTGTTTTTCCATATCTGTTGGCCGGCTTTTCTCTTGCTTTAACAATCAATAAAATCCAATGTAGCAGAACCTAAATTATAGCTTCTGTATAAATCGGGGTTTGTGGACATCTTGTGGCCTGACCTGTCAAGAATGCTCCAGTTGCACATTACAGGCCTCCAGGTTTAATGATGAACTCTTTAAAAGATTGTGTGTTACCATTCTCAAGAGCCAGCAAAATCAAAATGAATAATTTCGCAGAACTAATTGCCACTTATTCCAATCTGGACACTGATTGCATATATTGTGTTAACAAGGTTGACAGGAGCATGTAGGTATGTGTAATTTGATTATTCTGCAGTGCAACATTTAAAACCTTCTTTAAGCTGTAAATTTTGAGAACACAGGACTGATACAATTGTGATACTTTCCTTTCAAAGGTTTCAAATGACTGAGGGGTGGATTCTAATCTAATGTAAACCCACTTTGCACTGCAGTATGAATGAATAGCGTCCACTATAAGCGACTCGTTTTGTATTGTACTTCAAGCTGCGAATGTAGCAGCCATTGTGGAAATTGCTGTGAGCACTGTCACCTTTGATCTCTGAGCTTTGCATTCAAATCCAATCAGGTGTTGAAGGGTGATCTTATAGAAGTTTATAAAATCATGAGGAGCATGGATAGGATGAATAGTCAAGGTCTTTTCCCAGGGTAGGGGAATCCAAAACTAGAGGGCATAAATTGAAGGTGAGGCGGAAAAGATTTAAAAGGAACCTAAGGGGCAACTGTTTCACGCGGAGGGTGGTGTGTGTATGGAATGAGCTGCCAGAAGAAGTGGTGGAGATGGGTACAATTACAATATTTAAAAGACATCTGGATGGGTAGATGAATAGGAAAGGTTTAGAGGGATGTGGGCCAAATGCTGGCAAATGGGACTAGATTAATTTAGGAAATCTGGTCGGAATGGACAAATTGGACCAAAGAGTCTGTTTCTGTGCTGTATAGCTCTCTGACTCTATAACAATCTAAACTGATATGACCCAAAAAAATTTCTCTGTGTGCCACTTCTCATTATCCTTTGTGAAATGTCTCAGACTCTAGTGAGAATGAGTCCTAACTTGCCACTCTGAACAACAGCAATTTATATGTCCATGTTTCTCATAGAAAGATCAGTGTATGGTGAGAAATGGAGGAAAATGGTGTTGGGTACAGTAAGATGAACTATATTCAATATGACAGCGAATAGAGAATCCCTCCTTAAATTTTGTTATTCCTGTTCCCAAATTGTTGTGGAGGTGACACAAGGTTTATAATGCAAAAACCTGTTTGCTGGAGTAAACCAATAACAAAATTGTATGATCAATGGACTTTACAAACATTTACAAATAAGATGAAACAGTTTGTCTCTCCCAGTGTGATCTGAGCAGGAGCACTTTGTTTAAAAAAAAATGCCTCAGCATTTAATTGCACAGTGTTCAATCAAATATTCATCAATAGTTGCTCCTTGGAACAAATCTCTAGCTGTAACAACAGCTTCAAGATAACAGAGACTAATGCTTGTTATTGATTTATGTAGAATCTCTACAGTGTGAAAGCAGACCATTTGGCCCATTAAGTCTAACTGACCCTGCAATGAGCATCCTACCCCAGCCACCCTGTATTTCCAATGGCTAGCCCAACTAGCCTGCACACCATTGGCAATTTAGCATGGCCAATCCACCTTAACCTGCACACCTTTTGACTGCAGGAGGAAACCAGAGCACCCGGAGGAAACCCAAACAGATACAGGGAGAACATGCAAACTCCACACAGACAGTTGCCCAGGGCTGGAATCGAACCCAGATCCCTTGCAATGTGAGGCAGTAGTGCTGACTAGTGAGCCACCTTGACCCCTGACACCAGAAGAGTGAGGCATAAACTGGTGCTTTCCAGTATTCCAGAAAAATGGCTTCCAAATTTGGGAGGGGAGTTAGGTGTTGCAGTGCAGAGTGGGAGAACTGTGGCTATTTTAATTGACTTGTTTGTACATGTGATGACACACATCTGGGGTAAAAAAATTACCAAAGGGCTGCTCTGTCATTAGAGAGAGATAACTAACTGGTTGCAGTTTAACCTGAAGGTTATCATGCCTCAGGCAAGGGACAAGGTTGAGAAGGAGAGCCTTGCACACTAGGTGGATGAATTGAACACACACTGTTGGCATCACTCTGCATTGCTAAACCAGCCATCCAGCCAGCTGAGCGAACTGACCCCCATCTGGGATAGGTGGGACTTGAACCCAGACCTTCTCACCCATGAAAAGGTGCACTACCAGTACTGTAAGATTAGTGATGGAGTGGTCTGAAATTTGGATCTTTGATAGAATGTCTTGCCTCTCAATTATTTCACGGTAGCTTTTGCAAGTAAATCTTGTTACTCATGATAAGAGCTTCATTATCTCAGTCATCTGTCCCTGTAGTTTTGCATGGCTTTAAGAATATAAGTGAACTGTTGGCAATAATCCTCAAGCTGAATTAACCACAGCTTAAGGCTAAGTATCATCCAACCAAACCATTTACTCATTTGAACAGATGAGAAAAAAATTGAAGAATGCTAAATGATACCAAGTACAATGAGAAAGAACCTGTGACAGATTAATTACTCTTTCTATTAACGTGTCCTAAAACTCTTTAAGTCTTTTCTATCATGGGTAATATGTCTTTAAAAAGAAAATAGTCTCCATTATTCTTTTACTTTCATTCAATCCTCAAAGACAGCCAAGTTGAATCCCAATGTTTTTCCAGTCTCCTGTTCTTTGTCTACCAAATGATTTTGGGAAATCAGATGAAACTTAACAGTTTCTATCCTGGAATACGATTAACCATGCTCAGTCCACAATACCGTAATAGGTTTTTACACAAGTGCAGTAAATGTGCATGGTACAATTAGTACATTAGTCATACCCGTCTGTGGAAGGCACAGATTCCTATTAAGAATTCCCATCAATCATTAATGGAAATAAGTTGCTTTGAACTCAGGATCAAACATCCCTTTCTTTTCTTAATTGCAAGTCTCCACCTGAACTCTAAATTGAAAATGATTCAACTCAATCCATACATTTGTGACAGGGCAAGTTGCACAATGGTGTCGATCGCGTGTAGCACAAATTGCCTGTGCTGTAACCTCTCCATTGTGGAATGGCATACTTCATTTTTCCTTGGGTGCAAATGTATTAGAAGGTCTTTTGTTAAGAGTGCAATAGATCCACTGCAGTACACAGTCAGCACCATTCTGTTATTGTAGGTACAGTTCAAACTTTCCATGTATCACACTGTTATATTTTTAAGATCTTAAATTACATAAAAATCACTATCTTTTTTCTTATGGTGATTCAAATGATGAGGAAGATTTTGGATCATTTGTGTTATTCAGTGTGCAGTCACTGTGGTAAATGTAAGAAACACAGAAAAAAATAGTGTACATGCAATAAAGCCTAACGAATGGCAATAAGATAACAAGGTGCCTTTAGTCATGTTGGTTAAATGATAAATATCAAGCCAATGCACAGAACTCCCTTACCCCTCTTCAAACAGTGTCAGGGGATCTATTCTATCCACCTCATGTGAAAGATGACCCCTCCTCACTAGGACACTGGAATGTTAGCCAACATCTGGCGCTCAAATTCTCTAGGGTGGGATTTGAAACCATGACCCTGTGATTCAGAGGCAAGAACGACACCATGGAGCGACAGTTGTGGGCTGTGGGGATGATGCTGTGGAGGAGTTGAATTATTTACAAGAAGCCTTCAGTGGGCACTGAGCATGGAGCGGATATGCAGGGAGTGTTGTTCATGTTGTGTTATAATCTTCGTTGGTGAGAGATGACCATGTCAGGAATTTTAAAAATAGCCTCAGTTCATTGGAGCGAATGCCAGTACAGTCACAAGGGGTCAGTCTTGCTTCGTGTCACTGTGGAGTCTAGTTATCCCCATCACAAATTGCTAAAAAAAAGAACCAAAATAAAAATAAGCCCATCAGCAACTTTAATTGGCATGATAAGGCACCAAAATGGTCGACCATTTATTTGACAATAGAAGGCTCTGTTGTGTGGCTCTCCTAGTTTGGAGATTGATGATCGGTGCCAAGGGGCTCTCAGAAGCTTGGAACAGCTGCTGCAAAGGTGCTGTGGGGAAAGGTCCTACAACCGTAGTAATACCAGGGGCTGGAGAGTGGGCCAAATCCCCCAGACTATATGTCTGACATATGGGTGTGTAATTATTAAAATGTAAATGCAGTAAGTATCGTATGGGAAGAAATTAATTTCGTTATTGCTTCATGAAATCATGACATGTCAGAATTGTTATGGTGCAGATACAGCACGTTCAGCCCATCGTACCTATACTGGTTGTTGTAAATCAGGAACAAAAACGGAAGTTGCTGGAAAAGCTCAGCAGGTCTGACAGCATCTGTGAAGAAAACAAAATCAGAGTTAACGTTTCGGGTCCGGTTCTGAGGAAGGGTCACCGGACCCTAAACATTAACTCTGATTTTTTTCTTCACTGATGCTGCCAGACCTGCCGAGCTTTTCTGGCAACTTCTGTTTTTGTTCCTGTACTGGTTGTATTAGCTAGGGTCAATCATCTGCTTTTTCCCTATATCCTAGCACACCGTTTCTTTCCAATGTAATGTCAACTTTGATTTGTTATGTAATGCATGCTTTTAAAAGTATATTAAGTAAAGTACATTTCTGTATTTGTATAAGTTAATGGTGGAATTGCTCAGTTTATCATGCAGCTCCTGACCATTCCATCGCATGGTACCATGAGCGAATGAGAGAAGGTCTTTAAGGTCTCTGTAAGACATTGCAACCTTTCATTCTGTCCACCTCAGCCATCAGCATTGCCACAGAAGAAAATGAGGCCAACGTTTGAATTCTCTGGGAATTTTCTCCCTCACTGCATTGGGTTAAATTTAACCTCCTGGGTAAGAAATGGAAAAGCACACTGCAAGCCTTATGCTCTCTAGGAGTGGCCAACAGGATGGCACAGCTGATTTCATATCTGACCCAGAATTTGGCAGTGGAAAATCCTATGGTCTGCTCCATAATGTTGATATCTCCCTCACCTTTCAGTTCAAAAATACTTTGCCTTGAAAGTTGCTAGATGTGTGAGTTGATCACCTTGTGGTGAGATCAACAAAGCTTCTGGGCCCTTGGTACACAAAGGGACCAACAGTTTAAATTCTTAACCAATGACCTCAAAAGGATGTGACTGAAACAGAGGAGCAACAGAGAACGAATTCAAATCTTATAAGACAGAGATAAGACAAGATAGAGAAAAGGTTGGATTAAAAGAGAGGAGCAAAAGAGATGGAAAGAAAAGTTAGGAGTTCTAAAAAAACAAGATGTAAAATTTTAGAAATCTGTAACAACAATTGATGACCTATAGGGTAGAAACTACTTATCTCACTTTACATAGAAACATTGAAGATATGAGCAGGAGGAGGCCATTCAGCCCTTCGAGCCTGCTCCACCATTCATCACGATCATGGCTGATCGTCCAACTCAATAGCCTAATCCTGCTTTCTTTCCATAACCTTTGACCCCATTTGCCCCCAAGTGCTGTATCTAGTCACCTCTTGAATACATTCAATTATTTTTCTGGTTTAGTGAGGCTTAGAGAACTTGCAGGAATGTCAATCCTCTTAAGATGTGGTGAACCATTGTTGGAAATTGGCTATCAAATCTGAAAAGATAGAGCAATGTAGGAATATGCACAAATGGTGCCCACATAAATATTCCAGGAGGGCAATCCCAATCTGAGGAGCAGGAGAGGTCCAAAGTTACTATGTCAAGCGCAGAAGAGCATTCTTGCTTCTCCTGGATGGGGGAGCTGGAAACCTCTTCTGGACTTGGCTCACTTTGTGGTGGGAAACACAAGCCCCAGGTCAAGGAGAAAGATTATCGCCAGTTCCTTTCTAAGTGCAACTGACCCCAATAAAACAGTCAAAATGATTTACTTTGCTTTTTCTGTTTAAGTTCATAAGGAAATATTTGTATTTTTACCACATATTTCGTGGCCTGAACACCCTCCTAAAGCGTTTTGCAGTCAATGAAACATTTTAACTCTAGTCCCTGTTACAATGTAAGAAAGACAGCAGCCAATTTGTGCACAGGAAGATCCAACGAGCGGCAATGAGATAATGACCAGTTAAACTGCTTTGACCTCATTGAGGAAGGAATAAATATTGGTCAGGACACTGGGGTGAATTTCCCTGCTCTTCTTGAAACTAGTGCCCTGACATCTTTTACATCTCCTTGACAGGACAGTTGTGACTTCATCTGAAAGGAAGCACCTCCAACGGTGCAGCATTCCCTCAGTAGAGTG
Organism: Rhincodon typus; assembly: GCF_021869965.1. NCBI lineage: Eukaryota > Metazoa > Chordata > Chondrichthyes > Orectolobiformes > Rhincodontidae > Rhincodon > Rhincodon typus. The sequence continues at coordinate 29,551,736 of NC_063360.1, read as the reverse complement.
AAGATTTATGCAGTGGATCTTTTCAGAATACAAAGCAGTTATTGCTCTGGCCTGGTAAGAAGCACTTGCTAGGACATTGCATGAAGGCAGACTGGAGCTGACAATCAAGTCCTCAGCCTGTGTACTGATTCCCTGGCTCTATCCTGTTAACACACCATTTTCCTGGGAAGACAGGTGATGTGGTAATGTCACTGGGCTAATAATCTGGAGGACCAGACTCTGGGTATATGAGTTCAAATCTCACCATGCTAGATGGTGAAGTTTAAATTCAGTTAATAGATCTGGGTTATAAAGTTAGTCCCAATAATGGTGACCATGACAGCTATCATCAGTTGTTAAAAACTCAGCCGGTTCACTCATATCACTTGGGAAGGGAAATCTACTTTTCTCACTCAGTCTAGCCTACATATGGCTCCAGATCTACAGAAATGTGTCTGACTCTTACACTGTCCTGTGGAGTGGCCAAATGGTTCAAGGCCATTCAGGGATGGACAAGAAATACTGGACTTGCCAATTTTTTTGAGACCTGGAGAGCCTCTGTTTGGATTTGAGAGCACTCCCATTGCCCTCAATTGGATGGTGAGCCTACCCTCTGGCCATTAATTGGTTGCTCTAGAGGAGTGAATGTGGAGTGTGACCATTTCTCAGACAGTGCAGACTTCTGTCTGACCTAGGGGTTCAGACACCCACAGGGAACATTTTGCCCTGGATAGAAATTTACATCGCAGTTATTGCTCGGTACAAATGATCACTTTCAACACAGTTTACACTGTTTCTTTGGGTATTCTCCATTTATCTTCCACTGAGGTTTCTGTGGTTAATCAAGAAAACCGCTAAGGAAAAGCTGACCCATAAATATCTTGTCCATCTTTCAAAGGTATGCTTCAGAAATCTCTTACTGAGATCAAAGTATCTGAACCTTGCCATTCAGAGATAATAATGACCATCGTTATTCTTGCAGGAAACAAACTTTCAAAAGTAAAGAATCATTTTGTTTTCAAAAATGAAATTATGGCATGGTGCTAAATGAGTTGGACTAAGCTGTAATCTTCCTTTGACATTATTCATGTGACCCCCACCCTCTAGACTTTGTGGAGTCGTAAATGCTGTCTGTACAGTTCCATCTTTTTACAGGTCTTTGTGAACAAGTGTTCACCACGAAAGCAACAGTACATTGTGCAGGTATTTACTTTGATGTGAGCATTTGTAAACGTGAAGGTGAGGGTTGTCAGTCTTCTGGCAATGTAGCACTTTTTCATTCTGGTTCTGCCAGCATTCACTACAGTTTTACCATATAAGAAGTATCATAGTCATGTAGTAGATTCACTGACCCAAACACAATGGATGTATCCAAAATTTGCCAGTCGTTCGTCTACAAATGGCATGCCCGCTCGATAAGCAGAATACCGCAGCTGCTGGAAATATGAAATTAAAACAGAAAATTTCTGAACTACTGAGCAGGGCTTATAAACTTAGCGGAGAGGGAATCAGATTTAAGATTACAGATTTGTGATCTTTCATCAGAAATGGGAGAGGTTAGAGGTGTAATTGGTTTTGAGCAAGCAGTGGGCTGGACAAAGTCATGACTGATGTGCCTTTCTCTTCTGTATGTTAGACTGGATAACATATACCACAGAATGGGATTCTTGTAGTGTAGTGGTAGTACTCCTACCTCTGAGCCAGGAGCCCTGGATTTGCAACCCACCTGCTCCAGAGGTATGTCATAGCATGCTGCACAGATTGATTCAAAAATGTCTAGACCACAGAGAGTCAGATATCTTGAAGTTTATTAACAGCAGTAAGTAATTCCATGCCTACAATATCACAGATTTATGTAAATAGGCTAGATTGAGTGCTTATTGATGTTACTATTAATTATGTACACATAACTGAGGATCCATACTGACTCCATGAAGCAGGGAGAGTGACTGAAAGGTGAGGTATGTACCTCTTTACCGAAGCATCACTGTCTTAAAGATGCAGGGCTGCCTGGTCTGGGATCGACAACGTGGAAAACAGTAGCATCTGCTTCAGGCACATCAATAGTTCTTTTATTCTTTCTATGTCTCCATTCCCTTTGACCCTGTAAAGTAATTCTCCTCTCATTGAATCCCTCTTGTCTCTAACCCTATCACAGACCTCCTCTCGTCTTTCTGATTGAAGGTCACAGATCTGAAACATCAACTCTGTCTCTTTCTGCATACATGCTGCCAGTCTCTGTTTTTGACTCGCATTTATTAATGCTGCAAAAATCTGCAGGATAATAAATGTTGTTTTTGATTGCTGTGTTTCGAATTAAAAGATAAATCTGTGGCTGGGCAACTGAGCTTCTACTGAGCAAGATTAATCCCCCTGGACACTTCAGGTTACATTAAACAGAGCATTGGACAAAGAGGGAGATTGCTTTACCATTTCCTTAGTCAAGTGAACTTGTGTCACATGACTGGGATCTAACTACAATTTATTTCTGATAGTATAGTCTGTGCATCAGAACAAAAGGCAACATCACAGCTAAAAGGCTTATTGTGTTCAGTGTTTTGTAGGAGAATACAAAATAAAAACTCAAGAAATGGGAGCAGGAGTAGACCATGGGGTTTATCAAGCCTGCTCCATCATCCATTATGATCCAGATCAAATCCAGTTTCCAGCCTATTCCCTATATCACTGCTTTCCCGGGAGGTCTAAAATCTATCTCGCTCTTTAGTATGTTCAATGATGGAGCATCCACTGTTCCTTAAGGCGTATCAAAGGTTCCTAACCCTCGATTGAAAGCATCTTAATCCCAAATGATCTTCCATTTATCCTGAGACTGTGCTCAAAATGTTCTAGATTCCCCAGCCAGGAGAAACAACTTTAAGTGCCCACCCTGAAGTCGCACCTAACCTGAGAGAGAGATAATATTGCTGGAATAGTAATTAGAAGCACAATTAATACATTTGGAAGTAGATGCTAGTTTGACGGTGACCATGAAAACAGTGCTAACTGTCATAAAAGAAGATGGTTCACTTGTATCGTACAGAGAGGTAAATCTGCCACCCATGCCTGGTCTGGCCTACATGTGATTCCAGACCCACATCAACATGGTTCACTCTTAACTGTAATTGGGGATCAGCAATAAATGCTGGCCCAGCCAGTAATGCCCACATCCCATGAATGAAGTAAAAAGAAACACCCAGTTCAAGGGCAAATAGTGATGGGCATTAATTGCTGGTTTCATAAGCTAGTCATGCCCACATTTTATGAAGGAATAAAGAAAACAAGAATTCTGTCAAGCTGATTTGAAATCTTGTGTGTCTCAAAGTAATCACCTTCTGTGGAAAATGTGAGCTATGGGGAATTCCCACGGGACAGGGACACACTTACGAAGGCATGTTTGAGTAGTTAAAAACAAATACTGTGGATGCTGGCAATCTGAAACCAGAAAAAAGAGATTACAGGAGAAACTCAGAAGGTTTTTTTTTCTATTCATTTGTGGAATGTGGGCATCACTGGCAGGGCCAGCATTTCTTGCCCATTCTTAGTTGCCCTTCAGAAGGTGGTGGTGAGCTGCCTTCTTGAACTGCTGCAGTCCTCCTGCTGTGGGTTGACCCACCATTAGGGAGGGAATTCCAGGATTTTGAACCAGCGACAGTGAAGGAACGGCAATATATTTCCAAGTCGGGATGGTGAGTGACTTGGAGGGGAACTTGGAGGTGGTGGGTTCCCATATGTCTGCTGCCCTTGTCCTTCAGAATGGATGAGTTGGACCGAAGGGTCTGTTTCCGAACTGTATATCGCTATGACTCTATGTGCAGGCTAGGTGGATTGGCCATGCTAAATTGCCTCATATTGTACAGGCTAGGTGGGTTAGCTGTGGTAAATGTGGGGTTGAGGGGAAAGGGTGGGGGCTGGGTCTGAGTAGGATGCTATGTGGAGAATTGTTGCAAACTGTATGGGCTGAATGGCCTCTTTGTGAAGGGTAGGGATTCTATGTTAATGGCATTCAGTACAAAAGCTTATGGTTAGGCCTTAGATGTAATACTGTATTTAAATCCTGGGCACCAGCCTTGGAGACTGTGAAGAGAAACTTTAGCAGAATTATTCCAAGGATGAGAAACTTTGGTTATATGGAGTGACTTGAGAAACTAGGCTTTTATTTATTTATCTATTATTTATTACCTATTTTATATACCTTTGTGAACATTAATTGATTCAACTTGACCTCCTGTGCTCATGTGTGTCTTGTTTTAGCAACACATTGTGGCTGACAGGGCCATGTTGGAGCAAACACTGAAATTTGGTTCTGTAGGTTTTGAGGACCGTCTATGACAAACACCCAACATTCATGGTGCCCAGTGAAGGGTCAAGAGTGGTAGAACTGATAAAGTCCCATCAAGTACCAACAATGACAGTGTGAACTGGAGGAGGAGGTGGGTGGTAATGTCATTGGCCTAGTTATCCACACACTCAGTCTAATGTTCTGGGCACATGGATTCAAATCCCCCTATGGCAGATGGTTAAAACCTGTGTTCAATGAAAGTCTGGAATTAAAAATAAGACTAATGGTGATCACTGTCAATTATCTTGAAGACTCATCTGGTTCATTAATGTCCTTTAGCAAAGGTTATTTGCCATCCTTACAATGTCTCCAGATCCACAGCAATGTGTTTGACTCTTATCTACCCTCTGAGCAGTTAGGGATTGGCAATAAATGCTGGCTGAGCCTGTGACACCCATATCTAGTGGATTGAATAAAAACTCTTCAATCATGAGAGGACCCTCAGAAGCCAGTTCCAGCTTAGTCATGTACATGAATAGCAAGGAGTCAATTGCATCATGTCCGGAGCATGGATGTGATGTTTAACCTGGACTGTCCTTTTGTCGGAAACTGTTCAGATACTCCCTGTGGGTAAGTTAGCACACTCTGAGGCTAATTGCAGAGTGAAGGTTCAGTAGGTTGACAGCTGCTTGTAAATCCCTGGTTCTTTATCTTGGAGAGAATCCAATTGTTCAAGGTTAGTAAAACCAACAAGAAATAACTAGTCTGCTGTTTCCTTTATTGTCTTTGATATTTAGATAAGAAAGTCTGAGATATGATAAGTGAGATGTCTAATTATTTATATGTAAGATATACAACACCCACATGCCTGTGTATAAACAAAGTTGGATTTATGTAGCACTATTTGTAACCTCAAATGATGTTTCAAAGTGCTTTACAGCCAATGACATACTTTTTGAAGCCTTTATAAAGTGGGAAACCTGAGAGCAAATTTGTTCAGAGCAAATGCCACAAATAAACATGATGATGACTCAACTTTGCCTTGTCCGCTTCCCAAGATCACTACTCCAGCAGCAGGACTGGAGCATGAAGCATGGGAACAGGCCTCAAGCCTCTTCCACCATTTCAGGTCATCATGAGATCATCTGTAGTTAAACTTTGCATGCCTGCCTTTCCCCATGTCTTGTCAACACCAACTCTTAAGATTTACAATTAATCAAGCATCAATTGCCATTTGCAGAAAACAGTTCTCCCACACTTTGAGCAGTTTTTTGAGCAGGTGGCAGGGGTCTCACCCATCAGCTGAAGACCAGGCCAGATATTCATGATACCTCCAAGAGTGTTAGTGGCTAGTGTCAGGCCTTATCAAGGATGTCCAAGGACACTCAGCTCCTTAGAGAATCAATTGGAGTGTTAGCAGCTGCCGGTGAAGCCCCCAGGGAGAGGCCTAAGATGATCAAAGAATGAGTGAAGATGGAATGAGGGTCTCCAGGTAGAGTTGAGGGGGAGAGACCGAGGTTTGTCAGCAGTAGGGGCAGATGGGTAACTTCCTGCTCCCCACCCCATTCTGAAGGGGTCCTTCAATTAGACACTGAGTAGGAGGAGCTACCACTGGCAACTAGCAGCCATATTTGATAGTGTGTGGTTTTCAGGCTTTCTGTGTGATGTCTCCCCGTCTGCCATTGGTTCAATCCCAGTTACAGTGGCACGAGACCCTGAGTGAGCATTAATTGCCTACTTGAGAGACTCAATTGCTCTGGATGAGGAAGGTCATTCATGAGCTTTCTGGCTGTAGAGTTTTTCAGGGAAGAGGTGGGAAGGCAGTGGGATTCCCAGCCAGTTAAATGAGCGCCATCTCCAAATATGTCTCCATGGGAGGACAGTCCATTCTGCTGTTTGTCTATAGAATTGTTTCAGTTCTGTAAGCGACCCAACAATACTCAAGAAGCTTGTCATCATCCAGAACAAAGCAAAGTGCTAAATTGGCTCCCTATCCTGCACCTTCAATATTCACTTTTGTCCACCACTGGTGCAGAGGTGGCAGTATACACCATTGACAAGATGTACTGGAGCAACTCACCAAGCTTCCTTTCAACAATACCTTCCAAAACTGTGATTGCCCTTGTCCTTCTAGACGGTAGCAGAGGTATATGAAAATGTCAGGACCTACAATTTTCTGTGTAAGCCACACACCATTCTGACTTGGATCTATAATTGCCCTTACTTCAATGTTGCTGGGGCCAAAAACCTGGAACTCCCTCCCTAATAGCACTGGGTGTACTTGCGCTACATGGACTGCAGTGATTTGAAGAGGCAGCTCACCAACACCTTCTCTAGGACAGTAGGGATGGCCCATAAATGCTTGGTCAACCTGCAATACACATCTTTTATGAAAGAAAAATATAACCTCTGCTTTTATTTGGAGAAAACATTGCTGTTTCAGTCATGAGTTCTGTTTGCTGTAGTTCAGAAAGAAGTATTTAGAGTCTGTAGACTATTTGATGTGCAGTGCTGTTTCTGCAGACTCTGCTTGATTAATAGTCTACGTTAGGATTAAAATATCCTGTTTGTAGCAAGTTTTGCTGGAATCCTGCCCCAGTTCCAACTCGGGCACAATTTTAACTTTCTCAAAACTCCTTTACATCTGAGTTAAAAATGCACCCAATTTATTGGCTAACAGAACTCTCAGAATCATACATCTGCTAGTTCAAAATAGTGATAAAACTTGTCGAAGACAGGGAAACTCCTGAAGGTATACATTTGAGTGTTGTAGTGAATGCAGTGGATGACATTAAGAATATGGCTGAATATAAGCCAGATATAAGACCGTGAGAGAGATTTGCACATTGCTCTGCAGAAGACTTTGTTGCTTTATATATCATGATAGAATTTTAACAATCATAATTAATTCAAATTTTAAAAGCTTGAAGCTCACATTATTCAATTCCTCTTGTTCACCTTGTCAGCTCCATACATTTTAAATGAATCCAGTAACTATCTCTAATTAGAGATAGTAGGAACTGCAGATGCTGGAGAATCTGAGATAACCAGGTGTGGAGCTGGATGAACACAGCAGGCCAAGC
>NC_063360.1:29532050-29543995 GCF_021869965.1 Rhincodon typus | reverse complement strand
ACACCTTGTTATCTCACTATCTCTATTTACATAGTTTGAATAATGAGTCACATAACCACTGGCTTGTTCAGTGTAGTAACTCTAATTGGGAAAATAATTAAGGCTGGAAATAAATTAGTTCACACAGATAATTATCTGGAAGCATTTCTCTCCTCATACCTTGAAGGTATTGACTCAGAGTTGTGAATGCACTGGCAAAAGCAACCTTAGGAACGTGGTGGTGAGTTGCTTTCTTGAGATTTATTTCCATTTCTTACCCAACTGTCCTCATTAAATACAAAAACTGTTTTTTTTCACTTGTGGGATGTGGGCATTGCTGGCTAGGCCATCATTTATTGCTCACCCCTAGTTGCTCTTGAGAAGTTGATGGTGAGCTGCTTTCTTGAACTGCTGCAGTCCGTGTGCTGTAGGTAGATCCACAATGCCATTAAGGAGGGAATTCTAGGATTTTGACCCAGCAACAGTGAAGGAACGGTGAAATATTTCCCAGTCAGATGGTGAGTGGCTTGGAGGGGATCTTGCTGGTGATGATGTTCCTATGTTCGGTGGTGTAAGTTTTTCCTGCAGTGCGGGGTACTCTTTTTTTTTTTTGTCATTTCTGGGACGTAGGTTGATGCCAGGTGGGTCATCTGGTTTTAGTTAGAGGGCAAAGGTCAGTTCAGACAACACTTAGGTGTCAACAATATTGTATGGAATCACATTCGTCAATTTTCTTCCCTCATAGATGTGAGTGAACCAAATGGGTTTATTTAACAATCCAGTTACTGTTATCTTTTCTATTGCTAAGTTATTCATTTATTGAATTTACATATCATCGCCTTGCATTGTGGGACTTGAACCTATGTCATCAGAGCATTAGTTCAAACCTCTGGATTACAAGGCCAGTAACATTACTGCCACGTAGTTGTCTCGCACAGCCAGAATCAATCCTCCTGTACCTCACCCAAGTGGCTAGTCTTTGTTTCTGAGCCTGTCGGCAATGGGTGTTCACACTCTATCAACTGTGGAAGGCATCACAACTGAGATGGATCTTATTGTTTTTCAATATCCATACTCAGAAACTTAGCAGCAGGGTTACTGGAGCAAAAGATTTTATACTCCTTCTCGCTGGTGGTAGAGGTTAATTATACTGAACTAACTGTTGCAGTGGTTGACATGCAGGGGAACAACCTAACCAGAGGTTCACGTGCTCTGATAAGCTAGGTGAAACAAAATCAAAATCTACATGGACTTCAATGAAATTTAAAATCAGCAGAAATTTAAGATTTCCCAATGTCAAAAATAACCCCTTGCTTCTCCTAAAATTCTGTTTTGTTTTCCCTCGGTTGCGTTCGAAATCAGTGATTCCTTTCTAACAGTATTCCATTTATGTTTTTCTGGCTGTATTCCCTCACCTTTCTCTGGTTTGTCCTCTAATGTTCCTGCTAATGGTCTCTCACTGTACAATACCGACTTTGTCAGCAATGTTTCTATACACAAAGGAAATCTACAAGAAACAGCCCTTTCCGCAGGAGATAAATTAGAGTCAGTGAAGCAAAACTCTACGGCAGTAATTCTACAAACAGTGTCGGCAGGATACTTCTTCCTTCAATGCTTCCTACCTAATGCTGTGTTCAGAAAACCATTCTGTAGCCCTGTTGATTGACCCTGTACTCAGCTGTCCCCGTTCTCTGAGATTTCCGAACACTTTTGTTGAATTTTACGCTTTTTTGTTAAGTGAGAGTTGTGTTGATTCTTTTGTAGTTGTTTGTTGGCGTGAGGCCCAGTGAGCTTTATCTCCAGTTCTTACCGAACTGTCCTCATTAAATACCTACCCCAGCCCTGTGCCCATGTGCCATTCCCAGCTGCCTAGACGTAAGAGAATTTGCTGGTACCTCTAGTGCAGGCACAATCTTTTAAAGGCCATTGTGCACCCAGATGAGCACTGTCAGCCTGTCAGGCAGTTTCCTCGGATGGTTTGTGACTTTTGTCCCAGACAAAAGAGACATGGTGCCTCGATTTGCTAACAGGGACATGGAGGTCCAGCTGGATGCGGCAATGCACATATGGGACTTCCTGTTCCCCCAGGACCAGCAGTGACAATCATGGATTCCAAGCCTTGTCGGCCTGGCCTGAGGTTGCCTCCTGGTTTAAAGCACTCTCTGTGATCTGGTGGAATGCCACTGTAGGCAGCATTAGTGCCACCATCATCTCTCTGCTATCTCACACTCTATCTCGCCTATTGTTCCCACCTCCCACAAAGGTTCATGCTCTATCACTCTCACTGTTGCCTGCAACATCTTTCAATTGCTCTCACCAACACCCCAATGCTATTAACCCTCCTGTGCTGTCACTCACTCACTTGTGCACTTGCCCACCTGAACCAAAATAAATAACTATGCCACGCACTTTCATCTCCTTTCAAAGCCAATTCTGTTGCATTCCAGGAGGAAAACAGCCTACAATAGGGCAGAAAGAGTAAAGCCAGGTAGTGTACTGCCCGAAATTCGGTTTCACATCCCTTATCTGGAATGTATCTGTCCCACGCCTGCCCGAACCTGCTGATTCACTGTGTTCTAAGCTCTTGGATTGGTATCGGAAGCTATCCTTGACTTGTTTCACCAGGACCCCAGACCAAAGATACTGACATTGAGGTAGGTCTCGCTGAACTTCTCAAGGGATTTCGCCACAATTCACGCTATGGCACACATTGACTTGACTGAGGATTGCTGACTAACTTCCTGGGTTTGTGTCAGCACTTCGTTGCTCAACAATATTGCAAGACTGGCAAATTTATTTGAGGGGGCAAAGTGCAAAAAGGTAAAACAAGACAATGCAAGGCAGGGATTCTGTAAGCACCCAGGCAGACTCATAGCATATGATGGCTGTGACAGCAAGTGAACAGGCTGGAGGGGTAGCCTAGTTCAGTTCACAATTGGGAGCACGTCCCTGAGCACACAGTGTGCTTGTTGCAGCATTACAATGAGAGTTACCAGTGCAGATGCGCCCTGCAGGTCGGTGAGGTTTATTTAGAGGCTGACACCTGTTAGATGCCATCTATGTGTATGGTGCATAGTGAATGAATGGGCACAGAAGGGGCATCAGCTGTCATTGAGTTGGCATGGAGAGCACAGAGAACCACGAGGAGTGGTTGGGGGCATGAGTCATCATTGGGTTGGTATAGGGGCCATTTGGAGTGGCAGGAAACAATGGCAGTGACAGAACATGGTTCCCCCCGTGACTGCTCCTGGTCTGTACCCCTGGGTCCTGCCCCTAGCCTCCAACATGGGCACATTGGGCCCACTCCCGACCTGAGTACACAGGTCCCCCTGGAGCCCTGGGTATTGGGCACTCATGTACCCATCTGCCATGGCGCCAGCTGGAAGAAATGGTTTGAACTTACCTTTCAAAAGTTTACAAAATTTGGATTATGGTTCACGACACTTCTGAGGAACCACGAACCACAAGACATGGTGAAACTTGTACACCTCCAGGAAAACTGTGCGGACTATGAGATTCGTGCTCATGCAATGGGAGTGGGCCAGAGCAGGAGTGCAGGGTCGTAAGTGTGTACCTGCAAAATAAGTCCGCTTTGGCAAAAATTGCTGGCACCAGGAATGGGATGGGAATTGTGAAATCACATCCTGCCTGTCACTTCCACATGGCTCCAGAGGTGTTTGGACATCAGGAAAATCTGACCAGGCACCATTACTACCATTGTACTTTTGGGACAAGTTTGGCTGTTATTTTAACTGAATATTACTTGTGATTACACTTCAAAAGTACCTCATCGATTGGAAAGTACTCTCAGATGTCCTGACATTGTGGAAGGCCCTGTACAAATAACAGTTCTTCCTTTCTCTTCTGTATCATGTGGGGACCTTGCAAACAGGCTTTCACTGAATATAATATGATTTACACACATCTGGGGAACACAATCAATGGGACTGTGAGGAACATTTCAGTTTCCTAGCTCATTTCCTAATGATGAACCACCCACCAATAACATTCACAACTTCTCTATATGCGCAAACGAGGTGGCTTTGGGACAACGTCTGAGTTATATGCAAGTGCTCCCAGTAAATATAAACAAAATATGGTCATTGCATTTTCATTTGGGAGTTTTATTTTCTCTTGATTAGTGACTATGTTCTGTTTCTTATTAACAGTTGCTGTGGCAATGAGTGCACACCAGAGTTATTCTGTCAGTCAAGCAATCACCTTGAGCATCATGATTCATTGGGCCTAAGGGAAATCTGTGCTGAGCAAAGGATTTGTTCTCCTTCACAAGAGACCTTCCCATATTTTTATGTCGGTTTTGAAATTAAATCTGGTTTACTCATCTTCAGTCATGTTTGGTCAACATTGAAATTATAAAGTGAGAATTTAATTCCTCTTGTGATGCTGGAAGATAATAACTGACCTATTATTGTTGGGGAAAATTAGCCTGTTGTTACTTATATGGCTATGGCTATGACTTAACACACACCTGTTCAGAGATAGTAAAAACTGCCGATGCTGGAGTTAGAGATAACACAATGTGGAGCTGGAGAGTCCCGACCTGAAATGTCAGCTTTCCTGCTCCTCTGATGCTCCCTGGCCTGCTGTGTCCCTCCAGCTCTACACTGTGTTAACTCATCTGTCCAGTGTAGCTCAGATCCTGGTTCTTAGCGGTTAGTGCCAGAATGTCAAGAGCTTGTTTTTTCATTTGTGAAAGGAAATAAAATGGGAAAATTGCAGGAAAGCTACAGGTTCCAAGTACAGTTGCAAGCTGATGATTTCAGTACAGCAATAATGACATACCCTGTGAACACTGAATGATAAAGTCCATATGTACATTGATAATTGGGTGAAGCGACGATTCCTGCTCTATCTCGGCTCACAAACTCTGGAACACCATCTAGGCCATTGCATTAATAGTATCTTGTTGCACATTGACAATTACTGCATGTTTCAACATTACAATGGTGCTTGCCCTTCAAAGTCCTTCTGGGCTGTCTGATGCATTCTGAGCTGGTTTGGTGACACACAACACGCTACATGAAAACAAATTTTTCTGTCAATAACAATTTCTAAAACATGGCATATTTTTGATCAATAGTAACCTGCTTTATTCAAACTAATCTGGTATTGTGGTGTGGTTATTAGACCAGTAACCCAGAAAGCTGAATTGATTATTCAAGAGAATGCAAGTTCATTATTCTATCATGACAGATAGAATTAGAATTAGAATTAGAATTCAGCTGGGAAAAAATATGCAAATTAAATAGAAGCAGTATCATTTAGAGCAACTATTAATTGGATTGTTGGAAAATCCCAACTCATTCACTCATGTCCTTTAGGGAAGTGAACCTCCTGTCTTTACCTGGTCTCACCTCCATGTGACTCCAGTCCTTCACAAGTGTGATTGGCTCTTCAGTATTGACAAAGTGGTTTGGCAAACTGTAATAGCTCAGGAAACCTGACTGGAAAGGAAGGTATTTATTGTTGAACACCAAAATTGAGCCACTACTGGTGGCGTACATAGATTAGTGCCAGACAGGGTCAGACAGTTCTGGGTCTGCTTTAGATATTTTCCTAATCAATCTGTTCAGAGATGTTATCACACACCTCTGAAGCAGGTGGGACTTGACCCTAAGCCTGTCTGGCTCAAAGACAGGGACACTACCACTGCACCACAAGAACCCCCACCATCCTTGGTCTGATTTATTTTGTTTCATGTCCAGAAGTGTTATCACACACAACTGACCAGTGCTTTTCCTCCATCACCAAATCATCTTGGTTTTTTTTCCCATCTATTAACCACCAACACCAGTAAACAGCACATGCTTCCAATTGAATAATGTGGGTGCAAAGCCTGTTAAGAGCGATGCAATAATCAAAGGTGAGGGAGAGGCAAAGGTGGTTAAATCAAAGTGGACTGGGTCTGCTTTATCTTTTTGAAATCAGCCTGTTCAGAGATGTTATTACATACCTCCTGGAAGACGTAGCCTTTGAAACTGGGCCTTCTTTTTCATATCTGAAAAGGCTGTCACACTCAACCAAATTTCTTTTCTCCATCACTAAATATCAGTGATTTTTTTCTGCTCAGTTCTTAACAGCTTGGATCTTCGTGTTAATTTGGGGATTTTTTCAGTGTTGTTTGGAGAGCAGCATTCAGATAATCTTGCCTGATGTATGTATCCACCTTAGCTTCGTCAGGTCCCAGCTAGTTCTTGCCTCCTTCCTCCTCGCCAATATAGCTATTCTCATTGTAGTCATCGACATTAACATGACGGAACATGTCAGCCCCGGTGTTCTGAGATGCTAGTTACAGGAAGAGACACAGAGCAGCCTGGGTCTGCTTTCTTTTATATCCGGAAGTGTTCTTACACACAACCGAATGAATTTCCCACCACCAAATCACTGCTGGGTCTGCGTTTTTTTTATATCCCGATGTGTAATCACACCAACCTGCATGTTTTCTTTCACTATTTAATCACCATGACTTTTTTTTTTAAAACTATTAACTGCCACCAGTACTACAACTGTGCTCCTCTGATGCTGTGATCATCCAGCTCTACACCTTGTTATGTGCAGACAATTGGATACTTACAGGCAAAGCCCATTATTGGCAATGCAAGCCATCAAAGGTGAGGGAGGGGTGGAGAGAGCAGGAAGGGGGCTGGTTCTGCTTTATAAAGTATTTTCTAATCAACCTGTTCAGAGATGGTATTAAACATTTCTGGAGCAGGTGGGACTTGAACCTAAGCCTTCTGGCCCTGAGGTAGGGACACTACCCTGCACCACAAGAGACCTTGGGTCTCTTTCTTTTCTATATTTCTATTAAACATAACTGAACAGCTTTCCCACCATCACATCGCCGTGACATTTTTTTTAAACCATTGACCACCACCAGTAATTCACCCGTGTTTGGGTCTGCTTTATCTTTCTTTTTCTCCTAATCAATCTGTTAAGAGATGTTATTAAACACCTCTGAATGGGAGGGACTTGAAAGCCGGACCCCTGGTTCAGAGGCAGAGACGCTACCACTGCACCACAAGAGGCCTCTGAGTCTGGTTTATTTGTGTGTTTTAATATCTTGAAGTGTTATCACGTACACAACCGAACGTCTTTCCTGCCACCAAATCACATGGGTCTGATTTATGTATCTTATTGAGTGCTGTGATTTTAGATTTGTAATGACACGCTTCTAGAACGTTTGGAACTTGAACGTAGGCTTCCTGACACAGAAGTGAGGACACTACCACTGTGCCACAAGGGCCCATGGGTCTGTTTTTTTTTGTTTTTAACTATTACCCACCACCAGTAAATCTCCCATGTAGTCGATTAGAAATTTACATGCAAAGCCCATTATGGACAATGCAAGTGAAGGAGGGGTCATGGGTTTGCTCTATTAAATTTTTAATTTTTTTTTGTTTAATCTATTTTCCTAATCAACCTGTTCAGAGATTATACACATCTGGAGCAGGTGGGATTTGTCCGGGGCTTGGGACACTACCACTGCACCACAATACTTTTTTCAGACTTGGGTTTTTTAAAAAAATTTCATCTATTTTTCTAACCGACCTGACCAGAGATCTTATTACACACCTCTGGAACAGGTGGCACTCGAACCTAAACCTTCTCATCCAGGGGTATGGACATTATCACTCTGCCACAGTCAAGGGCTCAGGTGATGAGTTCCAGGTGGGCAGGCCATTGCCTGTTACCAAGGGAACTCATACTCAACCAGGTCCGTGAGGACATTAATTAGTGATTCCCCATGGGCCTTGACGGAGTTATCACACAAGCCGTTCAGTGTAAAACTGGAAATGTGCAATTAATATTGACCTTGTTAGCGATGCTGAAATATAAGAATGAATTTTAGGCAAAAACACCCTGGTTTGAGCATCAGCTGTCTGTGTATTATCGGGTTTCCTCAAGACAACTAAGAACGGAGCTTGATGAACACCAGCATCATTTCCATCACGTAGAATGGAGATCTGTTTACTAAATTGTGTAGCTTCTAAGATAACTGCAAAAATGCCGATGATAGCAGTTTGCAACTCATTATAGCTGCGAGAGACACATCTGCTATAGTGGTCTGGCCCAAACACTCTTAATAGCTTGCTTATGTAACCTAGGCATACACAAGTTTTAAAGATTTTCTTTCTATTTTCCTCTTTAGGCAGGTTTCCCACCCCTTTCTCCTTAGTTAATAGCAAAATATATTTTTAGAAATGTGGGAAGTCTGAAATAAATGAACAGAAAATGTTGTAAAAGTAAAAGCCAGACAAAATGAAATAAATAAGTAGAAGACTTGTTCATTAATAATGATCATCGTGGCTGGTACTGGACTGTGATTCTGATGCAATTTAAAACAAGGTAGTCACAATTTATGACATAGCTATGGACAAATAAAATATAAAATAAGAAATAGATTGCACAAGCACACAAATAATTACAATACATTGCAAAATGGTGCCTCCTTTCTTTATAGAATATAAATAAATGTTTCACCCACATGCTGCATTTTCTATTAAACTCCATAGATTGCATATTGTCTGATTGAATTCATTGAACTCTCAATCATTTTGTATTATTTGTGAGTTTTATAAAGTCGGAGATTGGGCTGTTTCATAGGCTATTCTATGCATTACTTGCTGAAGAGTGTCTTTTCTTAAATCCACTGCACTCATTACTTCTGTGTGGTTATGGCAAGAGATGTTGGCAATAGGAATGCAATACAAAAAAATTTCCAGCAAAGTCCAGGCAGAGTTTTTGCCACCTTTCAGCAAGAGACTGTGCTTTCAATTAAGTAAAAACAAAATACAGCAACCGCTGGGAATCTGAAGCAGAAACAGAAATGCTAGAAATACTCAGCAGGTCTAGCAGCATTTGTGGAGACAAAAGTTAACGTTTCGAGTTGAACATGGTCCTTCTTCAGAACTCACACTCAGTTGTTTGATTGTGTCAGTGTGTCTTTCCCACGTCTTAGGGACAGGCAGGAGTTGAGAGGTTCTGAAGTTTTATCAATGAAATGTTGGGTGTAACATTATGGGAGGAAGGAGGGTTTGCAGCTTGGCTATGCAACTTCACAGTGAGAATCCCACCGCTCGCAAGGAGAAGACCCACCTTCTGGAGCAGGGGGTTCCAAACATCCTGGCAGTGCCTGAGTTTTGTAGTAGGCACTGTTGGGACACGTGATTTGATTTGATTTATTGTTGTCACATGGACCTAAGTACAGTGAAAAATTTTGTTTTACGTGCAGTATAGGCAGATCATAACATATAAGGATATATAGATCATAGGTGTTTAAACAGAGCGAGGCATACAAGGTTATGGCTGCACAAGGGGTGCACAAAAGCAAGATCAACATTAGCTTTGAAGTTAGACAGGTCCATTCGGCAGTGTGATAACAGAGGTGAAGAAGCTGTTTTTGAACCTGTTGGTACATGTGTTTAAGCTTCGGCCTGATGGAAGAGTTGGTAGAGAATATAACCAGGGTGGGAAGGGTCTTTGATGATGTTGGCTGCCTTTGCACGGCAACGAGAAGTGTAAATGGAGTTCCTGGATGGGAGGTTGGCTTGTGTAATGGTCTGTGCTGTGTTCACAACTGTCTATGGTTTCTTATGATTCTAGGCAGAGCAGTTGCCGTACCAAGCCATGATGCACCCAGATAGAATGTTTTCTAAAGAGCATCTGTAAAAGTTGGTGATGGTCCTTATGGACATGCTGCATTTCCTTAGCCTCCTGAGGAAGAAGAGGTGCTATTGTGCCTTCTTAACCTTCGTGAAATGCAGGAGGTCCCGTGAATTCTGGATCTGGGTTGGTACTGGAGCTTTGCGGCTGAGGTGGTTTTTTTGCAGGTCTGGGTGAAATTAATGTTGATGTGTTTTTCTTGTGTAGGTGTTGGAAGAGCTCAGGATGTCTGGGACTACATCTTCCTACGATCATCTGGTGAGGCAGGTTGAGGCACTTAGAAAGGAGAACTCTCACCTACGACGAGAGTTGGAGAACAACTCCTGTCACCTATCGAAACTGGAGACAGAGACCTTGGATATGAAGGTGAGGATTCTGTTATTTGTCCCTGGGTTAAGCTGAAGGTTTTTGCTTGACGATTAACTTAGCTGCATGTTGAAAAGCAGAGCCAAATCCATTTAAATCCATTCAGACCATTGGTTTTGAAGAAACAAGTGAACAAATTGTGTAATTCCTGCAAATATTCCCAGTTCATGATTCTGTCGATAGGTTATACAGAGGAAGCCTGTTAATGTAATCATGCTCAGAGGCAATTGTATCATACAGGCTAAAGTAGGGCAATTGTTTCAGATCAACAAAGATTCTCATAATCGTTTCCTTTGTCACAGTCCTGGGAATTTAAGAAATTATTTCCAATTATTGCAGCTCGGTTGTACAGTGGTTAGCACAGCTGCCTCACAGCACCAGGGACCCCAGTTCAATTCCAGCCTTGGGTCACTGTCTGTGTGGAGTTTGCACATTCTCCCCGTGTCTGTGTGGGTTTCCTCCGAGTGCTCCGGTTTCCTCCCACAATGCAAAGATGTACATTAGGTAGATTGGCCATGCTAAATTGTCTGTACTGTCCGGGGATTTGCAGGCCAGATGGGTTAGCCATGGTTAATCTGGAGTTTTGGGGATAGGGCAGGGGGCTGGTTCTGGATGTGATGCTCTTCAGAGGGTCAGTAAAGACTCGATGAGCCAAATGGCCTCTTTCCACACTGTGGGAATTCGTGCTGTACATCTCTATGACTATACATGAGTTTCTTGACACCTGAATCAGTTGACTGATTTTCAATAGCTTTAGAAGAAAATGCTAATTTTGATAGCTTATTCCATATTGTTTTCCTGAACTTGCATTAATCTGTGGCCAGAGATAGTAGGAACTGCAGATGCTGGAGAATCCGAGACAACAAGGTGCAGGGCTGGATGAACACAGCAGGCCAAGCAGCATCAAAGGAGCAGAAAGGCTGACGTTTCGGGCCTAGACCCTTCATCAGAAAAGGGGGAGGGGAAGGGGGTTCTGAAATAAATAGGGAGAGAGTGGGAGGCGGATAGAAGATGGACAGAGGAGAGGATAGGTGGAGAGGAAACAAACAGGTCGAAGAGGCGGGGATGGGGCCAGTAAAGGTGAGTGTAGGTGGGAAGTTAGGAAGGGGATAGGTCAGTCCAGGGAGGACGGACAGGTCAAGGGGGTGGGATGAGGTTGGTCGGTAGGAGATGGAGGTGCGGCTTGAGGTGGGAGGAGGGGATAGGTGGGAGGAAGAACAGGTTAGGGAGGCAGGGACGAGCTGGACTGGTTTTGGGATGCGGTAGGGGGAGGGGAGATTTTGAAACTTCCCCACAATGCGTCTGCCGCCATTGGCCATGAGGCCATGACCGGAGAACCCACAGATGACGTCACATCCGCCACCGCCGGGTTCCCCACTTCCGGGACAGTAAACACCATCGCTGCCGTTGCCACCGACACTGAAGTCGCGACCACCCTCACCGCTCCTGCCGCTGCCTACCCCGCTCCTCCTACCTCTGACGCCGCTTCGCCCACAGCCGACGCCGATGCAACTCCGCCCACAGCCTCCATAGCCAGCAGCTCCAGAGGAGACAGCAGCACCCAGCCCTGCCGAGTCTTCACCATCCCCCCAGACCTACCCCTTACTGAGGACGAACGGTCAGTCCTCAGTAAAGGGCTCACCTTTGTCCCCCTCCACCCACAGATCAACGAATACCGCTCACGCTTGGACATAGAGCAGTTTTTCCGCCGCCTCCGCCTCCACGCTTACTTCTTCAACCGTGAACCTAACCCTCCCTCTACTGACCCCTTCTCCCGCTTTCAACACACCCCCTCCTCCTGGACACCACCCCAAGGCCTCCTACCCTCCCCCGACCTCTTCATCTCCAACTGCCGTCGAGACATCAATCGCCTCAACCTCTCCACCCCTCTCACCCACTCCAACCTCTCCCCCACA
>NC_063360.1:29530693-29531950 GCF_021869965.1 Rhincodon typus | reverse complement strand
ACACACCCCCTCCTCCTGGACACCACCCCAAGGCCTCCTACCCTCCCCCGACCTCTTCATCTCCAACTGCCGTCGAGACATCAATCGCCTCAACCTCTCCACCCCTCTCACCCACTCCAACCTCTCCCCCGCAGAACGTGCAGCCCTCCGCTCCCTCCGCTCCAATCCCAACCTCACCATAAAACCTGCGGACAAGGGAGGCGCAGTTGTAGTATGGCGCACTGACCTCTACATCGCCGAGGCCAGACGCCAACTCTCCGACACCACCTCCTACCGCCCCCTTGATCATGACCCCACCCCTGAGCACCAAACCATCATCTCCCAAACCATCCACAACCTCATCACTTCAGGTGACCTCCCACCCACGGCCTCCAACCTCATCGTTCCCCAACCTCGCGCTGCCCGCTTCTATCTCCTTCCCAAAATCCACAAACCTGAATACCCTGGTCGACCCATTGTCTCCGCCTGCTCCTGCCCCACCGAACTGATCTCCAACTATCGAGACTCCATCTTCTCCCCCTTGGTCCAGGAACTCCCTACCTATGTCCGTGACACCACCCACGCCCTCCACCTCCTCTAGAACTTCCAATTCCCCGGTCCCCAACACCTCATCTTTACCATGGAAGTCCAGTCCCTCTACACCTGCATTCCCCATGCAGATGGCCTTAAGGCCCTCCGCGTCTTCCTGTCCCGCAGGCCCGACCAGTACCCCTCCACTGACACCCTCATCCACTTAGCCGAACTCGTCCTCACCCTCAACAACTTCTCTTTCAATTCCTCCCACTTCCTACAGACAAAGGGGGTAGCCATGGGTACCCGCATGGGCCCAAGCTACGCCTGCCTCTTTGTAGGTTACGTGGAACAATCCCTCTTCCGTACCTACACCGGCCCTAAACCCCACCTCTTCCTCCGTTACATTGATGACTGTATCGGCGCCGCCTCGTGCTCTCACGAGGAGCTCGAACAGTTCATCCACTTCACCAACACCTTCCACCCCAACCTTAAGTTTACCTGGACTATCTCCAACACCTCTCTCCCCTTCCTGGACCTCTCTGTCTCCATATCGGGCAACCACCTCGAAACCGATATTCATTTCAAGCCCACCGACTCCCACAGCTACCTAGAATACTCCTCCTCCCACCCACCTTCCTGCAAAAATGCTATCCCCTATTCCCAATTCCTTCGCCTCCGCCTATGCTCCCAGGATGAGGCATTCCACTCCCGTACATCTCAGTTGTCCTCGTTTTTCAAGGACCA
>NC_063360.1:29455113-29530593 GCF_021869965.1 Rhincodon typus | reverse complement strand
CGCAATAAGAACCAAAAAAGAATCCCCCTCGTCCTCACGTAGCACCCCACCAACCTCCGGATCCAACGCATCATCCTCCGACACTTCCGCCATCTGCAATCCGACCCCACCACCAAAGACATCTTTCCCTCCCCACCCTTATCTGCTTTCCGGAGGGACCACTCTCTCCGTGACTCCCTTGTCTGCTCCAGACTCCCCTCCAGCTCCACCACACCCGGCACTTTTCCCTGCAACCGCAGGAAGTGCTACACCTGCCCTCATACCTCCTCCCTCACCCCCATCCCAGGCCCCAAGAAGACTTTCCACATCAAGCAGATGTTCACCTGCACATCTGCCAATGTGGTATACTGCATCCGCTGTACCCAGTGTGGCTTCCTCTACATCGGGGAAACCAAGCGGAGGCTTGGGGACCGCTTTGCAGAACACCTATGCTCGGTTCGCAATAAACAACTGCACCTCCCAGTCGCGAACCATTTCAACTCCCCCTCCCATTCCTCAGACAACATGTCCATCCTGGGCCTCCTGCAGTGCCACAACGATGCCACCCGAAGGTTACAGGAACAGCAACTCGTATTCCGCTTGGGAACCCTGCAGCCTAATGGTATCAATGTGAATTTCACAAGTTTCAAAATCTCCCCTCCCCCTACCACATCCCAAAACCAGTCCAGCTTGTCCCTGCCTCCCTGACCTGTTCTTCCTCCCACCTCAAGCCGCACCTCCATCTCCTACCGACCAACCTCATCCCACCCCCTTGACCTGTCCGTCCTCCCTGGACTGACCTATTCCCTTCCTAACTCCCCACCTACACTCACCTTTACTGGCCCCATCCCCGCCTCTTCGACCTGTTTGTTTCCTCTCCACCTATCTTCTCCTCTATCCATCTTCTATCCGCCTCCCACTCTCTCCCTATTTATTTCAGAACCCCCTTCCCCTCCCCCTTTTCTGATGAAGGGTCTAGGCCCGAAACGTCAGCCTTTCTGCTCCTATGATGTTGCTTGGCCTGCTGTGTTAATCTGTGGCCAGATGATTTTTGAAGCCATTTTAGATTCACGTTTCTTCCTTTTTAAATTCATTTTCAACCATGAAGCTCTGAGGTACTAAAATTATATGAAGGCAGTTGAAAATAGGTAATTCATATTTTATCACTATCATGACACAACATTGTTCCTTTTTCACAAGCACCCACTCACAAATGGGTTGAAAACCCTAAAAGTAAAGAATGGGTACTCAGCAAACATGGAACCCTCTCATGTTTCTGCCCCTTCCCCTTAATGTGGCCAAGTATATCTGGACACCGATTTTAAATACAAGCCATCAGGACAGTTCTAACTTATACCTTTCTCTTATGGCTGTTACACTGTCTGTACTGTGCCCACCAGCTCCCTGTGGACTAACAATGAGAGAGAGTGAGAGGGTTGCTGCACAGCTAGCAAACAAATCAGCGGCATCTGCACTTAGAACTTCTGATAGCGTTATTTCTACCTCCAGAGAGCTTAGGAAGCTCAGCATGTGATGTGGGTCTCTGAAATATCACCATCTGATTTATATCACTTTGCCACTGAGTTGGAAATCACTGCTAGCAGGAGTGCTACATAATTGAGCCATTACTTTTACATTCTCCACCTTTACAGAGTGGACACACTGGCTGAGCAATTACATTAACTTACATTGATGCTAAGTGACTTCTGATGCTGAAACATTAATATTCTTTCGCCAGGCCTACCGCGTGTGTGTGAGAGTTGGGAATGACCTGTGAGACATTCTAAGGTGAAGCATTGTCGCTGCTGTATTCCTGCCCTATACTATTGAATGTTATCAGAAATGACCTGTTCTATTTGAGCACTTGACAGATCCTCCCGACTGGAGGTAACCTTGGACAATATTTATTACTTCAGCACTTTGAGAGTTAGTTACAAATTTATCCAAATACCATCACACTCTCAGCATAATTGCTCCTGCACTGAAGACTTGCTGTAGTCATGTGACTTCAACTGAGAGATACTCACTGCAGGCATCTGTCTCTCAGCCAGTTCAATAAAGATGTAGTAGAACCTAAACTGTTGTCTGTGAGACTGTAACACTCAGTAACACCACATATTGCCACACTTTGAGGGATAGCCCTCCATTGTACTCTCAGTAAAGCCTGTGAGGTCACAGCATGGATCACCTAGGGCACAGAACCTGAGCCATGATATTGGCAGATTTGAGTAGACACTATCCAATCAATTCCCACCACCCAGTGGCCTGTAAGCAAGGTAACATACCATGAAATTTCAGAAAGTAATTAGATGTCACTCTTATCATGCTAAGGCATATGAGTCAATGGGCCAAGTGCTGGAAAATGGGTTAGAAAAGAATAGTTAGGTGTTTTTTGACCAATACAGTCCTGATGGGCCAAAGTGCATTTTTGGCTGTGCTGCCGACCTCGATGACTCTACGCCTCTAATTTGTTCAGTTGAACAGATTTGGAGAGAGCAAATATCTTCAGATATTTCATTGGCTTTGTGAGAACAAAACAATCATGAATTCATTCCTTTTAAAATAGTCTCTCTGGAGACTGTAACATCAGTCAGGTGGATCTCAGAGAATATGAGTTCCCTGTTTGGGGCTGTTAACCTGGTCCAATTAGGGAGCTCTGGCTGACAGATATAAACATAAGTCTTAGGGATTCTGTTCACTCTGAGAGCTGGCTCTGAGGGAGCTGGATCACTGTCAAGTACCATGTATGTAAATAAAGTGTGACTTGGTGACAGGATACCAGCCTCTGTGGAGCTATTTCAGTCTCAAAACAATCTTCTATTTAATATCTAGAGCAGTCTGGATTCCAGGAATATGTTCTAATATCTTATTTAATCTTGGTGATGCAAATTAGGTTTTCTGCTGACAGTTACTCTTAGTAATGTTTGTTGCTGGATAATTTCACTTCCGTTGTCTAATGTTACCTTTTTATATTGGAGAAATTTTTTATGAATTGAGATCCCATGTTGAAGAACCAAAATCAACAGTGCAGGATGGCCACCAAATGTCACACGACAGAAAATAAGGGCTCTTGCTGACTAGTTCTTCATTTGATTTATTAAGGCTAAATACATATTAGGGGCTAATATAAACTAACATAATATAATGCTGGAAAGACTCAGAAGGTTAGGTAGCATTTCTGGTGAGGGGAAAACAATTGTTGGCTGTAATTTTACCATTCCTCTGGAGACAGGCTGGGAGGCAGGAAGGCTTGTGAAATGGCAATGATAAAGAAGCCTGAAGTCTTTCTGTCAATACCATAAATATAGGAGCAGAATTAGACCATTTGGCCCATCGATTCTGCTTCCTCGTTCAATCCTGGCTGATATGTTTCTCAACCCCATTCTCCTGCCTTCACCTCGTAACCTTTGATCCCCTTGCTGATCAAAAACCTACCCATCACAGTCTTAAATACACTCAATAACTTGGCCTCCACACCCAGTTGTGGGAATGAGTTCCACAGATTTACCACCCTCTGGCTGAAGAAATTCCTCTTCATCTCAGTTCTAAAGCCTTCTCTCTAAGGCTCTTCCCTTGGGCCCTAGTCTCTCCTACTAGTGGGAACATCTTCTCCATGTCCACTCTATCTAGGCCTCTTAGTATTTAATACAGGGACTGGCAATGGTTCAGCCTCCTGATACTGGAGGCAAGTGGCCTATTATTCAAGCAAACTGGCTAATTAATGCCCACTACACACCTCTGCATTTTACCAGTGCTGGGATAGCCTTTGTCAAGTGTAACATCTACTGGGTCTGTTCAGATGGCTTCCCAACAGTCAGCCAAAGTGGGGATTAGGATCTTCTTTTCTGGCTGCTCAGTGGTATTAACCTTCTGGCATTATCTTCCTGCTGCCAAGACTCCAACATTACCTCTAGCATGGTCGACCTGCAGATAGCTGGGACCTCCCAGCCAGTTTCCTCCCACAGTCCAAAGATGTGCAGGTTAGGTGGATTGGCCATGCTAAATTACCCATAGTGTCCAGGGATGTGCAGGCTAGGTGGATTAACCATGAGAATTGCTAGGTTACAGGGATAGGGAAGGGGGGGTGTGGGTCAGAGTGGGATGCTGTTTGGAGGGATGATGTGGACTCAATGGGCCAAATAGCCTGCTTCCGCACTGTAGGGATTCTATGATGGTAAATGTGATGATAAATGTGCCACCAGTATATCCTGCACTATGTCTACGTGGGTTTACAGTCAACTCTCAATCTCAGTGGAGTGGCTTTCCTTGCTCCAGGCACAATTCAGCACAATGTTGCAAGTCTGTGACCTGTTTCCGACCTGGATATTGTTTGAGAAGCAATTGCCTTTAACCAGGCATAGGTGCAGGGAAAGGTGCAATGGGAGTAAAGAACTATGTGGAAGGATTATTAGGGTGAAGGCAGGGGAGATTAAGTGAGGTACATGGAAATAGGAGGTGATAATGGAACAAGTAAAAACCGATAAAATGGGTCTAAAGGAGGTGTAAATGGCAACAGGAGGATTGTTAACATCAGGTTATGGCTTCAAAAACGGTATTAGGAACTTATTAAAACCATAATACATGAGAGCGAGAAGTAGGCCATTCAGCCATGAATACTAGGGGGATAAACAGAAAGTGCAGGAGTTTGCAACACAATATGAGCTGTAGATCTGAGTGCTAATTATCCAAGGTGACCTTGGCCCTTTATAAACAAATTGATTCTAAAGCTGCACGATAATTTCAGCATACACATGGACAATTGAGGGTTTTGAGCACAAACTAATCGGCAAATCCATGACTGACTTTTATTTTAATTTCAAAAATGTACTTTATTCATAAAATCATTTGTAATTACTTAAAAATGTTCTAAATTAGTTCTGTACACTCTTTGCAGAGAAAAAAAATAACAAACAAAACATTGGAATTTGACATTACTCAAAGTTTGCAAAAAACAAAGGCATTTTCTACTTATGCAGGAAACTTTTATGTTCATTTTGAGGTGCCAAGAGGGTCTGACAACTTAACAGACCCTTGTTATACTTTGGCAGAAAGGTCCTAGATGGTGGTCTTTCCCCATTGTGCCTTGGCAGCAGCTGCCCCAAGCTTTAGTGCATCTTTAAACACGTAGTCTGGACCTTGGAATACGCCAATCTACAACTCTCTGTTGAGGTTAACTACTTGCTCTGGAAGACCAACAAGTTTCGGGCAGATCAAAGGGTGTCTTTCACCGAGTCCTCCAGAAGCAGTCAAAGTTTGTCTCTGTGTGTGTCCCAGGGAACAGCCTGTAGAGCACAGTGTCCTGTATCACGGAGCTGCTTGGGATGAACCTTCACAAAAACATTGCATCTCTCTCCAGACTCCCTTTGCAAAGGCACATTCCAGCTGGAGATGTGTGATAGTCTCTACCCTCTGCAGATACTTCGAGGGCAGCATGCTGTGGTGGAGAGAGTCTGACAGGCAATGCTCTTCTCACCGCCAGCCTAGCGACGTCTTGATGCTTGTTGGGAAGTTCTAGCGATGAGGCATTCTGCCAATTGGCTTTGACAGTCTGCTCAGGGAACTGCCCGATAGGATTCACTCTCTCCTTTTCCCTCAGGGTCTTGAGGATTCTACATGCTGACCACTTCCTGATGGACTTGTGGTCAAAGGTGTTTTTTCTCACAAATGTTTCTATGAGGGACAGGTGATACTGAACAATCCAATGACTTGGAGCGTTCAGTGGCAACAACGCCAGGCCCATCCATCGCAACACCGTAGACAGGTAGAACCTCAATACGTAGTGACGCTTGGTTTTTGTGTACTGAAGGTCTACACACAGCTTGATGCAGCCACACACAAAGGTGGTCATCAGGATGAGGACAGCATTGGGTTCATCCTTCCTCCCCTAATCCAGAGCTTTGTACATGGTGTCCCTGCAGACACGGTTCATCTTAGACCTCCGGGTGAAGTGCAAGGTGGCTCGGGTGACTGCATCTGGAGCAGGCTCTGAGAGTGGGCCAGACCTGTGCTACATGCAGTAACACCGAGAGTACCTCACACCTGAAGACCAGGTTTTTACCTGCAATGGAGAGAAGCAGCGGTCCCATAAGCTCAGTTTCTGCCTCACCTTGGCAATAGAATTATTACTGAATTTCCAGAAGACACAGTGCTTAGTCTGTTAGCCTGTTGCTGTCTTTGGGAACTAGCAAATAGCTGCCACATTTCTTACAATGTGACAGTGGCTCGACCTCATGTGTACTTCTCAGGTGCAAAATGTTTTGTCATTTCCTGAGCTTGCTGCATAAATGCAATTTATTTTGTATCTAATGGTTTCAGACAAACTGGCCATTTGTGGCTAGTTAGTGTAAACGGTTTAGTGTCTTCTTTAAAATGAAGAATGGAACCAACATCATCAACATGAATTTCTCACTCAATAAGATTCTGCAAGGAGGCGTGGGACTGGCTTTTGGAACACTGTACATAAACCATTCTGTGAAACCACCCCCTAGTGAGAACCTCCCTTTGTTTAATGTGCAGAATCAAGGCCACATTGTTATAATAGCATCTCCAAGCTACGCTCTCTGTGAGATTGGTTCTTTTGTGGGAGTGTTTGATTTTGAAATCCTTGAGCTGAATGCAGTGTAGCTCATTGCAATGGGGAACTTGGTAGACAGGCCCACTGAATTGTGGGAGAGGACTAGTGTCAGGCTCCCAGCAAGCAGTGAGAAAACCGACACCCTTTGGCGGAAAAACTTCCCTCCAGTAAGTTCAAGAGTGGAAAGGATTGACATAGGATTCCCAACTAATTGTGTGAGATGTCACTTAGGACATCCAGTATCCCCAAGCTTACTTCAATATAGTGTTATAATTATACATGTGATCTGGGAGTGACTTTGTGTTGATGCATGATGCCTGATGTTGAACAAATCAAAACATTCCTCACCTCACTATGCAAAACATATTAATTGCGTAAGTATACTACATAGGATTACATAGAATATACTCACAGAAACAGGACGTGCAGCCGAACTGGGTTTGGAGTCCAGGTATATAGGGAGACACTATTCCTGGTTCAGAGGGGTTAAGAATTAGAAGACACCAATGTTGTGTATTTCTGTATGTATGGTAGACTGTCACTTTAAGAGTCCCATCACACGACAATATGATGCCATCATTAGCCATTTTGGGCAGGAAACAACTTAGTCTCAAATGGAATCTGTATGTGTTGGCAGCTATGCCTTGAGCTGTGTAGGTCCCAACCTCTGGATAGCCCTTCCTCCACCTCTGCTTCTTGCTTTGAGATGCTCTTTAAAAAGTTACACATTGACTGTATCCTTTTGGTGATTTGTCTTAATATTTCAATTTTTATATCCATTTACAAGAATGTGGACATCCCGTAAACCAGCATTGATTCCCATCCTTAATTTTCCAGAGGGCACTGAAGAACCAATCACATTGCTATGGTATTCTATAAGGGACATTCATGAATCAGATGGGCTCAATCATATTACTTAGTCCCACTTTTAATTGAATTCAGATTTCACCATTTGCCCTGGTGAGATTCAAGCCTACGTGCGAGGAATAGTAGCCTGGTGTTCTAGATTAATAATCCATGATGTCAACACTACGTCACCTCCTTCCCTGGTGTGGTGTCAACTTTGTCTGATAAAGTTCCTATGAAATGTCTTGGGACATTTTACTGTCTGCAGGTAATAGATTAATGCAAATTGTTGTTGGTGAAATTGGGGATGACAATATTGGTGGATCACATCCCTTAGCAGTGTATGTGGTTGGGAGCTCATCTATGGGTAAAATAAGGCACCAAGGTTAAAAATATGTCTGATATAATCTCATAGTGTTGCTAGGAAGAGGGATCGATCAGGAACAGAGGCAACAGTTTGGTAGCAAAGACTGAAAACAATGGTCCTAACACTTAATCAGACAATGTTTGCATGTTGGGTAATCAGTCTGATAATAAGGCAACAGTGGAGGATCACTAATGGTTTTGTTGGAGGCCAATCACTGAAACAAATGAAGTTTACGACAATTCTGTTACGACAGTTCAGTCATTGCTTTGTTTATTTATGTGGGAATTTCGCTTTTTGGTTTCAGGATGCTGCAGATAAATTAGCAGCTCAGGCTTTGTGATGTCTGCTTGTTGTCATGGATCCCTGTACTCTTTCTAGCACACAACAGTAAATGTTTCAGGGATCAAAGATTCACTGCTCTGTTCACAGGATTCTGTGCCGCTAAGAGATTAATTCTCTGGGCTATGGGAACCAACCAGAAATACAAGTCTGTGCTGACTGGTTTTCTCTCATAATCCCCTTTAAGTTTGTGTCATACACTTTGATGGTTACTGTGGGGGGAAGAAAGCAGTTTCCTGTTTCTTGCCATTTCAAATATCTCGAGGGACGGGAGTGGAAAACAGGAAATGCATGTACGTAATGATGGAGGCTGTTTTGTTGCAAATGAGGCAAGAAGGTGACACTATGAAACATTCTTGCATTATTCACCTTCATCTTTGGGCCAATGCAATTGAGCAGAGTCTCAGAGATGTGAGAAACCTATAGTGAAATGATTCTGATTTTGCAATATTCAGACTTGAGATCAATCCCCTTATCAACTCATGCTCAAATTGAGAATGACACCTCCACAGTAATGTGCCAGACCAGGTTTATGACAACTAATGCTTCTAATTTGCCTGTCATCCAAGCATTGCAATGGCAAAACAAACAATAATTTAGGGAAGCAGTATTTTTCCTTTAATGTTTATTCTTGGGATAGCAGTTAACACTTATTGCCCATCACTAATTTGTAGTGGGTCTTGAATTACTGCAGTCTGCAGTCTAACAGTGGAGCTGCGTATTAGTGCATCAACTAGCTCGTCTAATTTAAGTCCAACACACACCAAACCTCAGCCCCACCCTTGTTCTCAGCTCAGAAATCCTGCCCAATGTGTCTAGTTGCTCCATCGGCACACCAACATGGCCTAATGAAATAGGCTCTTCATTCATTTTTGGTGAACTTCTTTTGAGAGGTACATCACTAAAATTCAGGGGTGAAGGTGTGGTCCCAGCCGAGCTGATCTTAAAGACAACTTACTATCAAAGGTAGCAAAATTAAACTAAAATACTAAAATAAGCAAAACATTCCAAGCAATGTTTCCTGGTTATGGAAAGCATACTGTAGGTATGTTCTAATCAACCTGTTCAGAGATGTTATTACACACCTCTGGAGCAGGTGGGATATGAACCTGAGTCTCCTGGGTTAGAGGTAGGAACACTACCACTGCACCACAAGAATCAGTGTATTGATTAAGCAGGCACAAATGATAACTTAACCATGAGCTTCTGTTAACTCATCATGAAAGAAAGATTTGACATTGATAAAACAGATCAAAATGTCCCAAAGCCACATCACAACAACAGCAGTAGGTCTGCTCACAGCAAAGTCCCACAGGCATCCATAAGGTAAATGACCAAAAAATAATTGTTATTGTTTGATGCAGGTGGCAGTGGGCTAGATGTTGGATAAACGATCCTTGATCTTATTTGAAAGGATTTTATACCACCTGCCAAGAGGGCACACTCAGTTTGATGTCCTGCCGTGTGGTTTATCTAATATCTTAATGCATCACTTGTCATGTACTGAGTTCGCAAATTGGGAAGCACAAAATGGCAGAAAGACTTACCCCACTCCCCCAAAAAGTTAACAGATTTATGGAGCAGGGTTGCTCCTCTCAAACTCATTCTAAAATAATGAGCTGCACCCACTAATTCCATTGGTCTCCCTGTCCAATCATAGTTTGTCATCCACTAATCTCCCACCAGTCCCTTTTTGGTCTTCCCTCCACTGCCTCACTCTGATCAACAAATGCACCTCCCACAAACTGTCATATTAACCTCCTCCCCCCAAGAACAATGCCTGTGCCCCACCTCCCTTATGCTTATTCCTCACACGGGCACTAATTCCCCTTCCCAGGTACCAATTGCCTCCATCCAGCTTGATGCCTGTTTGCTTCCTTAACTTCCTCATTGACCTAAGGCCTCGATCTAGGAAACCAGCAACGGCCTGATCTTAAACAAAAACGGAAAGCGCTGGAGAAACTCAGCAGCAGCTGTGGAAAGAAAGCAGAGTTAACGTTTTGGGTCCAATCACCCTTCCTTAGAACCTGTCTTCACTGCTGATTCCCAGCTGCTCTGTACAACTCACCTGTTCATTTCCAATGAGGCTCAGTATTGGGGCCCTCACCATTCAGGGGCAGGGATTGTATCTGGTGCCTCTTCATGCCCAAAACATGGGCACACCTTAAATTCTATGCCACTGTTTCCAGGAAGACAGGGAAGAAAGATACTGGCTAAAAGAAGAAAGTGAAGAGATCAATTATTTGCTCTCAAAGATTTCCCTTCCCACATTTCACTACATTTAATCAGTAGATGTAAAGAATGTTTTCATCATTCCATGCAACCAGCCACAGTTGAAAGGAATGTGGGATGGACAGAATATAACACTGTACTTCTGCATTACTGAGCTGTACTTCGATCTGTTCAGCATCATGGGTTGGGATGCTCGATCCCACACTTCACCATCCAATTGTTGAATGTTAAGTCAACCAGTCTGTAGAATGTTAAGGAAATGGATCCTGTTGCCTTTATCGTCTTGATAGTTGGTCTTTCTCCCACTCTAATATAAACATGGATTGCAGAATGAGCACCTATGAAATATTAATAATTTTTAGACTAACAGGGTATATCTGAATAAAAGATTTTGTTGGTTCTTTTTCTGACACTGAAATTGCATTGATAAGAGCTACATTAGTGTTTAACATTAATGTAACATCATTAAGAGATGATTTGGATGACGGAATGCAGCAAATATTGCTGACTACCTTTCTTTGAGTTGGATTTCATGCCTTCAGGATGCCATTATGATTGAGTCTGCCCCACCTTTTCGATAATCTTTTGGCAAACTTGCAGCACTCCTGCAAAGGAAGCAAACATGAAGTTACAGTTGAGTAATTTCTCCTTGAAATCCAGACCTTGGAGTCCAGTTATTATTCCAGTAAATCTACCATGCACACCCTCTTCAAAATAAAGAATGGACTCTTATGGGCATGGAAATTACTGGAATACACCAACCAAAGTTAATGTTGAAGGAGAAAACATGACAAATGAGGAAACGAAGCAGAAACAAAATTGCATTTTGTTTATTAAACTGCAGTGAGATGGACCAAACCATTATTAATGGCTCCCCTGCCTTTGGCTGGAGCACTTCAACATGAATCAGCAGAAAATAATGCTTCTACTAGCACCAAGCGTCACTTCAATAAATGATGAGCCAGCCGTGCTACAGAGAGGAAGCAGAAATGGTTCCTTCTCTGGCTCAAACTGGAGCATGTTAACCATTTACTGAAAGAATTTGGTTTACTGGCCTCTGCATATGGCACAAAGGACACTGTGAGGATCCACAAAGCTGCTAGGACTGGGCCCTCTGTAATTCCCATGGCCGAGTTAAACTGCCGTAGGTGTTGATGTTAGCTGCAGGAATGACCTGTCATTGCAGAGCAGTAATTAATATATAATGCAAGTCAGTAAAATGGTTAAAAAAATCTGTGCCTCCTTCCACTTAAGAATTGCAGTAGAAACCCTTGGAATTTTTTTTACCCCTATGATCAAATCTATTGTAAAAATAATAGCAAGATATTATAGGGATAGTGTGTGAAGTGAGGTTTAAGGACTGCAAGTTCTTAGGGCACACAGGTCTGCAGTATGAAAGTGTTAATGACTCTATATTGGCTGGCATTAAATTGGCATGTCATGTTGACAGTCTGTAAGAATTGCTGGTTAGGGAAATATATGTGTAAAATTACTACTGGCTAAGATTGGGACCCCCATTTCCGCAAGGTTATACCTTGACACTCATGATTTATGAACTTGGTGAAACATGCCTTCTGCTGAAGGGAAATATATTGCAACAACATTTTTTTTTAGCTGCAATGTCTCATTTAGAGCAAATTTATAGAGTGGAGCCCTTCTCATGAGGTGTGTGGTTTAGAGAAAAAGGACTGTGCTGTTGCATCCCTATCTTTGTCCTCTGCTCCCACTCTCTCGGTCTCTATTTTAAAAGCATGGAGCTGCTGGTGCTTCAAAGACAGTTGGGATGCATAGAATTGTAATCTTAAACAGACTGATCAGTTAACAACTAAACAATCTCATACAGTGTACAGTTTGATCGGTCTCCCTTTCTAAGGAGGGATACACAGTGAAAGTCTTTTGAATTTAATTTAATTCGTTTTTATTATTTATTTGTGGGATGTGGGAGTCACTGGCAGGCCAGCATTTATTGCCCATCCCCTAGTTGCCCCTTGAGAAGGTGGGGGTGAGCTGCCTTCTTGAACTGTTGCAGTCCACCTGCTATGGGTTGACCCACAATGCCCTTAGAGAGGGAATTCCAGGATTTTGACCCAGAGATAGTGACGGAATGGCAATATATTTCCAAGTCAGGATGGTGAGTCGCTTGGAAGGGAACTTGAAGGTGGTGAAATTCCCGTGGACCTGCAGCCCTTGTCCTTCTAGATGGAAGTGGCCGTGGGTTTGGAAGGTGCTGTCTGAGGATCTTTGGTGAATTTCTGCAGTGCATCTTGTAGATAGTACACACTGCTGCTGCTGAGCATCGGTGGTGGAGGGAGTGGATGTTTGCTGTCATAATGTGAATGCAATTATAGCACAGGGGTCTTGTGGCTCCCAAAAGAGGTAAATCGTTAGTTAAATCTTGATTTCAATGGTTAAAACTAAGTAGAGATAGGGGTCTTCTCATTTACACAATCCAGCTTGAACCCCACCATTTGTGTTTTAACAGCAGATGTATCAGCCTTAGAGAAAGTACAACAAAGGTTCACAAAACTGATGCCTGCGATCAAAAGATTGTCCTTTGAGGAGATTGAATGGACAGGGAATGTATTCCCTAGATTCTGAAAGAATGTGAGGTGATCTTAGTTGAAACATACAACATTTTTAATTGCAGATGCCGGAGGAATACTTTCCCTGGCTGAGGATTCTAGAACCAGGGGTCACAATGTCACACTAAAGTGTCAGCCATTTAGGACTAAGCTAAGGAGACATCTCTTCGTTTGAAGTGTTGTGACGCTTCGAAGTCTCTAACCCAAGGAAGAGAGTGACAGAGTTTTGTGCACTGGAGGAATTAGAAGATTTGGAGATAGGCAAGAAAGCGGGATTGAGCTAGAGAATCAATGATGATTCTATTGAAAGGCAGAGCCAAATGGCTTACTCATGCTTCTGTTTCTCATATTTGTATACTCCAAACCCCAAACTACACTAACTACTAAACTAAAGAGATTTGGGTAGGAATATTTGATTTCATAAATGAGTTTTCATTAGATTCCACAGTAGCCTTAGCTCTGTTTTATGCTGTTTCCTGTGGAAATGTATCCACCTCTTCAATTTTCTTTCCATTTATGGAAAACACATGCATAACCCATAATTTTCATCATACATTTGGTCTCCCTTCATAGTCTTGCTCTCTGGGGCCTATCATCCATTCCTCTATGTATTCTTGGTGTGAGACACCATGGCACATTTTTATGTTAAAGCTGCTATGTTAATGTCTTGACCTCTAGAAAGAGCTCTGTTTTGTTTTCACTGACAAACTCCATTTCAGAATGTTGGTACCTGCAGTTTGCATATTTTAGAATTTGCTATGCAGCACCGACTTAGCATTTGAATGGAAAGCCTACAAAGTGTTTTTGATGACAAAAGTCTCCTTATCTATCATGCAAGCAATTAATACTTGATTGCACAGACAAAATATTAACCAAGCTAACACAGCAGTGGGTAACTTTATTCTAATATGCTGATTAAAAATCTGGCAGTATTCTGGGTAAAAAAAATGGCTTTCCACCTCACCCAATTCTACTCCCCTATTGAACTCAACAGGCTGTCTCATTGGGTGGGGTATTAAAAAAGGTAGAGAGAGAGAGGCCAAAGTGAACATAGGCCCATTAGGGAATGTGGCTGGAGAAATAATGTTGGGAAATAGTGGGAAACCAGGAAATGGCAGAGGAGGGCAGCACAGTGATTCAGAGGTTAGCACTGCTACCTCACAGCGCCACAGACTCGGGTTCAATTCCAGCTTCAGGCGACTGTGTGTGTGGAGTTTGCACATTCTCCCTGTGTCTGTGTGGGTTACCTCTGAATGCTCTGGTTTCCTCCCACAATCCAAAATTGGTCAGGTTCGGTGGATTGGCCATGCTCGATTGCCTGTGGTGTCCAAGGATGTGCAGGCTAGGTGGATTGGCCGTGGGAAATGCAGGGTTATAGGGATAGGGATAGGGTTAGGGAGGGGTGCTGGTGGGTCTCTTCGGAGGGTCAGTGTGGACTCGGTGAGCTGAATGGCCTGCTTCCATACTGTAGGGATTCTGTAATGAAATGCTTTGCATCAAACCTCATGGCTGAAGACACTAATGACATTCCAAAAATACTAAATAAATACAATAAATCTCACTGGAGTGGGAACATAATGTGGCTAAAAGCTGATAAATACCCTGAACCTGATGGAATGCATCCTAGGATATTACAGTAAGTAGCTACAGAGATAGTGAATGCACTGACAGTAATCTTCCGAGAATCCTCAGATTCTGGAAAAGCTCTAGAGGATTGAGAAACTGCCAATGTAACACCCTTATTCAGAAATGAATGGAGAAAAAGACAGTTAGCGTAACATCTGTTATTGAGAAAATGTTAGAGTCTAGTATAAAGAATGTAGTAGCAGAGTATGACCATACTATGACCAAACAGAGTCAGCATGGTTTCACAAAGGGGAAATCACATCCGACAAAATTATTAGAATTCTTACAAGAGATAACAAGCAGGATAGATCTTGAGTATGGAGGACTTTCCTTATGAGGCATAAATGAGTAAGTTGGGCCTATACATGGAGTTTAGAAAATGAGAGAAAACCTTATTGAAGAATGCAAAATTCACAGGGGACTTTGTGGGATTATTGCAGAGAAGTTGTTTCCCCTTGTGACAGAGTCAAGGACCAGACAGCATAATCTCAGAGTAAGGGGTCACATAACACAGAGATGAGAAGAAATCCCTTCTCTCAGAGCTTAGTGTATCTGAGGAATTCTTCACTGCAGAGGGATATTAAAAAAAATCATTACGTATATTTAAGCCTAAGACAGACAGATAGATTTTTAATTAGTAAAAGAATTAAGGGCTATGGGGAAAAGGCAGGAAAGTGGAGTTGAGGATTATCAGATCAGCCATGATCTTATTGAATGGTGGAGAAGACTGGATGGGCTGAATGGTCTAGTTTTGCTTCGATGTCTTGTCATACTAATCTTCTGCCCAATCCCAAGTGTTTCCTACTTGCTGAGTTAGATTCAAATGCCCCAAAAGACAAACACAAACAAGTGGCAGGTTTAATGGGCCTTGCCACCTGTCAAGAAGAGATTTGACAGAGGCGTTCATGGTAATGAGGGGGTCAAACAAAGGAGATTGGGAGAAACTGTTCCCATTGTCAAAGGGCCATGGACACTGATTTAAGGTGACGACATCAGAACCAAAGGCAATGCGAGGAGAAAACATTTTTACACTGCGTCTGCACCACTCAGGTACTAGGCAATGACAATCTCCAATAAGAGAGCACCTAAATCATTGCCCTTTGACAGTCAATGACCATCACAGAATCCACTGCTGTTAACATCCTGGTCTTACCACTGACCAGAACTGAACTGGACCAGGTGTACAAATACTGTAAATACTGGAGTAGGCCAGAGCTTAGGAATTCTGTGGCAAGTAACTCGCCTCTTGTCTCCCACGTCTCTGTCCACCATCTACAAGACACAAACTAGGAGTGTGATAGACTACACTTCACTTACCTGGGTGGGTGCAGCTCCAATAATGCTCAAGAGGCTTAACGTCATCCAGGACCAAACAGATGGCTCGATTAGAAGCATGCCCACAAACACTGATTCCCTTTACAATCAATGAAGAATGGCAGCATTCTGGACCATCTACAAGGTGCATTGCAGTAACTCACCAAATCTTCTCTGACACCACCTTCCAAGTCTGCAGCCTCCACTGCCTAGAAAGATAAGGGTAGCACATGCTTGGGAACACTGCAGGTTCCCCTCCCAGTCACACACCATGCCAACTTCCAATATATTGCTGTTCCTGGTTCAGAATCCTGGAACTCTGTTACTAACAGCATTGTAGCTATCCCTACACTCTAAGACCTGCATCTCAAGACCACCAGGACTACTGGGGATGAGCACTGAAGTCTGGCTTAGCCAGCAATGTCCATAACCCATGAAAGTATTGTTGATTTGGAATGCACTGCCTGAGAGGGTGGTGGAGGTAGATTCAATCGTGGTTTTCAAAAGGTCATTGGAAAAGCACCTGCAGGGAAGCAAACACTGAGAAAAGACCGGGAGTGTGGGATGAACTGAATGGTCTTTCAGAGAGACATGGAGTTAGCAGGCGGGATTACCTTCTCTGTTGTAGCTATCAATAATGCTATGCTGGTGTTGCTTTCTGAGAAGTGTTTCACTGTCAGGTGATGGCACTGTGATGCATTGATTCTGGTGTTTTATTGATGTACTGCATCAGACTTCTGAAATTGCATTTTAAATCTTTCCTGGGCGGGTGCTTTTGGGAGGTACTGAGCCCCAGTCTCAGAAGATCCATTGCCTGCTGGTTTTGATGTAGTGGTTGGAACCGAGCAGGATATAGGGCTGTGTGCAGCTGCATCTTGTTCCGATACAGCAAGCCTAAAGCAACTTGATTCTCTGATTTAATCACGCTCAACACAGTCCATCTGCAGAACAGCACATGCAAGCCAAAATGTGTAGCAACCTGGAAACTCCACATTTAGCTGTGCTTTGATGTGATTTCCCCTTCCAATTAAACCATAAAACGGCAGGATGCAGCTGGTGCATGTGTGTTTGGAAGTTGATGTCATGTGCAACTATCCTTTCCAGAGCGGTTACTGCTGGGAGTGAATGTTGGATGTACAGTGGCATTGCTGTGGAATTAGACCAGTTACTGTGTCTATCCTGGGTAATACCAACACAGAAAGCACAGCGCTTTCAAAGTGATCGATGGAATTCACACAGGAGCTAGATGCAGCAAGCAGCTTTTTAATCACCAACTGGAGCAGCGTCTTCTTCTGAGCACTTTGCAACGATGTGAAGAACTAATGAAGCCTAGGAAGGTGCTGAAATCCAGCCTGTGGCCGCATTAATGCTGTCTTTGATTTTTTTCACTTAACATTGCGGTATCAATCACTGCTCTAAATAATGTTTGGCTTAATCTTTGGAGTTAAGAGTGCAGCGTATTTGAAGGTAAAAGGCCGTGTAATGCTGATCCCTACGTAGCAGCAATGTTATTAAGCAGGAACTAAGCTCATCCACTTCCTTTTGGACGCTGCCAAGAGTAAAGGCCTGTTCATTATTTCAGCCTGAAAGGTAACAAGAGTTCTCACAGCATCACGCATTGCCTCTGCAGAACAGGATGTGTTTAGTATTGATTTGTTGCAGTTATAATGGTGTATAGCATATTTAAATGGGAATGTAGGCGGAAAAAAGGTAAAGGATCACAAGATCGATAGGAGAACATTTACAATTGCAAGGGCACATCCTTTATTGCAACATTGATTTTGTACGCAGCCAGAGGACATGGTATTAAGGGTGATGAAAGTGACCTAAATCAGACATTTACCAAACAGAGCTTTCACCAGTGAAGCTGAGGAGATCTCCTAAACAGATTTAATGCATAGCTGATTGTTGCTTTTACAGTGTCTCCAATAAATGCCTCCATTCCAGCGCTGGGTACTATAAACAAACAGGATGGATGGTGCAATTGGTGTTTGCAAATTTGGCAGAGACTGAAAGGAAAACGAAATTAAAAGTCACACCCTCGAGCAGTTTGGATACCACAGGATCCTCTTTTGGAAAAGATCTTCTGACTGCCCAATTTTTCTGTGTGTGTCCCACCTGTTGTACCAGGATGTTAGGTGTACTGATTACCCTCAATTACCTACTGCAGGAAATGTTAAAGCAACTCCAGACCAAGCTGGAGCAAGAAGCTTGCAACTTAGCATCGACTGGAAGAATTGAAATCCTGGACCAGCTGAAAGGTAGGATTGAAATCTTCATATGCAATGTAATGATGGGAAATCCATCTGATAGAAGTGTTCTATTCTGAAGAAGAGAAATACCAGACTCGAAATGTTAACTCTGTTTCTCTCCACAGACACTGCCAGACCTGCTGAGTTTCTCCAGCATTCTCTGTGTTTGCTTGCTATTTAAAAAGAAAAAAAGGTTTCTCCATCATAACATTCCTTCCTTCAAATTGAATGAGTGGGACAAATATCAAAAGAAGTTAGTTTCAGACTTGCTGA
This sequence comes from Rhincodon typus, assembly GCF_021869965.1. Lineage (NCBI taxonomy): Eukaryota > Metazoa > Chordata > Chondrichthyes > Orectolobiformes > Rhincodontidae > Rhincodon > Rhincodon typus. Next base: position 29,512,209 of record NC_063360.1, on the reverse strand, counting down.
AGTCCACCCCGAAGGGTTATCTGGTATCAGAGCCAAAAGGTTGTAGGTAGGTCAAGCCCCATTCAGTGACTTGACCATAAAAGCTAGGCTGATTCTCCAGTGCGGTACTGAGGGAGTGCAACATAACTGGGGGTTCTGCCTTTCAGATGAAGTGTAAATCCAGATCCTCTTCTGCCTTTTCAGATCCATGCAAAAGATTCAATGGCACTTTTTTTGAAGAACAGAGAAATTCTCTCTTGCGTTTGGCTAATATTTATCTGTCAACTGCACCTAAAATCCTGGCCGTTTTCACATTACTGCTTCTGGGACTTTGATACAGTGAAAATTGTCTGTCTGTTTTCTGATACTACAATAATCAATAGAAAAAATACTTCATTGGCTGTGTACAGTGACTTGGGATATCTTGGCATCATGAATGGTGCTATATAAATGCAAGTCAGTCTTTAATGCAAGTCTTGCAAGGGTAAAGACTGACTATGTTAAAAACAAGAGAAATCCAAAGTTTGGTGCAATTTCTGTCTGGCTCCAAGTACAGTGCAAGATGTTATCTGCACTCATCTGCAATGTGATACAGGACACATTTCAGGGCTATATCAGAGATGAAAAAGTCTGCTCCTTAATTTAATTCATAGCAATTCCACAAAGTGCACTGGGCATGCAGCTCTGCAATACCTGGTAGTGATCCGGCAAACAGCATTAGTATTATTGTCCTAAATATAACCAGCATTTAAATCAAGGCCTGATTTTAAAAGTAATCTCATTTTACCCGCCCTGTGATTTTATCCAAATCCTGTTTTTCCAGCTCTTGGTTTTACCACCTCGACAATTTATCTTTTCTCATATCGATTTCTTCTTCCATGTAGCTGTCCAACATCCCTGCCACCCTGCCCCATTCCCCCACCCCCACCGAGGGTGGTTACTGGGATCAATGCAGCACTTGCTTTCATCAAACAAGCTTTGATCAATTGCTTCACCTTTGAGGAGGGCAACTGCAACTGGATCTTCTAACAGAGTGTACCAACTAAAACTTTACTCTCCCTATTGCACCGATGCTTTAGTCTGGGCTGACGACCTAAACTTTGTGGGTGCACCTACTGACTGTGGTTATTGAAGAGGCCAGCTCACCGTCCCCTTCTCCAGGGCAATTAGGGATTGGCAATCAATCCCAGCAATGCTTACAATCAGTGAATAAATAAAAAAGAATTTTTTGCTCACCAAAAGCCAGTGATTGTAGTTTGGAGCTGATTATTTTCCAGTATATTGTGGGGTTTTACTAAATTGGGGTTTGTGTAAAGAAATATTTAATTATGACATAACAGCTTGTAGCTATTTAGCATCTTCAATGTAATAAAATGCTTCCATGAGTTTTAAATAGGTTTGTAAAACAAGTTTTTAAATAATCTTTTAAAAATATTTTTAAAACATTTTATTTTATTTTTAAAACATCCCACAGGGGGATGTGGGCATCACCGACTGGGTCAGAATTTAGTCCCAATCCTTAGTTTCCCTTGAGAGGGTGGTGGTGAGCTGCCTTTTTGAACCACTACAGTCCATGCACTGTAAGTAAACCGACAATACCAAGAAGGTGGAAGTCCCAGGATTTTGGCCCAGCAACACCAAACAAGTAGTGATATAGTTCCAAATCATAGAATCTGTAAAGTGCAGAAGTCGGCCTTTCAGCCCATCAAGTCCTCATTGGCCCTCTGAACTTCATCCCACCCCATCCTGTAACCCTGCATTTCCTATGGCCAATCCACTTAACCTGCACATCTTTGGACTGTGGGAGGAAACCAGAACACAGAGGAAAACCCACTCAGGCACAGGGAGAATGTACAAACTCCAGACAGTTGCCAACTGTGGAATCGAACCCAGGTCCCGGGCACCGTGAGGCAGCAGTGCTAACCACTGAGCCACCATGTTGCCTTTTGAATGCAGATGACATGTAGCTTTGAGGGGAACTTGCAAGTGGTGAAACCCCCATAATCCTCTGCCCTTGTCTTCCTCGATACATCACGTACTGAGTCACAGAGGGAGATAACCAGTGAGCCTTACTTCGGTTGTGGGTAAAGTGTTGGAAAGGATTATAAGAGATAGGATTTATAATCATCTAGAAAGGAATAATTTGATTAGGGATAGTCAACACGGTTTTGTGAAGGGTAGGTCATGCCTCACAAACCTTATTGAGTTCTTCGAGAAGGTGACCAAACAGGTGGATGAGGGTAAAGCGGTTGATGTGGTGTATATGGATTTCAGTAAAGCGTTTGATAAGGTTCCCCATGGTAGGCTATTGCAGAAAATACGGAGGCATGGCATTGAGGGTGATTTAGCGGTTTGGATCAGAAATTGGCTAGCTGTAAGAAGCCAGAGGGTGGTGGTTGATGGGAAATGTTCATCCTGGAGTTCAGTTACTAGTGGTGTACCTCAAGGATCTGTTCTGGGGCCACTGCTGTTTGTCATTTTTATAAATGGCCTGGATGAGGGCGTAGAAGGATGGCTTAGTAAATTTGCAGATGACACCAAAGTCGGTGGAGTTGTGGATAGTGCGGAAGGATGTTGCAGGTTACAGAGGGACATAGATAAGCTGCAGAGCTGAGCTGCGAGGTGGCAAATGGAGTTTAATGTGGAAAAGTGTGAGGTGATTCACTTTGGAAGGAGTAACAGGAATACAGAGTACTGGGCTAATGGTAAGATTCTTGGTAGTGTGGATGAGCAGAGAGATCTCGGTGTCCATGTGCATAGATCACTGAAAGTTGCCACCCAGGTTGATAGCGTTGTTAAGAAGGCGTATGGTGTGTTAGGTTTTATTGGTAGAGGGATTGAGTTTCGGAACCATGAGGTCATGTTGCAGCTGTACAAAACACTGGTGCGGCCGCACTTGGAGTATTGCGTACAATTCTGGTCACCGCATTATAGGAAGGATGTGGAAGCCTTGGAAAGGGTGCAGAGGAGATTTACTAGGATGTTGCCTGGTATGGAGGGAAGGTCTTATGAGGAAAGGCTGAGGGACTTGAGGCTGTTTTCGTTAGAGAGAAGAAGGTTAAGAGGTGACTTAATAGAGACATACAAGATGATCAGAGGGTTAGATAGGGTGGACAGTGGGAGCCTTTTTCCTCGGATGGTGATGACTAGCATGAGGGGACATAGCTTTAAATTGAAGGGTGATAGATATAGGACAGATGTCAGAGGTAGGTTCTTTACTCAGAGAGTAGTAAGGGCGTGGAATGCCCTGCCTGCAAAAGTAGTAGACTCGCCAACTTTAAGGGCATTTAAATGGTCATTGGATAAACATATGGATGATAATGGAATAGTGTAGGATAGATAGGCTTCAGATTGGTTTCACAGGTCAGCGCAACATTGAGGGCAGAAGGGCCTGTACTGTGCTGTAATGTTCTATGTTCTATATTAGCTGCTGTTTGGTCAATGAGGCAAGTTTTAAGGAGAATTTTAAAAAAAAGAAAAGTGAGATAGAGAGGTTTATGGAGGGAATTTTGGAGTTAAGGATTCCACTAGTTGAAGTCATTGTGGACCCAGAAAGGTTGCTCATATCTGGTTATGAGGGCTCTTGTTTCACAGTGGTATTGTCCCTACCTTTGGGCCAGAAGGTCTGGGTTCAAGTCCCACCTATACTACTGGTGTGCCATATATTAGAAATATCTATATCTGGTTAATGTAACATTGTCTGCATTAATTAGATCATGTGGGTGCATGATGCACCAAACATTACACCAATATGGACTTGTTAATGTGTTTTTCTTATTGATAAATAATTAAACTAACCTGATTAACAATACCGGTGAGTTTTGGTCCTGCAGTATCTGGTGCCTGTAAACACTATTGATATGTTGAGACCTCAGTAATTGGGCTGTTGATATGGGGTTGATGGGGACTAAGAGAAGTCCATGCTGATATACAGATAGTTTGAGGCAGGCACCTCTACTGATCTCTGAACCCAACCCACAACGATCGTAGAACTTCATTGGGGATGTTGTATTTCCAAGTAACAAAGTATTAGAAGGTATTAGAAGAGGCAAAATAGACAGTTGGACTGATTTCTTTGGGATTTACAATTGTCAGTCTACTAGCTTTCCTCCCAGTTTGCATGAAGTCTTTAATTGACTTTAGGATAAAATTTTTTACAGCCCCACAACCTTGTAGGGTTAATCCTGCAAAACACAAATTAACCTTGATCACGGAAGTTTTCTTCTTCATGCACTCCCACAGCACTGTTATCTTCACTGTGGGTAAAGAGGCACATCCTGAATCCAGCCTAGGCAGAACAGGAACTAAAACCCAGTGCTCTTAACACCAATCTGATCCACATTGTCTGTCAGGCCAACTGGTTCCTCCGAGGAGTTAGGGTTATGTGACAAAATCCACCTTTACATGCACGTCGTTATCATGGAGTTATGGAGAGTGATGGTGGAGAACCCAGTTTCTTTCTATCACATGGCTGATGAGGAATCTTTCTCATTCTTATCACCTGCCATATGTTGGAAGGATTTGCAAGGTGATAGTCAACTTGTTTGACCATGTTATGAATGCACCTTCCTTGTCCATTTAAGTGGGGCCTGAACCCAATGCTATCAGCACAGACGCAGGAACCCCACTCACTCAAGCCATACGTGCAAATTACACAGTATAACATGCCTGTCCTATCACAAAGCGCATTATCACCTGATTTATCAAGAGCAATCCCATGTATGATTTACTAGTAAATTTTTAAAATACACTGTTTCGCATGTGGCAGAGTTAATTTCAAAGTTCCGTGGACACTCAATCATGTGCGGAATTCAATTATGCGTCAGGATTGATTTTATTTTGTGCATCATCAGGCTTTCACATACAAATATACCATGCATCATTGGTGATTTCCTCTGGATAATTTAATACTGACCTGAAGGTTACAGTGCCTCCTCAGAAATGCCTCCTTCATATTCTGAGGCAAAAAATCATCATGCTGTTTTCATTTGTAGTCAACTGATACCTCAGTTAGTTGCACAATAGCTGCTGAAACAGGTTGCTGTAGGTTCCAGTCCTACTCCAGGACTTGAGCAAAAAAAAATCAAGGCTGACACTTCAGTTGTAAGATGGAGGAGGTTTGTGCTGTTGGAGATTCTGTCTCTTGGATCGATCGTTAAACTGAGGCCCTACTACCCCTTCAGCTGGATGTAAAATATTCCTATTATTATTTTGAAGAAGAGCAGGGGACTGAACCCCGGTGTCTGGTAAATATTTTTCACCCAAATCAATATCATAGAAAGTATGATTTAGTGGGAGCTTGCTGCGTGCAAATTGGCCACTGACTTTCCTACTTTACCACAGTGGTTATGTTTAAAAATGACTTCATTGACTGTAACAAATCCTTTATAGAGATGACATGTTCTTTGGTCATGAAAGGTGCTATATGAATGCAAACCTGTTTATTCCTTTTCTTCTCATTGGGTCATGTTTCTGATGCTAATGATCACATGCTGAGGAAGGCAGGGGACTGTCAGGTGTTGAGAAAGTTAAAAACCAGTCGAAGATGATTGAGTGGGTAAAAGTAGACACTCAGCATCATTCCAAGCTATAGGTCCCAGGTCTGAGCATGGTCTGCACCGTCAGCTGTCCTGGTTTGGGAAGTGTTATGGCTTGACATAATGCCTCTAGCACAAACAGGAGAAAGTCTGATTACTATTCCATAAGTCAGTGTAACTTGTGGGATCTTATGGTGTAGTGGGTAGTATCCTTGCCTCTGAGCCATAAACTTAGCATTTCAGTCCCACTGCAAGACTTGAATGTCTAGGAAGGTGCATTCGTAACACAGCTAACCATGTTAACTATCAGCCTGCAAATCCTTCTAATGTACGCTAATGGCAGGCAGTGAATGTGACTCCTGGTCTGCCCGATGATGGAAACAAAGTGGTTCCTCTACCATCATAATACATAGTGCCTGGTTATAGCAAGCATGTAAAGGTACATGCTGCCACAGCAACTTGGCCTTCCTGAATGAATGAAAACAGTCCAAGACTAGTCTATTGAAAATGTGCACGTACGTGTCAAGTGAGCCTACAGCAGGGCTCAGTTGCCATAACCCAATGCACAATAACTTACCCACACTCAGATATGGAAGTTCTGCAGGTTCTCCTGAACCCTGATGGGAATTGAATCCCTAATTGTTTCAGATTATTTATGCTAAATAATTTGTAGAATAAGATACACAGCCCTTATGTAACTGTACCCCAATAAGCAGACGTGGAAATTTTGAGGTATTGCCTGTTGTCAACGCATGTCGACCAGTATATTTTCAGCAACACTCCAAGGTGATAGGTCTCAGATCAGGTTCCATGGATGTCAAGGTGGTGGATTTGCTAACTAAGTCAGGCCAGTTTTTAGAGATTAAGTGAGGTACAACAAAGATCATGCCATCACTTGAAAGTCAACTGAGATATTCCCTTTTCCCAGAAATGACAAAGGGGGAACAAACAGTGAAGTGTATTTTCTGTGCAACTCCCATAGCTGAGGGACTATGTGTGATGCAGAAAGGTTGATAAATCCAACATGTGGTTGAATTGATATTCCAGAAAAGAAATAACATAAATGGGATAAATAATAGAGTACAATTCTGCCTGAAATTAAAGGGGCAACTAAGAAGGGAATTTTAAGTCTTTGGCACTGAATGGGAGGTTCAAATACTTATGTTGAAATTGGAAGTCTGAGAGTATGAAAGGAACTTTTGAAGCAAAAAGTAATGACCTTCTGAGATAGATTATATTCTAGAAGGTTATTAAACTGGAGTGTTGGACAGAGGAATGATTTTGCAAAGTTGCGTTGATTGTGGAAAAATTGGACTTGCCAGTTTGAATGGCATGTTTGTAAATAAGCTTGTGTTTTATCAATCCCAGAGGATTCATGGTCAAATATTCTTCTTTTTCATTGTGTAGAGTTGAATACAGATGTTGCCAAATTATGTGACATAAAATGGCAATCAAACATGATGTGCTCAGGACAGGATGAGCATGTATTGGAGCAACCAACTGAGAGAAAACAAACACACTGTGGTGGAATTACACTGGAACAGGATTCATTGCCAGTGGCGAGTGGAAGTGTGGAGCACCTAGAGGAACTTAATGAAGAAAGGTAAATCATGGAACAGCATTGGAGCGGAGGGGAGGGATTTATCATTAGTCACTCAGGTCATTAGTTCTGAAATCTTAGCTTTGGCATCAAAAAGATCCCAGCTGCATTTTAACAGTATTTCTAGGCAGCTTAAAAGCTGTTTGAACTGCTTTGAAAGCGTGGCTTTGGGAACAAGCTGGTATTTTAAGCATGGTAACATAGGATCTGGAATAAACCATTCAGCCCCTCGAGTCTGTTCTGCCATTCACTGAGATCATGCCTGATCTGTGGCCTAACCTGCCTTTGGCCCATGTCGCTTAATCCCTTTGCTTAATAAAAATATATCTATCTCAGATTTAAAATTAACAACAGATCCAGCTTGCCAATACACGTGAGGTGTAGGGAAGTTGGAAAGGGCTGATTTTCTGTGTTCCTGAATTCATGGTCCATTGCAAACAATCACAGGATCACTGAAGATCAAGCCTGCTGACTGCCACTTTTCACCCCCAAAATTACCTTAATACAGCAATCCATGCAAACATAATTGTTTATATTCTTTCATGGGACATGGGTGACGCTGGAGGGTCGGCATAGGATTGCTGTTCCCTAAATGGCCTTGAACAGAACGCCGTGCGGGACCGCTTCAGAGAGCTGACACTCCAGTGCAGCACTGAGGGAGGGGCAGCTGAGAGGGAAGATAAACCAAAATTGCTGGGTGAAACACAATGCGATGGCCAGCTAACAAAAGCTTCCCAATGCAGACGGACAGTCCACACTGAGCTCAAAACTGGCAGCAGAGCTGCTTTGAACTTGAAAATTTCTGGAAAGAGAGTTGCAAAAGCTGTTGTGTCACACTCATCAGGGCAAACACATGAAAACCAAATTTCCACTGATTGCAACAACTTATACCGAGATCACTTGAAAATTGGCATTTTTGCATTTTGTCCTAATGAGTTTCGGCAATATGTTCCTAATTTCAACACCATTCGTATTCTGACATTCTGTGGAAAATAGCCGCTTATTGGCTAACATTAAGTTGTCTGATTTCTTCCTGTGCAGGGCACAGCTCCTTTCCGAGATTGAAAAGGAAGAGAAAGAGAAAGCCTTTTATTGTACTCAGATCCAAAATCTTGGCAGACAAGCAGATGAACTCTCACAAATCAAGACTGTGAGTATCATTGGAAACAGAAACATGGCTTGGGAGTCTTGGTTCAACTCCATTTCTAAGAATGCATATGGTAAACACAACACAAGAACAGTTTGTTATGTGGAAAGACCATTAGGCTCAAAGAAGGCATTATTGCTTTCAAACATATAATTGTGATGGTTGTATTTCAGTTTGATTAACTAGTCCTGTCCTAAGCTGGAAAGGAGATGGAGAATCAGCACTGCAGTTTTGGAACAATACATACAAACTTTGAGTGTGGGATCAATTAAGTTAACCTTTAATATCGAGTTGACAAACTAACATAAAGGGGGTAAAGAAATAATGTGAAGTTGACTACACAGTGGGGGGGTTACTGTGCTGTCTTTTAGATGAGATCATAGAATCCCTACAGTGTGGAAACAGGCCCTTCAGCCCAACAAGTCCACACTGACCCTCAGAACATCCCACCCAGACCCATCCCCCAATCTGCACATCCCTGAACACTATGGGCAATTTAGCATGGCCAATCCATCTAACCTGCACGTCTTTGGACTATGGGAGGAAACCAGAGCACCCAGAAGAAACCCGCACAGACACAGGGAGAATGTGCAAACTCCACACAGACAGTCACCCAAGGATGGAATCGAACCTGGGTTCCTAGCGCTGTGAGGCACTGAGCCACCATGACACCTAAGATATTAAACCCAGACACTATCTGCCCTTTCAGGTACATGTAAATGACTAAGATGGACAAGAGGTGTTCTACTCAAATATTTATTGTTCAATCAGGATCATAAAAACAGGTTATCTTGCCCATTTAATATCGCAGTTGGTGGGAATTATGTGCAGATTGGCTGCTGAGTTTCTCGCAATACGGACAATGCTTCAAATAATACTTGGAACATAGAAGATGTGAAGTAACTGCGAGTTTTTACTTTCATTTGTAACAGCTGTTTTCATTTTTAGATTATCAGTCCATTTGTAGTCAATATCCAAGGAGCCAAAGGGACAGATTTTCTAAAATAGCTTTCCTGACACATATTGCTTCATATGATGAGAGTGCAAGCAGGAAGCAGGGTGACCAGCTCTCAGCAATTAATTAACGGACACCATAAGACCTGTGAGAGCAAGAGAAGAAAGGGGGTTCTGTGCAAGGGCAGGGCCTCTTGAAAAACCTATGCTCGAGGAAGTGGATAATATTACCACTGTGGTAGGGTGAGCCAGCACAAATCCTGTAACGCTCGATAGAACATCCCCCAGACATTAGCTGGAAAGCCCCAACAACAAAAGATGCAGTTTCTGGGGCCAGTGCCTACACAAACGCAAATAATGGAGTTACAGAAAATTCCCGGAAAATTGCATACTGGGAAGGTATTACCGGGGATCTGAGGCAAAAGACCAAATTAGTCAAACAGATGTTCCCGGCACGGTAGCTCAGTGGTTAGCACTATTGAATCACAGCACCAGGGACCTGGGTTCAATTCCACCCTTGGGCATCTGTGTGGAGTTTGCATGTTTGCCCTGTGTCTGTGTGGGGGTGTTCTGGTTTCCTCCTACAGTCTAAAGGTGTGCAAGTTAGGTGAACTGGCCACACTAAATTGCCCACAGTGTTCGGGGATGTGTAGGTCAGGTGTGTCAGCCATGGGAAAGGTAGGGTTACAGGGATACAGTAGGGGGTTGGGTCTGGGTGGAATGCTTTTCAGAGGGTTGGTGTGAACTCAATGGGCTGAATGACCTGCTTCCACACTGTAGGGATTCTGTGTTCATCCTGCATTTTATTTTACAGTGGCCACTGCAAAAACTTAAGTCCATCAAAGAATTTCAATACTGCAGTATTTTATATCTCTCCCTGTTGACTCCAGTGAAAGTACAGATGAGGAGTAATGTAAAACTGGGTGCTGACTTGTTGAATCTTCCATTCACACAATTGCACTAAGTTAAATCTACTCATCTGTGCATGGTCAGCCCAGGCAGAAAGCTTTGACATGTTGATAATTCAGCTCTAATAACCTTCATAGCTTTGCGGTTTTTACATGGTAGCCTTTGCAATGAATCTTGATTTCAACTCAATGAAGTTATGGAAATGGAAAAATGTTTTGGCAAATAATCTTGAGGATGGAAGCATTCAGATGGATAGGAATGCTGATTAAGTAGAGAGACAGCTGATGATAGAAAGGTCACAGAGTATTAGGAGAAGTTGAAGTGAAAAGGTGAGAGATGATTTTTCTTGTGTCATTGTCTGATAAAGGATTTTAATATGAGAGCTCCTTTTAGAGTGGGACTCACCTTGCATCTTTTGGGATGGTAGCAAAGTGAAGGAGGACTGTAATCTTGAGCCATCTACTCTTAACCCTCTGATCTTATAGCATTCACAAAACTGTCTTGTTTCACACCATTTTATTGGACTTTTTTCAATATAGTCTTGGGTGGAATTTTTAGGTGACACTCTGCAAGACAAAATACTATTAAGATTTACCATATAATACAGTAGTGACTTGTTAAATAAGGAATAACCCCGTAGCACTTCAAAACATGACAGAATCAAAGTGTCTTACAGCACATAGGCTATTCCCACTATTAAAGGAGCTTTTGTATTAAAATTCCTTACCAGACAAGAAACAAAAAACAAATCATCTCTCATCTCTGGTCTTTAACCTTGTACTCTATGAAGGAATGCTCCAGTTAGTTCCATGTTCTTATAGCCCTATCTTTTTAAGAATAGATCCAGCTCCCTTTTGAAGGCAACTATTGAATCAGCTTCCACCATTCTTTCAGCGAGTACATTCCAGGTCAAAACTAATCACTTCATTAAAAAGTCCTCCCTGTTATCTCTCCTCTGGTTTTTTCATCAGTTATCTTCAATATATTTCCTTGGTCACTGACTCTCCTGCTATAGGAAACGGCTTCTCCCTCTCAGAACCTTTCATCGTTTAATTCTCCCCTTAGTCTTCTCTGTCCTTTAAAACTAAAGGGAATTGCACTTTCTTTGAGCTGTGCTGTTGGACTGTCATTGGCCTTGTTGTTCAGTTTATCTGGGTTTGTTTTTCCAAGGTTTCAAAGCACATGGATTTGATTCGGCAGCAGTTACAGTACGAAGCTCATCAAATCAAAGCCATTATTGAGGAGAGATATGGGACGAGTGAAAATATGACAGAACGGGTTCAGGTAATATCAGCAATACATGCTTTTTTTGACCAAGATTTGATCCTTCAATTGCATTTGGGAAAGGCTGAGATAAATGTAGTCCTATACCTACTCAGGTTTTACACAAAATCTGCTGTGCCAAATTAACTAACACTACTTGCCAATCTTTCTTGTACTTCTTATATTATTCCTCTTAGGAGGCTAACAGCAATGACATTTACATTTTGCCCTCCAGGTTGCAAAACATTCCAAGACTGTCCATAGGAGCATTATTAAAAATATTTAATGTAAAGAGGTAGTAATTGTGCAGAGAGAAGTGGAAATGTGGTAATTATTATTTATTGTCACATGTATCTTGAAAGATACAGTGAAATGTGTTTTCTTGCCACGATCCGGCACCAATTTTGAATTGCAAAAAGAATAAAAAGAAATTACATAAATAGAGTTCATCTTCTGTACAAGGGGTCTTCAAACGCAACCTCCGGGCTTCTGCAAAGTCTCTGCAATGTGTCCCTCAAGGAGTTCCCACTCTGGGTACATCAAATGTAATCCCGCCAACAGCCCTTACTTCAGGCATACTGCAGCCAGGAGTCCCCGCTCCAGGCACTGCTACTGCCGCAGTGACCCACCACTGCCAAGTGTGCCTGCTCTGGGTAGGGACCATTGTGTTTTGGTAACTGAAGGAACAGGCACTAATGATGGAGTGATGGAAACTGGAGGCCAGAATTTGAGGGATGCAGAAATCAGTTTTGAGCTGGACTCATTTCTCATGTTTCAGCAAAGAGCAAATAGTGTTACCTAGAAAATATTTTGACAAATTCTGGAGCGCCACAGAATTGGCTTATCGCTGTCTGAGAAACTGTGTATGGGGAGTTGGTTAGCTCAGTTGGCTTGACTGCTGGTTTGTGCTGCAGTGTGATGCCAGTGGTACAGCTTCACTTCCCACACTGTCTGAGGTCACAGTGAAGCTGCTGCCTTCTTGACTTTGCCCCATCACCTAAGGTGTGCCGACCCTTAGGGTAAACAACACTGGTTGGCTCTTGCTAATGAGACAGCAGTCCCATGTCTCCCTGGGACTTTGACTTTTTTTTATTCACTCGTGGGGTGTGGGCATTGTTGGCTAGTCCAGCATTTATTGCCCGTCCCTAGTTGCCCTTGAGAAAGTGGTGCTGGGCTGCCTTGTTGAACCACCACAGTCCACGTGCTATGGGTCGACCTACAATGCCATTAGGGAGGGAATTAAAGGATTTTGACCCAGCGACAGTGAAGGAACGGCAGTATTTTCCATGTCAGGATGGTGAGTAGTTTGGAGGGGACCTTGCCGGCGATGGAGTTCTCATGTATCTGTTGTCCTTGTCCTTCTGGATGGTTGTGGTCATGGATTTGGAAGGTGCTGTCTAAGGAGCCTTGGTGAATTTCTGCAGTGCATCTTGTAGATAGTACACACTGCTGCGATTGAGCATCAGTGATGGAGGGACTTGTGGATGTGGTACCAATCAAGCAGGCTGCTTTGTTCTGGATGGTATCAAGCTTCTTGAATGTTACTGGAGCTGTACCCTTCCAGCCAAGTGGGGAGTATTCCATTATTTTCTGATTGTGCTTTGAAGATGGTGGACAGGCTTTGTGGAGTCAGAAGGTGACTTACTCACTGCAGTATTCCTGACCTCTGACATGTTCTTGTAGCCACTATATTTATATGACAACTCCAGTTGAGTTTCGCGTCAGTGGTATCCCCCAGGATGTTGATAGTGGAGGATTCAGTGATAGTAACACCATTGAATGTCAAGGAACAGTGGTTGCATTGTCTCTTATTGGTGATGGTCATTGCCTAGCATTTGTGAGGTGTGAATGTTACATGCAACTTGTCAGCCCGAGCCTGGATATTGTCTAAATCTTGTTGCAGTTAAACATGGACTGCTTCAATATATGAGGAGTTGCGAATGGCGCTGAACATTGTGCAATCATCGGCGAACATCCCCACTTCTGACCTTATGATGAAGGGAAGGTCATTGATGAAGCAGATGAAGATGGTTAGGCCTAGGACACTCCCCTGAGGAACTCCTGCAGAAAGGTCCTGCAGTTAGATGACTGACCTCCAACAACCACTGCCATCTTCCTTTGTGCTAGGTATGTCTCCAACCAGCAGACAGTTTGACCCCTGAAGCCCATTGATTCCTGTTTTGCCAGGGCTACTTGATGTCAGCCTTATCTTTTGCACTGCTGTGTCTAGGTCTACCACTTGCTGCTTATGCTGCTTGACACACAAGTTTGGTGGCTTCACCAGGTTGACACCTCATCTTCAGCTATGCCTGGTGCTGCTCCTGGCGTGCCCTCCTGCACTCTCCATTGAACCAGGGTTGATCGCCTGGCTTGATGGTAATGGTTGAGTGGGGGATATGTCAGCTGTGCGGTTACAGATGGTGCTGGACTACAATTCTGCTGCTGCAGATGGCTCGCAGTGTCTCTTGGAGGCCCAGTCTTGACTTGCTTGATCTGTTCGAAGCCTATCCCATTTAGTTTGGTGATAGTGTAACACGACATGATGGATGATATTCTATATGTGAAGGCAGGACTTTGTCTCTACAAGGCCTGTGCATTGGTCACTCTTACTGATACTGTCATGGGCAGATGCATCCGGCAAGGATGAAATCAAGTATGTTTTTCCTTTTTGTTGGTTTCCTTAGTACCTGCCGCAGACCCAGTCTAGCAGCTATGACCTTTAGGACCCAACCAGCTTGATCAGCATTGCTGCTGCTGAGCCACTGTTGGTGATGGACATTGAAATCCCCCACCTACAGTACATTCTACACCCTTGCCAACTCTATGCTTCTTCCAAGTATTGTTCAACATGGAGGAGTACAGGTTCATCAGCCGAGGGAGGACAGTACGTGGTTATCAGCAACAGGTTTCCTTGACCATGTTTAACCCGAAGCCTTGAGACCTCGTGGGGTCCAGAGTCAAAGATGAAGACTCCCAGGGCAACTCCCTCCCAAGCGTATATCACTGTGCCTCCACCTGTACAGGGTCTGTCCTGCCAGTGGGACACATCCAGATATGGTGGATGTCTGGGATATTGTCAAGTATGATTCTATGAGTATGACTGTGTCAGGCTGTTGTTTGACTAGTCTGTGAAGCAACTCTCCCAATTTTGGCCCCAGCCCCCAGATGTTGGTAAGGAGGACTTCGCAGGGTTGATGGGGCTGTTTCTGCTATTGTCATTTCTGGGGCCTAGGCTGATGCTGGGTGATCCAGTTTCATTCTTTGTTGAGACGTCATAGCAATTGATACAACTGAGTGACTGGCTAGGCCATTTCAGAGGACAGTTGAGAGTAAACCACATTACTGTGGGTCTGGAGTCACATCTAGACCAAACCAGGTAAGGATGGCAGATTTCCTTCCTTGATGGACATTAGTGAGCCAGGTATGTTTTTGCAACAATTGGCAATGGTTTCTTGGTCGTCAGTAGATTCTTAATTGCAGATATTTTTAACGAATTCAAATTCCATCATCTGCCGTGGCAGGATTGAAACCCAGGTCCCCAGAACATTAGCTGAGTTTCAGGATTAATAGTCTAGCAATAGTACCATGAGGAAATAGCCTCCCTTATTGCTAATAGATGGGTGTTTTGAGTTGGCTGTTCATATGATGACTTTATGAGGAGAGTTTACCTTTCATGCAACTGCAGACTTTGTAACTTAGAGAAAAGAGAACAACATCGATTTTTCTGTCACAGTTAAAACTCTGCTGGAATCAAGAATGTGATGAAATCTGATGTAAGGTCAAGAATTAGTCTTAAGGGTGTTTGCATTTTTATCTTTGATGGTTTAAATCAGCGCATCCACAGTATGTTCATTTGTACAAACTGATTGCATTTGACAAGGCATTAGCTGCAGGCACTGTGTGACCTTAAAGAGATTGGAAAATCCTGCTTCCTCATCTGAGGAGGCTGTAGGCACAAAGCAAAAATTTAATCCAAGTGTATAATTTTTGCTTCCACTTAGATTGTTAAATTTAAATTAAATTCATTGGTCAGGTCCATTCTAAGTGTTTGAATTTATCTTGTTTTTGTAATTCATGAAAATAACTGATGGGGTCCAGGGAAATGTCAAATTACGCAACTGAAAATATTCTAATTAACTCACAACATTCTATCTCTATCTCCTTCTCCATCTCCTTCCCCTTCCGCTTCTCCTTCTCCATCCCCTTCCCCTTCCCCTTCCCCTTCTCCATCCCCTTCCCCTTCCCCTTCCCCTTCTCCTTCTCCATCTCCTTCCCTTTCCCCTTCCCCTTCTCCTTCTCCATCTCCTTCCCCTTCCCCTTCTCCTTCTCCATCTCCGTCTCTATCACATTCAAATATTCTTGGACTATAATGCCAACAATAGCCAACCACAACAGGCAAGATAAAAAAATCCAAGATGAAAAGTCATTGTTTGTGCTTACACCAATTTAAGGTGTTCGCACAAGTGACTATATTAATGCAGTAAGCTTGAGTAACTCCATGGAACAAACTAGATGCATTATCATTGCAGTAGTGGGGTCAAGTAAAAGATAGGAGGGGTTTTGAAGGGGACTTGGTGGAAACGTTGAACTTCTGCAAATGTCGGAAAAGCAGAAACAATCATATCATTTAAAATACACATGGCTACAGATCAAGACCAAGAACTGGAAACTGGGTTTTGGTTGGATACAACATGGATAGGATGGGCTGAATGGTCTCCTTCGGTGCAATAAGTTTCTATGATTCGATGCTATAATGGCAGCTTCAATATCAAGAATCAGGCCATGACAGTCTAAGAAAGTGTCTTGGGGGTGGAATAATAAATCAGATTACACAAATACAGGGGGCTTCATACAGTTTTCCACCAGTGTGGACAATCTAGTGAGCCCCTTCAAAAAATTGTCATAGGCTGTGCCAGGTTGTTTGATCAATAGTTAGCTTTCAATGTTTCAGTAATGATAAAAAGAACTAATATTATTAAACTCCTTGCCCATAATAACTATTTTATTATCAGTAATTTAGGTTACTTTTCACCTGCTTTGTGATCAGGCACTACAATTTCCTTGACTGTCACACACGCAACTGCATTTGATGTTCACTTACACCATCCCAAAAATGACAATGAGACAAAGACTAGATAGTATTAGTTAGAGGTTGATTTTAACCAGACCTCATGTTAGTTCCTTGGTTTTCAAATAATATGAAAGGATTGCAATGTCCTCTTGCACCATTGGAAAATGTGAAAAGGGATCTAGCTGGAACTTTGATACCACAGCGCTTCCTTGCACTGAACTGGGGTGTAAAACCAGATTATTGCTAATTTCTTTTGTAACAGAGTGGCAATTGCAATTTTTGCATTCTGTGGTTCAGTGGCATTGTTACTGACTGAAGTAGATAAATCACAAATGTCACATCTATAAGTCCCAGCATGTGAGGGAGCCAACAAGAGGAAAAGCCTGACTGGACCTTGTCCTCACTGGTCTCAGATGTATTTGTCCACAGCAGTGTTGATAAGAGAGACCACCTCACAGTGCTTGTGACATTCATTGCTTGGGAGTTCAGCGCATCAGAGCAAAAGACAAGTCTGAAGCATTTGTGATCTTTTTCAGTTTAGAAATTTCAAATGGATGATCCAACTTCACTTCTTCGGATGCCAATCTTAAACCAGTTTGATTCACTCCACATGAAATCAAAAAATGACTAAACGCACTCAATACTGCACATGTTGTGGGCCCTGACAACATCCCAACAATAGTACTGAAGACTCGTGTTCCAGAACAAACTGCACCCTGAGCCAAACTGTTCTAGTACAGCTACAACACCAGCATCAATCCAGAACTGTGAAAAATTGCTCATGTCTGTCCTATTAACAAAAAGCAGGACAAATTCAAAATGGCCAATTACCACATCATCAGCTCCTCTTTATTATCAACACAGTGGTAAAAGGGATTGTTCACAGTGCTATCAAGTGGCAATTGTGTGCTCCCTGATGATCATTTTTGGTTCCATCAGGGCCAATCAGCTTCTGATCTCAGCAGACCCTTGGTCCAAAGATGGACAAAAGAGGTGAATTCCAGAGGTGAAGTGTGAGTGACTTCTCTTGACATTGAGACAGCATTTGACCAAGTATGTCATTAAGGAGTCCTAGCAAAACAGGAATCAATGGAATTCGGGGGTGGTGGGTGGGGAAAGCAGGTTGAGTCATACCTTGCATGAAGGAAGATGATTGTTGTTGTTGGAAGCCAGTCATCTCAGTCTCAGGAAATTCCTGCAGGAATTTCCCAGGGTAGTGTCCTAGGGTCAAGCACCTTCAGGTACTTCATCAATTACTTCCCTTCTATTCTTAGAATCATAGAGTCATAGAGTTGTACAGCATGGAAACAGATCCATTGGTCCAATTCATCAATGCCGACCCTAGATATCCTAAATTAATCTAGTCCCATTGGCCAGCATTTGGCCCATTTCCTTCTAAGCCCTTCCTATTCACGTACCCATCTAGATGCCTTTTAAATGTTGTAATTGTACCCGCCTCCACCACTTCCTCTGGCAGCTCACTCTATCCACGCACCACACTCTGTTAAATCTGGGGATGTTCGCTGATGATTGCACAATTTTCAGCACAACTTATACTTTCTCAGATACTGAGACAGTCTTTGTGAGTTTATGGCTTGATAGGTGACAGATAGCATTCACCGCACACATGGTCCAGGCAATAACCATCTTCAGTTAGAGAAAATCTAATCATCTCCCCTTGATGTTTAATGGCAATACCATCTCTGAATCCCTCACTATCCATGATGTGGAAATGCCGGTATTAGACTGGCGTGGACAAAGTCAGAAGTCGCGCAAAACCAGGTTATAGTCCAACTTCACCTGATGAAGGCGCAGTGCTCCGAAAGCTTGTAATTTCAAATAGCTTGGACTATAACCTGGTGTCGTGTGACTTCTGACTTTGTTCCTTACTATCAATATCCTTGAGTGTCACCGTTGGGCAGAAACTGAACTTGTCCAGCCATATAAAGGCTGTGGCTACAAGTGTAGGTAAAGGGCTGGGAATTCTGAGGCAAGTAACGATTCTCCTAACTGTCAAAGCCTCTCCACGTACAATGCAGAAGCCATGGATATAATGGAATACACTCCACTCATAGAGTCATACAGCACAGAAACAGGCCCTTCGGCCCAAATTGTCCATGCTGACCAGGTTTCCTAAATTGAACAAGTCCCATTTGCCTTTATTTGGCCCATATCCCTCTAAACCTTTCCCTACCCATGTACCTGTCCAAATGTCTTTTAAATGTGGTAATTGTACCTATCTCTACCACTTCCTTTGGCAGCTCTTTCCATATATGCACCACCTTCTGTGTGAAAAAGTTGCTCCCTGGGTCCGTTTTAAATCTTTCCCCTTTCACCTTAAACCTATGCTCTCTAGTTTTGGACTCTTTTACCCTGGAGAAAAGACCTTGGCTATTCTCCTTATCTGTGTCCTCCATGATTTTATAAGCCTCTATAAGGTCACACCTCAACCTCCGACGCTCCAGGGAAAACAGTCTCAGCCTATCCAGCCTCTCCCTTTGACTCAAACCTTCCAGTCTCAGTAACATCCTTGTAAATCTATTTTGCGCCCTTTCCAATTTAATAATTTCCTTCCTATATTAGGGTGACCAAAATTGTACACTGTACTCCAAATGTGGCCTTACCAAAGTAATGTGCAGCCGGAACATTACGTCCCAAATCCTGCACTCAGCGCTGTATCCGATGAAGGCCAGCATGCCAAATGCCTTCTTCACCACCCTGTCTACCTGTGATGTCACTTTCAAGGAACTATGTACCTGTACCCATAAGTCTCTCTTTTCAACAACACTCCCCAGTGTCCTAACATTAATTATGTAAGTCCTGTCCGGGTTTGTCTTACCAAAATGCAACACCTTGCAATTTATCTGAATTAAACTCCATCTCCCACTCCTTTTGTAGAGTCATACAGCACGGAAACAGTCCTTCGGCCCAACTTGTCCATGCCGACCAGTTTCCCTCAACTAAACTAGTCCCATTTGCCTTTATTTAGTCCATATGCCGCTAAACCTTTCCTATCCATGTACCTGTCCAAATGTCTTTTAAATGTGGCAAATGTACTGGCTCAGTTGATGAAGATCTCAGCGTATCCTTAGATAACCGTCTTCACTAGATCACCAATACTGGTGTCATCTACAAACTTACTAACCAACCCTCTAATATTCTCATCCAAATTTTTTATCTAAATGGTTGGATGAGTGCAACTGTAACACTGAAGAAGCTGATCACCGTCCAGGACGAAGCAGGCCTCTTCACCAGCACCACTTCCACCGCCTTTAACATTCACTGTCTCCACCACCAACACACAGCAGTGTGTATCATCCACAAGATGCACGGCAGCAACTCTTGAGGACTCGTTCAACAGCACCTCCCAAACCCATGGCATTCTAACACCGAAAAGGACAAGGGCAGCGAACGCATGAGAACACCAACACTTTCAAATTCCCCTCTGAGCCGCACTTGGAACTATATACTTTAACTTGCTGGAACTCCCTTCCTTATGGCACTGTGGGTTTACCTGCACATTGTGAACTGCAGCTGTTCACCTTCACAAGGGCAGTTTCTGGTGGCTCCCCTGGCCAGCAATACTTATATTCCGTGAAAGAAAATCAATAAGTACCTGCATCTTTAGAGCTCAGAAAGGTTATGACTAATACATCTTAGAAAGGATTTGTAGCTGATAATGAAAACTTACTGACAGTAACATAGCCCTTACATGAACTCCACTATCCTCCCAGCCATTGGTTAAAATGGAACTGAGACACTGGATTATTGAGCTCAGTTGTCCCAGTATGATGCGTGACCAGGCTATCTACAAATGATGAAACGATGCATTTTTATCACTATAGAGCACATTCTGCCGACTGGTATCAATAGACTGGGGGACTAGAGAAGAGCAGAAGATATTGTGTATAAGTTGTTGATATTTTTGAGACCCGGACTCAGATTTCCATTATAGTGGGGGCATGAGCAAAGGCAGGAATTCAGAGGGCCAGGAGCCTCTGTACTCAGAGAATTAGCTAACCTACCTGGCAAACAGTATTGCAACCAATCTTGCAGTGAAACTCTGGATATTGAAACATTTCTATTTCCAAAAAAAGAACCTTTTGCAGCTTCCCACATTGAACCTGGCAGCTGTGCACTCATATGCACTGGGCTGTTGGACTTTGCAGCTTCAAACAGGAGAATCACCTCTTGGCCCACCTGGCATGCACTTTAAGGAGTTTAACGGGACGTTAATTGGAGATGAGCTATTTCCCCCAGCTCCCCCTGCCCTCACTTGCCTTCTGAAACTTCTGGAGAAATTGGGATCTAGGGACACCCTCTGGGAATGCAGTTTTCCAAGTGAGCTCATGTTCCTACCCATCCCATTCTTCCATCACACACTCAGCCCTTGGATTTTGCCTCCTTTATTGCCTGTAGGTGATTTATGACTCTGAAAAGAATGAACCATTTGACAATGCTCAAATGAAAAGTATGATTGAACATTCGAGAAATTAAAGAACTGTGGATGCTGGTGATCTGAAACAAATAAAAGCAGAATTTGCTAGAGAAACTCGGCAGATCTGGCAGCATCTGTGGAGAGAAAGCAGAGTTAACATTTCAGGTCCAGTGACTGTTGCTCAGGACCTTCAGTTCTGAAGAAGAGTCCCTGGACCCAAAATGTTAACTCTGCTTTTTGTTCACAGATACTGCCAGGCCTGCTGAGCTTCTTGTAGTTCATTAAAGGATCTTGCCTGAGTTTGATAAAGTCAACGTCTAACTAGCAAAACTAAGATATCTAAAGGAACCACAGCACCAATTGAGATTGTGAGCATAGCAGACAGATGGAGGTTCACTCTATGTAAAATCTTAGTGAACTTTACCGAGCAAATGTGCATTGCCAGAGATTCAGGCCATTGCTAAGATCAAAATGAAGCTGAACTGCAGATAAACAATAGAATCACAACAGAATTATATTAAAACTGTAAAGAGGTTTTTCACCAAGTGCCAAGTAGTAGTTCATTTCATAGAAATTCTTTTACCCTTTTGTAGCAAAGTTTCATTTGAACATCTCTCATCTTAAACTGTTGCTAACTCACGGTTGGAAGTTCTGTGTCTACTAACAGAAAACTAAATAAGATCTCAAATCTATACTCCTGGTGGTGAGTAGTGCTCATGGGATTGGTCAGCTGGGAAATCATGGGCCATTAATGTATCATATTTCATCTGCTAGTTTAAACAGTGCAGACACGATGGGCCAAATGGCCACCTTCTGTGCTGTTACACCTCTGTGAAATGGATGGATGCTCAGAGGGAAAAAATAAACAGTAAAATGAACAGTAATACTTGAAAATGAACATACTGGTCATATTGGAGCTCCAATCTGAAGTATACAAGACAAGCCAGACCAGTATGTTTCAGTTGCTAGTCTTACTGGTTGTTTTCTTCTGGCCATTAGTTGCTGAGGGTCTATAAGATCGCACAGCAGCTGTCTCTCACAGGAAGAGTCTGCCTTCAGTAAACAGTCAGCTTTCATCCGGCTCAAGAATATGGTAATTGACTCTTCAGCCTCAGTTAATAATTAAAACTGCAAACATTGCAACCCAAAACTTGTATAATTAATTTACATTGTTGAAAGGAACTTCAATTGTCCAATTAAAAATCCTGAACTCATTTTGTATCTGTTTGGAAAGATAAAGACACTTTTCAACTAAGTCAACAAATCTAACAAGTAAAATCATAGCCTTCCCAGCTCTGAGCCCTCTCCCAGGATGTCTCCTCTACCCTAGCACCTGACTCTTCTGAAATACTCTCCATCTACCCAAAGTCAGTATTTACATGAAGATTATACATAGTCATATTCCAGTCCACGATCAGCTGCATTTCATGGAAATCCAAATGTAAAGACACGCTAGTCCTGTTGGTAGGTGCATTATCCACTTATCCTGTCTTTCGTGAAACCTGCTCCAGAATAAGAGTGACCTCTGGGATATTTTGTGTTTTTGATACCACTGTAGTTCGTGTGGATAATTCCATGCGGAATGGGGAAAATCCTAAATGCCACTCATTGGTGTTGTGCTGTGAGGCTGGTGTGGGGCTGCTTCTGAATTACCTCACATTGGGGTTCTGTCCAGCAGGCACCAATGTTTCTTTTACCCCGTTCTTGGAGGACTGAGGAAAATTAGCCAAGAGGTATTAAAAATTTGTTGGCTGTAGAGGACAATGCAGAGAGGAATCTGTATGAGGGAACGGTCATGGGGACTCCTTTTGATGTCACTACATTGGTCTGTTCATTAGAGGTGAGGCAGAATTTGTAGAAGATGGTATATTTCACAGAAATGTCATTTGTCTGTAAATCCAGAGACCAAGGTAATATTCTGGGGATCCGTGTTTGAATCCCAGCACAGCAGATGATGGAATTTGAATTCAATAAAAAAAGTCTGGAATTAGGAGTCTAACAGTGACCATGAAACCATTGTGAATTGTCGGAAAAACTCATCTGGTTCACTAATATCCTTTAAGAAAGGAAACTGCTGTCCTTACCTGGTCTGGCCTACATGTGACTCCAGACCCACAGTAATGTGGTTGACCCTTCTTCAGAAAAGAAACGTCAGTTTTCCTGCTCCTCTGATGCTGCCTGACCTGCTGTGTTCCTCCAGCTCCACAAAGAAAATTAACCCAGTAACTTAAACAGTGAATTATTGGAGTGGTAAGGAAGTGACAGGTGTTAGTTATACATTCAGTCTGGGAATAGTGATGGCACGAAAGGCTTCCTACCCACGCTGTATTTTTAAATTCATTCCTGGGATTTGAATGTTGCTCATCCCGAATTGCCCTTGAGAAGATGGTGAACTGGCTACTTGAACCACTGCAGCCCATGTGTGTAGGTGCATGCCCACAGTTCTGTTAAGAGTTGCAGGTTTACGACTGAACAAAAGTGAAGGAATAGCAATGGAGTTTTAATTCAGGATGGTGTGCAACTCGGAGAGGAGCTTGAAGGTGTAGATGTGATCACAAATGCTGTCCTTGTCCTTCTGGGAGGTCAGTGGAGCCTTGATGAGTTACTGCAGTGTTTTCTGTAGTAGATGATACACACTGCTGGTGGAGACAGTGAATGTTTAAGGTCGCGGTTGGAGTATTGATCAAGCTGACTGCTTTGACCTGAATGGTGTTGGGCATCTTGAGTTTTATTGGAGCTGTGATTGTCCAGGCAAGTGGGAAGTATTCCATTACACTCTTAACTTGAGCCTTGTAGATGGTAGATAGGGTTTGGGGAGCCAGGAGGTGAATTGCATAACATAGAATTTCCAATCTCTGACCTCTTCTTGTAACCACAGTATTTATGCGGCTTCACGGTTATCCATAATGTTACTTTGTAGCCAACATTTCCCAATGCGGTTGAATGTTCAGAAGCAGGGGTCACAGGATAGCAATACATAATGAGTCTGAGCTTTGACTATTACATTTATTTGCAGCTGATATGCCAATTCTAACTGTAGCTAATAACGACTAACTCTCTGGTCCACGACCTTTGGCGTACTGAAGAAACAAGCTCTTTGCTTTCTGCTTTTTTCTTTCTGACAGATGCGAATGAACCGGATCCAACAAATTGAAAAGGAAATTCTTCAGTTCCAGCAGAAGGCACGTCAGAAAGAGACAGAGGTCAGATTCAAAGGCATTGCCACAGTTTATATGGCCTATCACACTGTAGTATCTGGAACCTAAAAGATGCCCATAAATAGCAAGGCTGTTTAACTCACTCAAAACTCTACCTGACCTCAGATACACAGCTGGAATGCTTAATGTCCCACAGACTGAAATTGGAGACTGAATTTTTGAATTCAATTCATGAATTCATTAGATCATACTTTTTGAGAGTTGTAAAACTACCTTCCCACCCCGTGGCATAATATTTTTAGCTCTGTTGTCATTTTCAGATGATATGTGATGAAGACTTTTATGAGATTGGATCTGAAGGAACATTATATTTGTTCCCTATTACTCTGGGATCCACCACATAACAGCCGAGTTTATGTTGAGAAATTGTCTGTGCTGTTAAATGTTGTTATTAGGTTACAATTGTGTGCACTGGTTTACATCCACCTAGAACATAAATATTCTGCGTGTGCTTTTTGTCTACTGCTTTCCCGATGGGTACACTATCTAATACAAGTTTCTGGGCTATATCTTTAATACCTGAAAACGATTTAAAAAATCAAAAGTCATGACTTTTGCAGGCCTCTAAGGACAGCTGGACTAATAAAGTTGGGACCATTTAATAAATTTTGCACAGATACAGATCAACTAATCTGAGCAAATATTTTCTCCCAGTGCAATCTATTGAAATTCTTCATCAAATCTCCATCTCTGTTCTAGCGTGAATAACAAATTTCTGGACCCAGTAGGTGCAACAACGGCTTATATTTATGTATTGGTTTTACCACAATCTAAACAAAAAATTCCAAGGGGCTTTAAATAAATAAAATTTGACTCCAAGCCACATAAGGAGGTAACAGGACAGATGACCATAAGCCAGGTAGGTTTTGAAGGAAGTCCATAAAAGGAGAGAAATTCACAAAGGGAAGAAGGTTTAAAGAGGGAATTCCAGAGATTCGGGCTTAAGCTGCTGAAGGCACAGCCACCAGAGTGGGGCCTTAATGAGTTACTGCAGTACAGCCTGTAGATGGTACACACTGCTGCTGCACTGCTGGTGGATGGAATGAATGTTTAAGATAGTGGTTGGAGTACTGATCAAGCTGACTGCTTTGACCTGGATGGTGTTGAGCTTCTTGAGTTTTATTGGAGCTGGGATTATCCAGGGCCTTAAGTTGGGGATGCTAGTGAGGCCAAAGTTGAAACTGTGTAGAGATATCATGGATGGGAGTAGGACTGCGAAAAGGAGTGGTATGGCCAGGGAGGGATTTGGAAATAAGGATGAGAATTTCAAAATTGAGGCTTACGTTTCAAGTGTTTCCTCAACAATCATAGTTTCCCATCCTTGACACAATCCGAGTGAAATTACACTGTGCATTTCCTATGGCTATAATGTCCTTTCGATACTGAGGTGTTCTTCATTCCATATTAATATAAATGAAGCAAAGATCTGCGGGATGCTGGGGATCTGAAACAGACAGAAATTTCTGGTGAAATCCAGTTCTGGCAGCATCTGTGGGAAGAAATTCCACATAGTATATCTTAACCTGAGGGTACATCAATCATATTTTCATTTTGTGTACTCTGTGGCCCATTTATAAAGTCAAGACTGTTATTGGCCTTTTTTTAAAATGGCTTAAGCTTTTGGTTTCTAGGGAATATGTATCTGAATTCTGAGATATGTCTGTTCAACCACACTCTTCACTTTCTTTTCATTGTATAATTTTTAAAAAAAATTGATATTAATTTTCCTGAGATTTTCAACTGCACATCACCTGTTCTCAGGTGTAAAATGACAGCTGACAAACTCTATGGATAGAAAGTTGGCTGAAAAGTATGCTTATCCATTTCCATTTATATTGTCGACCTGAAGTTTTCCGACATGCTGTTTGTGAGACGTTTCTCGAATAATGTCTAATTACTTTTAATGTAGGGAGCTTATGTAGCTATGTGCCTGCCTCTGAGTCAGGAACTTTAGTTCCGAGTCCCAACCCGGACTTGATGGTCAAGACAAGTATATTCATGACCAATGTTCCCTCTAAGTTGATTGACATATCAGCATATTGGCTTTCATTTCTGGAATCTGCTGCCGCACATGTACCTCAGAGGCCTGCGCAATAGGACAAAAAATTGACATCTGTAACATGAAAAAACAGGTTGATTATCAGTCTTCAATTCCACACAACACTGAAAGCCAGGCGTTAAGAATGGAAGAGATTCCTGGCCAGCCATATGATAGAAAAAAGTTGGAACAACTACCACAGCTCCACACTATAACATGCATGTCAGAATGATCTGTAACCCGCTATCATTTTGAAGAATGTGTTATTTAGTTATCAAAAGTCAAACAAAAAGTTGTAGTGTGTTGAAGAACATCTCATATGCACATTTTACCAAATTTTTCCCTTTGACCCTACAATTCATTGGACATTGCATGCAGTAAGACCCTCGAATTGTTATTACCCAATAGTCTCTTATTCACTGTGAGTAATACCTGAGAAGATCTGAAATGAAAACAAAATACAGCTGGTCAGGCAGCATCCGCAAGAAGAAGACAGAGTTAACATTTCATGTCACCGTCCTTGTGTAAGAACCATGGGTGAGCTGTTGGATATATTTAAAAATCCTATACCTAATGCGCATTCATATTACTTCAGACACTGCAGTTTGTTACAGACACAAAAGTAACATAAGAGGGAGAAGGAAAGCCAGTTATTTCATCTTTGCTAACTTACAAGCAGCTACATGTACCTGGAAAGTATTCGATTAAAGACCTGAAAGGGACAGGCCAGATTAATGCCTAAATATCACATTTACACTCCGTGTATCAGATTTTGCTGCCTGGGCCTCAGTGCCAGCATGGGGTGCAATCTTAGTGACCTTGTGACCCTGTCCTCTATTCCTAAACCCCCAAAGGTTTGTCACCTTCAGTTTGTGAAGCGCTTTCGAAAGAAGTGCCCAGGTGAGGATGGGTGAATCAGCACGCCTTCTTTCAACCTGTACTAATGGGTTGCAACTGAGGTTTATGGTTATATCTTTTCTCAGTTAAGTTTTTTTTAATGTAGCAGTAAGGAGCCAATTGCAAGTTTTATTGAATGAATTGAATTTATTACATGCAAATGGTGAGGTAAAATAATAAAGATGCAATGTCAAGTATGCAGCCTACAAGTATACGTACACCCCCATACAGACCTTTGGCTGTCCTTAAGGAATAATGATTTAAACTGACACTGCAGTTGATTTTTCAGACAGTCAGCAGCACATCGTATTGCTCTTATCAGGGACTCGAGAAATCAAAAGCTATCTCTTTCCACTCAATCTTGTCACTGACTTTTCTCCTTGAGAGGCATAGTGAGAGAGAGTTTTGTTCATTATGTTTCAATTTGGCAGTCAAAATCCATCTCCAAAAAAAGTCCTTGAGTTACAACCTGTTTGTGTATTCTATCTATAGTCTCCCTTTCATGTGCAACATGTGAAGACTTATAAAGGTGTAATCAGATAGGTGATTAGGACCTTTTCACTCTTCTCATGGAGGGTTTGACTGGTTTCATTGTCATAGGGAAAATTGTTAATTTCACCTCAGGCTGACTCTTGTCTAGTTCATAAACAAAAACAGAAATGGGGAAGGGTCACTTGTCCTGAAACATTAACTCTGATTTCTCTCCACAGATGCTGCCAGACCTGCTGAGCTTTTCCAGCAATTTTTGTTTTTTTTTACCTGACTTGCAGCATCCACAGTTCTTTCGGTTTTTAATCTTTCCATAGAATCCCTACAGTGTGGAAGCAAGGCCCTTTGGCCCAACAAGTCCACACTGACATTCAGAACATCCCACCCAGGCCCATTCCCCAAACCGACACATCCCTGAACACTTTGGGTAATTTAGTATGACCAATCCACCTAACGTGCACATCTTTGTACTGTGGGAGGAAACCCACACAGACACGGGGAGAATGTGCAAACTCCACACAGACAGTTACCCAAGGGAGAACAGAACCCAGGCCCCTGGTGCTGTGAAGCAGCAGTGCTAACCACTGAGCCACTGTGCCGCCCTGAACTGAGCCACCGTGCTGCCTAGTTCATGTCTAGTTCATGTTGGTTTCATGAAATATGGTCAACCTGTGGATCATTCTATGTGAGTGTTTTTGACCCTTTTTCAAATGATTTTAGTCCATGAAAAGTCCCAGGTAGTAAACGAGATGACAGAATTGAAAATTACCAGTCTAAACTTTTATATCACAATGACCAAGGTAGAAAGGTGGAAAGATTTAGGGAGGAAATTCTAGAGGATAGGGCTGAGGCAGCCAAAGGCATGACTGATTAAGAAAATCAGAAATATACAAGCAGAATCTCATTCCATCCTTTTGGTTTGGCAATGGTGTAGGAATATTAAATGTGAGAAGATTGTGAAAAAATGATGGGATAAAAATGAAACAGAAATTATTTCGGAGTCATGAAATTATGAACGAGAGTGATTTATTTGTGCTTTCAAAGAAGTGCTATCACAACTTGAGGAATCTTTAGAGCTGACAAGCTACTTGATACAGCTGTTGAAATCTCATTTCATCACTACATAAATAATATTTTCTGATTTTAGTGTGAGTAATAAAGATTATTTTGACAAAAAGAACAGCACAAAGTACCAGGTCAAAGACAACCAGGGAAATTCAATCTTTCAAAGAAATAATGTTACTGGCTTTAAACGTACGTGTAGATATCATTCAATTTACCACGTCTGTGTTGAGTCAGAAGTCACATGACACTAGGTTATGGTCTAACAGGTTTGTTTGAAATCACAAGCTTTTGGAGCGCTCTGAAAGCTTGTGATTTAAAATAAACCTGTTGGACTATAACTTGGTGTCGTGTGACTCTGACTTTGTCCACCCCAGTCCAACACCAGCACCTCCACATCATGGCTACATCTATATTGTTAAGCTCATTTCAATCAGCCACTAAATCACCGCTGCCTATTAGATATCTGCAATTTTTTAAATGTTCTTTCATAGGATAAGCGTCGCTGGCTAGGCCAGCATTTATTATCCATCCCTAATTGCCCAGAGGGCAGTTAAGAGTCAACCACATTGCTGTGGGCCAGACCAGGTAAGGATGGCAGTTTCCTTCCCTAAAGGACATTAGTGAACTAGATGGTTTTTATTCCTGATGACCAGCAATGGATTCATGACCATCGTTAGACTCTTAATTCTAGATATTTTTATTGAATTCAAATTCCATCTTTGCGGGATTCAGACTTGGGTCCCCAGGACATTACCTGGGCCTCTGGATTAACAGCCCAGCAATAATACCACGAGGCCATTGCCGCCCCCTTATTGGTAAGAAGGAGAGATCTTAATTCTCATTTTTAACTATATGTAGCATTATCAATTCACATGCCATTGCTGCACTGTGCATGGCTATTTCAAGCTGGTTACAATAGCATTGTGGCTATAGCAATGGACTAATGATCTAAGTGACATGAGCTCAAATTCCACCATGATAGCTTGAGCATTTAAATTTATTTAATAAAGAGATAAAACGTAGAATAGAAACCCTCATAACAGCAGTGGTGACCACTGGATTATTGTCAAAACCCATCTGCTTCCTTCATGTCACTTAGTGGAGGAACATTGGCCTATGTGTGACTGCTGAATACAGCAATATGATTGACTCTGAAACAACTCAGCCAACTGTTAAGTTACATTCGAGAGAGTGGTTCACCACTACTTTCTTTCGGGCAATTAGAGATGTGCAGCAAATGCTGACCTTATCAGTGAACCAGCTTCACAATGAATAATAAAAATAAATCAGACCCTTCCTGTTACAGCTTAGCCTGAGTTGAATGCTCCTCTGCCGATGACTTTGAAGGCAGAGGAGGGCTGGGGAAGCTTTTGAAATTGGCATTTGCTTACCATCCCTTATAGGAATTTAGAAACATAGAAACAGGTGTAGGCCATTCTGCCCCTTGAGCCTGTTCCACCTTTTCAATGAGATCATGGCTCATCTAGATTGTTTCTTTGGTAGTGACAAGTTTAAAATGATATAGAGCCAAAGCAGGCGAATGGATATAGACCAGCCAAAATCTCAAATAATGGTGGAACAGGCTTGAAAGACTGAATAACATTCCTGATGCTCAAAAATCTGTGAAGAGTTTATGATGACCTGTAACAGGTACTATATGGCAAACTGTAAACACTGTTTGTTTCCCTTTAACCACAAAAATATCAGTTGCTACAACCTTTGAACTGATCATTTTAAGCTTTTGTGTTTTTCAAATTGGTGCACTTGGTAGTGTCACTACCCCTGAGCCAGAAGTCCTGGCTTTAAGTCCCACTGCATGACCTGTTGGCTAAGGAAGGTGCATTCATAATGTGGCCAAACAGATTGAGTGTGTACTTGCAAATTCTCCCAGCGCACGCCAGAGATGGAGAGTCATAAGGTGTAGTGCTAATATCCATATCTCTGGGATAAGAAATCCAGGTTCAAGCTCTACCTGCCTTGGAAATGTGTCATAATATATCCAAACAGGTCAATTTCAAAATAATTACAATGATGGCGGGCAGTAAGAATACAAGAGATTCCTGGTCAACCAGATGATGAAAGAAATCGATATCTCATTGTCACAATCCAGAGTTCCAGTCTAGAACATGCATGTAAAAGTGTATGTTGCCATGACAACTTGGACTGCTTGTGGGGGATTGGTAACCTCATTTGGCTGGATGGCTAATGGCAATCAGTCTGGTGTCAGCAGTTTGGGGTTCTGGTACAAATTCAGGACATCCCTCCTTATCCTAACCATGGGGGAGATCTTAATGCCGTGGGTTGGATATGCCTTTGAGAAGAGTGCAGAAGAGAGTGTAGGTAGAGGACTTCAACCCAGACATGATTTAGTGGCAGCACAGTGGCTCAATGGTTTGCACTGCTGCCTCACAGTGCCAGAGACCCAGGTTCGATTCCACACTCAGGCGACTGTCTGTGTGGAATTTGCACGTTCTCTCTGTGTTTGCGTGGGGGTGCTCTGATTTCCTCCCACAGTCCAAAGATGTGTAGGTTAAGGTGGATTAGCCATGCTATAGTGCCCAGGGATGTGCAGGCTAGGTGGGTTAGCTATGGGAAATGCAGGGTTACAGGGATAAAGTAGGGGTCTGAGTGTGGGTGGGATGCTCTTCAGAGGGTGCTGCAGATTCAATGGGCTGAATGGCCTCTTTCTGTTTTGTAGGGATTCTATGATTCCAGTGCCACTAGTGACCATCCTGTGGCACTGCCATATCATCAAACAAAACACAGGAATGCCAGTTCAGCCCATTACTGGCTCTTTATGACGACTCAGCTAGTCTCACATTCCCTGAGACAGTGAAGATCGAGGTTTCCTGTAAGCAACCAGTTTGTGTAAGCATGTGAAGGCCCCATTGTCGTTCCTTTCTTGTCACTCTTGCTGTGAGTCAGCGGGTATGTAGGTCTCAGCCACACTAAGGAGTTAGCAGTCCCCAGATCCATTGTTCTGCTACAGCCTCTGTATAGCCAGTGTTAACACAATCTGTTGTCTTTTCTGGAAACAGTTAGTTACAACTCAGCAAATAAAAACCAAAAGAACCGCGGATGCTGTAAATCAGAAACAAAAACAGAAGTTGCTGGAAAAGCTTCTGAAGAAGGGTCACTGGACCCAAAATGTTAACTCTAATTTCTCTTCACAGATGCTGCCAAACCTGCTGAGCAACTTCTGTTTTTGTTTCTGATTTACAACTCAGCACATTGCTTTTCAGTTTCAACAGAGAAACAAACTAAATTGCTGAATGTCATCCCAACATGCCAGAGAGAGCCCCAAATCTAAAATTGTTTGAACTATTTCCTCATCTAGAATGAGTTGGCTTGATTGTGGTCCTCTATTCAAAGTAGGTTATTCTTTGGGTTTGAATCGAAGGATCTTACAAAATGAAATTTGCCATTGTCCCCTCTCTCATTGAGGGAGAGATCACAGATGTTTTGTTTAACCTGAAGGTCAGCACACATCAGGCAAGGGGCAAGGTTGAGAGGGCAATGTTTTCATGGTGACCTCAGCTCGTACAGGAATTGAATCCGTGCTGTTGACATCACCCTTTATCACTGACCAACCCCTGATCAAATCTCACAGTGTAGATCAGAGCCTTTTGGCCCTTTGTACCAGTGCCGGCTCTTTGAAGAATCTGCCTAATCACCACGTAACTCTGCAAAATCAGCATTTGTAGAATCCCTATAGTGTGGAAGCAGGCCATTTAGCCCATCAAATCCACACCAACCCTCCGAAGAGCATCCTGCCCTGACCCTCCCCATTCCCATGCCTGCATTTCCCATGGCTAATCCACCCAGGTCTGCACATCCCTGGACACTATAGGGTAATTTAGCACAGCCAGTCCACCTAACCTGCACACCTTTGGACTGTGGGAGCAAATTGGAGCACCCAGAGGAAACCTGCACAGACACAGGGAGAATGTGCAAACTCCACACAAACAGTTGTCCGAGGCTGGGATTGAACCCAGTTCCCTTGCACCATGAGGCAACAGTGCTAACCACTGAGCCACCCCTGTTCTTTAAATGCATATCCAACTGTCATTGCGATTTTCACTTGAATCCGATTCTATTGCTTTTTCCATTAGTATGTTCGGAACAACTGACTATGAAATTATTTCTTGTTTCTGCTCTTGCACTTTGGCCAATTGATCAATATTTACGACCTCTGGTTAGACACACAATCACCAGTTTGTACCCACTTTATCTTTCAAAACCTCCCAGCTTTTTATACAGCTCTATTTGTTGATTACCCATGATTTGTCAGCTCCTTTGGAACAATTCACCAGCCTCTTTAAGTTTGGTAGATTGATGTCTATCCTGTCGGTCATAAGGATTGCAGACTCCACTCTGATCTCTGCTGCATTGGATAACCTTAGGTGGAGTCAGTACATGTGGCACCCATGGCACAGCGATAACATTTATGCTTCTGATTCAGCTGGTTTCAAGTTCAAATCCCAATTTAAAGACTTGAGCACAAAACCTAGTCTGATGTTCCAGTATGGAGCTGGAGGAACACAGCAGGCCAGGCAGCATCAGAGGAGCAGGAAAGTTGATGTTTCGGCTCAGGACCCTTCTTTGTCCTGTCCCGAAATGTCAACTTTCCTGTTTCTCTGATGCTGCCTGGCCTGCTGTGTTCCTCCATACTGTGTTGTCTCTGACTCCAACAACTGCAGTTCTTGCTATCTCTGATGTTCCAGTACCTTGCTAAAGCAGAGATGCTACTTTTCAGATGAGATATGCTCTTAGTTAGAAGTAAAATTTCCTATGGTACTATTTTGAAGATGAGAAGGGCAATTTTATCTGGTATCTTGGTAAGAACACCAGAAATAGGTGCAAGAAGCCAATAGGTCCATCAAGCCTGCTCCAAAAATCAATGCAATCATGGCTAATCTTGGGCTTCAACTCCAGGTTCCCACTTTGTCCCTATATCCCTTTCACTACTGAGACCCCAAAATCCCAATTTAAATGTATTCAATGATGAAGCATCCACAACTCTTGGAGGTAGAGAATTCTGAAGATTCACAACATTTTGAGTGATGTTGTCTCTCCTCATCCCAGTCCCAAGTGATTGGACTCTTATCCTCAGACTGTGTCCCCACATTTCAAATTCTCTGACAACCTCTCACCATCCACCCTATCAAGCCCCTTCAGAACATTGCATGTTTCAATGAGATCACATCTGGTTCTAACCTCAACTATCTATCCCTTAACCAAAAACAGAATAAAACAGATTATCTGGTCATTACCACATAGTTGGTTTGAAGAAGCTTGTGGTTCGATAAATTGGCTGCCCCACTATTTCCATTGCAGCAGTCATCAAATTTCAAAACTACTTGTACTGTCCAAAGCTCATGCATGGTGCTGTACAAATGCAAGTCTTTCTTTCTTGCAGGGAATTGTCAAACAAGATTTGCAGAGCAACTAGAGTTCCTATTTTATTGTTAATTCATTCATGGGATATGGGCATCACTGGATGGGCCAGAGTTTATTGCCCATCCTAGATACCCTTGAGAAGGTGGCGGTCAGCTTCCTTCTGGAACTGCTGCAGTCCTTTTGTTGTAGGGTAGATACACAATGCCCTCCAGGCCTTTGAATGTTAATATTGTTTGATTTATTGCCTCTCTCTGGCAGTGCTGCACTTGGTGGAACAAGGAGATTTGCTGAACTCTACTGTTGTCTATTGGGCCTATGGGATCAGATCCTTCTGGCATCTTAAGGCCCTAATTGCACCTAAATTTCAGGGCAGGGAGGGTGGGAGGAAGGGGAGTGGTGCAACACAGGTCTTCAGTTTGTGTCCCAGAGCTGTGATTTTAACATGCCAGCAATCCTCCAGGAGAATAGGAGATCAAGAACATAAGAACAAGGGACAAGAGTGGGCCACTCAGCCCTTCGAGCCTGCTCCACATTCAATAAGATTGTGGCTGATCTTATTTCATTCCTGCATTTTCTTGACAATCTTTCATCCCTTTGGTAATTAAGATTCTTTTCTATCTCTGCCTTAAAAGAAATTCAAAGACTTAGCATGCACTGCCTTTTGAGGAAGGGGATTCCATAACTCACAAAACTTTGAGAGAGATGAATAAAGTTTCCTCATCTCTCAAATGGGCACCCCCCCCGCCCCGTATTTTTAAACTAGAACTTGGGGTTATGGGGCCCCATCTCAACTAAGGGCCGAGCACAAAGTGAGTGAAATCCCAGCTCAGCTTCTTCCTCCCACCACAACCCTAAAGTCCTGGGCCAATGTAGAAGGGGCAGGGACCCATCTGAAGTAGTCCATGCCCTTTGTCCTGCAGTTTGCGTCCAAAGAAATCAACTTGTCCCTGGATCAAAGGACGGGAAAATCCACCCTGATATTTCATGAGCCGTTGGGATTTGGCCAGACAGATGTTAATGTACATTCCTAGCCCCATGTGGCCGAATGTTCCTATGCTCTGTTGACTACTTTGCCTATGGTTTGGGAGAAAATTAATCATTCAGGTCCTGGGAAGTCAGTGTTACTGGCTGTGATGCCTTTTGTGGTAGAAAAATCTGCTGCCACTCACTGACAAAACAAATATATGAACAGTGCTTACGTTATTATTGCAATGGAGAGTGACTGCTCCCTCTGGACCATTGTCCCAAAACCAAAGGAGAAAGAGGGAGACACAGAGATATAAATAATTCAAAATATTTATCGCTAGTGTTGGAATTTCTGCCTGCTTCTGATTCTCCTTCATTAGGAAGCCGCTGTACAAATTAGCAACAAAGAAATACTTCTCTCAGATTGTAACAAAAAAAAATCCGTCTGTGAAATTGCAAGGAAAGACAATGAAATGTCCAATGACTGGAAATATTTACTGCTGTTTCTAAATCTAACATTATGCTCTAACTACATATTGCATTCCCTCCTCTCCTCACAAGGGAATAAATAGCTCCGGTTCCCCTCAATGCAAATTTCAGACACTGAATATTTCACAAAACAGAATTGCAGGCTGGTACCAAGTGTAATTCCATGATGGGAAATGCACACATACGTTTTAAAGAATTAAAGAGTTATGAGTACGAAAGGGACCGCTGCATTCACATTGCAGCCGTGCCTAACGAATATTAAAATATTGAAGGATATACCTTTTAGGTCATTGCAATTTGCAGGCCTTTGCTTTTTGCCCTGCGTTGCCAGGGTGAAAAGAAGGGTAGTTATGAAAAGATTAACTGCTTGCTTTGTGATTGGGTGTTGGAGATGACATCAGGGGTGTAGCAATCAGGCAGTGGATGCTTTCTCTCTTCCCCTCTCTCCCTCTCTCTTCTTCAGCTGTCATCTTAAGGGTTGTGCCAGAATTGTATGGAAGCTGAGGGACTGTGCACTGGAGCGAGTGAAAAGGAACCAGTGAAGATTTCTACCCAGCCTCTCCTTTGTGTGTGTCCTTTTGGTTCCTCACGTCTTCCCTGTGAGGCTAGGGAGGGCACAGCTATTCTCATTCTTGTCAGGACCAGTCTGTTGTTTCTCCTTACTGTTGGAAGGTTAATGTGAGTGTCTGGATGGAATATGCTGTTGATCCAGTAGACGGATTTTTTAGGGCACGGTGGGAGTTGTTCGACCTGAAGCTCAGAGGAACGGGAACAGGGTCACATGGTGCTGAAAACTAGGACAGGGGATGTCGGAATCCATCCCGTGCTCCCATGAAAGGAGTCAGGTAGGAATTTTAAATTGCACAGCCCCCTAGGGTGTACTAAACATGAAGCTTCAGTCGCATGCTAATGAGCAATGTTTTACTAGGGCTGCTAGCTTCTCTGCCTAAAAGTGTCTGCTTTTCTGATTTTTACATTTTCCTTTGTTAAACATCAACAGATCCAGACCCCTTTCCTTTGTTAAACATTAACAGCTCCAGACCCCTTTCCTTGTTAGCCATACATGGTTCTATATTCCTGGCCAATCTCCCTCCTAAATCCCACTGCTGTCAACAATCGTTATTATCAGTAAGCTTTGCTTTGAAACTCCCTACAATATTAGCATAACCCTGAGGAAACATTGTCTTGCATAATGTTATTTTTCACTAAGATCTAGTCAAATCAAAGGGTTCAGGGCATGATGGATGAAGACGAGCATGAGTGTCCTCGCTGTTAACGTTGAAAGGATTTCGCAGTCGTGACATTTTTTTTCCTCTTCCCACCTCTCTTCCATTCTTCTCTCCTCTTTCCAGCAATAAAATTGCCAAGATGCCAGACAGCAGAGACACACAGACTTGGCCTGTATGTGGGCTCAGTTAGTGTGCCAGATCAATTTCCATTTGTCCCCATTCAACTGAATTCATGATGCAGACTGTAGCTGTGCTGCATAATTCAGACTGTTTTCACATTCTGTTCTTGTTTTGCTTTCTGGCTTTTCATTCTTAATCTATTGTGTAAAAAAACCTCGCAACTACAGCATGCCTCTGGTACTTTACGTGATAGCACCATCTTAGAGGATGGACCAATGTATTTTTCTAATGTAGCTGTACATTTTCTCATACCTAATGAAAAACAAACAATTCTTGACTTGCACACTGCAAAAATTTGAGTCAGATCTGATCCAAATCCAGATTTTTAAAATTCTCTTTTGTTAAAAAAAAAAGTCCTTTTTGCCAACAGTTCATATTTTAATGCCTTTATTTCAACTGGTATTTTAAATGTCTTAGTTTTAAATGCCATTTCAAATGCCATTTTGTAAGGTATAAAATCCTTCTTTAAAAAGAATTGTCCTTTGTTCTGTCTCCTTTCTTACAACTAAAGCTACTTGTTTTCTGTTATACCCCTCCATTGCTCTTGAACATATTCCTAGAGTGGGGAGGCAGGTAAGCTACAGGCCTTTCTCCACAGTGCCTGTTATACCTGCTGACAAGGGTATGCCCACCATCCTGCTATTAAATTGAAACACCTTCCAGGCAAATAGCAACTTGCCAAAGCAGAGATCAGAGATTGGAAGGTCGCTATATGGAGAACTGTTTGCCTTAATTCCCCATTCAACTACTCTTCTCTCTTTGTCTATTCCAGTGGCAATTGGTATTAGATCCTTTGCACAAATCTTCTGAGATGAGGTACTGAGTATCTGTAGTATATTTAATCATGGGCTTATCACTGATAAGCATTATCCCTTTCTACTCCTCTGATCAGCAGCAGAAACTTCAGGCTTAATTATTTTTCTCCCCTTTTTATGACCTCAGGAGTGTGGAGACAGATTGTAAGAGCCTTGGCTGTGATCAGGTTCCTCATCACAGATTGGAAAGTGGACTTGGCACCTTTTCTGATTGCAATGACTCAGTACTGCACCAACACTGTTCTACCATTCTCCCTTCAGTGTGTGGATATACTACACCCACAGGACAAGGCAGAAGGGAAGAGATACGTTCTGGTTGGCCAGGAGGAGTTGCGTGAATATTTCGTGGAACCAGGAGGCAACCCTCCTGGCCCACAACCTGGGCTTTCAAAGCACTTTACCTGATACAGACCACCTGTAGGTCAGCTATAGCTCAGTTGACAGCACTCTTGCCTCTAGATTAGAAGATTTCAGATTTAAATCGACCTCCAAGACCTGAATGCAAACCTTAAGGCTGACAATTCAGTGTGGGGAAAGTTTCTTTGAGCACCAGTAATGAACTGAGACCCCATCTGCCTACTGGTTGAATATAAAAGATTCCATGACATTTTTTCAAAGAGGTTCAGGGGCGTAATCCCTGTTGCCTTGTCCCACCTTTATCATTCAGTCAACATCATAAAGAACAGATTGGATTTTTCATCACGATGCTGTATTTAGGAATTTGTGAGCACACAGGCTGCCTAATTTTCTACAATAAAACTGTGACTACATT
This sequence comes from Rhincodon typus, assembly GCF_021869965.1. Lineage (NCBI taxonomy): Eukaryota > Metazoa > Chordata > Chondrichthyes > Orectolobiformes > Rhincodontidae > Rhincodon > Rhincodon typus. Next base: position 29,473,753 of record NC_063360.1, on the reverse strand, counting down.
TCAAAAAATACTTCATTGGCCATAAAGCGCTTAGAGAACTCTTGTCAGTCATGCTAGGCATTATATAAATGCAAGTCCACAATTTAAAAAAAAACACGTTACCGCTGGAGCAGGTGGGAGTTGAAGCCAGGCCTCCTCACCCACAGATAGGGACACCACCACAGCGCAACAAGAGATCTCTAACATACAAGTCCTTTCTTTACTTTTTACCTCCATCCACCTGCTGAATTTTCCAGTGCCTGGGAAAACCAGTCAACCTGAGTTAAAACTAGGACAACTGTTAAAATGAAGGCAGGCAGCCTCATTATATTTATACAGCATTATGTTTACATTGTGAAACCTGCTTCTAGTGAGTACATTGATCCTCTGCCCCTTGTCCAGTCCCTGTTAAAATGGACAGCTTTGAGCAGGTCCTTATCCCTGTGTCAGATTATTTGCCTTCTCATTTCGGACTCGTGTCCTGGGGAGCTAAGATTCAAGCCACTTGTACCACAAACCATTTTAATATGGTCCCGGATAGGCACAGAATCCATGCAGTAAATGAAGTTTACATTCCTTCAGTCCTCACAAAGGGATTTGTGTGTGAAGCCTGTCAGACAGGCTTCACACTCATGGAATAGTTAGTCACTTGTTTTCTCAATAGCCACAGGCAGTGTTTTTAAATTTGTCACTCATCACTGGTTGACCAATTTAAAGCAGCATTTTCATTTTTCCACAATTGCATGGCACTTTCAAGGCTGATTAGAGAAATGCGGTTAGTGTAACCCCCATTCATTAGGAGTTTATCAGACACCTCAGATGAGCTAACGTAAAATGGACAAGGTTGCATGCTTGGCTGGCCAACTCTGTGGTTGTGAAGCAGGTTCGCAGCAAACCCTAACCCTGCGCAAGTCACAAATCTGCACAGAAGTCTCTGATTAGCAACTGGGAGAAGGAACTGTGCCTGATTTTCCACACAGCGGCTCATTGTGCCCAGTTGTGGTGGTCCTGACACAAGCTGGCTGAAGATAGCCAGTCTTGCACGTACCGGGAGGTATCCAGGGTCCTCCCGATCTCTGTGGCTCACTGCTACACTATGTGGTGTCTTTTGCTAATCAGGCCATTGAGAAACCATGGGAAGCAGCCCCGCATTCAAAGAATCATTGGTTATAGTGTAGAAGGAGGTCATTCAGCCCATCATGCCCTGACCTTTCTCTTCAAACGAGCATCATTACCTTGTGCCAATATCCTGCTTTGCCCCCATGCCCTTGTATAGTACTTTTGTTCAAATAATCAGCCAATACCCCTTTAAATGCCTCACTTGAACCTGCTTCCACCATGTTTCCAGGCAGTGCATTCCACACCCTGACTACTTGCTGAATGGTAACTTGTTTTTCTCGCATCACTCTTGCTTCTTTTGCACATTTCTTTAAACTTATGCCTTCTTGTTCTTGTTCCTTTTACAAGTGAGAACAGCTTCTCCCTGTCTACTCTATCCAGACCCCTCATGATTTTGAAAACCTCTATCAAATTTCCTCTCAGCCTTCTTCTCTCCAAGGAGCACAGCCCTCTCTTCTTTAATCTATCCTCATAGCTGAAATTTCTCAATCCTAAATAATTCTTGTAATTTGCTTCTGCACTCTCCCCAATACGTTTACATTGTTTCTATATTCTTTATCATTTCCTAAATTGTTCTAAGGAGGAATCTTTGGTTAAGTCATGTTGCATTAAAATTTGATAGCCTAAAATCAAAATCATAGAAATGTAAAATAGTGGAATGGTTATAGCACAAAAGTGAGCTGTTTAGCTCATTGTATCCATACCAGCCTTTTGTCAGAGCTATAAGGCTAGTCCTACTTATTCACCTTCGTCATCCTGCAAATTGTTCATCTTCAGATAATTGTCCAAGGCCATTTTGAAAGTCACACTTGGATCTGCCCCCATCACTCTGTTGGCCAGTTCATTCTGGATCCTAATCACTCACTGTATTAAGAAGTATTCCTCATGTTGCCTGTTGTTAATCTTCTACCAGTGACCTTAAAACAGTGACCCCTCTTCTTGATCCTCCTGTCACGGCTACCTGTTTATCTCTGTATCTGCTCTGTCCAAATCCTCATGAATCTGAGCATTTCTGTTCAATCTGTTCTCAACTTTACCTTCCCTATAGAGAACAACCTCAGTTTCACCAATCCATTCATAAAACTGAGTTGTCAGTTCTCTAGGGTGGTTCATTAAATATTCTCTCAATCCTCTCCCATTATCTTGACGTAGATTTAAATTTAAATTCAAGTATCCCTCTGTTATACAATAGGATTGTAGAGAAACTGTCTCCAGGCTTCAAGCAAAATGCTTCACTGGGTCATGTAACAGCAGATCAGTCAACACACAGCAGGGCTAGGATTCACATTCCCGGGTGAGTAGTTCAGACAAGAGGAGATTCAGTTCCCACTGTGGTGGTTAAAATGACCATGGAGCTGTTGGATTGCCCTTCAAAATCCATAGTTTTCAATAATGTCCTTTATTGGAGGAAGGCTGCCATCTTTGTTCAGCTCTGTCCGCGGTCCTGAAGTGACCTACAAAGTTGCAACATATTAAGTAACGTGGCCTTGTCAGCACCGCCCACATTCAAAGAATGATTTAAAAAATGAGGAAAGAAAATGCATTTTCAACAACAGCAGAAAACAATATTTAAGTAATTGTTAAATAAGCCACTCGGCTTACTGTGCATCACCCCACCACCCGAGATCAACTGACTGGAAACATAAAGTACATTTTTTGAAGGACAAATCCGGAATTGAGCTAACATTGGAGTTATTCAAAAACACCTCAATAGATTGACTTTGATCTCAAATACTGTGTTACCTCTGTGTATCAGGAAGTGAAAGTATAAATTTGTGGGGCTTTAGGTGGTATCACTTTAAGAGGCCCAGTAAAGAAACACAATGTTTAATATGTAACAAGGCATATTTTCTAGAAGGCAAATGTTTGTTTATTGTGGAACTTAATGTAACTGGAATAAAACTTTCTGAACACAGCAAATCTGAACAAATGCAGAAATTGAAAGTAAAGAACTTTCTGCTTGTGAGCTCCATACACAAGTGTACTTTGATGACTTTATGGAGAATTCTATCCATCAATGATTCATTCATATCTAGAAGCTCCAGAATCAGGTTGACAATAATACAAGATTGCAAAGAACTGCGGATGCTGGAAATCTAAAACGAAAGCAAAAATTGCCAGAGAAACTCAGCAGGTCTGGCGGTATCCGTGGAGAGAGGAACAGAGTTAATGTTTCAAGTCCAGTGACCCTTCTTCAATTGACAATGCCAGATTCATTGATAAGTGGCCAAAGACACTTTAATGCTTGAAAACTGCAGTTGAGTGCAAGCACAGTTACTCACTGTTAGTGGAGGTGTGAACTTCCCAGCGTTAACAAAGGCTCCCCCGTTTGTGGGTTTTATAAATTGCCAATGAATTCAATGGCCCCTGTTGGAGAGCCCTCATGGAATGAAATGTGAGTGAGGGGCTGCTGTATAAGTGGGACTTTCTCCAACCTGGCACTGCAGTGTAAAATAGAAACCTCAGACTGATGCTGACTACATTCCGAGCCACAAGACCAAACTCATAGCCAGTGGGTCCAGATGAGGTAGCTTCCCAGACTCTGCTTGATCCAGAGAGTGGTTAAACTGTAGAACTTGCTACCGCATAGAGTGGATGAAGTGGGGACGCCTAGTGGAATTGTCGCTGGACTGTTAATCCAGAGACCACAAGGTGTTGCTCTGGGGACAGGGTTTGAATCCTGCCAATGGCAGATCATGGAATTTGAATTTTTAAAAAAATCTGCAATTAAGGGTCTAATGATGACCTTGAAACCGTTGTCAATTGTTCCAAAAACCCATCTGGTTCATTAATGTCCTTTAGGGATGAAAACTGCCATCCTTACACGGTCTAGCCTATATGTGATTTCAGACCCACAGCAGTGAGGTTACCTGCCCTCTAGAATGGGCAATAAATGCTGGCCTAGCCAGTAATGCCGTCCTCTCGTAAATAAATTTTTAAAAAAAAAGTGAATAGTGTTTAGGAAATTAAAAAGGAACTGCAGAAATCTTGGGCAAAAATCAAAAAGTCGGCAGAGAGCCAACAGACACACAACAAACCTACCCCAGAGCCATAAGGTGCCGTGAGTGGCTAAATCCATGCAGAGTAGGACAGCAGTCATAGAGTCATACAGCATGGAAACAGACCCTTCGGTTATCATGCCAAACTAAACTAGTCACACCTGCCTGCTCCATATCCCTCCAAACCTCTCCTATTCAAATTTCTTCTAAATGTTGTAATTGTACGTGCATCCACCACTTCATCAGGAAGTTCATTTCACACGTGAACCACCTTTTGTCTAAATAATTTCCCTCTTGGTGTTTTTTAAATCTCTCTCCTCTCATCTTAAAAATGTGCCCCCTACTCTTGAAATCCCCCATCTTAGGGAAAAGACAACTATCATCAGCTCTATCTATACCTCTCGTTATTTTGTAAACTTCTATCATGCCACCTGTCAACCTCCTACGCTCTAGCGAAAAAAGTTTCAGACTATCCAGCCTTTCTTTATAACTCAAACTTTCCATGCCCGGCAACATCCTGTTAAATCTCTTCTGAACCCTCTCCAGCTTGATATTATCCTTCCTATAACTGGGTGACCAAAACTGGACACAGTATTACAGAAGAGGCCTCACCAATGTCCTGTACCCTCAGCAGCAGGAAGCTTCACCCTGAGCTGCTGTCTGCTCAGATTGGCCACAAACTTCAACAGCCCTGACAGTGCAAAAGCTCAATAGTGGGCACTGATGGCATTGCAGGCAGGCCCAAAGAGAAGGCCTGACCGAACCCTAGGCCTAGTTACATCAGGAGTGGTACGCAGGAAGAGTTTTGCCAGTTATGGGCTGAGGGCAGCGGAGCTGGAGGGAGTGGGTTTTAAAGTCTGTATGGGTAGGAAGGAAGGGGTGGTACTGTTATCTGGGAAGGGTGGGCTGTCCCTAGTTGGCAATGGCAGCCTCCACAGATAGTTGTTGTCCATATCAGCCGTGTCATTACTGATGCTGAGACATGGCCAGATTAAAATTGGGGTTAATTGAACTTTAGCCAGGTTCAGTTGACCCTTTACCATTTAGTTATACTTGGTGAGGGGGCTGCCCAGTATTCTTATTATGGGGATGAGCTCGGGAGGTGTGGTTGGACACTTACCCTAATTTGCATGCAGCCCCTGCCGAAAACACACACAGTGGGGGCATGTAATACAGGCCCCTTTTCCTGTTTGTAGTTCTTTTTTTTAAAAAAAGTGTAAACACGCTACGGTCCTAGTTGGGATTTTATTGATTCAGTAACTGAACACGGGTGAAAGAGAATTGACTGTGTTTACTATTGCGCTCTCCTTCCCATTTGCTATTCACACTGATATTGGTTACTTTCACAAAGTTACTTACCTTCAAAGGGAGTAGGCATGTCAAAGCCGTTAAGGACTTACCTCTAGAAGGTTTGAGCATAGGCCAGCTGGTTTTGTACGTTTATTGGGCAGTGTGGCACAGATGGTGGACTGGGCATAGGACACGGTCTATGGCTGCCTGACTGCTGCTAGATAAATATATGAGGTAGAAAGAAATAAAGCACTTTCTAATAGCGTTAGCTGAACTAAGATAATAAGAGGCTTATGTTGACTGTAATGGACTTTTTAGCTGATTGGCCCTTTTCTGCATTGTAAGTTCTACATAATATAGCAATCAGCATTGTTTCCTTCATCCAGAAACTACTCTGTGATTTGATCTGCATGAACCTTGTTAATATGGATTCTATCTCTGTATTTCTATGATTCTATGATTTGGCATTGGTTTGCCCTTAATTAAAGCTAGCCTTATGATGTTACAGAGACAGCACAGAAACAGACCACATGGCACCACATCCAGATTGGCACCACATCCATAAGGATCAATTCCCTCCTCCATTGACGCACAGTAGCAGCAATGTGTACTATCTACAGATGCACTGCACTCATTCAAACTCCATGACCACTCCATCTAGATGGTCAAGGGAAGCAGATGAATGGGAACACCACGATCTGCAAGTTCCCCTCCAAGCCACTCACCATCCAGACTTGGAAATATATCACTGTTCCTTCACTGTGACTGGATCAAAATCCTGGAATTCCCTCCCTAAGGGTATTGTAGGTCAACCTACAGCAGGTAGACTACAGTGATTCAAAGAGGCAGCTGACCACCACCTTCTCAAGGGCAACCAGAGACAGGCAATAAATGCTGGCCAGCCAGCAATGCCCACAACCCATGAATGAATAAAGAAAAACAACCCAAGTGGTCCATACTGACCTTTATGCTCTGTAAACATCCATTAACCCCATTACCTCCGAAACAGACCACAACAGGTAGACACAACACGACCAGAATCACTAGCCACCCTACCGTACATCAAGGACATTTCAGAGATGACCACAAGACTACTCAGACCCCCTAGGTATCAGAGTAGCCCACAAACCGACAACCACCCTCCGACAGCTACTGACAAATGTGAAGGATCCCATACCCATAAAAAGCAAAACTGAGCTAATATACGAAATACCATGCAAGGACTGTGAAAAACATTACATAGGCCAAACTGGAAGAAAATTGACTGTACAGATACACAAACACCAACTAGCCACCAAAAGACACGACCAATTTTTACTTGTCTCACTGCACATGGACAATGAGGGACACGAATTCGACTGGGACAACACATCGATAATCACACAAGCCACAACCCAAGCTACAAATCTTCTCGAGTCCTTTAACTCCACCTCATCTGATGTTTTTAACGTATCTTTCTGTTATGTTCTTGTATCAGTTTTTGTCTAGCTTCCTCTTACCAGCATCTGTGCTAGTGAGCTAACAAGAAACAGAGATTAGATATAAATAGACAATGTTGTGTTTGGTAAGATGTATAAATGATGTGCCATAGGGGTTGCTGCTGGGACCTCAAATTTTTATTCAATGACTTGAATGGAGGGACTGAAGGTATAATTGCTAAATTTGCTGAAGGTACAAGCAATAGGTGGGAAAGTATGTAGTGAAAAGCACATAAGGAGACCATAAGAGGATTTTGATAGTTAAGTGAATGTGCAAAGATCTGGCAAATGGGGGATATGTGGGAAAATGTGAAATTGTACATTTTGGTATGGAGAATGAAATAAGAAACATATAGCTAAATGTGAGAGACTGAGAAACTCTGAATGCAGAAGGATTGGGAGCCCTAGTGCATGAATCACAAAAGGTTGGTATGCATGAGCACAAGTAATTAGGAAAGCGAATATTATCATTTGTGAGAGTAATTAAATACAACAGGGATGTTATATTTCAGTTATGCAGGGTTTTGTTGAGACCACATCTGGAGTGCTGCGTACACTACTGGTCACCTTACTGAAGGAAAGATGTAAACATATTGCAAGCATTTCAGACCAGCTTTACTAGACTATTACCTGGAATGGCGGGCTGGCTTATGAGGAGAAATTAGATAGGCTAGGCTTGTTTCCACTGGATATTAGAAGAGTAAGAGGTGACATGGTTGAAACATGTAATATCTTGAAGGATCTTGGCAGGGTGCATGTGGAGAGGATATGAAAACCAAGGGCTAGAGGTCACTGTTTAAAAATATGTTTGCCCATTTAAGACAGAGATGTGAAGAAATATGTTCTTACGGAGAATCATGCGTTTTTGGAACTCTTGTCCTCCAAGGGTAGTGGAAGCAGAGCGCTTGACTATTATCAAGGCAGAGGTAGATAAGGCAGAAGGTGAATGATTATTGGGGGTGGGCAGGAGTGTGCAAGGATCAGATCATCTAGGATTTAGTTGAATAGGGGATCAGGCTCAAGGGACCAAATCTCTTACCTCAGTCCCTACTCCCAGTTGTAGTGAGCTCCACATTCTAACCACTCTCTGGATAAAGATGTTTCTCCTGAATTCCATATTGGAATTATTATTGACTATACATATAGCTCCTAGCTGTAACCTCACCCACCAGTGGAACTACCTTCTCTACGTTTACACTGTTATACTCTCAATTTTGAAGTGCTGCATCAGATCACCCCTCGTGTCCACTTTTATTGAGAAAAAACACTCAGGCTGATCAATCCTTCTCAGGAACAAAAACAGAAGTTGCTGGAAAAGCTCAGCAGGTCTGGCAGCATCTGTGAAGAGAAAATCAGAGTTAACGTTTTGGGTGCAGTGACCCTTCCTCAGAACAGATCAATCCTTCTGATAGATATAACCTCCTGGTTATGATATAATTTTAGTTCGTAATTGTTTTCGCCTTCATCAGTGCCTCTATATCATTTTTTATAATATGAAGATCAGACTCTTCACAGTGTTCTAAATGTAGTTTAACTAATGTTCTATACAAGTTTAAAATAGCCAGAAATGAATCCCAGTTTTTCATTGTTTTGAAAATGGCTTTATTAAACTATGTTGCTACTTTTAGTGATCTGAGCCTCTTTGTCCTTGGCTCCCCATGTTCATACACCCATTTGGACACCTAATTTATGAACATATTGGCATGCTTATAAACATATGAATTAGGAACAGGAGTAGGCCATTTGACCCCTCAAGACTGCCCTACCATCTGAGACCATGGCTGATTTGGTTGTGGACTCAACTCCACTTTCCTGCCTATGTGCTATATATTTTGGTTCCCATATCAATCAAGAATCTAATTTAGCCTGAAAAATATTCAATGGAGCTTCCTCCACTGTTTTGGGGAAGAGACTAATGACCCTCAGAGAGAAAAAGAATTTTCCTTATTTCCATTTTAAAAGGGCCTTATTTTTGAACTATGTCCCCTAGTCCTAGTTTCTCTCATAAGAAGAAACATTCTCGCAGAATCCAACCTGTCAGATCTTCTCAAAATCATATCTTCAACAATGTCACCTCTCATTTTAAACTCAAATGGATACGGGCCCAAACTGTCTAACCTTTCCCTACAGTATAAGCCCTTCATTCTCTGAAACTGCTTCCAGATCAATTATATTTTTACTTAAGTGTACAGTGATTAGAATTGACACAATATATCAGATGTGCTTCCAAGGACTACATTCCCATTAAATGCACTTATCCCATCAGACACCAAAAATGTTTGGATCTTGTTAAATTTTATATCCCGCACAAGAAAGAGTGTAGTTCCTCATCACTGATGACCTTTCAAAAAGGCCTATGAAATGTTTCACTAACACCACCTGGCAGTTCATAAATTATTAATACTAGAGCTATTTTCTATGTATGTTGCCTGACATATGATCACAGCAAGACTCGTATTAACACGGTAACAGCAATTAACCAACTCCAAACCATCCCCCAGCCCCAGCTCAATAAACATTGAACTGTTCTGTACTATTGGATAAATAGCAATGAGAAAAATTACGTCCATTTCTCTCCTGGGGGAGTGATGAGACAGAAATGCCTCTGAAAGAAAAACCAAAGGTAATATTCTTTATTTCTTTATTAAGCAAAGTGACTTTTTAAATAGAAACCATGTTGCCCTTTGAGTCCACTTTATGAGCTGATTGACTTAAAAGTTAAAGATATAACCATCATTCAAAAGTTCTGCAGCTCATTGTTCCGATGTCTAAAATTAATGGGCTTCTGTTATTGAGGAAGGGTCACTGGACTTTAAACGTTAACTCTGATTTTTTCTTCATAGATGCTGCCAGGCCTGCTGAGCTTTTCCAGCAACTTCTGTTTTTGTTTCTGTTGTTGGTGTCTGGTGGAAACAGTACATTTTCTGCATTGCAGTTGGGTAGCTAATACAACATTGTACCCTCCCCCCAACAAAAATAAAGACCACCTCCCCCAACAAAAATAAAGACAGAATCCCCCTTATCCTCACATATCTCCCCACCAACCTCCGCATCCAACGTATCATTCTCCTCCACTTCTACCAACTACGATCCGACCCCACGACCAAAGGTATATTTCCCTCCCCACCCCTATCTGCCTTTCGTAGGGACTACTCTCTCCACAACTCCCTCATCCACTCCACACTCCCCACTAGCCCCACGACACCCGGCACCTTTCCCTGCAACCGCAGGAAGTGCTACACCTGCCCCTACACCTCCCCCCTCACCTCCATTCAAGGCATCAAACAAACCTTTCATATTAGACAGGGGTTCACCCGCACATCCGTCAATGTGATCTATTGTATCTGCTGTTCCTGATGTGGCCTCCTCTACATTGGTGAGACCAAGCATAGACTCGGAGACTGTCTCGTAGAGCATCTGCGCTCTCTATGCGACAAACAACAACACCTTCTGGTTGAGAACTATTTTAACTCCCCTTCCCACTCCCTGGGTGACATGTCCATCCTGGGCCTCCTCCAGTGTCACACTGACACCACCCGCAAACTGGAGGAGCAACACCTCATATTCCGCCTCTGGAGCCTACAACCCAATGGCCTAAACATGGATTTTAACAGTTTTAAAATCTCCCCACCGCTAGCCTCATCCCATGTCCAATCCTCCCTCTCATCCCCAACTCCTTGACCTGAAACAACCTGTCCATCTTCTCTCCCACCTATCCGCTCCTCCCACCTCACTGACCAATTCCCACCACTGCCTAGCTGCACTCACCTATCACCATCCCACCTATCTTCCTTAGCCCCTCTCATCCCCGTCTCCTTGACCTGTCCATCTTCTCTCCCATCTATCCACTCCTTCCACCTCACTGACCAATCCCCACCACTCCCTACTTGCATTCACCTATCACCATCCCACCTATCTTCCCCAGCCCCACCCCTCCTCTCTCTATATATTTCCAAGCTCCCTTCCCCCCTCCCCCATTTCTGAAGAAGGCTGCCAACCCGAAACATCAACTTTCCTGCTCGTCTGATGCAGCCTGGCCTGCTGTGTTCCTCCAGCTCCACCCCGTGTTATCTCTGACTCCAGTATCTGCAGTTCTTGCTATCTCTGAGTGAATTCAGCTTAGCTTTGATGAGCATCAAATCAAATGTTTCCTGCAATGCCTTTTTAGAAGATGGTGTGTTTGATTTTTGGTGTCGTGATGGAGCATCCTTGTTGATGATATCAAAGGAGCTCTTTGCATTGAAAAGGCCATATAGATTTTATTTTGTTGAGTGGAAAATAAAGTCTAGAATTAAACAAAACTGTAGTACATACCTGATCACATCGTTTCACTGTTTTGGCCTAAAAAACAATTTTTACATGTGACAGTGTTTAACAGGAGAATAATTGTCCCCATTAGAGGTTTGATTTAACTGTAGGTTTGGAGGCTTCTGCTCTAACAGGAGAACCACTTTTCTGGCTGTGTACACACAAAAAAAAGCAATAAGAGTTGTGGCTTGTGGCAAAGACACTTGATAGAAGTCATTGAAGTAAGAACAAAGGTTGGCTCTCCTCTTACTCAAAACATTGCCTGAATAGAGATTGTTTCTATCCTGCAGAGCCTGAGAATATACAGATGCTCTTTTAATACCAGTAAGTGAAGCACTAATGACCCAACTTCAGCAACTGGCGGGGAGGCAATAGCCTAGTGGTATTATTGCTGTACCGTTAATCCAGAGACCCAGATAACATTCTGGGGACCCAGTTCAAATCCCACCATGGCAGATAGTGGAATTTGAATTCAATAAATGTCCAGAATTAAGAATCTATTAATGACTATGAATCCATTGTCAATTGTCAGGAAAAGCCATCTGGTTCACTAATGTCCTTTAGGGAAGGAAACTGCCATCCTTACCTGGTCTGGCCTACATGTGACTCCAGACCCACAGCAATGTGGTTGATGCTGAACTGCCCTCTGGGCAATTAGGGATGGGCAATAAATGCTGCTTCGCCAGCAATGCCCTCATCCCGTTAATGAATAAAGAGGGAAAAAAAAGCTGTCTAGATCTGGGGTACACAAACCAGGTGGTCTACAAAATCAAAACCAGAGGGAGAAATCATTAGTTGCTACTGGTGGCAATGTTTTAAACATGAATTACTCTATTCCTTAAATATTATATCTTGGATTTCATGAGTTTGGAGAAGTTGCAGGTCGGAAGATTATAGATTGGAACCATCAGGAGGTGTCATAGTGACTGCACTTGGCCTCAAGGTAGCATTTGACTGAGTGCAGCATCAAGGAGCCCACAAACAGAGTTAAAGATGATGAGAATGAGGGTGAAATTACCACTGGTTGGAGTCATTACCTTGCATAAAGACAATCATTGGAGGCTAGTCACCTGAGAGCCAAGGCATTGTTGCTGGAGTTCCTGAGGATACCATCATCGGCCCTACAATTTTCAGCTGCTCTGTGAATATCTTTCCTCCTACATAATTTTAGAAGTGGAGATGCTCGCTGATTAATGCATTTGTGTTCAATTTCATTCACAACTTCTCTTTGTAATGGAGTAGTACATGATCACATTGTGGCAAGACTGTCACCAAGGGATACAAATAGGAAAAATTCTTCATCTAAAGAGTGGTAAGAGTGTGGAACTCACCACAATGGGGAGATGCGGTGTTATGGATGCATTTAAGGATAAACTAGATAAGTCTATGAAGGAGAAGGGACTAGATGGTTACAAATATAGAATTAGATCAGGAAGCTCAAGTGAAGTATAGATCGCAGCAAAGACTTGCTGGGGTATGTGACATGTCTCTGTGCCGTATATCCTATGTAATTCTACACCAATGTCTTTCATGCTTGATGCACTGAAGGGCAAATAGCATTTGTGGCTAATGAGTTTCAGGTAACGGCCGTAACAACATAAGAGAATCTAACCAACTTCCTTGACATTCAATGGCATTACCATTGCTGAATCCTGCACCATCAACATCCCAGGAGTTCCCATTGACCAGAAACTTAACAGCAGCTGCCATGTAAATACTGTGACTAAAAGAACAGGTCAGAAAATGGAAATTGTGGTGAATAACTGAACTCCTAGCTACCCAAAGCCTGCCCAACATCAAAATGTCACATGTGACTGAATGCCCCCCATTTACCTGGATGAGTGTAGCCCCAACAACACACAAGAAGCTTAATGCTATTCAAGCCAAAACGGCCTGCTTGATCTGCATCCCATCCACCATATTAAACATTTACTCCCTCTAGCATCGGTTCAAGATGACAGCTGTATGCAATGTCCAAAAGATGTACTGCAATAAATTGTAAAGATTCCTTTGTCAGCACCTTCCAACACTGTAACTGCTACACCAGGCAGGAACAAGGGCAGCAGGCGCATCAAACCCTGCTTTGTAACTACATCATTGTTCTTCCACTGTCGTTGGATCAAAATCCTGGACTCCATAACATTTCTGAGGAGGGAATTTACAACACAAGGACTTCTTTTTTTCATTCATTAATGGGATGAGGACTTCACTGGCGGGGCCAGCATTTATTGTCCATCCCTAATTATCCAGAGGGCAGTTCAGAGTCAACCACATTGCTGTGGGTCTGGAGTCACTTGTAAGCCAGACCAGGTAAGGATGGCAGTTTCCTTCCCTAAAGGACATTAGTGAACCAACTGGGTTTTTCTGACAATCAACAATGGATTCATGGTCATCATTAGATTCTTAATTCCAGATGTTTTATTGAATTCAAATTCCACTATCTGCCATGGAGGGATTTTAATCCTGGCCCCCAGAATGTTATCCAGGTCTCTGGATTAACAGTCCAGCGGTAATACCACTAGGCCATTGCCTGCAGCAGTTCAAGAACATTGCTCATAACCAATTTCCCAAGGACAATTAGGGATGGGCGACGAATTTTGGCTTTGATAGGAATGCCCATATCTCATGAATTCAAGGAATGAGATGATAGAAAAACACCAAGTTGCAAAGCCCCTACATTTCGACATGCACATTCCCTCTTACAATGTAAAACAATTACAATCCATTTGAAATAATGCATAGTTTGTTTGAGATAATATAACTTTTAAATATACGATGAAACAGAGAAGAAATGTAATAATTAAATTTAGTAAGAATTTGTACCAAGATCTCCAGAGACATCTAGTGCTGTTGCAAAGCAAGACACTTCATTTATCCAACTGCCTTTTCAAAGATACATTGTTTGCTGCCGCAATCACTCCCTGCTCTAAACATTCCATATGCCATCAACCCACTGAGCAGAGAAACTCTTTGTTATAATTTCAAATTGCTTACTTTCCATCACCATCTTCCCAACCAATATCTTTAATATGCCCATCGATACTAGAAACAGATAACAGAATGTCATAAGAAAGGAAAGGAAAAAGCGTATTGCTGAGTTCCATACAGTGGACTCTGCTTATTTTCATTTGCATTCGAATCACAAAGATATCGTCTTCAAGTCCTAGTTTACAGCACTTCTATCACCCAAAGTTTAGTAAAACAATAGAGGCTGGATTTTTCATTAATTGAATACGAGTCTGGAATTGCTGATTATAGAGCGTTCTGATAGATTACATAGAGTCATACAGCTGTACAGCATGGAAACAGAACTTTCAGTCCAACTCGTCCATGCTGACCAGATATTCTAAATTAATCTAGGCCCATTTGCCAGCATTTGGCCCATATCCCTCTAAACCCTTCCTATTTATGTACTCATACAGATGCCCACCACTTCCTCTGGCAGCTCACTCCATACACGCACCACCTTCTATGTGAAAAAGGTCCCTTTGAAAACTTTCCCCTTTCACCTTAAAACTACGCCCTCAAGTTTTGGACTCCCCCACCTTGGGGAAAAGACCTTGGCTATTCACCCTATCCATGCCCCTCATGATTTTATAAACTTCTTTAAGGTCACCCCTCAGCCTCTGAAGCTCCAGGAAAAATAGCCCCAGCCTATTCAGCCTCTCCCTATAGCTCAAACCCTCCAGCTCTGGTAAAATCCTTGTAAATCTTTTCTGAACCCTTTCAAATTTCACGACATCCTTCCTATAGAAGGGAGACCAGAATTTCGTGCAGTATTCCAAAAGTGGCCGAACCAATATCCTGTACAGGCGCAACATGACCTCCCAACTCCTATACTCAATGCACTGACCAATAAAGGCAAGCGTACTAAACACCTTCTTCACTATCCTGTCTACCTGGGACTCCACTTTCAAGGAACTATGAACCAGCACTCCAAGGTCTCTTTGATCAGCAACACTCCCCAGGACCTTACCATTAAGTATATAAGTCTTGCCCTGATTTGCCTTTCCAAAATGGAGTACCTCAGATTTATCGAAATTAAACTCCAAGTAAAGATATTAATATTACAATAATAGGCCTCTATTATATGGCAGCAAATCTAATTCCAGTTTACTCAAAATTGAGGCTAAGGCTAAAATAAGAATTGTAATATCAGTAGATTTGGGAAAAACCTGGGTAGATAGTCAGTAGACAAAGCAATTGAGGGGTGTGTCAGGGTTGCGCATCATACTTGCAGATAAAGTGACAGTAGGGGAACCTTTAGGGGTTATAATCATGCTATCATTAGGTTTAAATTAGCAATGGAAAAGGGCAAGGTGCAATCCAGGTAAAAAAACAAACATAATTTGGGAAAGCCAACTTAAATGGAGTTGAGATAAGGTAAATTGGAATCAAAGATTGGAAGGCAAAACTGTACCAGGACAATGAAATTCCTTCAGAGGAGATAATTTGGACACTGTCGAGCTATGTTGCCTTGAGGGGAATAGGTAAGACAAACAAAGCAGGAGCTATCTGAATGGCAAAGTTGGTAGAGGAAGAGATAGAACAAATAAAAGCTGCAAAAATATCAGGTGGGTAGCATAATTGAGAATCAGACTGACTATAGACTGTTCAGAGGGGAAGTGAAAAGAAGCAAGAAAAGCAAAGAAAGAATAGCAAAGAGAAGATACTGGAAACTAACATAGAAAGGAAATAGGGATGAGAAAGAGCATTGTTGCATAAAGGCCCCACTAAATAAGAACTTTGCAACTGTCCTTAGTAAGAAAGAAGATGCTGTCCAAATCATATTGAAAGAGGAAATAGTTGAAATGTCAAATGGGCTAAAAATTAATAAAGAGATCATTTAGATGGGTTGACTATACTTAAAGTTGACAAGCCATCAGGAGTGGATAAGATGCATTCAAGGATACTAAGAGAAACAAAGTGGAAATTACAGAAGCACTGACCAGAATACGTTCAACTCTCCTTAGATAGAAGGGGGTGTTACATTTACACCACACCAATGCCAGGCAATGACCATCTCCATTGAGAGATAATCTAACCATTACCCTTTGACATTCAACGGTGTTACCATCCCCGAATTCCCCACTTTCAACATCCTGGAGGTTATGATTGATAAGAAACCAAACTGGACTGGTCATTTATATTCAATGGCTGCAAGAGCAGGTTAGAGGTGAGAAACCTTCAATGAGTAACTTATCTCTAAAGTCTATCCACCAAGGCACAAGTCAGGAGTGTAAGGGAATACTCCCCACTTGCCTGGAGAGTGCAGTTCTAACAGTCCTCAAGAAGCAGAATACCATCCAGGATAAAGCAGCCTTCTTGATTGGCACCATATCCACAAACATCACTCCCTCCAGCACCAATGCTCACTATCCACAAGATGCGGTGCAAAAATTCTCTAAAGCACCTTAGGTAGCTTCTTCCAAATTGTGACCACTTCCATCTGGAAGGAAAAGGGCAGCAGATACATGAGAACACCACCACTTGCAAGTTCCTCTCCAAGCCACTCACTGTCCCTGACTTGGAAATACATTGCCATTCCTTCACTGTCGCTGGGTCAAAGTCCTGAAATTCCCTCCCTAAGGGCATTGTGGGTCAACCCGCATGTGAACTTCAGTGGTTCAATAGGGCAGCTCAACACTACTTTCTCTAGGGCAACCAGGGATGGGCAATAAATGCTGGCCCATCCAGTGATGCCCACATGCTGTGAGTGAATTTTAAATAAAATGATAAATGATCATTTGTGACTGCAGTCATTAGAACCAGGTGGATCTTGTTGACTATGAGATCCTTGATTGGGGCTGTTAACCTGGGCCAATCAGGAAGCCCTGGCTGACCGATAGAAACAGGGGATTTAGAATCTTCTCAGTAGAGGGAACTGGTTCAGAGCTGGCTGGTCACAGTACAAGTAAATAGAGGGTGACTTGGTGATGGATTACAATAACAAAACTAACTATCATAGACAAATATGGATTTGGAAAGGTTAGCCAGTGCAGATTTCTTAAAAATAAATCATGTATAACAAATTTGCTCATGTTTCATTCATGAGGTGACATTGACAGTTGATGAAGGTAATATAAGTGATGTTATACACATGGATTTTCAAAAAGCATCTTATAAAGTGATACATAACAGGCCTGTAAGCAACATTTGAGCTTATGGAATAAAAGGGATAGTAGCAGCAATATAATGAAATTTAAATATTGCTAAAAGGAGACTAGAAATTGAAGCTTTTTATCTTGATATTTTTGTGATAAAGTTGAAATGTATGTACAAATTCTTTTTGCCTGCATCTTAAGCATTTATGTATGTAGCTTCTAGCATGTGCAGTATTGAATAAAAGGTGAAACCAGCTGTCTTATGCTGCTACAATGCAGTAAATCCACAAGTAGTTTTCTCCACTAATAGGATGCTGCCATCTAGCCATAAAGATGTTTCACCTACCACACAAATGAACATGAGGTATGAGTTTCAGTGTCAGTGTGATGCCAGGTAAAGAAATTGTATACCCCAACAGCTGGCAGGCCATATCAAATAACATGTCCCATTGGCCATTCGCAGTGGGCAGCAGGGCACTCAAGCTCAGGCAGGCCATACTTGCAAGCCTTAGACAAGTACATGTACCATGAGATGTGGTTCTGCTATCAGAGATCATTTATTAAATAATCTGTGCTAATTTAAGATCTTCAGCCAGGTTCAGAGTTTGATGCATTCGACTGTGCTAGACGCTACATATGTAAAAACACAAGACTCTGTTTTATGTAGGCCAGTTTGTACTCACGTTGCAACATCCCCATGGTAACACCTTGACCATTCAGAAACTACCTGTCTGGTCTGAGACTGTTAGCTGTTCATGCTGTGTCTCTTTACCAATCATAGCTTAACTAATTAGTACCCTCTTCTCACTCTGTTACAAATGGTGTCTCTTTTTTTCAAGTCTGTTTCTTGCATCTTCGTTCTGAAGTGTGCAATGTGCAAAGCTTCAACTTCCAGTTTGTTTTAGCAATGTTTAAGGAAATGAAATTGACTGAGTGACTGGAACTGAAGAGTACTAGTGAATGGTTTGTCTGGCTGGAGGAGGGTATAGATAGCGTTTACCAAGAGTTGGATGTCTGCTTTTCTTCATCTGTGTTAATGACCTAGACACTTTAGGAAGAAAGTGAAGACATTGGACAGGATGGAGAAAAGGTTCCAGGGTTGCGAAACTTCATTTACATGGATAGATTGGAGAATCTGGGGCTGTACAACTTGGAGAAGAGAAAATTAAGGGAGACTTCACAGAGATGTTCAAAATTATTTTGGGCCTGGGCAAAGTAGATAGGGAGAAGCTGTTATCCAGTTGTGGATCAATTGAGAACCAAGGCACACCAATTTAAGACAACAAGGTGCAGAGCTGGATGAACACAGCAGGCCAAGCAGCATCATAGGAGCAGAAAGGCTGACGTTTCGGGCCTAGACCCT
>NC_063360.1:29394491-29454713 GCF_021869965.1 Rhincodon typus | reverse complement strand
ATGCTGCTTGGCCTGCTGTGTTCATCCAGCCCTGCACCTTGTTGTCTCGGATTCTCCAGCATCTGCAGTTCCTACTATCTCTGATTCAATTTTAACATCAATTTAAGTTGACTGGCAAAAGAAGCAACTGCAACAGAAGGAGGAAAGAATTTTCACACTGTGAGAGATTAGGATCTGGAATGCACTGTTTGAGAGTGCAGTGAAGGCTGATTCAGTTAAAGCCTTCAAAAGAAAATTGGAGAATTATCTGGTGAGAATATCATTTGCAGGATTATGCAGAAAAGGCCAGTGAGTGAGAGTAGCTGAGCTGCCATTGCAGAGTGTTGCCAATGACTCAATGGGCCGAATGACCTCATTTTGTGCTGGAAATATTCTTCAATTATATAAAATAATCCTGTATGTTTCTACATTGTGACAGGTACTGTTACCTTGGAAATCAGAAATGAACAAATAAACAGAAATTAACAATTAATTTTATGTGGAAAAAATGGTCATCAAGTGAAACATGATGTTCTGTTGCTCTTCATTTGAATGAGTACGTTGAATTTATTGCCTAAATTGTCTGTTCCTGAGTTTTAAAGGTTAGGGGGATCTCTTTGACTGATTTTGCCGCTGGGACTGAATGGCTCAGACCATCAAGTCTTTGTAGTTCAAATATCCAAGGAATGGACTGTCATACTGTTTTATCTGTCAGAGGGAGACCCTTGAACCTACGTAGCAGTTTTCCCATTATTAAATTAGTCAATGGAAAAATATATCTAACTTGAGAATATATTTTAAAAATAGATCCATGGGAGTCCTATTAAGTATAGCTGTTCAGGAGATACTGTGGGTTTCTAGCAGAGGTTATTGCTTGTCGGATCACAGCTAACATTAATCCATACAACTCCCTAGTGCTGTAGAATGGATAGAAAAACTCAAATCAACAGACTGAAAATTTTTACAGAGATAGTAGGAACTGCCGATGCTGGAGAATCTGAGATAACACGGTGTAGAGCTGGATGAACACAGCAGGCCAAGCAGCATCAGAGGAGCAGGAAAGGTGACGTTTCGGGTCGAGAAAGTTTTGTTCTCTAATCTAGGAACAGACTTGCTCCCCAGCTCCAGAACTGTATTTTTATAACTGATTGCAGATTGACCTGTGAGAGAGGCCTGAAAAGACTTAGTAGACTATTATTTTTACCTCTCTTGCAAAGAAAAACTTTGGCTCCACTTGACACTCCTCTGTAAAGTGCTGTGCTGAGATCTGTGAATGAAAGCTTCAACTAGCATCTTGAATGGACCTAAGAGGCAAAACATCAGAATTCATGCAATTTTTAAACTTACACTAGCATAGTCTTTCTATATAACATTAGAAACAAATGCCCTCCAACAACTGTACATTTTTTCAATCTTGATCTCTCATGTATCTCCCATTTCCTTTGTTCCATCATTGGGAACTATGCCACTTAGACATTAAGGTTCTGAAATTCCCTCCCCGCCTCTTTCTCCTCCTGTAAGATACTTGTTAAAACCAACATCTTTGACCACTTGCTATTTAAAGCTGAGAAGAAAACTAAGGAATTATAGACTGATTAGCCTGATACATATTGTTAGGAAGTTTCTACAGTTTTTAGAGAGATAGTAGGAACTGCCGATGCTGGAGAATCTGAGATAACAAGGTGTAGAGCTGGATGAACACAGCAGACCAAGCAGCATCAGAGGAGCAGGAAAGCTGACGTTTCGGGACTAGACCCTTCTTCTAGAGCGGAAACGTCAGCTTTCCTGCTCCTCTGATGCTGCTTGGCCTGCTGTGTTCATCCAGCTCTACACCTTGTTATCTACGTTTTTAGGTAAGGATTAGGTGACTAAACCACCTTGAAAGTGTTCAGCCTATCAGAAAGAGCAGCCTGGATTTGTAAAGGCTATGTCATGCCTGATGAATCTGTTTGAATGTTCTTGAAGAGGAGTTGACGAGGGAAATGTCTATAGATGTTGATTATCTATAAACTTTAAGAAGGCAGTTGATTAAATCCCCCTTTAAAGATGCAGTTGATTAAATCCACTCCCCCACCCCAGCATGAGATTGTTAGCTAAAGGTGAACCATATGGAATTGAGGGAAAATTATTGATCTATTTAGGGTATTCGCTGAGCAGAAGGAGTCAGACAGAAATGATGGGCAGTTTCTGCATTTGATAGGATATGACTAATGGCATCCTGTATTTGTGTTGGGCCTTCAACTATTTACTGTTTTGTTTAATGATGTGGATGATGAAAGCCACATATCCAAATTTGTGGATTACACAGAGATAATAGCATTATGGGCAATGTTGGTGGAAGTGCAAAATTGCAAAATGATATTGTTCAAGTTAATAAAAGCTTAAAGCGTCAGAGAAACACAGCAGTGGAAACAAAATGGAGGGCATTGTTATGGTTTGAAGTCGTTGAGCTCAATGTTAAGTCCAGAAGCTGTAAAGTTTCAAAACAGAAAGCTTTCCCAGCACCCCTACCATCACCCTAACCCCTATGTCTGGTTTTCTTGGTTTTGCTTTAAGCAGAGCTGACCTGTATTCTGGAAGGATATTATAAAGCTGGAGAGGGTTCGGAAAAGATTTACCAGGATGTTGCCGGGAATGGAGGGGTTGAGTTACAAAGAGAACCTGGATAGGCTGGGACGTTTTCCACTGGAGCATAGAAGGTTGAGGAGTGACCTTATAGAGATTTATAAAATAATGAGGGGTATATAAAGTTTTCGAGAAGATGTGTAGCTTGGGTTGTGGATGAGGTTGTAGATGTGCATGCCGAAACAGTGGGTTTGATTGCAAACATTTCATCACCCTGCTAGGTAACATCGTAAGTGCGCCTCTGGTGAAGCGTTGGTGTTCTATCCTGTTTGTTATTTATATGAGACAACAAGGTGCAGGGCCTCGGTTTGTTGAGGTGTTTGGTATTATTTCTGGTTCTGTTTCTCAGTGGTTTGTACACAGGGTCTAAATCAATGTGTTTGTTGATGGAGTTCCGGTTGGACTACCAGGCCTCCAGGAATTCCCTGGCGTGTCTCTGTTTCGCTTGTGCAATTATCGATGTGTTGTCCCAGTCGAATTCGTGTCCCTCGTCAGTGAGACCAGTGAGAATTGGTCGTGTCTCCTGGTGGCTAGTTGGTGTTCATGTAACTGTACAGTCAATTTTCTACCGGTTTGGCCTATGTAGTGTTTCTCGCAGTCCACGCAGAGTATTTTGTATATTACCCTAGTTTTGTCGGTTTTGGGTATGGGATTAATGAGCGGTATAGATAAGGTGAATGGCAGGTGTCTTTTCCCTAGGGTGGGGGATTTCATGGCCAGGGGGCATATTTTTAAGGTAGGAGGAGAAAGATTTAAAACAGACATGAGGGACAATTTTCTTTACACAGAGAATGGTTCGTGTGTGGAATGAATTTTCAGAGGAAGTGGTGGATGCAGGTACAGTTACAATGCTTAAAAGACATTTAGATAAGTACATGAATAAGAAATGTTTGGAGGGATATGGGCAAAGCGCAGGCTGGTGCGACTAATTTAGTTTGGCATTATATTCGCCGTGGACTGGCGGGACTGAAGGGTCTGTTTCCGTGCTGTATGATTCTATGACTCTAAGACTCTATAGGCAAGCCGTGGCTGTTTTTCTGCAATTAATGGCAAGGTGGGATTTATTGCCTATTGGACACGAAAGGATAGTATAATGGACAGCCTAGTGTAATCTTTAAACAATACTGCTGATCTCTTCAAACCTACAGAGTACACAAATCTTCAGGGTTCCACAGGAGGCTTGTCAATTTAAGGAAATTAATGGTGAGATTCTCCCATATTCCTTCTAAGGGCGGGGCAAATAAGTTACTTGGCACCTAACACTCCACCGTCATCATCAAGATAACGCTCATCTGATGGCCCACCAACCAGCTTACCAAGAACTAACAGAGGGCAAATGAGGCAGAGTACCGCACCCTATCGAAGACCTCAACACTAGTGTCCTGGGTCTCCAGATGTTGCTGGCCACTCTGGGCAACAATTTCTGGTCATTAATGTCTTCCAGTCGAAGTTGACTCTTCAGGTGATCCAGTCAAGTCTGGTTATTTCTTCTCATGGGATGAAGGTTGCAGGGAGAGAGGAAGCACCGAGGCCACCATCTTGTTTCCCATCATTGCTTCATGTTCCCCAAATTAGTGCACATTGAGTCTTCCCCCTCCTAACCTGGCAGGCAGATTGGTACGGTTTCTCAGTGAGGAAAACAGCCACCTTTCTCACCCGCTATGGAGGCAGCGGCTCAGAAAGTTTGAAGCCCTGAAGTAGTCATTAATTGACCTTTCAACCATCAAACCTTCAATGTACCTTCTTGCCCAGCAATTCGTTAGGGAGGGGGCAGGACGGGGAAATTCTCTCTCCAGGGCCAATTTTCCTATTATTTCCCCTTCTTCTTGCCTTCTGGAAAGGGGAGAAATCACACCCTAAATAGCAAAATCTCAAATGTTGCCAGAAAGGTGGGACTTGGTCATCCAATTAATTCTGCTCCATTTTATGAATCTAAATAAAGAAAGTCTGTCACATTTCTTTCTGAAAAGACAATCATTTGCTGTGTTTGCAGTGCTGTGGAAAATCAAATGATCAAGGTGCAGAGAGCGCAATGAATAATTTACCTCAAGGATTGAACAACTTGGGCAGTAAGGTAAGTGTAATAATTTAAGAAAGGTTTGGAATAAGATTTTAAAAATTTAAGATAAGACATAAAGACTTCCATCCACATTCAATGCAGCCCTCTATAACAAAAACAGAAATTACTGGAAAAGCTCAACAGGTCTGGCAGCATCTGTGGAGAGAAATCAGAGATAATGTTTCAGGTCATAGATTCATACAGTCAAACAGCATTGAAACAGATCCTTCGGTCCAACCAGTCCAGGCCAAACATAACCCCAAACTAAACTCGTCCCACCTGCCTGCTCCTGGCCCATATACCTCCAAGTCTTTCCTATTCATCTACTTATCCAAATGTCTTTTAAACATTGAAATTGTACCCACATCCACCACTTCTTCAGGAAGTTCATTCTACACACAAACCCACCCTCTATGTAAAAAATTTGCCCCTCATATCTTTTTAAAATCTTTCTCCTCTCACCTTAAAAATGTGCTGCCTCGTCTTGAAATCCCCCATCCTTGGGAAAAGACAACTACAATTAGCTCTATCCATACCCCTCATTATTTTATAAACTTCTGTAAGGTCACTTCTCAACCTCCTACATTCCAGTGAAAAAAGTTCCAGTCTATCCAGCCTTTCTTTATAACTCAAACCTTACATTCCTGACAACAACCTGGTAGCTCTCTTCTGAACCCTCTCCAGCTTGCTAATATCCTTCCTATAACTGGACGACCAGACTGGGACACAATATTCCAGAAGATGCCTCACCAATGTCCTGTACAATCTCAACATTGCTTCCCAACTCCTATACTCAAAGGACTGACCAATGAGTGACCCTTTCTCAACCGTGTCTGCATGAGTTTCCTCTGGGTACTCCGGTTTCCTCCCACAGTCCAAAGATGTGCAGGTTAGGTGAATTGGCCATGCTAAATTGCCCGTAGTGTTCAGTCATGTGTAGCTTGGATGGGTTACAGGGGGATGGGTCTGGGTGGGATGCTCCAAGGGTCGGTGTGAACTTGTTGGGCCGAAGGGCCTGTTTCCACACTGTAGGGATTCTGTGATTCAAAACTGCCCTGTATAACGCCGATGTGGAAATTGAACCCACACTGTTGGCATCACTCACCAGCCATCCAGGCAACTGAGTTAACTGACCCCTATAAAGAAGACATTACCATGAAGTACTCTCCTTCTCAACCTCACCCCTCGCCTAAGGCCTGATGACCATCATGTTAAACCCATCACCAGTTGTCTCCCTACTGAGAGTGAAGCCTCACAGTCGTCTGGGCTCTGGCCACTTTAATATATAAAATTGCCATAGTCCCAGAGGGCTGCTTTCTTATTGGACAAGAAAGCAGTATGTAGTAAAGTTGCCATGGTCTCAGAGGGCAGATTTCTCATTAGCAAGACAACTGGTGGTAAATTAAACCTGAGAACCCCCCAGTTGAGGGGGAAGGTTGTGAAGGCAGGACCTTTGTGGAGAACTTAGCCAGTTCAGGAATTGAACCCACACTGTTGGTGTCACTCTGGATCTCAGACCAGCTATCCACCTGACTGATCTAACTGACCCCGGTTAGCTCTATATGTACAGAGATCCAACAATACGCCTGTAGTTATGTCTCCCTGTGTGCATTGAGCAGGTAGATGGAGGCTCTTCAACCTGAAATGTTGGCTTGTTCTCTCTCTGCAGATGCTGCCTGGCCTGCTGAGTGTTTCCAACATTTTCCTTTTCTCTTTGGGCAAATTTTAACACCCTCAAGTTTGAAGGACTGCCTTCAGTATAGAGGGGAAAATCAGATGGAATTATTTTAAGAATTGGTACAAGTCCTGTAAAATTGAGATGGGATAAAGACGAAATAACATTTGAAAAAAGAGAGAGAAGATGAAGCCTTTCTGAATTTCTGTGTCTGCAGGTGGAGATGGTGTTCTGGCTGCTTTCCATGCTGGCCACCCGTGACAAGGAGGACATGTCAAGGACGTTACTCGCCATGTCCAGCTCCCAGGACAGCTGCATGGCCATGCGCAAGTCTGGCTGCCTCCCACTGCTCCTTCAGCTCCTGCATGACAGCGAGAGGGACTCAGGACCGAGCAGGAACGCCAGCAACAGCAAGGAGGCCCGAACCCGTGCCAGTGCGGCCCTCCACAACATCATATACTCCCAGCCCGATGAAGGGCAGGCCAAGAGAGAAATGCGTGTACTGCATGTGCTGGAACAAGTGCGCTTGTACTGCGAGACTTGCTGGGAATGGTTGGACACAAACAGACAAAGCAATGATGTTGAATATAACAACTGTAAGTGTCATTTCGGGGGTGTTACAATTGACCTTTTGTCCCCTCGACTAGTATGGACCCTATGTGTTATTTGTTGATTTCAGTTGGAAATTTTACTTGTGTTTGTTTTTGGTTGCTCTCAGCAGAGTTTTAGCTCCTCCACAGCAATACTTCTCACTGCCTCAGGAAAGCAGCAAACATAATCAAAGACCCCTCCCACCCTGGTTATACTCTCTCCCACTCTCTTCTGTCAGGCAGAAGATATAAAACTTTGTACAAACAGATTCAAGAACAGTTCCTTCCCAGCTGCTATCAGACTTATGAATGGACCCCTCATATAGTAGAGTCGATCTTTCTCTACACCTCCTCTGTAGCTGTAACACTATATTCATTCTGTTTTTTTACCCTGATGTATTTATGTAAGGTACGATTTGTCTGGATAGCACACCGAACAAGACTTTTCACTGTATCTCGGTACATGTGACAATAGTAAATCAAATCAAACTATCACTTACTGATTGGCCTTATGCTTGAAGTGAGGAAAATAATGCCCAACAGGGCACTGACATTTCCACAAACCCACTTTGGGAAAACCTGGCCCAGGAGGTCAGACTTTCATCCTGGGGTGGAGCTGGTCCCTTGCAATTGGGCTGAGTGACCCCAGAACGAGAGCAGAGGTTGCTGGCTGCTGATGTGAACTGGACCAAGGGCTTGGCTCTATGAACTAACTCTGCGTGGAAGACTAATAAAAATATTAATGAAACCAAAAACAGCCCTCACCCTCCTATTCCCTCCCTCTCAAACGCACTGCCCATGCTAATCCATGTCACCTTATCTCCCCACCCTATATTCCTCTACCCACCCATCATTGGTCTCTCATATTCCCCGTTGCCATCGTATGATCTCTACTCTTCCCCATGGTCTTTTTTGGTCCAAATGCCACCCAATGCCCCTGTACCCAAGCCCAATGGCCAATACTCCTAATTTAAAGCTGTGCCCTCCACTCTTCCCCATGGCTGTTCATAACCCCTTTTCCAACTTTGTAAAAACTTTTGTCAACCTATATCCACGCTTAGCACCTTTTACCCTTTGCACTCCATGAAAACACACCCAGTATGCACAATGGACAAATCTCAGGAACCAAGCTGACATAAAGTCGTGTGTTACTAAAGGTGTCACAATTAAAAACACACTCATCAGTACAAAAAAATCAATATAATGAAATTTCTTCAAATAATTTCTTATAAAAAACAAACATTTCAATTGAGTGCCTAACCACTTTGAAAACAAACACTTATATTCCTTAAACCTTTATAGCCATCATGCAGCACAAATCATAAAATGGCTTATGTCAACAGGGACACTGGTATATCTAACACAGTTTTTTTTAACTCCTAGTTAAATGTATATAAATATGTGCCTTCAGCACTGTATAGTTGACTCTTAGTGGCCTCTGAAGTAGCCTAATAGGATCCTCAGTTGTAAAGTCATTGAGCCAGGAGAAAGTCTACCAACACCTTCTTAACTCAACTAAGGATGAATAACTAATGCAACCTTGCCCATGTCCCCACATTCCGGCAACAAATAAAAATAACTTGATCAATTTTCTGATCAATAACACTCAGTCTAAGGTGCACTCTGTAAAGGAATAAGCTTGTAGGGGAAGGAACTTTTCAATGTTGTATTAAGTTATACCAACGAAAAGATTCCTGGTTTTATGGAATTTAAAGCACAGAAACACGTTATCTTATCCCTCTTTTGTTAGTTCCTGGAAGCAAAGAGGATGTTTGTTATAGAGTATGGCTTGTGGCATGAACCCAGGCATGGAGCTGTTTAATGCAGAAAGGCTGTTGTGCTACAGCTATCACATCTGGGGTTCTGAGTGACCAGGAGACTCTCCAGCACCGACCAAATTCCAACGGCATATTGGAGGGATTTGGAGGTCAATATTCAACCTGCCTGATGTGATCAGGCACCTAATTCTGATCTATGCCAGTGTCTAAGCTCCACATAAGTCTCCTCCCAGCCTACTTCCTTTAACCCTATCAGCATAAATTTGTCAGCCCTTTTCCCTCCTCCAGCTTCCCCTGCTGAAGGTCCTCAGTCTGTTATCGCCTAGCTCATCTCAATAAATCCCTTGGCTGAGCTAGGAGTTAATTGCTGCCACTCAAAGGATGAATAAGTTAAAAAAAAGGAGATAAAAGAGACAGATAGGGACAGAAGCTATAACCGGCTGTTGTTAAATGTTGAACCTAAGTGTTTCTATTCTTCTTTCCCCTTGTAGTGCCACTGCCTATTGAGCCCCAGATCTGTCAAGCGATGTGTGCAATCATGAAGTTGTCCTTTGATGAAGAATACCGGCGTGCCATGAATGAACTTGGCAAGTTGTAGCAGTTGTTCATAAATGTCATTTGGGCTTTTTCTCTATGTTCCCATTAATTCTCAATTTTAGCTGGTTGTAGCGAATTAGAGCTTGAATTTTCTGGAGCATTTCCAAAGAACAAGCCATTACAAAGGGAGGGTTAGATGTAAAAGACCTGAACTTATACAAATGTACAGACCTGTACAAGTAAGAGCTCAGTCATCCAAATCCCTGTTAAGACATTCACAGAACAGCATGATAGAAGAAGGTTATATCGGGCTAGAGTCTTATGGATAGACCATAGTTCTGGCCAGAAACGTGTTATTGGTGGTAATTACAGATTGTACTTACATTGTCCCTTAATATAGCAGATCATCCCAAAATGCTTCATGTAAGGTAGGATGGACACTAAGAAATACATTGAGGAGACAACATGACCAATGTAGGTTTTGAGAAGGTCATGAGAAATGTAGTGAGGTAGAGGGAATGGTATGAGAATTGCAGATTGAGCTAGTATGGCAATCACAGGCTCTGTGGTGGTTGTGGTGGGGTAGTGGAAAGATTACAGAGGAGGAGGGAAGCAAATAGCTAACAAGTTTTGCTTTAACAATGTGATTGATATTGGATTTACTGAACTGAAATGGAACCTGACATTTCCTTCTGTTCTACTTCAGAGGGGCATTTTAGGACATGAGTATAAATCTCCTACTGCCTTATCATGGGAGGAATAGTACATTTAATGACAAAAAAACAGAATTTCATTTCAACTTGGTTATAGGTTTGACTTGAAATGCAAATAATCACTTAAATTTACCAGCCAGCAAAAGTCTCTTTTCAATTTGGCTACTAGACCTGATGCTTTGTAGAATCATTACTTACAGAATGAGGCCATTAGACTGTTGTGGTACTCTTGGCGCTAAGGAAGACCAGTCATGCTTGGTTTTGTATCTCCACTTCCCATTCTTAGTCTTGTAAGTGCCTCATCCTCAAGTATCTACGTAGCTCTCTATAAATATTTATTTATAGAATCAACTTCCACCACACTAACTTGGGGAAAAAATGTTTCATTTTAAGTGGACAACCCAACATAACTGATTTTATTCTTGAGAAACACTGTCAATGTTAATAAAACAAAAAGCCTTGCAAGCGTAAATATGTCTTGCTATCAGGACCCTATTGGTCTGTACACCTAACTAAAAAACATTATAGCAGTGAATCATCAATTAGAATTATGCTGCTGATTTTTCTTCAAGAGGTTTTAGATGTAAATCCTTTGAAGTAATTGCTTCTGGAGTGTAATTAGGAATCTACTAGATTTCAATGTCAAATTCTAATTCCTATTTCAAACAAATTTGTTGCTTCAAGAGGAATTGATGAAGAAATTTGAACCCGTAGTTAACATTTGGAGATCCGAATGCAAATTCCAATTCCAACTCATTTGATTGTGTTCATTGCCACTGATGTCACAAGTTCTAGAATGGAATCATTCTTATTTTCAAGAGTTATAATTCAAACAGAGCATGGAGCAATTTCATCTGCTGGAATATAACTAACTCCGCAAGACCTCACTTGTTACTTCCCTAGGCTGGACAATATGTGCCCCCTGCCAGGGTGTTTAGAGTGGAGAGGCTTGTAATTTAGGGAAGGTGGCTGGCTCATTACCTTCCCACCCACCCCTGCACTTACAAACAAGTAGAGGGTGGGTGGGTGCCAAAATGGTAAGTAAATGATTTAAGGGTCAAGTGATCCGATTGTCATGTTGCGCATACAAAAAGTAGCCGGGCAGGAATGGGCAATCCGTTTTCTTTTTCAAACTGTCTGAAACAGTGGGAAAGCGGGAGGCATGCTATCATTGGAGTGTGCTATTTGCCCTAAAGGGGCATTCCCTGAGACCATCACACTCTTCTTCTTTCTGGCCCATGCATGTATTAAATCCAGAACTTGACCCAACTTGCTCTGTTCACTGAAGTGCTGAAACATGTCCCCCAACACTGAAAATTGCAGGACTCAGCTGCCTCTGGAATCCATGGGACTTTCTTCCTGGGGCTACCTGCAGTTTTTGGCAACATCTGCACCAAAGCTCTGGGGTTGCCTGGACTGCTGGAGCTGTTGGCCAGCAGCTCCTGAAGATGGGACCTTCTCCCACAGGTATGTATGTCCCACTAGGAGTTTGGGAAATGTACCAGTAGTGCTTTTGGCTGAGGGGCCTGATTCTAAGTGGTCACTGTGTGCCCCTGAGCCCCCACCCATAATTTTCAGCCCTCTAACCTTTATTCAGTTCTGATGAGAAGTGATTAACCTGAAAAGTTAACTCTATTTCTCTTACCCTCTCCACAGATGTTATGGTGGCTCAGTGGTTTGCACTGCCGCCTCACAGTGCCAGGAACCTGAGTTCGATTCCAGCCTTGGGTGTCTGTCTATGTTGAGTTTGTTTGTTCTCCCTGTGTCTGCATGGGTTTCTGCTGTGAGCTCAGAGATGTTAGGTGTATTGGACATGCTAAATAGTCTGTAGTGTCAAGGGATATGCAGGCTGGATAGATTAGCGATGGGAAATGCAGGGTTACGGTGATGGGGTGGGATGCTGTTTGGAGGGTTGGTGCAGACATAGTGGGCTGAATGGCCTCTTTCTGCACTTGTAGGGGTTCCATGTTGCCTGACCTGCTGGGCATTTCAAACATTTTCTGTTCTGATTACTAAGACTTTTGGAGGGCTCACAGCATTTATTCTCTTCCCATTTTTGATGCAGGAGGTTTGCAGGCAGTTGCTGAGCTGCTTCAGGTTGACTGTGACATGTATGGACCTACCAATGATCCTCTGAATTCAGCCCTGCGTCGTTATGCAGGCATGGCGTTAACTAACCTCACCTTTGGGGACGTCGTCAACAAAGTGAGTAACCATACCTCGCCCATGCCCACAAATTACTGGGCAAAAGGACACTTACGAAGGATGAAGGGTGGAGATTTAGCACTTAGCCTGAAGAAAGATCACAGGACTCAAGACATTAACTCTGTTTCTCTCTCTGCAGATTCTGCCAGATCTGCTGAGTTTCGCCAGCAATTTGTTTTGCATGTTGAAAAGTTAGCATGTTAGATTCACACCAACTCTGTGTTCATGATGCTTCTAGTTCTATGTCACAATGTTTATGCATAAGTGGGATATTGGAGGCATGTATTGTGACTATGCACTGGGGAACAACATTCAACAACCTAGGTACCATGGCAGAAGTGTACAGCACAGAAAGAGACCATGTAGGCCATCCAGTTTGTATCACGCCTACAAAAAGCAAACCACAAATTTGTGTACTTTCTGCCTGTCCATGCACCTTTTTTCTCTTTCAAGTATTTGTCTAGTTCCATTTTCATGGTCCCATTTTCAATGTGTAGCTAACACTATCAGGCATTCCAAATCCCAGCTATTTCTACATGAAAAAAATAGCTCCCTCATGTAGCCTTTGGTTCCTTTTTTCAATCAACTTAAATCTGTATCATCTAGTTCGCAACACTTGAACAAATTGAAACAGTTTCTCTTTGTTCAGCCTGCCTAACTCATTGCACTCAACCAAAACACCTCTTAGCCTTTTCTGTTCCACAGAGGATGAGCCTCTCTCGAAGTATATCAATGTGCTTGTAAATCTGCGAGACTATTTTAGCAAATCTCTTTTGTACCTTTTCCAGAGGCTTCACATCTTTCCTGAAGTGTGGTACCTATAATTGGACACAATTCTCCCATCCGGCATTCCCTCTAATTATTAATTTTCCTGCACTAGACCCTCAAGGTCCATGACAAACAGCAGCTTCCGAAAGCTCCTATGACAATGTGTTGACAAGTGCAGAACTTCCCACTGGCTCCACAGTCATGCGGCTTGGAGAGAACATTGCTCTTTTCTCAGGCAAAGGGAGAGTTTTAACATAATCCCCTATGTTTTGCAAGGCTTGCTTCGATATGTAGGCTCAGGATCCCATCTGATTTATTGTTTGCCTTATTAACCTGTCATGCTACCTTCAAAAATTTGTGTGCAAACATCCCCAAGAATTTTTTAGCATTGGCTTTAACATTGCACCATTCAACTTGTGTCGTCTTTCTCTATTCTCCCCACCAAATTGAATCGCCTTGCTACTATTTTTAAAACAAAAATTTTGATGGGATGTGATCACCTTTAGCTAGGCCAGCATTTATTGCCCATCCCTAATTTCCCTAGAGAAGGTGGTGGTGAACAACCTTCTTGATCTGTTGCACTTGTTGAGGTGTGGGGGCACCCATAATTCTGTGTTAGGAAGGGAGTTCCAGGATTTTGATCCAGTGACAGTGAAGGAACAGTGATAGAACATAGAACAGTACAGCACAGTACAGGCCCTTCGGCCCACAATGTTGTGCCGAAGTTTTACCCTAAACCTAAGGTCTATCTAACCTCCACCCCTACCTTATACTATCATCCATATGCCTATCTAATAGCCACTTAAATGCCCCGAATGAGGCTGACTCCACTACCCTCTCCGGCAATGCATTCCACGCCCCTACCACTCTTTGAATAAAGAACCTACCTCTGACATCTCCCCTATATCTACCTCCACTCACTTTAAAACTACGCCCCCTCGTAATAGCTACCTCCACCCTAGGACAAAGTCTCTGGCTGTCCACTCTATCTATACCTCTGACCGTTTTGTACACCTCTATCAAGTCACCTCTCATCCTTCGTTGTTCTAAAGAGAAAAGCCCTAGCTCTCTCAACCTTTCCTCATAAGACCTTCCCTCCATTCCAGGCAACATGCTGGTAAATCTCCTCTGCACCTTTTCCAATGCTTCCACATCTTTCCTGTAATGAGGCGACCAGAACTGGACACAATACTCCAGATGTGGCCGAACCAGGGTTTTGTATAGCTGGAGCATAACTTCACGGCTCTTGAGCTCAATTCATCAGGATGGTGTGTAACTTGGAGGGGAACTTTGGTGGTGGAGTTCCCATGCTGCCCTTGTCCTTCTAGATGGTAGACATTGTGCGTTTGGAAGATTTTTTTTTCCTTTATTCATTATTGGGATGAGGGTGTCTCTGGCTAGGCAGCATTCATTGTCCATCCCTGATTACCCAGAGAGCAGTCCAGAGTCAACCACATTGCTGTGGGTCTGGAGTCACATGTAGCCCAGGTAAGGATGGCAGTTTCCTTCCCTAAAGGACATATGTGAACCAGATGGGTTTTTCCTGATAGTGGATTCATGGTCATCATTAGATTCTCAATTCCACATTTTTTTTATTCAATTCAATTTCCACCATCTGCCGTGGCGGGTTTCAAAACCGGGTCCCCGGAATGTTATCTGGGTCTCTGGGTTTACAGTCCAGTGATAATACCACTAGGCCATTGCCTCCTCTAGGTGCTAATGGAGGAACCTTCGTGAATTGCTACATTACATCATGTAGATGTTACACACGGCTACTTCTGTGCATTAGTGGTGAAGAGATTGAATGTTGGAAATGGTGATGGAGTGCCTATCAATTGGGCCACTGTGTCCTGGATGGTGACAAGCTTCGTCAGTGATGTTGAAGCTGCACTTATCCAGACAAATGGAGTGTATTCCATCATAGTCCTGACTTGTGCCTTGTAGATGATGGAAAGGCTTTTAGGAGTCAGCTGTGAGTTACTCACTGTACTTAGGTGCTGTTGAACTACAGTATTTATCTGGTTCAGTTTCTGGTCAGTGGTAACCCCACAATGTTCATAGTGGGGGATTCAGTGATGTTAATGTTATTGAATGTTAGGGGATCCCCTTAATTAGATTCTGTGTTGTCTGGCGCTTGTATTTTGCAAACATTACTTGTCTCTTCTCAGCCTAAGCCTCAGTCTTGCTTCAAAGCTACATGACTGTTCAGTATCTGAGGAGACATGAATGGTATTGAACATTGTACAATCATCAGTGAAAGTCCCCACTTCTGACTTGATGACAGAGCAAAGGTCATCAACGAAGTAGCTGAAGGTGGTTGAGCCAAGGACACTATATTAAGGAACTGAATCTCACCTGTCATGTGTTCACCATTCCAGCAGCCTGTCTATATCCTCATGAAATATAATTCTATTCCCCTTCATGTTTACTATACTTCCATGTTCTGTGTTAATGACTTAATCACCCCCCTCCCCCACCAAGAACAAATTATCAATGTATGATCGGTAGTTAAACTGCTGATAGATTGCTTCCACTTTGTAAACAGTACAAATTCAGTGCATATTGCCTAACTCTCCTGTTATGGTACCTATAAGTAAATATAATATTCTCTATGCTGCTGTGAATTTGAAAGGTTCACCGTTACTGAAAATCAATACATTAACATAATTTGTGTATGTTTATAATAACTATTGAATTTCAGAAATTAATATGTGATGTGGTGAAGTGTAGAAGGAAAGTTATCATTTACTTAGTGCTGTCCAGTAGGAGTTCCCAATATACCCAATTTTTACATTACAATGTTCACACTAAGATTAGTATAAAAGGAAGTGCTAATGAGAAGCTGCTGCGAACAGAATAGAGGTCAATTTCATCAACACAGCATTTTCTTAGATCCATTTGGTTGTTAGTCGATGAAGAATGGATGAAATTCATTTACATTTTGTCAATATATGTTGATCAATCTTTTAAGTTTAGTAACTGATGTGCATACACTGTAAATAATTGATAACCTAATCTGTGACATCCATTTTGGAAACACAATCTTCAAGGTCAAGGACAGCCTTTTCTAAAAGATACTGATAGATCAGTAGCAACAAGCTGGTCAAGGGTAATGGTTAACGACTGCTCTATTCGTCCATGGATCTCTTGTCCCTTTCTCTCAACTTCCCTTGTGAAGCTGATACGTGTCAAGATATTGCTCCTTGGATTTTGGCACCACCCAGAACTTCAGAAGGGTCATTCCTCATGTGAATGTATGTAGCGTGTTTCAAGAGTTTATTAAACCTTAGACAGTATCACAGCTGTTGAAGTTTTCAACAGGGTCCAATTGATATCATCAGAATGGAAATCCTGGCTGCATGTCCTCGCTTCTTTCCGAGATCAGGGCATGGACTCCAATTATAATGCCCTGATACTTGGCTCAGCTCAGCTCAGCTAATTCAGCCCACCTAATTCTTATCACAAAACCAGTCCATTTAAAAGTAGGCTGAATTAAGATGTTTCTTTAGTGAATCATTTTTTTCAGCTTTTCTTTGGAACCACCATATCCCATAAGCCAGCTGATAACAGGTGTGAACCCTTGTTTTGATCAGAAATATCTAGAAAGGAGAGAATCAGATTGTTCAGTAAGTGAAATGTGCTCAGTTGTTCATCTTTCTGTGCCTTTTTTCTTCTTACAGGCTACACTGTGTTCCAGAAAAGGCTGCATGCAAAGTATTGTGGCCCAGTTAGAGTCTGAAAGTGAAGATATCCATCAGGTTAGTGAATTATAAAGCATTTTGTGCAGATATTTTGTGTTGTGATACATCTCACATTCAGTGTGTCTGCATACCTTTACAAGACATGCTCATGATATCATCACTCTATCATAGCGTGTGACCTGAGGATGTAAAGATTTCAGACTCCATCTTAACTTGAATCACATGAGGCATAGTATTCTAATGGAAGTATGATGTTCTGTGCAATCTAATAGCTTAATGTTTGGCCAGAGACTTATATGGCTGGAGAATGTAAAGACCTTACATAATACTTAGCTGTATTAACTGTAAATAACTGTTGGATTCTTCAATACCATGATATCTGTGTCCAATTTCACATGTTCTGGACTGTACCCTAAGCACTGCTGCATCGGATAAAGCACCAGTTTTGAGTCAAATTCACACAATGGCAGCAGCAGTGATCATCTATAAAAGATACCAGTAGTCTTGCTGGTAGATATTTGGAAAACTAATTGAAGAACATTTTGATGATGGTGATTGTGTGCAGTGATGTTGAATGACAGCAACCAGCAGCAAGACTAACAGGTTGTCAAACAAATGAAGCAGAGAATAACACACTGTTTTCCAGATGCAAAATCAGCAGATTGGGACAAGTTGTCAAATCTTCAAAGTACGACATTCAAGTTTGAAATGTTAATCTTCTCGACTCTGTTTACCTGTTTGTGTAATTATCAAATTGACAACTCTGCGCTTATGTAAACCATATTGTATATCCTTTAATCTTTGGAAAATGTGGGATGTTGTGTTTTGTTTCACAGTCAATGTGTCAGTGTGTCTTTATGAGACATATCACTGTATCATAGCATGTGACCCGTATGCATAAAGGTCTCATACTCCATCTTACCTTAGATCACTTGAACCATAGCATTCTACTAGAAGCATGCTGCTCTGAGTAACCTAATAGTTTAAGGTTGGTCAAGACACTTATGTGCCTGAAGAATATAATGTTAATATACAATAGTTGTGTCGATGTCTGTTGGATTCTTCAATACCACAATATCCACACCCAGTTTGTTATGTTACGAGAGATAACATGAGCATTACTGCATCAGGTAAAATGTTGTGTTGCAGGTAAGCTCACACTACTTGGTAAAAGTTTTAAGGAATATAATCATTCAAAAATATTTCACGGAAGTAGAGCCATAGAGTCATACAGCGGGTAAACAGACCCCTTGGTCCAACTCAACCATGCCAACCAAATTTCCCAAACTAAACTAGTTACACTTGCCTTTGTTTGGCCCATATCCTTCTAAACCGTTCATATTCATGTACCTGTTCAAATGTCTTTTAAATATTGTAACTGTACCTGCATCTACCACTTCCTCTGGCAGTTCATTCCACATTTGAAGAACCGTCTGTGTGAAAAAGTTGCCCTTCAGGACCCGTTTAAGTCTTTCTTCTCTTCCCTTAGAAATATGATCCCTAGTTTTGAACACCCCCACCCTAGGAAAAAGACCTTTGCTATTCACCTTATCTGTGCCCCTCATGATTTTATAAACCTCTATAAGGTCACCCCTCAACCTCCAGTGAAAAAAGTCCCAGCCTGTCCAGCCTCTCCCCAAACCCTCCAGTCCTGGCAACATTCCGGCAAATCTTTTCTGAACCCTCTCCAATTTAATAATATCCTTCCAAAAGCAAGACAACCAGAACCATACGCAGAACTCCGAAAGAGGCCTCACTAATGACCTGTACAACCTCACCATGATGTCCCAACTCCTAAACCTCAGTGGTATGAACAATGAAAGCAAGCATGCTAAGCGCCTTCTTAACCACCCTGTCTACCTTATTACCTAATAATATCCCTTGTTTATATATAAAACAGTTTACAACTTGAGAAAGAAATACTAATCTTCAGTTTTTCCAATCGGAGGTGCCAACTTTAAAGTAAAAAAAATTTTGCTTCAAATTGCAAAGCAGAATAGGGGGGTTTCTGGAAATCAAAAATTAAACAGAAAATGCTGGAAATGTTTGGCAGGTTGTGTGACATCTGTGAGGAAAGAAACAACTAGCATTTTCGGTCAGTGGCCTTTAATCAGCCAGGAAAAGTTAGAAATGTAAGAGGTTTTGAGCAAGGGCTGGATGAGACAAGGTAGGAATGTTCGTGATAGAGCGGAAGACAGGAAAGATTGAATGATTGAAAAGTTGGTCCTACAGAGCCAAAAGAATGGTGATGGGGCAAGAAAAGAAACAGAGAAATAAAATATATGCTGAGAGCAGATATTTTGCTGCCTGAAAACAAAAATAATAAGAAACTCAACAACTTTGACTATTCCACAAGAGTGGGACCAGGAATATTCCAGTCAGCCTCTGACAAAAGACCATTAATGAGTGCTCCCTACCCTTCTCCAGTCTCTGGGAAAATAGCACAGGAGCAGGATGGAGTCAGGGAACTGGTTGGTGGCACAAAATTCAGCGGTCGCTCATTCCTTGCCTGCTGCCATCAAGACTCAAAAGTTCACTCAGTGGATTCCAACCAGGACGAATTCAGAATCATTTCAGTAATGGCAAGGGTTATTCTTGCATACATGGGAGGCATTCATAGTGTTACCCTTATTTACAATGAAACTGAGTTATTGAAATGTATCACATTAATGAATGTCTGGAGCATGTATGAATGTGGAAATGAAGTAATAATATATGTATGTCTGATAATATGGTTGTCAAACTTGAAATAATTGTATTGCTTCATTCATTCATCAGATGTGGGCATCACTGGCAAGGCCAGCATTTGCTGCCAACCCTAATTGCCCCTGGAGAAGGTGATGGTGAGCTTCCTCCCTGAAGCACTGCAGTTCTTTTGGTGTAGGGACATTCGTTGTTGCTGGTACTCCCATCCATCCACAGTCCATGTCCTTCTAGATGGTAGAGCTTGTTAGTTTGGAATGTGCTTTCAAAGGAGCCCTGGATCAGTGCATTAGTTGCCTTGGTGGGGAAAGACTTGGAGAATGAGACTGGTTTTTAGTCCTTGAGCTGGAAATCAGGTTGCAGCTGAAACAACCATGAACCTGAACATACTACTGTGTGCCACAGTTTCCAACCAGCACCTTCTAGATGTAGTTAAGGACTGGTTTGCTGTCTTGGTTCAGGCCTTAATATGCTTGTATGTTCCAGGTTGTGGCTAGCATTCTGAGGAATCTTTCATGGAGAGCTGATGTCAACAGCAAGAGGATTCTACGGGAAGTCAGAAGTGTAAGCGCATTGATGCAGTGTGCTCTGAAGGCCAAAAAGGTGTGTTCTTGACTAACTGACTCACAATTCATGGTTAACCCAAGAATCAAGAGAAGAATATTACTACTAAAATGTAGCCAATACAAGGGGAGCAGAAAGAATGGGACCGGTTGACAATCTGTCAAGAATAACATTGTGTCCGTAAATGAAAGACACAATCCAATTTGATCGTAATGTTGCATGCAGCATCCTCTCCTCTCTTAAAATTCTCTTGATATATTTGATAGGATGAAGTGAAAGGAGGAGGCTTTTGTACAGTATAAACAATAACAGAGACCAAAGGGTCTGTATCTGTGCTGTAGAGTTCTATGTAATACCCTTCTTGGGTGATGAGTGGACCTGACCATCCAGCTTTAAAAATTGTGCATATTGTCCATGCTTTTACATAAAATCCATTAACTTATGCTAACTCGGAACTTTACTGTCCATGCCATGACATGCACCAAATCCCTCTCACCCACTGGCCCACATTATAGAGTCATAGAGTTGTACTGCACAGAAACAGGCCCTTCTGTCCAACTCATCCATGTTGACCAGATATTCTAAATTAATCTAGTCCCATTTGTCAGCATTTGGCCCATATCGCTCTGAACCTTTCCTATTCATATACTCATCCAGATGCCTTTTAAATGTTGTAATTGTACCAGCCTCCACCACTTCCTCTGGCAATTCATTCCATACATGCTTGAAAAGGTTGCCCCTTGGATCCCTTTAGTTCCCAGTCAAACATCAATTTTAAAATATTCATCTTTGTTTTCAAATCCCTCTCAGGTCTCATCCTCCCCTATCTGTGAAATCTTATTTAGTCTCACAACCCTCCGAGATCTTTACCCTCACCCAGTTTTTGCGCATTGTGTCTCCCGACTTCGATCACTCTGCCATTGTTGGTCATGTCTCAGCTAGCTCGGGCCTTACCCCTGCATTTGCTTCCCTAAGCCTCTCTATCTCCTTACGTTGCTTTCCACCTGAAAGACACTGCTTAAAAACCTATTGCTTTGACTGAGGTTTGGCAAACTGTTCTAATAGCAGCCCATGTGGCTCAGTTTCACTTTGCTCTGTAATGGTCCTATGAAACCCCTTGGGACAGTTTATTATGTTCGGATGCTATATAAGTATAGTTTGTTGTAATGCTCTAATTATATTATTTAATGTTGAAAATGTTTGGCAATCTGGGTGCAGATACGAACAGTTAATTATACTTTCACTTTACAATTTGAGTAGCCAAAAACTGTGGCTATGTCCTATTGTCAAAATGTGTAATTACAATGTGATAAGTTTACATACAAGTTAAACACTGGCTTGGAATTTTGACAAAAACGTTTATACATAAATATGACAAAAAGTAGATAACAAGAAACAAATATTTGTAAATAAAAAATGTTCATTCAGTGAAATAATATTTTAAATACATTGTAGATAGGTGTATAATCAGACAAATATGTACTGGAAGGAAATATATACACTATGGATGGTGTAGAAATAACTAACTTTGAGGTTAAAAGAAATCTATGATTGCTAGTAGACTGAGCAATGAAGATATCAAGAAATTATACAGCAGTGGAAAAATTTACTGACTTAGATTGGTAATTATTTAAGAATAATTTGGAGTAAGTTATGACAACATCATATAAAAACCTGGTGAAACAGCACATTGAGTATTATATCCATTTTTGATCAGCAGAATGCCGAGTTATGAGAATAGTTTAAACAAATTGCACTCTTTAGATTAAGAAGAAAGAATTTAATGAATTCCCAATTATAATTGCTTTACCATTTTTGACCATGCCTTCAGTTGCCCAGGTGCCAAGATCTGGAATTTCCTCCCTATTCCCTCATCTTCCTCCCATAAAATTCCCCTTAACAATGTAAATATGATCAAAACACTGCAGGTGCTGGAAATTTGAAATAAAAACAGGAAGTGCTGGATAAACTCAGTAGGTCTGATAGCATCTGTGGAGAGAGAAATAGATTAAGATTTCAAATCCGATATGACTCTTCTTCAGAACTAAGCAGTGCCCAGTAAGGTGCAGGGGAAGTGTAGGCTTCTTTCCAGCCAGCAGCTTGAAGACAGTAGTTGCCAACTCAGCCTGGAGTCTTACTCTCTCTGGAAGTCAAACAGCAACTGACTTAAAATCTCCGAATTGGATGTTTACACAATTCAGCTGGTTCTGGTTTCAGTCATGTGGACTCAGGCAGGTGCTGATGGCCCATCGTGGTCGGCACATTGGAAGGACATTAAACTTACAGTGTAGCTTTACCTCCCCATTGTAGTATTCATCATGAGGTGACAAGGTAATTGTGAACGCACTAGCTCTCATTTTGACATTATGGATCTTGATGTTTTCCTTTGTCCAGAGTTCGCTGGAAATTGATGCTTTTGTGTCAGGTTTGACTGGAATGTCTGTACAATGAAGAAGGTTCAGAAAATTGATCATATGATCAGCCTTGGCCTTTTCTCAGTCCACTAAGGTTGTCCATTCCTAAAAGAAACAAAATTCAAACAAGAAAATATAGAACAAAACACAGTTCTCTTTAGGATATCTCTTCAGGTCCCCTGGCCTCCTTTTGTGATTTGGTGCCCTTCTTTGTTTCATAAAGCTCGTGTGAACTCCTTGTGATGCTTCATTATGTGAAAGCTGCAATATAAATATAAGTTATTATTGTAAATAAAGGATTATATCACATAGAAAAGCTAATCCCATGAGTTAAACCCTGAATATGAGACTAGGGAATACACTTTGTGCCGAGTACACCCTATGCTACCATTCATTGTGTACATCCTTTCCTTCTTAGACATCCCAAAATGGGTGACACAGTGGCTCAGTGATTAGCACCACTACCTCACAGTCTCAGGGACCCAGGTTCAATCCACCCTTGGGTGACTGTGTGGAACATGCACATTCTCCCTGTGTCTCTGTGGATTTCTTCTGGGTCCTCTGGTTTCCTCCCACAGGCCAAAGATGTGCAGTTTAAATGGGTTGGCCATGCTAAATTGCCCGTAGCATCCAGGGATGTGCAGACTAGGTGAATTAGCCATGCAGGGTTACAGGGACAGGGTGTGTCTAGACGGAATACTCTTTGGAGGGTTGGTGTGGACGTGATGGGCTGATTGGCCTGCTTTTACACTGCAGGGATTACTTTAGAACTAGGGACAGGAGTAGGTGATTCAGCCCCTTGAGCTTGCTGTGTCATTTGATACAATCATGGTTGATCTCAGCTCCACTTTCCTGCCTGCTCTCCATAACCCTTCAATCTATTGCTAATTAAAAACCTGTCAGTCTCTTCTTTAAACGTGGAGTTAAACTTAGGTCTGAAGCCAGGAATAAGTTATTCACAAATTGAATATGAAGATTGGGAGCAGAACTCCAGAAGGACCTCATTCATCCAAGAGCTTATACAGTGATGTGATCAAGGGATTGCAGTTGTTCTGTCTTTTCAATAGGATGAGATAAAGGGAATTGAATGTCTAGACTCATCTTATCGCTTTGCATTTTCGTGTTCCTCTCAAGGAGTCGACACTGAAAAGCCTGCTGAGTGCTCTTTGGAACCTGTCAGCTCACAGCACAGAGAACAAGGTGGCCATCTGCTCTGTTGAAGGGGCACTGGTCTTCCTTGTGGGAACCCTGACCTACAAGTGTCAGAGCAATTCACTTGCCATCATTGAGAGCGGAGGAGGTATTTTGCGAAATGTTTCCAGTCTCATTGCAACAAATGAGGAGTACAGGTACAGCAATTAATAACTTCTTTTAAAAGAATGTTACTCAGTAATAGTCACAAGCATTGTCTAAGTATGTTGGCAGCCCTCTCGCCTCTGAGTCAGACAGTCGTATGTTCAAGACCAGCTCAAAACCAAGGCAATATTGAGGGAGTGCTGCACTGTCAGAGGGGCTACTTCTCAGATGACACATTAAAGCAAGGCTTCTTTTCCCTCTCAGGTGGAATTTAAAGATTCCTAATAGTATTTTGAAGAACACCAGGGAAGTTCTTGGGAATTGCAATTTGAGCACATGGGATTAGAGCGAATATACTGGTTTGGATTAAGAACTGGTTAATGGACAGAAAGCAAGCACTAGGAATAAATGGGACATTTTAAGGCTGGCAGCCTATGGATAATGGTGTACCATTTTAAGTACTTGGGCTGCAGTTATTCACAATATATATCAATGATTTGGATGTGGGAGTTACTGTAATATTTCCAAGTGTTCAGACAACTCAAAACTTCTGAGTTGTGAGGAAGTTTCAAAGATGGGGAATTTAGTGAGGCTAAGTGAGTAAGCAAAACTTTAGCCAGTGGAATACAATGTTGAGAAATGTGAGGTTGCAAAAACAGAACTACAGGGCATTCATAAATAATGAGAAGATGGGAATTGTTGAATTTCAAAGGGACTGGG
Source organism: Rhincodon typus (assembly GCF_021869965.1). Taxonomy (NCBI): domain Eukaryota; kingdom Metazoa; phylum Chordata; class Chondrichthyes; order Orectolobiformes; family Rhincodontidae; genus Rhincodon; species Rhincodon typus. The sequence goes on along the minus strand of NC_063360.1, from coordinate 29,430,386 downwards.
TTCTTGTTCATGAGTTATCAGTAGTAAATGTGCAGCCGTAGCAAGTACTTAAGAAAAGAACTACCACGCTGGTTGTTACCACAAGAGGTATTGAATATGGTAGCAAAGATATTTTACTGAGATTATATAGAGCCTTGCTGAACCCACATTTGGAATGCTGCCTGAAGTTTTGGTCTCCTTATCCAAGGAAATGTATACTCACAATGGAGGGAGTGCAATAAAAGGAATGGAGTATAAAAGTAAGGAGGGTCTTACTAAAACTATACACAGCACTAATCAGATTATAGTTGGAATACCATGAACAGTTTTGGCCCTCCTTATCTAAGGAACATTATACTGACAGTGGAGGCAGTTCAGAGAAGGTTCACTAGGCTGATACCAGATATAGAGGGACTCAGGGGAGAGGGTGAGTAAGATGGGCCTGTACTCAATGGAGTTTAGAAGAATGAGAGGTGACCTTATTGAAGCATACAAGATTCTTAAGGACTGGACAGAGTAGATGTGAAGAGGTTGTTTCCCCTTGTGGGATGTGGAGGGATTGTCCTCTGAAAAACATTATACAGACTAGGCTTATGTTCTCTGGACTTCAGAAGCACAAGAGGTGATCTCATTCAAACATACTCAAACTCTTACAGGGATTGACAGGGTGGATACATGAAGGATATTTACTCTGGCTGGAGGCCTGGGACCAGGGGACATAGTCTCAGAATAAGGGGAAATCCTTTTAGGTCTGCAGCATGAAGGACGAAGGTGATGAATCTTTGGAATTCTCTGTCCCAAAGGGCTATGGAGGCTCAATTGTTTTATTTAACACTTAGATTGATAAGATTCTACAAATTGAAAATATCAAGGAGTATGAAGATAGTGGAAGAGGATGGTGTTGAAGTAAAAGCTCACCCATGATCTCATCAAATAGTGCAACGGGCACAAAGGCCAAAACGACTTACTGTTGTTCAGAGATAGTAAGAACTGCCAATGCTGGAGTCGGAGATATCACAGTGGGGAGCTGGATGAACACAGCAAGCCAGGCAGCATCAGAGGAGCGGGAAAGCTGACGTTTCGGCTTGGGACCCCTCTTCAGAAATGGGCGAGGGGATAGGGAGCTCTGAAATAAATAGAGAGGAGGCGTGGGGCTGGGGAAGGTCTATTGTTCAGATTTCTTATGTTCTTCCTGGTGACCTGGCCAGTATTTATCTCTCAACATCTTATTAACAAAGAAACAACTAAACTGATTCTGCTAATTTTCTGCCCATGGGAGCTTGCTCTGGGTAAATTGGCTCTAGCACTTCCTACATGGCATAATGACCACTTCAAAATTACTTACTTGGCTGTAAAATACTTTAGGACATCCTGAAGTTGTGAAAGACATACTGAAGGCTATAGAAATAGCGAGTTGGTGCTGCTTTGGTTCGACGCTCATGTTTCATTAGTTGCAATCACTGTATTTCTAATGCCAGTGTGAGAGGAGCATGTTTTGTCATGAATTCTGATAATGTACAGCATTTACCTCGTTAGAAAAAGGTATACATTTGATGGATTTTCACAACTGTCTGGGCCAACTGGAGTCAGTCAGAAATCTGAAATAAAAACAAAATGCTGGAAATACCGTGTAGATTTGGCAGCATCTGTGGAGATGGAAACGGAGTTAATTTTTCCGTTCAGTGACCTTTATCAGGCCAGATATTTGTTATTTTTTAATGTGGAATAGTTATGGGGTTGATACATATGTGGCTAACTTCTAACTGGAACAAAACAAGGAGGGAGATCGATGGAATTTCTTGAGAACTGAATGACTGTATAACAACCCTGTGAGTTCTTTTTAATTCTATCTTGTCTCATATATGGTACAATATTTATTAATTTCAAATTATGAATACACAGATGATTAATACACAATATTTAAATAATATCAATTATTCCTGTAATCTCAAATCTACCCTTGAAAAATCCTCAAGTTTGGATCTTTTTCTTCCTCCATTTAAAAAGATAAGTGCCTGTTCTGCTTAATGGCCTTGTTTCTCTTTTAGGCAAATTCTACGTGACTACAATTGCCTGCAGACCTTGTTGCAGCATCTGAAGTCCCATAGTTTGACTATTGTCAGCAATGCTTGTGGAACTTTGTGGAATCTCTCAGCACGCAGTTCAAAAGACCAGGAATTACTGTGGGACCTAGGAGCCATCAGCATGTTGAGGAACCTGATTCATTCCAAACACAAGATGATAGCAATGGGGAGTGCAGCTGCCCTGAGGAACCTTTTGACCAACCGGCCAGCCAAGTACAAAGACACCAGCATGGTGTCCCCAGGTTCTTGCATGCCTTCTCTATATATGAGGAAGCAGAAAGCTCTGGAAGCTGAACTGGATGCTAAACATTTAACAGAGACATTTGACAGCATTGAAAAACTTAGCCCCAAGCATCCCAATATCAACAAACCCCTCAGGCACATTGAAAACCTGGCCAAAGACTATGCTTCTGACTCTGGCTGCTTTGATGATGATGAGGGTCCCAATATATCAACTGGATTAGAAACTGGAGGCTTAAGTGTGCTCTCCATGTACCTGAACTCTTCCTTTCTTCAAGGACAAGGCATGTCCAGGTGTCGTAGTAGTGGAAGATGCTCAGAATCAGAGAAAGATCTTGACGGAAATCTTCAAAAATTCAACCCTGCCACTGATAATGTATCTGTCGCAGCAGAGAGGTTGGTAAACCAGATCTCTACAACGGTAGCCAGAATTGACAAAATCGTGGAAGATATGTCTAACATGCACACATCCTCTGAAGACAGCTTCAGTCTTAGTTCTGAAGATCAATGCATTGACTGGCAATGTGCATTAGATGACTTAAATGAAACCAGGACAAAGTCTTCATCGCCCTGTCATCCTACTGATGTTGTTAATTCAGGCAAACGTGAAAATCGTAGCAAAGTGCACACGCTTTTGGGTGCAAGAACAGACTACACAAACTTGTCAAGTGATAGTCTGGACGGTGTTAATAACGCTGGCAAATGTGACACAAAAGGCCACGCGAAGGAATCTTCAGTTGCAGACCCAAAAGGCGAGCATCTTATTTATCAGAAAAGGCCGACCAACTTAGATCTAAAGAATGGGGAGAACAGTCAGAGAGATGGAAAAGATCCCGATGGACAACTGAGTTCCAGGGAATCTAAAACTGCATTGAATGAAGCCTGGGGGCTAAGAAAGCCAGATGAAATAAGTAAGAAACGATTCTCACCTTTTTATGAAAAGATCCACGTGGCTTCAGTTATGACGGGAAGCGGTCAAAGCCCGAGTCCAGGAGCTTCTCTGACACCTCAGAGTTTGAGTGGCAGAAAGCAAGCATGGGTCCATTCTGGATATTCACAGAGTAGCAGAAATGTAAATCCAGGTGTATCTAGCACATCTACTTCTACACCAATTTCCAATGACCAGGAAACTTTACAAACCTACTGTGTGGAAGACACTCCAATTTGCTTCTCAAGATGTAGTTCACTCTCATCCCTGTCATCTGCAGAAAACATATCAGATGTCCAAATTGGTAGTGAAAATGAGGTCGATAGTGACTCTTCTCTGGAAATCATTGGTGTAGAGAAAGAATCACCACTGCCCGTTGAGAAGACAATAAACGATGAATCCTTTGCCTCGGAGGATATACAGATCAAATCCAGGGATCATTCATTTAGCAGTGCATCTCAACCTATAGAAATACCTTGCCCAAAGCATGAAAAGTTTCTGATAAGGAAAAAGTTATCTTCTAGAAATGTGGATTCCAGTCCATCAAGTCCATCAGAAAATTATTTGCAAGAAACCCCATTGGTCTTAAGTAGATGCAGTTCAGTCAGTTCACTTGGAAGTTTTGAAAGCCCGTCAATTGTAAGCTCTATTCAAAGTGACCCTTGCAGTGAAATGATTAGTGGTACTATCAGTCCCAGTGACTTGCCTGACAGCCCTGGTCAAACCATGCCCCCCAGCCGAAGTAAAACACCGTTGCTTGACCAACGAGACAAAGATGCCAGTCAAGGCAATAACCATTGGGATGCTGACATGAAAAAACACATGGATATCAATGATTTTAAGGAACGGTTTCACCTCCCTCCAGATATTGACACTATGCTGTATTTCACCTTAGAGAAACCCAATGAAAACTTTTCATGTGCTTCAAGTCTGAGTGCCCTCACCCTTCATGAGCCATATATTCAGAAGGATATTGAGTTAAAGTTAATGCCACTCCTACAAGAGAAGAGCTGTTTTAATTGCCGTGCACAAGCAGAAGACTTCAGAGAGGAACGGAATGGAGACGGAATGGAAAAAGTTGATAAGCTGGACAGCATCCTGGAAAACTCTGATGATGACATCGAGATCCTGAAAGAATGCATCAATTCTGCAATGCCAAACAAATTCAGGAAAGTGAAAACCTCTGCTATATCCAGTTTGCCCACTCAGGTACTGCAATCTAAGAAGCCTCTTCAGCTGCCTGTTTATATGCTACTGCCAGCTCACTCTCAGGTAGAGACATCTGGGCACAGCTGCTCAAAAAATGACACTTTCAAAGAAGATTCCTCATACTCAGATTCTGTTGAAGGAACTCCGGTCAATTTTTCTAGTTCAGCTTCACTAAGCGATGAGACCTTAGAGTATCCTCAAAAAGAATCACCCAAATTGACAAACATTAAGGCTGAAGTGATTGAGAGGAGGGAGTTACTCCCCGCAGAAGGGCAAAATGCTGATGACTTAGAGGTGCCTATAGCTGTAAGGATGCACGACAGAAGTCTTGAACAAGGAAATAAATACAACTTAAATGTAAATAATTCAAAGCTGGTGGCTCAATCACATTTGCTTAATCTGAACCAGAGGGATGTTCTGAAAAGAAATCAGAATTCCCTCCCACCACAGTCATATCAAGGCCAGAAAGGCCATGTTTTTCAACCAGGTGGGATTGCAAAAAGCTTAAGAAAGGATCAAACTACATCAAGACATGTGCTGGAGTTGGACACAAAGAAGAGCAATTGTAAGAGGTCAGAAGAAGGACAGCAAGGAATGGACATTTCTTGTGCAGAATATATTCATGGAAGCTATGCATTTCAATCTATGCGACACACGACACCTACTGAAGAAGCTGTTTACTGCTTTTATGAAAACGACTCTTTAGATATGCTTACTGTTGCAAAAGATACAGTGAATCCAAAAACTGAAGTAAAAAGTGACTATGAGGAAAAAGTCATTAACCAAAATGGAGTAGCAAAGAATGAACCAAACCAGAACAATAAAGGGATGACAAAGTTCCGAACCACCAGTTTGGCTAGTAAAACTGAACGAAATATAACAGATGAAAGCCCTCTTTGCTTTTCCCTTAGTTCATCACTAAGTTCACTAAGCGACATGGAATTAGAGGACACCCTTGTGAAAACACGGAAAGCATTTGTGAAATCGCGGAAAAAGTCTCAGGTCTCTACGGCTTCAAAATCTTTTAATAATGGATGCTCATCCTTATCAGCAAGACAGGATAGTTCACCCAGTTCGTTGAGCTATGATTCAGAAGATGATCTTTTGCAGAAATGCATCAGCTCAGCAATGCCAAAGAAGAGGAAACATTCTTCAAAGCGAAAGTGTGAGAGGTCTGCAAAGCAAAACCTTAAGGGTAATGTGCAAAACAACACTGGGAGGAACATGACTTATGACCTGGACCACAGGAAGGATACAAGTCAAGATGTTTACGGCTCGCTGTCAGATTTAATGTCTCCTGATCTGGAAAGTATCGAGTGGAAAGCTATTCAGGAAGGTGCCAACTCAATAGTCACCAGCTTGCACCAGGCTGCAGCCTGCCTTTCGAGAGAGCCCTCCTCTGAATCCGACTCCATTCTATCATTTGTATCAGGATTGTCCATTGGATCGACACTGCATTTCACTCTCGAGCAGAAAGATAAGAAAAAGATCCTGAAAGAGCAAACACGCAGTGTTGAGGGTGCAGAAGGTGCTTCTAAAGATGGAAGGAAGCAGAATGAAAATAATAAGGCGACTGGAAGTAAGGCTTCAGTTGCCAATAAATTTTCAAATGCACCTAAACCACCATCTCGGGCTGTGAGCTTACCTGTGGTCTTTCGAGGAAGGACTGTGATTTACATGCCTGATATGTGGAAAAAGTCTGCAAATGCTACTCCTGCTTCAAAGAAAGCAGCACCTAAAAATACCACAGCTTCCCAAAATTCCAGCCAGACGTTTAGGTCTAGAAGCTTGCACAGGCCTGGAAATATGACAGAAAAGGTTGACAGTACTTTACCAAAAAGAAGCGTGACACCACCGGCAAGAATGGCAAGAGGTCCTTCAAGGAATTCCACACCATCCAGACAGCCTCCAAAGAATGGTACACCATCTGTACAATCTAATAGGCAAGGGATTCCACATGCAACAAAACCCAGTGCCAACAAGCTCGATCAGAAACCAAGACCTCAAGCAACTTCCACACCATCTACTCCAAATATCAAATCTCCAGTCTCAGGGAAACAGTCTCGCAAATCTCCAGTCCAACCACCAAACATTCAGACACCAACTAAACAGGTAACTCCAGCAAAGAAGATGCCCTCTTTTCAAAGGAACGAATCTTTTGGACCAAAAAAGAGTCAAGGTTCTAAGAAGGTGATACCACCAAACAGGCTAGACCTGGTGAGAATGTCATCAACAAAATCAAGTGGCAGTGAATCTGATAAGTCCAGCTTTGTGCGACAGCTGACCTTTATCAAAGAGTCCTCTAGCCTTCTCATGAGGCAGAAGTCCGAAGCTTCTTCATCTGAATCAGTCTCATCACTGTCTCAGTCTGTGTCGCCGAGAAGAAGCAAGTCAGATTTTCAGAAGGCCTTCGTAAGTTCTTCTCAATGCCAAGAGTTAAGAGTCGTTAAAACAACATCCAACCTGAACATAAGTCAACGAAAAGCCATGTGCAATGAGGATGGACTCCGAACTGAGAAGCTTTCAAGAAGGCCAAGTTCAGAGAGCCCTTCAAGGCTCCCTGTGAAAAACAGCGCCACCTGGAAACAGGATAATTTTAAACGTTACTCATCCTCTCCGCACATTAATGTATTACAGCAGGCAGGAAGCCCATCCTCCATTCGTTCAGCCTCATCAGAATCTAGCGACAAGGCAAAAAGTGAAGAAGAACCTCGAACTAAACAACAGCTTGCGAACCAAAAAGAACCACAGATGAGAAAGAATCAGCCAAGTTTGAAAGGAACGTGGAGAAGAATCAAAGATGAAGACATTCCCTATTTTCTCAGCAACTCTCTTCCACCTTCAGCAATGGCATTGGTGAATAAATCAGAGTCTGAACAGCAGTTGAACAAAGTGGGAACTGTGGAAACTAAAACCAGTGATGCTTTTGTGCAAACTGAAGACTTCTCCATCACCAAAACAAATTCAAGCACATCGCCAACATTTGATCTAATCCCTCACATTGCACAGGCTATTCCGAGGAATGCTGTGAGCAGATCATTTATAGGGAAGAATACAGAGACAGCATATAGGGTCTATTCAGAGAATGAACTGGAACCTGAAATGATAATGCTGATGAGGAACAATATGACCACTTCAGCTGAGACTGAAAACTATACGACTGTCCCAGGACATGTGCATTTTAATTCAAGTAGACATGGTTCTCCAAGCAGAGCGGCTCGAGTGACCCCTTTCAACTACATTCCTAGCCCCAAGACAATAAGATCAGACAGTGGATCTCTCCAACCACCGCAGATACGAGCGCCTATTAGTAACGAGAAGACAGTGGGAAAAGTGCAAAGCTGAAAGTCAAACTGATCAGTAGACTACTTGACCTTAAGTACTTTATTGCTTTGCAGTTTTCATTTGAGTGATACAATCTACGGAAAATGTGTTCATTCATAAATGTGCCTCAATTACAGTCTTAATTGGGGTACAAAATGCATGCGTCATTTAATTTAGTTCTACTGCCATCCATCTGATAATGAGACTATCTTTTAATTAAGACATAATAAGGTGAGGTACTTCCTGCAAAGACACTTAATATCAACAATGTTAATATACCACTTATTTATATGTATGAGCTGACTACAACAAATGGTGATACAGATCCATAGGTGATTCACACATATAAATACCGGGATTATTCCAATGAGATCTGAGTGACTAATGGTAACATTCAAACTTTATGAGTTTGCTTGGTTTCTGTTTGGTCAGTTGTTTGGCAGGTTTTAACTGAACAAAGAATATTTGGCTGGTTAATGCATTTGGTGAATCAGATGCTAAGACAGTTACGTTTTTGCTGAGATTCTGCTGGATCTAAGCTGATATTTATAAAACTGATAGTTAATTCAGCAGTGGTTGCCATTTCAATGAATATCTCAACTTACAAAGACAGCTACAATGTGTGACAATAAGGGGCCTGTTTCTCAGTTTAGACACTTGTTCCAATAATAACGAAGTTAGACCATGTAACCTGAATCAAGGCACTCAATTATGTGTACTACACTTACTGGAGTATTGGTTAATGTATTAATGTTCACCATCCTGCTCACTAATATGTCCCATGAGTACGCACAATCACAGTTTAAATGGAAAGAGGGAGAGCAGACAGTGTAATTTGTTGATTTCTTTTACACTGGAGACCAAACATAGGTCTTTTGTTTTACAAAACAGCACTTTCCAAATGTCCAATGTACAACTGAAGGTAAAATCAGACAAGCAGATTGAAACAGTTCACTCATAATTCATTCCTAATTTACAACTCAAATTTAAAATTGAGGGGTGTCTTGTGGTGTAGTGGTAGCTTCCCTATCTCTGTGCCCCCGAAGGTCTGGGTTCATATCCTACCTGTCTCAGACATAGCCAAAAGATTGATTAAAAGTAATTGAAGAGAGGAAATGTATGTGTTACATGGGAGTTACAATCAAAAGAAAAAGTGTTTTGAAGGGGTAGTGTCATTTTCTAACCAAACTTGCTTCAATGTTTTCATAAAAATTTCATCTTTAAAATTTATAATTCAAAATGTTTTATGTAAAATTTCCCTTTTTGTTTGATGTTACATTTTTTAAAAATGTAAATCTTTTTAGAGATGTTCTAAATAGATTAGACTTTTTTGCCAGTCCTGACATTGTGCTGGCAATGCTGTCGGCTGCATTTTTGACAACTATTAGAAAGGATAAATGCTGAAAGTTTAACTTTCAGAATTTTTACAATCTAAAAATGCACTTGAATAACTTAGTGGTTCAGGGAGATATGCACAGTGATAACTCTTGAACTGTGCAAGGATAAATATAGGGAATAAGTTCTGTATTTCCAATCTGGGGTTTAGTTTTTAACACAATTCGATCAGAAGGAATACTCTTATGCTGACACCTGTGATAGTTTACAACATCTATACCTGCATTTAGTATAATTATATCAAAAATTGACATTGCCATTTAAAGAGCCCAATAGGATGGTTATCACAGGAAATTGAAATACCGCACTAGTGGGCACAATGCTCAGTTTGGGGTTAAAATTGTTGGGGAGTAATGTGATGCACTTTGTATTTAATCTGACCTGCACCTGACCTGGAATCATTCAGTTCTAATGCTTTGTGCCAAAAATCTCCTCGCCAAAAAAATTAGCAAAAGATATCAAATCTTTCAAAAATAATTATTGAACTTTGGCAAGAGGTGCAACTGCAAAACAAGTCAGTGATTGAGAAACATCTACCATACGTTGGAAGGAAAGTTACCAAAAAGTACATGATGAGTAAGTTGTTGTTTTATTTGAGAATTGATAAAATTATTGTCATTGTAGTGTAATCTTTGATCATAAGAGACTTAGGTCCAAAAATGACATTGACAGCAGATTGGTACTTAGTGTGCTATTACTGATGCTTTTACCTAACAGCGATATCAACTGAAGTGTTGCACAGTTGCTAGCAGTCTCCCTCTGCCTGCTGGAGCTGAGTGAACAGTATAAAGACCGAGAGAAGCAGAACAGGAGATTTTCCTGCAGTGCTACTCAAATTGTGCCAAAAATGCTAAAGTGGATATTCATCCCTCACAGTATGCAAACTGGTTGCTGTATTTGCCATGACAGGAATCACTGCACTTGAAAATAATTTTCTGTGTGAGACATCTTAAGATACCATGTAATTGCAGATTCAATTTTGCTTCTTCAACACTTCTTCAAGAGACACTCTGCATCTTTTTAACCTAGCAGGGAAAAGATGGGATTGCGTGCAATGTTAATCATAAACCCTGCAACCACCCCCAAGCCCCCATACTTTTATTCTGTTTGATGTCACCAATGTAAAATCAGCCCTTCACTCAATCCTTTATACTTCCTAAGCATTAGGATGAAACTATACTCGACTTAAGCTTGTATGCTACTTGAAGGCTTTAGACTTGTGTCTTGGCCGCAGGACAGAACTTCACGGGGGCAGGAGGGAAAAGAGGACATATACTGCTTGCTGTTCTCTCACAAAAAGGGTCAGTCATAAATCAGCCAGTTTTAAAGAGGTCTACCACATGTACTGTAGGCGACCTCAACAAAGTGTCACAACCAGATAACAGGTAATTTCCTCAGTGTGGTCCATATGTAGCCCCATTTGAATGATTCAATTTAAAAAACAACCAGCAGCAAAGGTTTACATTGCAAGCAAGATTAAAATGTAGGTTTACTACACGACTATTGATGGGAGCTATTTAGGTAAAAATTGTAAAGATACTAGATTAACAAATATATATGTCATAAATATATATATAGACTTAAAGTGGGGATAAAGTTTACACATGAAGATGAAAATAAAATCAATATCCAGCATCACTGCAGGTCTAAATTGCTTGAAGATCCTCTTTCTGAAGTGAAGGGGTTGAAACTTGATGTCTGATTGCACAGCTGCAGTGCTCTCCACAGTCAAATAGGTTGTTCTCATAGATGGATTCAATAAGCAGAACTGGTTCTGGGAGTGAGTGAAGGACCCTTTGTTTCACTTTTATGGCATTGCAGATTGCAGCTCTCAGTAGTCTGGTTTAGTACAGCAGTCCTTTAGGAAGTTTTAGTCTCGCCCTGGATGCCTTTGCCTGTCACTTCATTGAGAAGCAGTTGAATTTTCAAGATGTCTCTCTAATGGGAATCAGATGTTTTTCCTCTAAACTTCTATCCTTAGCCACATTTTATCACAATCAAAGAAAATGGCTGCAGATGTTAACTTTGATGAATCATTGTGCAAAAAAGCAAAGTCAGTTATTCTGGAATTCCTTGTCATGCCTTTTTTCCTGTCCTCTGTTCAACATTACAAAAGCTCTGAATCTTCACACCTTTTAAGATTCAACTTACCATTCTGGAATCCTTGCATTATTTAATAACCCATTATGATCGATTCTTAAGATAACACTGCCTGAGTGTTTCCTTTGGCTGCAGTCGAATCCTCAAGAGAAGTCATCTGTTTTTTGGGAGCCATTTGGTAAGACATTTTAGTATTTATTTCAAAGATAGGTTAACTTCTTCACAAAATGTATAATGTAGTTCTAACAACACATTCATGGTAGAGGTGAGAGTGGAACTTCCAACTGTCAGTAAGATGACATCCTACCCGTAAGAGAAGCTGATCGGCCAATCACAATGTCCAGCAGCTCTACCTGTCATTGTAAGCAGTCTTCAGGACTAAGAGGACATAGATTGTAGAGAGAGTTATGTTTTGGCATTGAGACTAGGGGAGAATGTGAGAGCTTTTGAAGCTAAAGGGGGAATACATGGGTGGACAGAATTGTTGGGAGATTGTCCATGATGCACAGGGACATCAATCCTCCTCCTTCTCGCTCTTTTATTAAAGTTGGTGCAAAGACAGACACCTTTCAGTGTCTAGTACATTATGGAGGCAGATTGAGAGCATACAGGCAAGATAATTGATTGCTTCAGTGTGCCAATGGGCTAAAGGGTGGGTGGCCTAGTGGGCATCTTACCATCAAACCATATTGTAGGGAATGGTTAAGAGTACGGGAAGCCATAGCCAGGACTCTTACCACCTTATACCAGAAATATTCCTGAAGGTGTGCTGTAAGATGCAGCTCCCAATGTAAGACTGTACTGCAGAACCAGAGGGATGCTGTCCTTTCAAAGCTACTCATTGTCTGCTGGTGACACCTGGTCTAGGGAAAGCAGCTTTATAGCTATGTACACATAAAGCAATTAACTGTGCTCATCAGTGGGTGATGTAATTTACTTCCACTAAATTTAAATTAAAGGAAGGGGAACAATTGTATATTAGCATAATAAGCTGATCTTTTTCAGGCTTTGTGCATCAGAGTTTAATCGACTGGAATAAACTAAATAAGCTACCTAACTCACGCTCTTTGTCCATGTCACTCTCAAATGGAAATCCTTCACAGTAATCATAAACAAAGTAAAAAGTTTTAATAGGGAGAAAAGTATATGGTTAAAAACAAATTGAATTAGAGAAGAAATCCCACAGAAAAAGTACTCCTGTGAAATCCGATTTGTAAAAATTATTCCATGTTTTACTTCATGAGCAGCATTTTATTTCAGGCTTACATTTACAGCAGTGAGAAAGGATTAAAAAATAATCACTGTTACATTCATTTTGAGTATAGCCTTTTCCAAAAAAAACATGTTAAACCTTTCTTGATCTAACGTGATGACTTCACAAAGGTAAACTCTTAAGTAAGTTCAAGGAGCTGCTACATGCATTTAAAGGATTGTTTGAAAAAAGCTGGATGTCTGTGTTGGAATGATGACAAATGAACTAAAGGGTGTTTCAACCAAAGCTATTTTGTGATCTTGTGGAAATGACAGGGATTGAGGAAAATGGTGAGAAGGTAAGAAGATGAAGGGTTGGGAGGGATATGGGCCAAATGCTGGCAGGTGGGATTAGATTAATTAATGATATCTGGTCAGCATGGATGAGTTGGACCGAAGGCTCTATTTGCATGCTGTACATCTCTATGACTCTACGTGGTGCACTTTAAGCAGGAAAGGAGTGAATAGTCAGTTCTTTAAGAGTCATTTAAGACATTTAAGAGTCCTATGTTCTTTTCAGTAAGGTATGTTGATTGAGAGAATACTTAGTTCCAATACTGTTTCTGCTGATACTTGCCGCTGATTTCTGAAGTATGGTTCTGCAGCTACACTCTGAATCTTTACCAAAGTGATCACACTTCCTGGCCCGTAAATGTTGAAGGCCATTCTGTCTGAAGGGCATCACAATGGAGTCCTGTATACTTACTATTGCTTAACCAGGGGAAGCTTAGGAGTCAAGTAATATTTCCTCTTGTCTGCTATCTTTAGCATAAATTTTTAAAACCTGTACGCCCTTTCAGTTTATAAAACTGTACTTCCTGTGGTTAAATTTTTGTTACACTTGTGTTGTCAGATTATTAATTTTAAATTTTTTCCTCCACATTTATAATGGAAATTGCCTATGTAAATGTGTCACATTCTTCCAACAGTAACAGTTTTGGGTTGGGGTAGCCATAGCACCTCAAATTTGCCTCTCTTGTGTCCTTATCCTGTACTGCAGAGAAATTCCTTAATTCTAACAAATTTTATTCTCCTTCTCTGATCACAAACGTCTATTGAATTGTAAATAAAATTATCTACCTGTTATATATATATGGACAAAATCCTTTATCAATTGAATTATGTCTATGGGACATGGTCTAATTATCCACTGTTCCCAAACCCTCTTTCACCAGAATATTGCATCTGTTTCTAACTTTCCCAAACGCTAGAGGGGATCAAGTCGAATTTTAAATAATTGCAGTTGTAAGCTTGTATTTCTGCTTCTGGTGCAAAAAAGGCTATATGTCAAAAGTTTATTGAACAATACATTTTTAAAAGCAAAAACCAATAACAGCATATTCATGTATGCTTGATCTTTGACTGCTATTGCTTAAATTAAGCCTCCTAAACCATTTAAAACATGGCCTCCATAGATATCGTGGAAACTCTAGGCCTGTCCTGCTCCTGCAGTTGTTTTCAATGGCAAAGGAGCTGATGTCGTTAAGCGTATTCACTGCTGGTTATTTTTAACCTCCAAGGTTTTAAAGGACAAAATCTCGTATTCAATATAGGCATGACTGACACTTCTGTAATTATGTGCTGTTTAAGTAGTATGTGTAGTTTTCTTTGGCATAGCACGCACTGGAATTCAGCAGAAAATATGTTTAACCGTGGTGCAGACAGAATGAAGGCAGCGCCTATGGGCTAATGAGGGCAGCACTGAGGCTAATGAAACCTCAGGCCAACACACAATGCCATTTTATCACTGCCTCATTTAAGCATTTTTATGTTTTATTGAACTAATGTGCAAATTGGAACTTTTGCATATCAGAAAAATGTGGAGTATTTATTTATAACACAGTCATGTATTTTAAATGTTTGTCTCATTAAAAAAAACTTCAATTCAAATTGTTAACAGACTTTAAACATTTATTTTTGCTAAAAATGTCAGTTTAGTTGCAAATTTATCTCTGGGTTAACTAATTTGCTAAACTGACAAATAAGTTAACTTTTGTCTGTCCCCTTCCTGCTAGCAGATCGGCAAACATATCGCTGCAATGATCATTGTTTCCCATCCTTCTGTGTTTTGGACATCACAGCCAGAAGGCATGAAGAGAGATTCTAAATTTTATCTAAACTATATTCTCTTTCTTTTAAACTGCACACATGCTGGTCACAACATGGCTACTAGAAACCACAGAATGTGTTCCATAAACATTGTATTGAGAAAAGCAATGCAAAAAACTCTTGGAGTGTCACAGCCTTGTATTATGTTGACATTCTAGTCAAACAGATGCAAAGAAATCCTAGATAATGTTTGGTTTGGAAAAAAGCCATCACAACCCATTATGCTTGAGCTGGAGCTAATATCCCACAATTAATCTCGTAAAAGCATCAAAGCCATTTTGTTAACTAAAGTTATTCAGCCAGTACCCCAGTCCCGTGACTTCCTAACTCTATTTGAATAGCTTTGATGTTATAGCTGTGACTTCTTTCCTGAGTGTGCTTTTTATCATTGGGATAGAAATCAGCATAGCAGCTTCAGGCTAAGCTACAGCCTACCCCTAAACTCAAACTTTCTTGAAGTAGGATTTTTGGGAAGAAACTTATATTTTGCCAGAGGAGTGAACAAATTTCCAGTCTACAAGATTAATTTTACTGTGTCTTCAACTAACTCCACCTAAATTCGATGAAAAATGAATCCTGAGGATCAGCCAGCTGAAAGACCTCCCTGGATATTACCTTATTGGATCCTAATTCATGTGAATTAATGTCAATATCTTTGATTTATAAGTAATTCATAATTGTAACTTTTTCCTTTCCTTTTTCTTTTTTGTATGTTTGCATGTGTGTGTGACGATAACAGCCCCTTGGGCTTTTGAATGTGTTAATAAACCCTACGTTGCTTCAATGCAAAAGAATTTGCTATGGGTCATTTTAAAATTGGACACCCAAAGGAAAATTTGGGGAAGGACACCACCATCTATTTCAAAAGGGGAAAATAAGAGAAAAGAAATTAAAGATTTTTGTTACAAACATAAAAGGACAACAGCAAAAATAAGTCAATTCATTTCTCTTTGTCTGTCACAGAGGGCAATAGGCGTTTTGACACCGACTTTGAAGGTATCATTTTTAAACATTTTGTACCATATCTGTGGAAGGATGAATTTATTTTTAATTGTGAACCGAAAAATAGAACAAGAGAAATATATTGAATAATATTTTAAAAACTGAAGAAACAGAAACAGAAATTGCTGGAAAGGCTCAGCAGGTCTGGCAGCATCTGTGGAGAGAGTTAATGATTTAGGTTCAGTGACCCTTCCTCAGAACTGAAGTTCTGATTTCCAGCATCCACAGTTCTTTCGGTTTTTATGTAAAAACTGTAAGTCATTTCTTGGTAGTACAGAACTTAAACATTGTAAAAGGAGACAAGAAATTGAAGCTTTTCATCTTGAACTCATCAGAATTAAGACAGATGACTTGGCAAAAGGGATACCAATTTTATTCGACATGAGAAGAGATTGTTGACTGATTGGGCTGTCTTTGATATGGAGATGCAGCAAGAATATTTAACTCGCAATCTTAATTCTTGGCTGGGGCAGGTAGATTCTGATTGGCTTATGTTTTGCCATGGATTTGCAGCAACAATTGGTTATCTCCATGATCACATTTTTTTAATGAAAATGATTGTTTTTTTAAATGAAAAAGGCTTTTTCTGTGTAATTGTGTAAAATTGGGTTTGTTAAGAAAAATTGGAAATAACTTATTCAAAAATCCGTCTATGCTAAGAGTTATACTGGAAACAGCTTTAGATCATCAGTTGGGCTTGCAGTATAATACTAGAAGCCACATATATAAGTACACAAGATCATATTTTACACAGGCAAATTGAAGTTGTACATGAATTGCACGTTTTTCATACCAAAAAAGGAGTCATGGAGCTAGCCGATCTTTCCTGCATCCTAATGGTAACATCTAATCAGACTCTACTTGCCTGGTCTGAGAATTAAGATTGACAGTTAACTATTGTTGATGCATCTCAATGCCAATGATAAACACCATCTTCTCTGTTTTATTGAAGTCTGTTTCCTGTGTCCTGGTTCTGAAGATTACAAGATGAAAAACTTCAATTTCTTTTCTCCTTTAAGCAATTTCAAATCTATTTATTTTCATTGAAAGAAAAAAATCTTTTAAGTATTATTTTGGCAACTGCAGTTAAGTCAAACTGCTTCCTAAAAAAACTTTGTATTCAGCAGGACTCAATGGGACTATGACATGGGTTAACATGTCTGAAAGCGCTTAAGAAAATCCATTTAGGAGAAAGCTGTGCTTCCTATTTTTGAATCCTTGTGGTATTCAAAGTGGAAGCTACAAAGCTCCTACATTCCCAGAGGAAATGTGTGTCCATCAAAATTGGCACAAGTTCCATACAAATTTGTCCTGTACAACATTTCAAGTGGAAGGAATCTTTTTCTTGCAAATATTTCCTATAATCACTGAGATTGTGTGAAGAGGGAGAATTGCTTATGATGCTCCATACCAAGTCTGTTGTGATCACGGGTATTTAGACAGGAAGCTGGAATTAATCTTCCATATAGTTGAAGGCCATGATCTCCCCATAAAACAATGTACCTACTTACTCGGTTGATAATAATGGATGAATACGGACTCAGTCTTGCTAAACAGGACATTTCACTTATACGGGGACACAATCAGTTGTTGCCATGGAGAAGTCAGACATGATCAATGATGTACAATTGGCAATGCCTTGCTCAATTCATTCTTACTTAATGGTACTAAAAGTGGCTATCACTAGGAATAAGGTATATAACTTAATAATCATCTGTGCTCAGTTCTTCCTTAGCTACTTAACCACTGCTACTGAAATAAGCATCATTCACAGATGAAACCTTTCCAGTTTTTCTGTTTACAAATAAACTGCATCTTACATAGCATTTAATTCAAGCAGAACTTTGTTGTCACAAACTTCTGTTAACATATCACTCCAATTCTTGCCAATCCAATCTGGCTTCTCATCCGTTATCCCTTTGAGTTTTCTTATTTTTAGCTTCAAATCCTTTCTGGCATTAAGTAGTTTTGTTCAGTGGTTATTACTGAATAGACCATATATCCCATGTGTATTAATATTTGCTCAGTTCATTCATTAACCCTCTGAGGAATAGAAGAAAGTTGCAAACTAGTCAATGTTCAATTAATTCATTTTATAGAAGATTCTGCAACAAATGCTTTTTCTTTTGCATTGACATCAAATAGCCTTCCAACGGTTATAAGAAATTTATCTTTGTGAAATATGCAGATTGAAAAATACATTTCTTAAAGGAAGGAGCTATCAAAGTAAAGACAAAGTAAGTTGAATCTCATTATCTGTGTTACTTATGTTGAAAAACTATTGCAGTCCCTAAGGGGCTAATGTAATTGTCCTATTCAGGGAGGGCTAGATAATCGAGATGCAGTGTCTGTCCTTTGCTTTCCCTTTGATAAGACTGCACACATCGCTAAACACTCAGAGCCTGAAAGGTGTAACTTTTCATATTAATTGATTTACCTTGTCTTCTGTCCTACTTATTCCAACTTTGGTTGATTGTCTTGTGATGTTTGTTCAATTGGCTTGTTCATTTTTTAAATATGTCCCTTCCCAGATTTGTTTACATTATGTTTATGAAGCAGCATATTAATAACTTGCATCTTTGCTGCCAGTTTCATTGCAGGTTCTTCACCTTGCACCTAAAAATGATTCACTTATCAGTCCTATCGTAATAACAATTCTATGGCTATCCACTCTGCTCAGATTGTCACACAGGAAAGTAACTCTTCAGCTGATCTGCAGTGTAACATGCTGTTGGGATGGCTACTTAAAAATAAAAGCTACATTTCCATTTATAATGAAACTATTCTTTTTAAACACCCTGCCATGCTTTCTACCCATTTATCCATTTCTAACTTACCGACCATTGTAAGAATGCTCCTCTTCAGCATATCTCAGATGCTCATACTCAGCTGGTAATTTTTCATCTGTAAGTTAAAACAATGAATGTGGATAGGCTAATCAGCTTATGGAGATATCACAATCAACTTCACTTATAGTTGTCACCTGTCATTCACATGCACTTTTCAGCATTGAATACAAATTATGACAGATTATGCTGTCACCCCAGCGTACTCTCAATGTCCCTCACCCAGAGGTGTCCAGGCCCAGTTATATCATCCAACTCTGATATTACATTACAATCTGAAATTGCTTAACCAGGGATTGAGCCTTAGAAACCCGTTGTTTGATCAGCCCAGTACCATAACAATGGCCGTCTGAGAGCTCATTTCTTATAATTTGTCTTAATTTTGAGAAGATTTGGATTGAAATTAATATATTGGACAGTGTAAGGAGATATAATGTGTTGTAACAACTTATAATTGCAGCAGGAACTGAAAGATAAGTTTGTAATTGAGACCTCATTAGAAGTGGCTATTGTATCTTAATATGAGCAGGCAAACTTCAATACACACATAAGACTTTAAGACATTGGTACAGAAGTAGAACATTCAGCCCATTGAGTCTGCTCTGCTATTCCATGAGGTCATGGCTGATCTGATAATCTTCAACTTTGCTGTCCTTCCTCTTTTCCATAACCCTTGATTCACTTGCTAATTAAAAATCTGTCTATCTCTGCCTTGAATATACTTACTGACCCAGCCTCTCAATCCTCCGCAGTAAAGAATTCCACAAATTCACAATCCTCTGAGAAAAGAAATTCCTCCTCATCTCTGTCTTAAATGCACAATACCTTGTTCTAAGATCATGCATCTAGTCCTAAACTCTCCCATAACGGGAAACAACCTCTCCACATATACCCTGTCAAATCCTCTAAGAATCTTGCATGTGTCAATAAGGCTGCCTCTTGTTGTTCTACATTCTCTATTCACAATAGGCCCAATCTATTAAAAACCTCTCCTTATAAGACAGTACTCCCATACCTGGTAACAGCCTCGTGAACCTTCTCTTGACTGACTCCAATCCTTAGATGAAGGGCCCAAGACTGTTCACAGTATTCCAGCTGTGGTCTAATTAGCAAAACAATTTAAATACTGTATATTGAAACAATTTTGTGGTACAATGTTTCATAGAACTCGGTGCTTCAGGTCACTTTATACCTGATTGTCACAAACTCTGAAATTTGCAAATATTGGTTCTTTGCCATTTGGCAATGCAAAGCTTGGCAATTATGACAGTGCAATTTTTCTTTCTCCTCTCAGCTGACTTGCACTAAATATACATTCCATTACACACTGCATTCTCATTTTCACATAGGGTGGAATTTTTACCTTCCTGAGGTGGTGGGATATATGGACAGAATGGAAAATATTTGCGCAAATTGGCCCTGGAGAGAAACTAACCCCTTTCTCACCACCTCTACAATTAAATGCTGGGCGAGGAGGTCCACGGCAACTTTCTTAACTTGTTGACAATTAAAAACCTTAAGTAGTTAATGAATGGCCGTGTAGGAGCCTTAAATTGCCTCTTTTCTGATTACCTGCCTCCTCAGAAGGTGAATAAAATGGCTAGTTTCACGACTGAGAAACCAGGGTGACCCACCTGTCATGTTTGGTGAGGTGGGGATGGACTCCAGTTGCCCAAATCTAGGGGCATTCGGGGGAATGGATTCTGAAAGCCACCTCCTGCACTTGCCCCTGACCACCCCCTACCTGCTTCTTCTCCATCTCCTTGCACACATTTCTTGTAAAGAGCTTTGGGACATACTAAGTTTGTGTAAAACACTGTATAAATGCAAGTTTATCTTCTATCTTTTACTATATTTAGCAAATTAATGTTTCCTGCCCCAAATCCTGCATGATGGGACTTTGAATCAGGAATTTAACTACAAAGCTAAGCCTACACTGGCATAATGAGTATAAAAATTGCAGTGCATGCAAGTTTCTTCATATGAATTCCCCACAGAAATCTTATGCTAAGCTCTATGTCAAAGCATTAATTTGTAAAACGGAATTCATAATATCTAGGACCACAGATGAAATATAATATAATGTGAATAAAATGACATTGAGCTAAACTTAATGCAGTACAGATTCAGTGGGCTAAAGGACCTGTTATGTACTGCATGATTCTATGATACAATGAATGTATAAATTACTATTATGTTATAGTTACCTGTGATACAGTAGCTAAGGTAGAAATTCTATTATTTCTGAAAATACCTTTCAAACTTCCTAACATAGATCCCTCAATAAAAGGTACAGGTAAAGTCACCATAGTCCTATAATGCTGGTCTCTCATTAGGGAGAGAAAGACAATTAGTAGTGGTTCAACCTGAGGGTCACTATGTCTCAAGCATGGGGTGGGGATTCTTCAATAGCAGTAATAGAGGATCCGATGTCTTTTTATCATACACTGTCCTGTAAGTGCAAACATTCAAAATGACACAGAATAAGTCTTAAAAGCCAAGCCATTTTTACGTGTTTACGAAAAGGAAGAATAAAAGGTGTTACAAGCAAAAGGCAAGGAAATTAGATTTTCATAGATACTTTTAATTGCAAAGTTAGCTAAGTGATGTATTAAATGCCATTTTTCTTTCTGCACTGAGATTCCAAGTACTAAATACTGTGATTGTAAATACTAAGAAGTAGCAAGTGATCCAGCTAATACACTTTGGTGCATTAATTTCATATGTAAGAATTCACGATTTACTTAAACTAAGAATGCTTTTTATATGTAAGTACAAAATCAAGTGTAGCACAATTTCTATCTATTAATAATTAATATATTAATCACCTTATGTCTGTGTGAATTTCGCACCAAATATCTCCATTATAAACTGGTTATGTAAGCATTTCTGAGGTTGCATCCTTTAGCCAGAGGGCCCATTGCAGCAGTACCATTGACAGGAGGGTGTAATTACAGCGTGAAACATTTACATATACAGTTTCCATTATAACTCTGAATATTGGAATTTTGGGAAATAAATAAGGGAAGAATGTATGGGTTTGAAATGGCACCTGAGGACATATACATGTTCCTAGTCCAATTATAATCTGCCCTCTAACTTTGCTTCACCTGGACTATTCTTATCGTAATTCCCTGTCTGAAAGCATTGATATTTTTTAGTTGTACATAAAAATTATATTTTTTGTCAATGTGCTTCATTATGCATAAATTAATGCACCCACTTTTATAACAGAAACTGCCAACATAAACTTGGCAAGATAGGTTTGGAAAATGAGACTAGCTGGGTAGCTCCTTTGGGAGCCAGTACAGGCACAGTGGGCTGAATGGTCTCCTTCTGTGTTGTAAATTCTATGATTTTATGTAATTACACTTGACTTCCAGTGGAGGCATGACAATTTATATCAACAGTTCAATATAAATGTTCTCTAGCAGAAATGTTAAAATAAAGCATGAATGTATGATTTTGAAATGGTAACTGAATCATTGCTTAGTATTCTGGTTCAGTTTACTCCAGCCCTCCAAACTCAGATGTAATATCATTATTCAACACATGCTGGTCACTAATTTTAATAAGTCACTGTACCTTTTGTGAAGAAAATGATTTAGTTTCCTGATAGATGGGTGATCTTCCATTTCTTAAACTTTATTGCATACACACAAAAGATTAAAATATAACATTTTACCTTTCAAGGACTACACATATGTTTTATGTTCCCATCCAGATCTGCCAAGTTGGTCTGAACATCTCAAACCTTGGAGTAGGGTAACTAAATGTTGATCATTTTGATGGATTTGTCCAGTGTAATAAACAAATCATATAAGCAGTGTATAATGTTTCCATATACTGAACTGTTTATAATATCTGCAACTTCTACAATGGAAAGGAATAATTAATTTTCTGTAATGGACAGTTTCAATAAATTTCTGTTTGTGTTGGAGTTGGTGCTTCCCAGAAACCTTTACACAGTGTTTCACTGTAAAGTAAATTATTTTGCATCATTATCTTTCTGAAATGTTGTGTTAAGGCTGTTGTTTTTGATTTATTTAATCAAAATATTGAATTATTTAAACAGTAAGTTTGAGGATAATTGAAAGAAAAAAATGATGTAAATAATGCATATTTCTTCTCTAAATTCTTGATTCTTGTGTAACTTTTGAGTCATTACCATGAGCAAATGTAATGTTGAATTATTGTGTACTTGTGTGTTTTTTCCCCCATTATTAAACAAGAAAGCAAATCCTGTGATCATTTTCTTTATCCTATCATGGATTCCTTTTCAGGTTGGCATTTGTAACCAGTGGGGTTCCACAGGGATCACTGCTGGGACCACAACTATTTACAATATAGAGTAATGAGTTGGAAGAAGGAAATGAATATTCTGTAGCCAATTTTACAGACAACATAAAAATAGGTGGAAAGGCAAGTTGTGAAAGGGATACAAACAGTTTATAGAGAGATATTCATAGGTTAAGTTAGTGGGCAAAAAGTTGGCAAATGGAGTATAATGTGGGAAAATATGAAGTCATTAATTTTAGGACTAACAAAAAAAACCCATAAAAACCAAAAGAACTGCGGATGCTGTAAATCAGGAACAAAAAGCTTTTCCAGGAACTTTGTTTTAGTTCCTAAAAAAAGAAACATTATTTAAATGAAGAAAAACTCCAGAAAACTGCAACACAAAGGGTCTTGGGGGGGTACCTGTGCATGAAACACAGGTTAGCATACAGGTGCAGCAGGTAATCAGGAAAACTAATGGAATGCTGGCCCTTATTTCAAGGAGGGGCAGGGGGTGGAGTATTAAAATGACTGCAAATATGCAAGGTGTTGGTGAGACCATACCTGGAATACTGTGAGCAGTTTTGGTCCCTTTATTTTCAGAAAGGATATAATTTCATTGGAGGCAGTTCAGAGAATGTTCACTTGGATGATCCCTGGTATGGAGGGGTTATTTTAGGAGCCAAGGCTATCAGGTTGGGACTCTACTCATTGCAGTTTAGAAGAATGAGAGGTAATCTCGTTGAGATATCTAGGATTCTTAAAGGGACTTGACAATGTAAATGCTGAGAGGATGTTTCCCCTCATGGGAGAGTCTAGAACCACATGACATAGTCCGGAATAAAGGGGCATCAATTTAAGACTGAGAAGAGGAGGAATTTCTTCTTGCAGAGGGTTATGAGTTCTTTGGAATTCCTGCTCATGGAGAGCTGTGAACGTAGAGTCCTTGTTATATTTAAGGCTGAGTAGATAGATTTTTGATCAGTAGGGGGAAATCAACGGTTATGGGGATAAGGCAGGAAAGTGGATGCGAGGAATGTCAGAGCAGGCTTGAGCAATCTGAATGCTTACCCCTGTTCCTACTTCTTAGGGTCTATTGGATGTGGGTGTTGCTGACTGGGCCACTATTTTTACCATCTCTGATTGTCCTTGAACTGAATGACTTGCTAGGCCATTTCAGAATGTAATTAAAAGTAAATCATGTTGTTATGTGTCTGGAGTCACATGTAGGTCAGACTAGATAAGGATGGAATAGGATCCTGAAGTTCTGAGGACACGAAACATTAACTCTGATTTTTTCTTCACAGATTCTACCAGACCTGTTGAGCTTTTCCAGTAACTTATGTTTTTGGCTGTGTGTGGAATATTTCCTTCACTGAAGGACATTACTGAACCAGATGGATCTTT
This sequence comes from Rhincodon typus, assembly GCF_021869965.1. NCBI lineage: Eukaryota > Metazoa > Chordata > Chondrichthyes > Orectolobiformes > Rhincodontidae > Rhincodon > Rhincodon typus. Next base: position 29,406,234 of record NC_063360.1, on the reverse strand, counting down.
ACAACATTCAATGATTGTTCCTTGTCACTGTTACTGAAACTGGTTTAATATTCAGGATGAAACAAGACAAGGAGCTAAAACCAATGTACGAGAGTAATGACAAAAAAGGCTTTTAAGAGTTATTTTTTAATTGGTGGGAGAGGAAGAAGGGTTTTCAGGAAGTCATGAAAAAATACAGGCAAAGTGGCTGAAGGCTCAGTCACCAATGGTAGGATACAGGAAGTGTATGAGCAACCAAAATCAGAGGGTCAAGAGACGATATACTGGAAAAGGTTGCAGGAAGCAGAGGAGGATTTAAAAGAAGGAAGATTTTAAATTTCACACACAGGGAGAGATGGGGTGCTACTGTAGATCGACAAAGTAGATTGGTGAAGGCTGAGCCAAACTAAATTCAGGCCGGGAAACATGGTTTGCATGGTCATCAAATAACAGAACAATCATAAAATGGTTACAACACAGAAGATGGACATTCCACCCATCATGTTTATGCCAGTCCTCTTCAAGACCTATGCACCTAGTGCTGTCCTCTTGTCTTTCACTATAACTCTACAAATGTTTGCTTTTCAGATAATACTTCAAGTCTCTTGAAAATCATTACGAATCATCCTTCACTAAGCCCTCAGGTAGAGCATTCAAGATCTGAATGACTCTCTGTGTGAAGAGGTTTGTCCTTGCATCACCATTGCTTCTTCTGCTAAACAGCTTAAATCAGTCATTGGTTTTCAGTTTGACCATTTGGAGAAAAAAATTCTTTCAGCTTTATTCTTGAAACCCTTATCATCATTATTTTGTGCATCACTTTAAAATCTCCTCTGTACCTCCACTTCTCCAAGAAAAAGAGCCCCAGTTATCGAGTCACAGACGTACAGCACAGAAACAGACCCTTCAGTCTGAATTGTCCATGCCGACCAGATATCCTAAATTAATCTAGTCACATTTGTCCATATCTGTCTGAACCCTTCCTATTCATGTCCCCATCCGAATGCCTTTTAAACGTTGCAATTGTACCAGCCTCCACCACTTCCTCTGGCAGCTCATTCCATACACACACCACCCTCTGCATGAAAAAGTTGCGCCTTAGGTCCCTTTTAAAACTTTACCCTCTCACTTTAAACCTACGACCTCTAGTTTTGGACTCCCCTACCCTGGGAAAAAAACTTTGGCTATTCACCCTATTCATGCCCCTTATGATTTTATAAACCTCTGTAAGGTCACTCCTCAGCCTCTGAAGATCCAGGGAAAATAGCCCCAGTCTATTCAGCTCAAACCTCCAACCCCAGCAACATCCTTGTAAATCTTTTTGGAACCCTTTCATGTTTTACATTCTTTTCTATGGCAGGGAGACCAGAATTGAACACAGTATTTCAAAAGTGGCCTAACCGATGTCCTGTATAGCTGCAAAGTGACATCTTAACTCCTATATGCATAGCACTGATCAATAAAAGGTAAGCATACCAAACACCTTCTTCATTACCCTGTCTACTGGTGACTCAACCTTCAAGGAACTATGAATCTGCACCCAAGGTCTCTCTATTTGGCAACACTCCCCAGGACCTTACCACTAAGTGTATAAATCTGCCCTGATTCACCTTACCTCACATTTATCTCAATTAAACTCCATCTGCCGCTCCTTGGCCCATTGGCCAATCTGATCAATGTCCCGTTGTACTCTGTGGTAACCTTCACTGTCCACTACACCACCGATTTTGGTGTCATCTGCAAACTTAATAACCGTACCTCCTATATTCACATCCAAATCATTTATTTAAATGACAAAAAGTAGTGGACCCACCACTGATGCTTGTGGCACACTGCTGGTCACAGGTCTCCAGTCCGAAAAGCAACATCCCACCACTATCCTCTGTCTCCTACCTTCAAGCCAATTTTGTATCCACATGGTTAGCTATCCCTGAATTCTATGTGATCTAACCTTGCTAACTAGTCTACCATGCAGAACCTTGTCGAACGCCGTGCTGCAGTCCATATAGAGAATGTCCCCCAATTTCCCTTCATCGGTCTTCTTTGTCACTTCTTCAAAAGTATCAAGTTAGCAAGACATGATCTCCCACGCAAAAAGCCATGTTGACTATTTCTAATCAGTCCTTGCCTTTCCAAATACATGTAATTCCTGTCCCTCAGAAGCCCCTCCGACAACTTACCCACAACTGACATCAGGCTCACCTGGCCATAGTTCCCTGGCTTTTCCTTACCATCTTTCTTAAATAATGACACTACATTAGCTAACCTCCAGTCTTCGATAATGGCTATCGATAATACAAATATCTCAGCAATCGTTTCCCTGGCTTCCCACAAACTTCTGGGGTACACCTATCAGGTCCTGGGGATTTATCCACCTACATGTGTTTTTCCAATGCGTCTATGTAACTGAGGTACCTCATATCTGGAACCATCTCCATGAATATTTTCTGTACCTTCATACTATCTGCATCAAAGCAAATATCATTGTCAGGAAAAGCATATGTTATAGAATCTTCCCCACTTGGTTAGATGAATACAGTTCCAACAACAATCAAGAAGGTTGGCAGCATCCAGGCAAAGACAGCACCAATGATTACTCCCTTCAGCACTGATGGACAATGGTGGTAACATGTGCCATGTGCAAAATGCACTGCAGCAAACAGCCAATGGATTTTCAACAGCACCTTTCAAACCCAAGCCCTCTATTACCTAGAAAAACAATTGCCATAGACACATGGGAATGTCACCACCTTCAAGCTTGTAATCCAGACATACCAACCTGATTTGGGAATACCTCACCATTCTTTCATCGACACTGGGTCAAAATCCTCTCTACCCAATAATACAGTGCTTCAAGGTGACAATTTGCTGCCTTCACAAGAGCAATTGGGGATGTACAACAAACTTTGATGTTGCCAGCACACCTACATCCCAAGAATGAATAATAGGACTTTCATGTGAGATGTACCTATTTGGCTCTCTCTCTCTCTCTCCAACTCCTGCCCTGATCCCCTCCTCTTAGTTTTCATAGAATTCCTACAGTGTGGAAACAGGCCATTCGGCCCAACAAAACCACACCACCCCTCCAAAGAGCATCCCACCCATTCCCCTACCTCTACACTTTCCATGTCTAACCCACTTAACCGAAACATCCCTGAACACTATGGGTAATTTAGCATGGTCAATCCACCTAGACTGCACATCTTTGCACTGTAGGAGGAAACTGGAACACCTGGAGGAAACCCACACAGTCACCCAAGGGTGGAACTGAACCTGGGTCCCTGGTGCAGTGAGGCTGTAGAGGTAACCACTGAGCCACTGTGCCGCCCTATGTGTCAGACCACATATCTGACCTGCATTCAATCACTGCAATTTCCTCCAGGTAAGCAGTGCGAAGATCAAAGCCATGTTTGGTCCCCATCATAAAATCCATATCCCTGCCCCAAGAGCCAAGTCTCAAACTGAGCCACATTGTTTACAACCTCTATGTGCTGCCGCACAGTGTCTCACGCATCGCCAGTCTACACGAGCTCACTTTGTTTGGAGTGTATCCCATTTAGTACAGCGATAGTGCCACACAACATAATGGATGATATCCTCAACATGAAGATGAGACTACTTCTCCACAAAGACTGTGCATAGACATGCTTACTGATTACGGACATGGACAGATCTATCTACAGCTGGAAAATTGGTGAGGTCAAATAAGTTTTTCCTATAGTTGATTCCCCGAACCATCTGCCACAGACCCAGTCTAGCAGTTGCCCTTTAGGTCCCAACCAGTAGTGGTAATGCCAATGAACTCTTGGACAATGAAGTCTCCCATCCAGACATTCTGCCTCCATGCCACTTTTAGTGCTTCCTTGCCCATGTTTGGCCCAATGCCATGGGAGCAAAAGTCAATGTTGAAGATTTCCAGAACAACCCTCCTATATACCAATGCACCACCTCTGTTACGTATGCCCTGCCAGTGGGGTAGAACACATTCAGGGATAATAATGGTCTTTTCTGGTTCATTGCTTGTATGGTATGATTCTAAACGAATGTGTTAGACTGTTTCTTGATTAGTCTGGGCTTTAGCTCTCTCAATTTTGACACTAGTCCCCAGATGTTAGTAAGGAGTACTTTGCAGGGTTAGCAGGGCTGTTTCCTTTTGTTGTTTGTGGTGCCAAGGTTGCCCAAACACTTTTGTTTTTTTTTCAGACTTTGTAGCAACTGATACAATTGAGTGACTTGCTCAAGGGTAGAGGGCATTTGAGTCAATATTTCTGTAGGTTTAGGGTTATATGTACGCCAGCCAGGCAAGGAAGTCAATTTCTTTTGCTAAAGGGCATTAGGGCAACAGATAGTTTTTTTTACAACATTGGTCATCATTAGACATATTGGATTCAAATTCCACCATCTGCCATGGTGGGATTTGAATCCAATACTCCTGGGCATTACCTGGGTCTCTGGCTCACTCATATTGTGACTACTTCTCTAGGCCATCACCTCTGCCTCATCTTCTCATGGATTCCACTCCCATTCACATAACAGGTAAGGTCCTCCGTTCTAGGATTCCATCCCTCAGCATATGTGTCTAAACTCCCACTCCTCCTTAATTCCAGTTATTTGAAACAATTAATATCATATCAGCTTCTTCAACAGTATATAGTTTCTTTCCCTTACTTATCCATGAAGCACTTTGGGACACCCCTACTTTAAAGGTGCTTTTGAAATGCAAGTTGTTTCTGTTGCAAGATAACGTTTGCTTATTTATACTCAGCCTTATCACATTAAAGTACTGAACTTGCCTTTCAGAACATCAGAGACATGTGTGGTGATGAGATTAGTTTAGCTATGAAAAGACTGTAAGTCTCTGAGGTATGCTCTCATACTAGAAATATTGAGATAAAACCTTGATTGAAAGGAAGATGGAATTTGATTAGAAATTCCATTGACACTTGAGGGAATGTTAAATGTAAAATTAATATCAATAACCTTGATCTGATTCTGTCCCTGTTGTTCAGTCAAAAATTCAACTAAATTTAAAGTAACAAATTTGAAACAATGCAACTTATTCATCACAAATGAAAACCAGAGGTAATGATCATTGATGCTTCTAACCTACTCCAATGATATTTATTTGCTTTGTTCTAAACAATCTTTCATTTGATTAGCAGATTTATATGTTGATTTCTTTCTTGATTTCAGGCTTTCCAGCAATCTTTTAGTAAAAAATTTGGAATCGTAATGAAGTCCATTAATGTGTCTAAAAACTGGTGGAATTTGTTCTGTCTTTATATTAAAGTAGACTGGAAGAACCTTGCTTCCCTTCTCAATCGAATGCTGCAAGTTCCACTCAGAGACTCTGCGACACCAGCCATTGCCCATGGAACTTTGTGACAAAATGATGATGGTGATTTTACTTTGCTGGATAACATTAGTTACTTCTTTTATCATCAGTCGTCCAGCCACTTGGTCTTGGTGCTCCACAAATCCAACATAACCATTTTGATCCAGTATCTCTGAAATATGTAAAGCCACCTCTTCATCTGTTTCACAAAACCAGAGGGAAAAATCATACTTAAACCGCAAACAGCGTCCAGTCAAAGTAGCTGATTTCTTAACTTCCATCAGCTAGAATTTAGTTCTAATTATAAACTATTCTTTATCATTTGCTTGGTTTTGAAAATGCTTATCTTTAATTTCAGAAATACTTAGATCAAGTTGTTCCCCTGCTTTCTTCAATTCTTTGGATCGTGATGCCAACTCGTGATGCTCCACTTGTAAACGTTTATTCAGTTCAACATAAGCTTTGCTTTGCTGGTATTGGGTTTCAACATCTGGCAGCAACACTTCTGCTCTCACTGGAATCAGAAATTCTGAAAATAAATTTTAAAGAAAAAAGTTGTTTTATTCTTATGATTAAAATGAGCACTTGGCCTAATTAATAAGTTGGATTTTGTAACTTTCATAGCAGAAAGTGGCACAGTGGTCATATCATTGGATTAATAATTCACAGACTCAGGCTAATAATCTGGGAACCCTGTGAGTTCATATTCCACCATACGACTAGTGGAATATAAATTCAATAACAAAATCTGGAACTAAAATCTAGTCTCAGTTACACCATCACTAATGGTGTCCAGGACAACTATCACTTTATATAAAAACAAAATCAATCTGGTTCAGTAATTGCCTTCTGGAAAGAAAATCTTTCATCCTAAACAGGTCTGGCCTACGTGTAGTTCCAGGCCCACTGTGAAATAGTCACACTTTACTGCTCTCTGAAATAGCCTAGCTGGCCACTCAGCTCACAGGCAATTAGGGATGGACAACAAATGTTGGCCTTGCCTTTGATACTAACATCCCATGAAAGATTTTTTTAATCTACTTCACAGAAACATGATTCAATTTCTCAATTATACTGACTTCCAAATACATATGGTTGGTTATGATTTTACATCTATAATTCCTCAGTGTTTCCAAACTTCAGCTCCATCAGAAAACAGAAAACTTTATGGCTCAACTGACTAGAATGGAAAATTGCTCAGGCCATTCTGCTACATTAAGTTACAGACTAGTCACCTTGACATCTGTTGTGGGGAAATTGCTGATGTCGATAATCGAGGATACAGTGACTGAAATTTTCTAGCCGACCAGAAAACGGCTGCATGGATTTGTAAAGGACAGGACCAATTTGAAAAACTTGATGGAATTTTTTTTTGAAGAGGAGCCTAAGTCATGGAGAGGGGAATGTCTGCCAATACTAGTTAAATAAACTTGCACAGGTTGTTAGTTCAAGTTGAAGCTCATTGAACTGAAGGCAGATCATTGACCTGGTTCATAAATTGTCTAAGTGATGGAAGACAGAATAGAGATGATAGAGTACCCTAATGGCAGAACGTGATTGTAATGATCAGTGTTGATCCCTTAATTACTCACTGCATTTATTAACAACTTAGAAGGATAGAAAGCAATGTATAATATTTGTTAATAACAAAAGGTAGGTACCATTGTTAGCATTGTAGACACAGCATAATGTTACAAAGAACAGTACAGCACAGGAAAATGCCTTTTGGCCCACCAAGACTGCACCGACACATCATGTATTTCTAAACTAAGAAACCTTCTAGTTTCACGCTGTCCATTTCTCTCTTTTCTATCTATTTACATATTTGTGAAGATGCCTCTTATACTTTGCTACTGTATCAGTCTCCACCACCTACCCTCTGCATAAAAATGTGCCTCTCACATCTCCTTTAAACTTATCCCCTTTTATCTTAAACCTATGTACCCTAGTAATTGACATTTTTACACTGGGAAAAAGACTCTGACCTTCTATTCTATCAATGCCTCTCATAACTTTATAAACTTCTATCAGGTTGCCCCTTATCCTTCAAAGTTCAATTGAAAACAAACCAAGTTTGTCCAATCTCTCCTCACAGCTAATATCTACCAAACCAGGTAACATGCTGGTAAATCACTTCTGTACCTCTCTAAAGCCTCCACATCCTTTTGGAAGTGTGGTGACCTGAACTGTGCACAATATTCCAAATGGAGCCTAAAGTTCTATACAGCTGCAACATAGCTTGCCAATTTTCATATTCTATGCCCAGATCAATGAAGGCAAGATTGCGATACCTCCTTAACCAATGTATCCACTTGTGTTGACATTTTCCGGGAACGATGGACTCATACACCTAAATCCCTCTTTATGTTAATGCTATTAAAAGGTCCTGCATTAGATCTCCCAAAATGCATCACTTTGTATTTGAGATAACAAGGTGTACAGCTGGATGAACACAGCAGGCCATGCAGCATCAAAGGAGCAGGAAAGCTGACGTTTTGGGTCTAGGCCCTTCTTCAGAAAATCACTTTATATTTGCCCAGATTAAACTTCGCCTTTCATTTCTTCACCCAAGTCTCTAGTTTATCTACATCCTGCTGTATCCTCTGGCAATCCTCTTTATCCACAGCTCCTCCAATCTTTGTGTCATCCGCAAACTTACTAATCAGGCCACCTACATTCTCCTTCAAATCATACACAAACAGACACACACTACAAACAAGGGTCCCAGCACTGATCCCCGCGCAACACCATTGGTTACAGATTACTAATCTGAAAAACTCCCTTCCACCACTACTCTCTGCCCTCTATGACTAAGCCAGTTCTGTATACATTTTACCAGCTCACCACAGATCCTTTGTGACTTCACTTTTTGTATCAGCTACTGCCCTGCCCTCAACTATCTTTATAACCTCCTCAAAAAATTCAAGTTTGAAAGCCATTACCTTCCCTGCACAAAGCCATGCTATTTTCTTAAATGTGAGTAAATACTATCCAAGAATCTTCTCCGATAACTTCTCTACCACTGACAACAGGAAGATATGACTGATAACTTGAGTGGGAAAAATAGCGGCAAATGCATTTCAATGTAGGTGAATGTGAAATCCCCTACTTTGTGTCTAGAAACTGACATAAAATGATACTTTGTAAATGCAAGAAAGCTGGAAACAGTGGAGAACCAAAGATCCACATGAGTTCAGGTACATAAATCATTAAAATGTCATGATCCTAATAGACAATAATCAAAAAAGGCTAATGGAATGCTGGCCATTAGATCCAGAGGACAAGAAAGGCCAGGGGTAGAATATACAAAGCAATACCTAGCATAGATTTACCAGATGGATACCTGAACCTCAAGGGTCAACTTATACAAACTGCAGTTGTAGTCCATAGAAGTTAGATTAAGTGATTCGAACAAAGTTTTTTAAGATATTAAGGGTAACAGATAGTGCAGATTGAGAGGAAAAGACAAAGAACTGGTATTGCTACTTGGGGACTCTAGTATTATGATGTGCAGTCCATAAATTAGATCTAAATCTTTCAAGAAATTAGAAAATACTTTTACACACAAAGAATGGTAGAAATTTTGAACTTCCTCTGCAAATAACAATTGATGTTCAATAAGACTGGTCATGATTTTATTAAATGGTGGAATGCACTCAAGGGGTCAAATGCGTCCTCCTGTTTTTATGTTGTTATCATTCCTAGGTACATGGACTTGCTCAGCTGCAGGCCTAGATTAATAAGTGGGTTAAGATGCTGCTGGTGGCTAATGACAGGAAGACCTGAGGATACAGGAGCATTTTTCTCAAATGGAAAATGCAACGTGTGGGAAGACTGTTTTAACATCCATCTCAACAGACAGAAAAGTAACAGTTAACTCTGGTCCCTTTCCTGTCTAGTTAGCATCAAATTATTTGTCAAAAGCCATAGTATAAAACTCCAAAATAAAGAGAAAGTTGAGTCAAAGTTGGATCATCTTTAAACTTAAGAAGTTAATCCTAAGTTTCAACTTTCTAAACAAAATCAGGACAGTCTCTCAGTGATACAGAAATGTTACAATTAAAGTGTCTTAAAACAAGATCATTTCTTTCAAAAAAATTTATATTTGTAGATAGCCATAAAATGGAGAGAATAAGACAATAGGAATTTGTAGTTTCTTTCAGAGATAGTAAGAACTGCCGATGCTAGAGTCAGAGATAACACAGTGTGGAGTTGGAGGAACACAGCAGGCCAGGCAGCATCAGAGGAGCAGGAAAGGTGATGTTTCGGGTCGGGACCCTTCTTCAGAAATGGGAGAGGGGAAGGGGGCTCTGAAAAAAATGGGGGGGGGGGGATTGGGCTGGGAAAGGTAGGTGGGGTGGTGATAGGTGAGTGCAGGTAGGTAGTGGTGTGGATTGGTCAGTGAAGTGGGAGGAGTAGATAGGTGGGAGAGAAGACGGACAGGTCAAGGAGGTGGGGATAAGGGACTGGGGGAGGGAGGTGTGATGGCGATAGGTGAGTGCAGGTAGGTAGTGGTGGGGATTGGTCAGTGAGGTGTGCAAGTGTCTGGTGAACACCAACAGAAACCACTTTATAACTTATAGTTAAGTTGCATGAGGTGGAGAGGCAGCAGCTATACTGCGAAGTATCAAATACATGTTACCTTTTGACTTTTGCCTAAAACATATAATCTATAAGTTAAAAAAAGTGATCTGACTCCTAGGTACTGTAGATGAATAACATGAAACCACTTAAACAAACTCAAAATTAAAATTCAGGATAGGCCAAGCAGTCCAGTACTATTTAAATCTTTTTAATCTTGGGAGAAAGTAAATGCTCCCACCTGTACTTTCCAATATTAAAGAACAAATTTTAAATCACAGAGTGCAGTTCACAATTTTAGGATATCCAAACCACTTAACAGTTAAAAGAAATAATTGTGAAGTATAGGCATAGTTCAAATACAAGTAAACTTAGCAGCGAATCTGCACAGAATGTGACCCCTCAAAACAGCAATACTATAATGACCAGTTATTCTGTTTTAAACGCAAGTTGAGGATTGGTACTGGTTAGGATATCCAAGAGAACTCCCCTATACTTCTTTGAAATAATGCCGTGGTATCTTTTATGTCCACCCAAGAGAGCATATGGAGCCTTAGCATAATGTCCTACCTTTCAAAAGGTAGCGTCTCCAAAAGGGCAACACTCCTTCAATTCCTGAGTGCCAGCCTGGATATTGTACACTGGCCTCTGAAGTGGGATTTGAACACAGGATCTTCTGCCTCAATATTAGTTGCTGGGTTAACCAATCATGAGGAAATTTCAGGACACTGCATCCTAACCTTGTCTCAGACTCATGCTTCAGTGCAGCAATGGAGCAGCCATTTAAAGTTATAACTGCATATTTATTTCTAAAGACTGACTTTGTTAATACATCAGGATAAAAAAAATTCACACAGGACAACAGATGATTAGAAAAGATTAATATGAGACAGCGGATGATTAAAATAGAAACAAAATCAGAAACAAAAAAAAACAATTTATAAATTTACTGGAATAAAATACAATACCCTCAGAGCCTTCAGCTAATGAAGTGAATACTGGATCAGATGGTCTGGCACTTCTGACATCCTCCAGAATCTGCTCGATAGTGGGAGGCTCAGGTCGAGTTGGCAAAATGACACGCTTCTTGTTTTTTGATGACATACCACCTCTGTTTCTGTGAATCTTACGCAAAAAGAAACATACACACACCAATCAGCTATTGTAACATTTTCTTTTTAACCAAAAAGAGAACCATGCACAGTGAGCTGTTCATTACAATACCCCTGTATGAGTGTCTTCACCCACACACAATTCTCAGATACATTACACACAATAAAACCATCTGTCAAGTAGGAATATTTCTAGTTGAATTGTTCAAACTGATAGCAAAATACTCAGGTTAGTGACTCAGTTTATGAGACACCCGAATTAACAATTATATTTGTGAATCCAGCAGTTATTATGTATGTTAATTTGTTTCCCAAAGGCCTGAGAACAATCATCTTGAAATAAGGGTTTCAAACTTTACTTGTGTGTGTTAGGCCCTACAAATATTGACACAGTGCCAAGGACTACATCACTATTTTCAAATAACAGATGCTTGTAAGAAAGCCTGTGTTGTCATCACAGGAAGCAATTTATTGCCACAATGCAACAAAATTAATACATGGAGATATTCAGGAATTGAGTGACCTGGCAAAGTTTGGATGACAGACACAAGACTTTTGAACATGGGGCATAATTCTGCAGCAGTGCACCAGCATGCTGAAATTCAACATTTCCAACAGAGATCTGCAGAGTAATCCCCTTCAATAACATGTGCTTCTGAAAGTTACTGTGAAAACAGATCAGGTAGTGCAGTCCAGCTCATGACAACTCATCCTGGGGGTGGGGAAGATTGGGGGG
>NC_063360.1:29363699-29379491 GCF_021869965.1 Rhincodon typus | reverse complement strand
CCAAAACCAGTCCAGCTCGTCCCTGCCTCCCTAACCTGTTCTTCCTCCCACCTATCCCCTCCTCCCACCTCAAGCCGCACCTCCATCTCCTACCGACCAACCTCATCCCGCCCCCTTGACCTGTCCGTCCTCCCTGGACTGACCTATCCCCTCCCTAACTCCCCACCTACACTCACTTTTACTGGCCCCATCCCCGCCTCTTCGACCTGTTTGTTTCATCTCCACCTATCCTCTCCTCTATCCCTCTTCTATCCGCCTCCCACTCTCTCCCTATTTATTTCAGAACCCCCTTCCCCTCCCCCTTTTCTGATGAAGGGTCTAGGCCCGAAACGTCAGCCTTTCTGCTCCTATGATGCTGCTTGGCCTGCTGTGTTCATCCAGCCCTGCACCTTGTTGTCTATGTAAATACTCTGATGGCCTCTACTGGTAGATATACAAAATTGCAATTCTGAAACATACGCATCGTGTTTTCTCCCTTTTAAATTTTCCTGTACTTTCTGAGTGTGAACAGTTTGAAGAGCACTGGCTAATGTATAGCACTTCAAACAAGTAACCATGAAGTGTTAGCAGGGACAGCAAGCCTTAGCATATGATTTGACTTTTGTGGGACTCATAGCTGAGCAAAATCCTACCCTCATCCAACAAACACAGAAGTACACTCCCAGCATGGCCTCAATGGAAATATAGACACTGAGGTTTACAGTGTGTGTCATATTGTGGTACCGGTTGTATCAACTAACTGGATTGAATCATAGAATGGTTCTGCTCAGAAAGAGATGATTCAGCCCATTTTGCAATTGATACCATTCAACAGGCTTAATTTCTGGCGCGTTATTTCCTCCTGTTGTCCAATGCTCAGTGCCACAGGAAACAATGCACAAAGCAGTCAAGCAAATGGAAAAGGTTTGTGTTTTCAATTTCTGATCTTTACTTCCATATCAGTACATTAAACACACTTTTATGTTTAACAATAGCAATTATAGTACAAGTATCAATTATTTTAGATCTGGAATAATCAAATTGCATATAAAATTTCTGTCAATACAAACTGTTCTGAAAATACATTGCTTCTACGAAGATCTGTTTAAGGATGTTCACAAGCTTCACCAATGAGCTTCTTCCATGCAGCCTCTATGTATCTTATTGTAGAGAGTTTGGGGCATGTGTGGTCTTAGAATTGACCCATTCACTGTGGGATTCTCACTTGTTCTTTGATCTTTTGAAGATTGAACTTATGTTTTTTTTGATTACTGAAATACAAAAGGTCAACAATTAAAGGGGCCCTTCAAAAGCATGTCTGAATAAGGCATTTCAGTCTTAACTAGGGCAAGTGGCTTTATTGTTATCCAGTCAATAGTCATTTGCTATTACAGAGCCTGAGCATTGCTGAAGAAAGACACATTTTGTTGAAGCTTTTTGTCTTGCGCTCATTCGGACAACTCGCAAGAAATACCAACGTAAAGGGAAAACATTTATACCATATGAAAGGGGAATGTTGACTAGTTGGCAAATGGACTCTGAGTACAATACTGCCAGATTCTCCAGGGCAATGCCCCTACCAATCTACTTGCCAGCCAATCAGCACCCTCCTCACATTCAGTATAAATGTTGGTTTCCCTTTACATTGGTACTTTGTGCAAATTGTCCTGATTGAGTAAACAGCGAAAAGCTTCAACAAAATGGCTTTGATGCTTGGGCAGTCAATTAAATCATAAACAATTAGTTTAGGTATTTGTAGGATTTGTTACAAATAATAAAATATTTCTGTTAAAAGGTAGCAGATTTATTCATTGCAGCAGAGTTTCAGTGTTCATAGGATGAAATTGTAGAATCCTTACAGAGTAGAAGCAGGTCATTTTGGCCATTGAGTCCATACCAACCCTCTGAAGAGCATCCCACCTAGACCCAAGTCCCTAGCCTATCCCTGTAACCTGCATTTCCTGTGGCTAATCCACTGAGCCTGCACACTATGGTCAATTTATCATGGCAATCCACTTAACCTATACATCTTTGGACTTGGAAGGAAACCAGAGCACTCAGATGAAACCAACACAGATACAGGGAGAACATGCAAACTCCATTCAGCCAGTTGCCCAACAGTGAATTCAAACCCGGGACCCTTGTGCTATGGGGCAGCAGTGCTAACTACTGAGCCAACATGCCATCCATGTTAGAGAAAATGAAATAAAATTCATTAAAAAAGGAAAGTGGAGACTACAAAGAATTTTAATTAAAAACATAAATTGCTGGAGAAACTCAGCAGGTTTGGCAGCATCTGTGGAGAGAAAGCGAAATTAACATTTCGAATCCAGTGACAATTCTTCAGAACTGAGGGGCCACTGAACTTGAAAGGTTAACTCTGCTTCCTCTCCACTGCTGCTTCCAGACCTGCTGAGTTTCTCCAGCAATTTCTGCTTTTGTTTCAGACTTCCAACATCCACTGGTCTTTGTTTTATTTTAAGGAATTTTATTAATCTGAATCCAGAAATTTCAATAGAGAGTAATATTCATGGTTGATACAGGAATAAGTGGAGTGCTTTATTAAGTTGGGAAACGGTGACTGCGTCAGAGGTGATATTAGATATAATGTAGTCTAATACGGACTTCTGTTGAGGGATGGAAACTGGACAATGTTTGCTTCAGGATCATTCTCCAGAGTCCTGCAATGTGCTTCCACACCAAGTGATGAAATACTATAGTATTCCCACAGATCATGCTCTCGATTTCAGGTGTGATACTTTTAGCAGGTTGGCAAATGGAGGCCTAACATTTCCTCATGGAAAGTGGGGGGGTGAATTAAAATTAGAGAACCAATTGTTCCATTTCAGTAGACTGGGAACATATTCACTGCACGGACTCCACTAGTTCAGGATAAAGATTCATCTAACACTCACAAGTACAGCTAAGGAAGAGCAATAGAATATCCTTTCCAAAAAGTCACTTGTTTTCAGAGTTAATTTTTTAGAAAAGCCCTTTTATTTATTTGGGGGTGGCGATGGCCTTGTGGTATTATCGCTGGACTGTTAATCTAGGGACCCAGATAACATTCTAGAGACCTGGGTTCAAATCTTACCAAGGCAGATAGTGGAATCTGAATTTAATAAAATTTCTGAAATTAAAACCTAATGATGACCATGAATTGATTGTTGGGAAAAACCCATCTGGTTCAGTAATGTCCTTTAGGGAAGGAAACTGCCATCCTTACCTGGTCTAGCCTACGTGTGACTCCAGACCCACAGCAATGTGGTTGACTCTGAAATGCCCTCTGGGCAATTAGGGATGGGCAATAAATGCTGCCTGGTCAGTGATGCCCTCATTCCATTAATGAATAAAGGAAAAAAATTTATGTAGTATCTGCAATTGAACTTTTTTAGTTTTGTATTGTTAGATTAGTCTGGACAATTCATTGGAATTGAGAGAGAGAGACATTCCATCTCAATTCTTTCCTAATTCATTCTACACTTTAGGACAATGTTGCCAAATTCATGAAGGATTTATTAATTGTAAGTATTGGCAAAACTGACAATGGCAATATTTAAAAAATTAAAATTAAGAAACTGAATACGTGATTTGACAAAAGCAATTTCGGAAAACATAAATTGCAAAGTATATATGAAAGAGCTAAAGGAGATGATTTTCTATCATTAAAAGCTAGCTATATTCTGATGCAAGGAGATGGAAGAGATAATACTATTGCAACATTAGTGAGACCGTTATAATTATGACATAAAGAACAGGATGCTTCAGTTTTAATGAGATCACAGGATCAGATAGATTGCTTCAAAAATATTGCATATTAAAGTCACTAAGTTTTAAATCATTTATAACTTGTTAAATATGAGGGTATTATTCAAAGACTGAATATGTACCAGCTAAGCAAAATTCTAGGGTGGGCAATAGGTCTGCCCATTATCCATGACACCGAGGCCTTGAGAATTCATTGAAAAATGCTGTAGGCATGTTCCCTTACTGATCATTACAAGGAAGACACGTATACTTGTAACTGCTATCATGTGTATAAGCTCATATTTAACACACTGTCCCCTGCTTCAATAAAAACTCTCAGTGCTGGAGTCGACATGTGACTAACTGTACTCCAAAACAAAATGGTGGAACGAGAGTAGTGTGGATCTTGGTTCCTGAGGTACAGGCTTTTCTTGTGGATTTCTTACAGTTATTATATAGCAGAAGCAGAACAGTTTTATTTTAAATCATTTTTTGAACATGTATAGTCAAAAATAAAAGCCAAACAAAAAAATGCGAAGGAGAGATTTTTCTCACACAGAGTTTGTGGGAGAGGCCTCCACACGTTTGTCCAGTGTCGATCTGGAGAAGGACATTTTTATGTTTGAATCATATATAGTCCAAAAAATA
Organism: Rhincodon typus; assembly: GCF_021869965.1. Classification (NCBI taxonomy): domain Eukaryota; kingdom Metazoa; phylum Chordata; class Chondrichthyes; order Orectolobiformes; family Rhincodontidae; genus Rhincodon; species Rhincodon typus. Next base: position 29,375,117 of record NC_063360.1, on the reverse strand, counting down.
TATACATGAAAAAAACATGCAAAGAAGAAGAGATTGTTTTACACATAGAGCTTATGGGAGAGTCCTGCCCACATGTTTGTTCGATGGCTCTGGAGAGAGCTTTTGTTTTCTGTTTACCTGGAGATTTGAAAGCTGACTAATAGAGGACTTGAAGAGGAGGCTTTTTTTTCAGTTGATGAGACTTACAGCCAAGTGCTTGATTTTTTAAATAAAGATTTTAAATGTTTAATTCCTTTTATCTTCTGCATGCTTCAGATTAAACTCTGTGGGTAAGGAAGAGTAGTTTTTTTAATATATATGTGGTGCTTTTAAGAACTTCTTTTTAGGCTTAATGTCACTGAGGGCATTCAAGAGACATAGAGTGTGATGGTTCTTAGATTTAGGGAGGTGGTTACAAAGCAGGATCAGTCAGATAGATGGGTGACTGTCAGGAAAGGTAAGAAGGTAGTTCAGAAGTCTCCTGCGGCTATTCTTCTCTCAAACAGATATTCCTTTTTGGGTACTTTTGAAGGGATAGTTTCAGATGAAAATAGAAGTGGCAGACAGATCTTGGGCACTAAGAATGAATCTTAAGATAAGTGGGGTTTGACAAGATTTAAAAGAATAACTGTTATAGGGGATTCTCCTTTTGGGGCACAGACAGGAGATTCTGTGGCTGTGAGCGTGAATCTAGAATAGTATGTTGCCTTTCTGGGGCCAGGATGAAGGATATCTCGAAACGGTTGAAGCATATTCTCAAAAGGGAAAGTGAAAAGCCAGAAGTTGTTGTACACATTGATAGGAATGACATAGGGTTAAGGCTATGCATAAATAAATGAATAAAGATACTGAGGTTCTAGTCAAGAATAAGAAAGAATCATATATTAGATCTAGACAACTGGGATCAAACGAATCTCTTGAAAAGTATAGAGTGTAGGGGCATTCTTAAGAGGGAAATCAGGAGGGCAAAGAGGGGATATGAGATAGCCTTGTCTTATGTGCTTATGTAAAGCATATACAACAACACTTTTCACTGTACCTTGGTAGATGTGACAGTAATAAATCAAATCAATAAAGTTAAGGATAATCTAAAGAGAATATATAAGTTCATTAAGAGCAAAAGAGCATCGAGAGAGAGAGAGAATAGGGCCCCTTAAAGATCAATGAGGTCATTTATGTGTTGAACCTCAGGTGATGGCAGAAATACTAAATGATTATTTTGTGTATTTCTACTGCGGATTAAGAAATGGAGGCTAGAGAACTCGGAGAAATAAATATTGATGTTTTGAAAACAGTTAACGTTACAGAAGAGGAAGTGCTGGAGGTCCTAGAAAATATAATGGTGAATAAATTGCCAGGAGCTGATCAAGTGTATCCCGGGATATTGTGGGAAGTTAGAGAAGAAATTGCGGAGCTCGTAGCAGAAATATTCGTATCTTCTATAATCACAGGTGACGTGCCAGAGGACTGAGTGTGGCTAATGTTCATTTAATGCCTTTATTTAAGAAAGGCTGTAAGGCAAAGCCTGGGAATTATAGACCTGTGAGCCTGACATCGGTGGTGGGTAAGTCGTTGAAGGTGATTCTGAAAGATGGATTTACATGCATTAAGAGAGGCAAGGACTGATTAGGAGTAGTCAACATGGTTTCATGAGGGAAATTGTGTCTCTCAAATTTGACTAAGTTTTTCTGAGGAAGTAACCAGAGGACAGAGCGGTAGACGTTGTTTAGTAAAGCCTTTGACAAGGTTCCACATGTTAGACTAACTAGTACAGTTAGATCACATGGGATTCAGGGTGAGCTTGCCAATTGGATACAAAATTGGCTTGATGGTAAGAGACAGAGGATGGTGGTAGAGGGTTGTTTTTCAGACAGGACGCCTGTGACGAGCAATGCTCCACAGGGGTCTATGCAGGGACCACTTTTGTTCGTCACTTAAATAAATGATTTGGAGGAGAATATAGGAGGCATGGTTAGTAAGTTTGCAGATGACACCAACATTGGTGTTATTGGACAGTGAAGAAGGTTATCTAATATTACAAAGAAATCTTGATCAATTGGATCAATGGGGTAAGGAGTGGCAGATAAAGTTTAATTTGGATGCGAGGTTTTGCATTTTGGTAAAACAAACAAGGGCAGGACTTATACAATTAATGGTAGGGCCCTGGATAGTGTTGTAGAACAGAGAAACCTAGAGGTTCAGATGCATAATCTTTGGAATTTGCATCACAGTAGACAGGGTCGTTAAGAAGATGTTTACCACTTTTGCCTTCATTGCTCAGACCTTTGAATATAGAAGTTGAGACTGTACAGGATTTTGGTGAGGCCTCTTCTAGAGGACTGTGTGCAGTTCTGGTCACCCTGTTATAGGAAGGATATCATTAAATTGGAGAGGGTTCAGAAAAGATTTACCAGGATGTTGCCAGGAAAGGAGGGTTTGAATTATAAGGATAGGCTGGGATGGTTTTCACTGGAGCATCGGAGGTTGAGGGTTGACCTTATTGAGGTGTATAAAATCATGAGGGACATAGATAATGTGAATAGGAAGGATCTTTTTCCCACGGTGGGAGAATTCAAAATTAGTGGGCATATATTTTTATGATGAGAGGAGAAAGGTTTATAAAGGACATGAGGGCAACCTTTTTACACACAGTGTGGTTTGTGTGTGGAATGAAGTGCTAGAGGAAGTGGAGATGTAGGTACAGTTAAAACATCTAAAAGACATTTGGATAAGTACATAAATAGAAAAGAGGGATATGGGCCAAATATAGGCAAACGGGACTGGTTGAGTTTGCGAACATAGTTGGTGTGGATTATTTGTACTTAAGGGTCTGTTTCCATGCTGTATGACTCTATGACTGAACTTTGTGTTCTAATTAATGCCCTTCATTTGAGTTGAAACTTACTTTTATGCCTTGAGGTTGTGGCTATTTCTGGTTCTGGTGTTGGGAAAACTGGAAGAAAGAATAGAATTAGCTGGGACATACTTGTAGGAAACTTGCATCATGTACCTGCCTTGGATCAGCAATTGAGACTTGCTACTGTCCTCATCATCCCTTAACTTTTCTTTATTCACTCAAGGGAATGAGAGTATTGCTGGTGAAGGTAGCATTTCTTGTTCATGACTGAATGGCTTGCTAGGCCATTTCTGAAGACTATTTAAAGTCATGCATGTTGCTGATGTCACATATTGACCAGACCAGCAGGTTACAAAAGGGCATTAATGAACTAGATATACTATATTCTACAACAGTCAAGTACTTAAATCAGCACTATTAAGATATTTTGTCAATTCACATTCGCCAGATGCTGGTGGTATTTAAATCCATGCCTACATATTATTAGTTCAGCCCTTTGAATTACAGCTATATTACCGTTCCCTACAGCCACCTAGGAGAAGCATTCATTCATTCTTCATCTTTGAACCTTCTCCCTTCCTTCCTTTCCTGAAGGTGTTGACATCTGCAGAGGTTCGGTTCTACAGGTGTCAATGACATTTTATGATTAGCCAATTTCCCAATCTCCAATGTGATTTGTCAGGAATCTATCACCAAACGTGTGAAACATTGGCATCTAATCCCTGTCCTTCAATATATTTCACAGATGGTAACAGGAATGGGAGCCATAGCTTAGGTTCCTAACCCAGATCCATCTGAGCTGAGGTCAATTTTACTGCCCAGTTAACTTAGCAGATGAGGCCTTAAATCTTTAAGCCTCCATTTCTCTCTCTCTCTCTCTCTCTGAGTGGAATGTGGGTGTTAGTCTCTGCGGCACGGTGGAATCTTGTTGGGTTTAGGGCAAATGGTCAGGAGTCCTGGACAGTAAAAAGGGTTGGAAAAGTGTAATTGGGATATGTGTATGTGTGTGGTAAATTGGACGAGGTCAACCTACTAGTCACCCAGGTTTTTAATTGTCTACCTTTTCTTCGAGCAGGGTAACCAGTAATTTAATGGAAGTGGAACCTGAATTCTGTCGTTAAGGGGTTCTCTCAGAGGGAATTGCCCATTGGAATCTTCAATTTCCTCAGGCAATTCCCATGGAGTTTGCTGTGTCTCAGGATCTGCATGGTTCTGATGCACGAGTCTTAGTTGTTGAAGCAGCATAAACGTTTGGCAATCAATACTCATAATGTGAGTGATTTAGCATCAAACTACATAATGTATGGATTCACTAAATCTTTGGTTTATCTAAAATTTCTACATAAGTTGATATTTCTGGATTATTTAATTCTAGACTCTTACCTCTGGTTCAGAGGATTATGAGCTCAACTCCTATTCCAGCCTTTATTACAGTACCAAGGGAGTACTATGTTGTTGGAAGCGATGCCTGACACAATTTTCTGAGTCAAACATCTGCCAGTATGATTTATTGTCTGAGGGCAGCCCTATATGTTAGCTAACATAACATGGACCACAAAAACTGGGTTCTTGTTGATACAGATGTCCTGAAAGTTGTTAGCAACACTAGCCAGTTACAGCATTATGGTATTTCAGACTTACACATAGTTTGTGCATGTACATCACATACACTCTGTGCTTACTGACTGTTGGTGTTACATGACAGACAGACAGACACAGACTGAACAGACAAACTCCATTGCACTGAGAGTGACCTTAAGACCTTAGAGAATACTTGTGGACATGGTAATATGACTAAAAATCACAAGGCATTTGTTTCAGCAAGTTGAGGAACACCCCAGGTGGTATGGAAACTTAAACCTTACCTATTTAGGAGCATAATAAGCTACTCTTTGTGTCACAGTTGTATAGATGTTGGCCCTGAAGGCAGTTATGGTTCTTTCATGTTCCAATCAGCTTCTCAGTGTTACTTTGGTTGAAGGCCTCTAGAGAATTGACATAACTGGCTATTTATAGCAGCTAATGTTGTTCCTCTACATATTCAACTATTTTTTTCTCTAGTGTAAACCAGGCAGACCATTGAAAAATTTTTGGGTTGGACTGTCTGCAATTGTGTCTTCTCTTCTACTTATGTGTGGAATAATTTCAAGTTTCTTAATAAGCCAACTCAAGCTGTGGATCTTAATTTGTCTAAACCACCTTGCAGTTCAATGACTCTAGACATAGCGGTTTTGCACCATTCTCATGCCCAGAGTTGACTGGGACAAGGGAATGGAAACCTCAGCACTTTGGAAAGCTGATGCTGAGCAGAGCAGAAGAGAAAGAGATGGAGAGAATGAAGGGAAAGATATAAAAGAAACATAAAAACAAAAAGGTGTGTATAAAAGTGGAAAACAGAAAAAGAAAAAAAAAAGTGAAACAGGAGCAAAGGAACACAACACTCAATGAGAGTAGAAGGTTGAGGGTGACATTATAGAGGTCTATAAAATCATGAGGGGTATAGATAAGGTGATTAGCAGGTGTCTTTTCCTTAAGGTGGGAGATTTCAAGACTAAGGGCACATTTTTAAGGTGAGAGGAGAAAGATTTTTAAAAGATAGAAGAGGCAATCTTTCACAGTGTGGATCCTGTGTGAAATGAAATTCCAGAAGAAGTGGCGGATGTGGATACAGTCGCAACATTTAAAAGATATTTGGATAAATTCATGAATAAGAAATGTTTGGAGGGAGATGGGCCAAGTGCAGGCACGTGTGACTAGTCTAGTTTGGGAATATGGTTGGACAGAAGAGTCTGTTTCCATGCTGTATGATTCTGTGAGTTTGGTAGGCCCCTTGTGTCAAATTAAAGGTCATTAATTTCACAAGCAAAGGCCTAGACAATGAAGCAGCCAGCAGCTCCTGACTGAAGTCTCAATCACTTCTCTTTTTTGGAGAGAATGTAATTTGTTAAGTCTTTAACAAAGATCTTTATCTAAAGAAAAAAAGCTTAATTGAAGTATTCCAGTTGATCTTATACAGTCGGATGGTATGACATTGTAAGTCATACAGTCACATGACTTTGCAGTTGCAATCAGTTTTGATTGTGATTGTTATTACATCTGCTGAGGTACTCAAAAGCTAACATTCCAATCGTAAATCAATAAAAGTTCAATGCCAAGTACACAATTCAATTTTCAGTTTTTTAAATGTAAATTATTATTTCATTTTAGATTTCTGAATTGTTAGTTACACACATTTTAGTGTTGGAAGTGAAATAAACACATTTAAAAGGAGGTTTGGCCATCTTCGTACTATAGGAGACTTGAATAGAGAATGTTGCACAGAGCAATAATGTACAACACATTTGCAAGTTATTTCTTAGAGTCCTAGGCTACATTCATCTTTGCAATCTAGATGAGTTATGGTCCCAGTTTACATGGTATGTGGGTGGTTTGAGTCTCTATGCAATTATTTGAGGGAGCTACTCCTTAACTTTTTCGGTTTCTTATTATCCTTTGGCTCCTGATCTTCGATCTCCTGGTTGTCATACATTGAGGTGGGGGTGGGGGTGTGTGGAGAGACAGTAAGGGCGGTCTGGTAATTTGGAAGAGCTCCTTTAAGTTCTTTTCCTGGGCTCAACAGTCCAGGATGGATGTTGTCCACAGGAGTCAGTCCGGCTACCTAACTCTTTTCTGTGTCCTTGTGCACGCCCACTTGTCTTTGGAGAGAGAGTGTGTGTAGTGTCCACCAAGCATGCTTAGGGACTTCTGTAACCTATTGACACTTCAGAGGATGGGTGTTAAATGGACACAAGCAATAGCTTTATAGAAACTACTGATCTGACCTGGATATCAAGCGGATCAAGTGGCTAATTGTACGATGCCTTCCCTGCTCGATTATAAAAATTAAGTTTTGGCAACAAAATAAAGTGATACAGCAACAATGTTGAGGCAATTATATAACATAGCTTCTTTCTGCCCCTCTGTTACTTGCAACTGCTTGTAAATGAAATGTTGACATTTTCAAGTTGGTAACATTATTAACGAGACCCTGTATTTCTTACTCAGTCGCTTCGTGAGAACAGAGTTCAAACGCTGCCTATACTAGTTAATAAGCACGTTTGATTATATCTAGTATACACTTGCTTATATGGACTTAATGGATGATTGGAACCTTTAGCTTTTGCTCCTTCTGCATATCAAAATTTTCAATTGTTTCAGTGTGTCACTGGTTCAGGGTTACATGCAAATCTAAACCTTTCTGACTGTTCTGTTACACCTTTTGTTCATCCTCTCATATTTAGTTTGATATTGGCTTTACCTTCCATCTTCACATTATCTATAACCTCTGTGATTTTCTCATCAAGTTCATCCATCATGGTTTTATGCTTGTAAAAGAAGGGACGGATGAAATTCATGTAAAGTATACGAGAACCATTCCAATCGACTGGTGCCATGCACCACATCAGAAAGATACTCTGAAGAATAAAGAAAAATGTTACCAGTGGAGAAGGCTTTTTAGGGATAGTTTAATGCAATTGATTAAACAGTGGCTTCTTGTTCTTGGGTTCCAGTCTAACTCAGCCAGATTGAACCTAAGATTTTTTTCTCCCCCCAGCATGATGCCTTTCCTGTATAATTATAATAATGTGGTATACCAACAATAGAAGTAATTAAGTAACATAGCTTCCTTCTGCCCCACTGTTACCTGGGATTTTGGTTGGAGAGGCCAAAATGAGCAAAAATGGTTTCCCTTACTTCTACACACATTAAAGTGACGTGATGTGGTCAGAATATCAGTTCATAATCACCATCTGGAGAAATAAGAGGACTTTTCCACAGATCTTCGACATTGTTAGCCTTGGTTTTGCTGCCTCAGTGACAGAAAGCTCCCAATGTTTTGTGGCTTCTTGAAGCAGTGATTTTAAACACAGCATGTACCAATTACCGGGCATGTGAGAAATAAAAGTTCTTGGTGTCTGTATACCTACTTCAGAAGTACACTTTAAGTCAGTTTTTTTGGCTTTTATTTCAATGTATAATGGCAAAATAAGGGGAAGAAACACACATTTATTCAGTTCATATTTTCCAATATACATAAAGAGAAATTGGAATGTTTAGTACTTTTTACAGGCTGATCTTAATAAACTGGAATTAACTGATGATCATGGGCAGGCAAAGATAAAATCAGTTTCATACCTTCACTTTATGATAGGCTGGTAACGTATAGAGGACGATGCCAGCTGCACATTCAAATATCGAAAATACTCCGTATATCACCCAATACGTAAGCCACTTCAATTTATCCTCTTTATTCTCACTTTCGATAGCTAGAATTCTAGAAAGCCAAAGATTAAGGATAGTCATGTCTCTCCTACTTGATTGTATTAGGACAGTGTTTAGCGTTCAGACTAATAGTTTACCTTAAAAATCTCCCCTTTTCTTCTCTGGTCACATCCTTGGCTATGGCTCTGCAGATGCCATCAACCACCAGGACTATACATGGAAATGTGAAATTTTAAAATGAGCTTGATGAATTGTATCAATCATTTGGCTTCAATAGTTACTTCTCGATATCAACCAGCAGTGCAAAAATCTGGTTGTGTTCCTCCCCATCTCCATGTGTTAGGGGTGGAAGTCTAATTGTATTGCCTTGATTAAAATACACCGACTTCATATCGTGAAAAGTTAATCGAATCACAAAGGGAAACAAATGGAGTAGATTGAAGCAAACCTATTTCTACTGGTTGAAGAATCTTAGTCTAGGGCAGTGTAATTAAGAAACAGTCCTATGTACAAAGGGTGCAGAAACTTGGATCATTCTTTCTCAAATGGCACTTAATGAACAATTGTTAGATTTAAATTTGAAATTGATAGATTTTTGTAACTAAAAAAAGTGTTAAAGGGATATGGGCCAAAGTTGGCTGGTTTGCAAGTCAGCCATGATCTCAACATATGGCAGAACAAGCTCAGTGCACGAAACAGCCTACTCCTAACTCAGTACAGACCAGAAATTAAATCTAGGAACTTCCAGACTGCTCTGAGTCAGTAACAAAATAAACAACACACACTAAAATGCATGTCTAAGATACCAATATATCAAGGATTGTAATAGAACAGTTTATCAATTGTAGTGCTTATGAGGAGTAGAAAAGTAGTTTGGAATTTTTAATTACTCTCAGAATACTCTTAGCCAAATTCACTTAGTACTATTCTACACTCTTCTCCACAACACTGCACATCATTCCTTCCAGGACAGCAGCCTAATTCCCTTTCAGATGTTTCAGGTATGTCTCCCGATGGTCTCAGGCAATATATTCCACACGTTAACTATTCAATGAGTGAAAAAGATCTTCATTGCCATCTGACCAAGATTCTTTAAGATTTTGACCTATCTTCTCTGCCTTTTAAAAGGCAAAAGGAACAAATTTATAATCAGGATAAAATTAATACACAAATTTTTAACAGCTTCACCATGTGCCCCAGTTTTGCACTAATACATTTTTTGATTTATTGGTGACTATCTTAAGTTGGTGTACAATATTGGAGGCAATATAATTAGCCTTAGTACCCTTACCTCATGGTTTCTGGTTTTGATCTAACCAAAAAAGTGGAAATGTCTTGTCTCTGTCTAATTGAGTGCTAAGTTTTCTGTTCACGCTGCCTCCCCCTCGATGAAAGCTGAAGCACAGTTCAACTTAATGTTGCAGTCTGTTTAGTTCTCACAGGAACAAGGGGAAGCCTTTCAGCCCTCCAAGCCTGTACTATTGTTTTGAAAGACCATGGGTGACCTTTATCTTAACTCCATATCACTTTTTACACTTGTCTTACAAAAAACAAAAACAGAAACTACTACCTTTTGTGTGGAAGTGAGTTTTACATGTCAAGCATCCTTTTCATAAAGAATTGTTGTCAATAACTTCCCTCTGGATTGGATTTTAATATTATTCCCCTTAGACTTAACTCCAGCAGTAGGAAAAAATCTAAACACTAAACGCTTCATAAGATCACTTCTTGACGTCTATATTTCTTAGAAGCATATAGACTAGGAGCTGAAGTAGGCCATTCAGCCTCTTGAGCCTGCTGAGCCATTCGGTAAGATCATTTTTGATCTGTTTGTGTTGAATCCCACGGTTCCATCCACTCATGATAATCTTACCTAACAACCATCTATCTACCTCACTGCTAAAAATAATGAATGACATCTTCATCACTAGCTTCTGAGACAGAGTTTCAAAATTGCATAACACTCAGGAAAAAAAAATCATCTGTCCTTAAGGGACAATCCTTAATTTTCAATATGCCTCCCATCAAGAGTTTACAATCACAGTAAATGTAATCTGAACTCAATTTAACTCTTGGAGATTTGGTAACATTTTGAGGGAAACAGTGCTGCATGAGAGACCTCAGGTGCAGTCTTTTGAACTGTATAGAATACATGTCTAACCCAGGTTTTCTAAGTAACAACTCTCTCCCCTTCATGTATCAGCCATTTAGCTTTAAAGATGAACACGCTATTGGCCTTTTTTTTAAAAAACTATTTTTGTATCCATTAGACTTCAATACTTTGTATACAGGGTATGTGTATAAGTAATTTATTAAAATACTTAAAATATTATTTTAATAACACGATTTGTACTTTCTGGGTCTAAAAATATGACCTCAAGTCTACTCAAGGCTCAGCGTGCTGAGATCTTGCAGAAAACAAAATGCAGACTTATGTGGATAATCCCACATGGTTCTCAATCTTTGTCAGCGCACTGGGCTGACCAATTTCTTAAATGTTTCCAGCAACCGGATTTCTGGTTTTTTTTTTGCTTCAACCCAGAAGTGTTATCACACACAACTGAGAGACTTTCCCACCAAAGTCTTAGTGAATTTTTTTCGCTTATTTTCTTTAAGCAAACTAAACCATCACCAGTAAAAACACCAATGTACCCAACTGCGTATTTCCAAGCAAAACCCATTCTGGATAATGTACCTGGCTTCTGTTATGGTCCTTAGCAAACCAAGCAAATTGTTTGAGACAACAAGGTGCAGAGCTGGATGAACACAGCAGGCCAAGCAGCATCATAGGAGCAGTAAAAGGCTGACGTTTCGGGCCTAGACCCTTCATCAGAAATGGGGGAGGGAAAGGGGGTTCTGAAATAAATAGGGAGAGAGGGGGAGGCGGATAGAAGATGGATAGAGGAGAAGATAAGTGGAGAGGAGACAGACAGGTCAAAGAGGCAGGGATGGAGCCAGTAAAAGGTGAGTGTAGGTGGGGAGGTAGGGAGGAGATAGGTCAGTCCAGGGAGGACTGACAGGTCAAGGGGGTGGCATGAGGTTAGTAGGTAGGAAATGGGGGTGCGGCTTGAGGTGGGAGGAGGGGATAGGTGGGAGGAAGAACAGGTTAGGGAGGCGGGGAGGAGCTGGGCTGGTTTTGGGATGCGGTAGTGGGAGGGGAGATTTTGAAGCTTGTGAAATCCACATTGATACCATTGGGCTGCAGGATTCCCAAGCGGAATATGAGTTGCTGTTCCTGTAACCTTCGGGTGGCATCGTTGTGGCACTGCAGGCGGCCCAGGATGGACATGTCGTCTGAGGAATGGGGGGGGGAGTTGAAA
>NC_063360.1:29241168-29363599 GCF_021869965.1 Rhincodon typus | reverse complement strand
GATGTGGAAAGTCTTCTTGGGGCCTGTGATGGGGGTGAGGGAGGAGGTGTGGGGGCAGGTGTAGCACTTCCTGCGGTTGCAGGGAAAAGTGCCGGGTGTGGTGGGGCTGGAGGGGAGTGTGGAACGGACAAGGGAGTCACGGAGAGAGTGGTCCCTCTGGAAAGCAGATAAGGGTGGGGAGGGAAAAATGTCTTTGGTGGTGGGGTCGGATTGCAGACGGCGGAAGTGTCGGAGGATGATGCGTTGGATCCAGAGGTTGGTGGGGTGGTACGTGAGGACGAGGGGGATTCTTGTTTGGTTGTTATTGCGGGGATGGGGTATTTGAGAGATTGTTTATTATTATTGAATTCAGTCCTAAATTAACCATCTGTTCCAACTGCCTTGTACTGTAGTTCTTCCTGAATCTAAACTTCTTCTTCTGATGCCCTTGTATACCATAATTTATTATTCTAGATTAAATTTAATCTTGTTAACTGGTCTTTTATAGTTCTGACTAGAAAGCAAATAGCGCATTAGATTTGTGCAACTTTTGTACAAAGTCCAAAAGTCCAAAGTCCAGATTATTTTATAATTGTAGTTCAGCATTCCTGAAGCATCTTTTTAAAATAGACTGTTTTCACATTGTATAAAGCAAAAAGTGCCTGGTTAAGGATGGAAAGGAAAATTAAATCCGTTAAGATGGAAGCAATATGGCTTCTTTGCAGAGATAACAGTGCAGAGCTGGAGGAACACAGCAGATCAGGCAGCATCAGAGGAGCAGGAAAGCTGAAATTTCTGAAGAAGGGTCCCGACCCGAAACATCAGCTTTCCTGCTCCTCTGATGCTGCCTGGCCTGCTGTGTTCCTCCAGCTCCACACTGTGTTATCTCTGACTCCAGCACTGGCAGTTCTTACTACCTCTGGCTTCTTTACAGGTCTAGTTTTACAGTTCCTTTGAATACATAAAACACTATTGACAAATATAAATTCAATTATTCACTAACAGTGTTGGTCAAAGTTGCTTTGATGTATTGAACTTTCAAGAAGCAATTGAACCAATCTTGCCAACAAACCTAAAAAAATCCACTGGTATTTTCTATTTTTTTGAGGCAGAAAACAAAATTAAATCTCTCATATTTTTCACTTAACAGGCAAGGCAGCAGTAGTTAAGACTGATGTTCTGACCATGCGTATGGGGTATTTAACAATTACCTATTAAAACTTGCTCAATACAAGCATCACAGTTGAATCATTAAACTTTAGACAGAGTTTATGAATAACCAAAGTCATTAACAGTGCAAAGGTTTAAAATATTAACCAGATAAATCTTGCATTGCATGTTAGAATCCTTCCCTTAAATAACCGGTGGTTGTTTTACAGGTACTTTGTGTGGCTCACAATTAATGTAGGTGAAAGAGGAATTAAAGTTACAAGTGAATTTTCAAGGAAGCAAAATTGTCTGGGAACACAGGAAAGTGTTAATCGTGTGAAACAAACACAGAATGCTACAGAAACAGAGCAGGGCAGTAACTGTAGAGACAGAAACAGAGCTAACTTTGAGCCCAACAGGACTCTTCTTCCATACTGAATGCTGGGAGCATGTGGCAATCAGGAGATTTGGCTAACATAATTACAGGCTGGTTACTCCAAAAGGAACCCCATTGTAAGAAGCCCTGCAGTCATCATAAAAAAAAAAAATCACTATTCTATTTTCTGTCACATTACAACTTTGTATCCATCACACTGAAGACTGTAAAAGAAAGTCAGCAAATTTGCCAATAGGTCTGCCAAGAGGCTTTTTAAGAGGTCCGTCTGTGCCTCAACTGCATTGCCTGAATCTTGCCACCTTGTTAGAAAACTCAAGCAAGTTGGTTAAACACTATTTTTCCACCAACAAATCCATTCTGCATTAATGTTATCCCAGACTATGGTTTGATCAAGCTTTCTTACCACTGTAGCTGTGGGCTATCGTTGCTGGGCATACTTTTACACCCTTCTCTAATAAGGGTGTAAACATTCACCATTTTCCAATATTCTGGAAATATTCCAACATTTAAAGGCTATTTGGGGAGGAACTAGTCTTCCAAATTTCACTCCTGCTTCCTTCAGTATCAAGATGCATCCTGAGCTGTTCTGGGCAAGTTAATTTAATTTAATCTAATAATGATCTAGTACACTTCCCTTGTTAACTTTTAGCCTATGCAGTATCTCAACTACCTCCCCTTTCACTACAACTTCAGTTAGTACCTTAGCCCTGCCCTATTTCTCTGCAAAAATCCTGTTTTTGGATCATGACTGTTAAGTTGATGTTTGATTACAACACTGCCACAACATCCTCTGTTTAAGTCCTAGTCAGCTCTTTTTACTATCTTTGTGACTGGGGCAACCCAAGTGTTTATATCAGACTGAAAGAGAACACTTGCAAGTATTGAATGAATTGGTTTCAAAAGTTGCTTTGTGGCAGCATTGCAATCAAACATCAATTTAAGCACATGATTAAGCTGCTGGATAATCACAACGTAACCTCTAAAGAGCAGACAGCTTAGGGAGAAGTTGGGAAACAACAAAGAATGATGGCCCCAAAAGGAAAAGCAAGCCTAATTAAAAGGGCAAGAATGCAAAACCAAAACAATTGCAAGCATCTTGCAGAAGATTTTTCTGATATTGGCTTTAGAAACCATTGCATACTTACGAGAAGTAGGCTGGATACAGAAAAATTATTGTATTGATAAAGGGAAACAAAGCTGCTCCATATAAGAACAGAACATACAGGATGGTCAAAACTATCACAGTGAAGAAGAATCTGGTGGCAGTCATTGACATTGTTTGTCATTTAGTATCTGTTATATCTAACTTCATAACGTTACACCTCACGACCAGTAGCTGGGCATGCGTTTCTAGGCTACAGCAGGAATCTGGTGACATCACAGAAGGATTTGTGTTGTCAGAACGGAGAGATTTTGTTGTAGGTTTCATGTAGGGGCTTGTTGCATGAAGAATGTGTCATTAGCATCACAAGTGAAACAAAAGTCAAGTTAAATTATCTTCAATGTGTGCAGTTAAAATTGCTGAAGTTCACAGGATTTTCTATTCAGCTTTCCATTTATCCTACGCGCTCGTTTTAAAGGCTAAAAATTCAAAAGATCAAAAGACGTTATTTAAAACTATACCCCATGATCAATCTTCGTACAAAAAAATAAAACACTACAATAAAAATTTTGAACTAATTTATGAGTTTATTTTAAGTAACAAGTAGTGCATCTAACACATTCTTTGTTCTGCAACACATGGTGTAATCACAGTAAACAATTTATTAAAACATACTGATCCTGCAATCAATAAAGCATTGTCCTTTGGAGAGGAACAAATTATACATTGTTCTCCAAAGTGAGGATTGTCTGTCTGTTCAGCTGTTTGAAACCTGCAATTGCTAATCTGAGGTGGAAAACTCCTCAATGAATTGCACATTTAAGAACTTAATATTTACTTTTTTTCCTGTTGTTTAGTTTTTTTTTAAGCTAGCAGAGATCAACCTTTTTCCTATGGACTCAAGATTGATACTCATAAGGAAATGCTCTCTAAAATGTTAAATTGTGACCAACTTCCAAGTTTGTCAAAGTTGCTTCTGCACTCCTTCTGAAGTTATTTGTATTTATTACGTCTATAGCAACACCCAAATCAACTTCTTTTAAACATGCAAATTACAGAAACTACTATAGTATTTTTAACCTGATGACATAGTGCACTGAGTTCCATCCCAAAGGCTTTGGCTTTTAAAACAGAATGCTCACCTGGCACCCGTTTCTCAAACCACTGGAACAAGAAACCATTGAGAACAAACGCAAAAAGAAAACTCAAAAAAAAAAACCCACTTTGGTAGGGATGTGTTAAGATTCCTAAAGAATATTCAAATCAATCACTTGTAGTTTAAGAAAATACTCTGGAAACATTCACTCAATCTTAATTTTATCACAAAACACAATCATTGGACAATTGGGAGTGTTTGTTGCTTTTATTCAACATCATCTCTACACCAAAATTATGTCATCCTCACCAGAAAACAGCCACAACGGAATTGCTTTTCAGACTCTTCCAAATCCCATTAAAGTCAGTCACTGTATTTAAAGAGTTAAAGTTTTTTCTCTCCCCTCACCAGCCAAGGCAGTTTAAGTAACTGAATGCCAATATTGGTCCCAATAGGAATCTTCATTCCCTCTAAACAGTGTAAAAACAAATGTAATAACTAGAAAAAGGAGGACAATGATAATAATAATAATAATAATAATAATAATAATAATAATAATAATAATGAGAACTTCTGTTGGAAGTCTTAAACCAGAGTTGGAAAACTGACTCACTACAATTCCAGTTCTCAAATGTGAAGGGAAAAAAAAACACCAGATTTACACACACACACACACACACACACACACACACACACACGCCCCAAGGCCAGAAGCAGCAAGCTATGTCCAGGAGACATAATTGGAGCACAATGTACATAAACAATGACTATCCAGTGTATTAAATTTGCTAAACAAGATAGAAGACCTGAATTTTCTGAAAAATCCACTATAAAAACATTACCTGGATTTTCCAGTCAGACAGTATAATTTTAAAATGAGAAAATCGCCCATTGGAGTCAAAAGCAGATTCTGATGCTTTATCAACTTGAGCCAATATATAGCCATAAATTTAAATTTTCTGCAAAACCTCACTTAGAATCAAATTGTTCCTCAACTGTTAGTTGACTATAGATTTCAAAATTAGACTTACAAAGGGTAATCTTAAAAAATTGATATTTATTCAATTTAGTGCATACTTGTACACAATTACATTTAGCAATCTGTCTGAACTTAAAGTACACACTTTGATACTATTTACTGCCCCATTGCATTGTGTGTGTCCTCCCCACCCTATGAAAACCGTGAAAGATTGGAACGGAAGTACAGAAACATGTGCAATCTAAATGGGAATGACCAGAACGCACAGTTGCTACAAAAAGATTTCTTCCGGACAGTTCAGAGGTTTGCACAAAAAGGTCTTGCTGCATACCACTTACATAACCCAGAAAACCGGCTGGATCCGAATTAGAAACAAAATATAACAGAGACAGAAAGAGGGTCAGCATTTGAGAGAAAAAAAAGTCATTTCAGATTTCAACAGAAGATAACACCTGGAAAATGAATGTCCTATGTTTCTCTTTCAGATGCTGATTAACCCGTGACTTTGAGAATTGTAGCTTTTCGGTCATAATTTCAGCAACTCTCTTCCATTGATCAATATCTTGACCTTGCAGACTGTCTGTTCATAGTCCTCAGTTATTCTTGTCTTTTTCAAGATGCAGTTTCATTGCTGAAATAAAAGTACGACAATTAGTATAAAGGGACCATTACGCTGGTGAAAGTTGGGGATGACGAACAAAGAAAAGGTGGGTCACTAAAATCTTTTGAACACTAAAACAAAGTAATTTTTCTGACTACTGATCACCAGACAAAAATATTATTCTTGCCCTCCAATCTTGACTTCACTATTAAAAATATTAAAAACTAAGTTTAAACACCAGTTTAAGTTTTGTTTCAACTTAAAATGGAGGCTATTAAAATAAGCAAGAACATATGAAACAAAGAAGAGTTACACAACGAAGGGAACCAAGTTATGCCAGACAAAGTACACATTGTTGGTTATGGAAAACTTCTACAATAACTTCGACAAAACTTACGAGAAAAAAAAAAAGTGACCTCGAGTTTACTCCTTGGTCATAACCTGGAGATTACCCACCTACCTTAGTAGAATATAGTCAAACTTTTAAAAGATCAGTTTAAAACAGCACAAACAAGTGAAGTCTTAGAAAACTAAAACCTAGTCCCAGTATATTTCTTAAACCAGAGTGCAACATTTAGTCAAAAGCTTTTCAATTGTTAAAATGCAATAAATTATACAATTAGTATAAGAATATCAATAGAAAAGAAAAATGTGAATAGGTCACTGTTCAAAACTAAGACCACCAGAATTAAAAAGTCTTTGCTGAAAATCTGGTTGCAATGTTCAGAGGTCTCCTTGAACATGTGTAATTGGCTGAAACTCCCATTGGAGAGCTGAGTCATGATTTGATGGATGGATGGTTTAAAAAAGAAACTTTGTACTGTAGTTGCACATGTAAGTCAATCATACATCAAAATTCCAATCTTTTCAGCTTTAATTTGTTTACACCATATTTGGGTGTATCTAGACACCAACACACAGGAAACTGAGTAGATTGGGATTATATTCATTGGAATTCAGAAGATTGGGGGGATCTTATAGAAACATATAAAATTATGAAGGGAATAGATAAGATAGAAGTAGAGAGGATGTTTCCACTGGCAGGTGAAGCTAGGACAAGAGGGCATAGCCTCAAGATTAGAGGGAGCAGATTTAGGACTGAACTGAGAAGGAATTTAATCTATGGAATTCCTTGCCCAGTGAAGTAGTTGACGCTACTTCAGTAAATGTTTTTAAAAAAAGGTAGTTTTTTTTGAACAATAAAGGAATTAAGGGATACGGTGAGAACGCGGGTAAGTGGATCTGAGTCCACGAAAGGATCAGCCATGATCTTATTGAATGACGGAGCAGGCTTGAAGGGCCAGACGGCCTACTCCTGCTCCTAGTTCTTATGTTCTTATATAAGTGCCAGGCTGCGGAGTTTCAATCATAAATAAAAAAAATCTTAAGTTTTCTACTTTTCTTAGCAAAATTTAAAAAAAAAAGTGTCATGTTAATGACCTGCATGCCAATATTTACCACAATAAACCATTAAACAGCATAATAATTCAAAGGTTTAGTTTGTACTGTCTTAATAGAGTGCATTAGCCTAAAGTGAATATGTTTGCATATTCTGGCAAGTGAAATGCAAGAAAAACATGTTCAAACACTTCATATTTGTGATTGCAGGGGAAGAGCATGGGCAGGGAAGAATGGGGATGAAAAGAAATGGGATTTGATGTTTTTTTTTTAAGGAAAACCAAAGGCTCAAATTAAATGCTTGGCTGAGAAAAAATATTGGATCATTCTATATACCGAGTTTGACTTACCCACAGGTCAACCATCTTGTATACCTTCCTGTCAATCTACTGACAGCTCACTCTAAAGGTATTGAGCAGCAAGAAGGAAAAATGACAGGTTACGAGACAGGACACATGTACATCCCATTTCCATCAAGAGGCTGATCAAGTATGGTATTAGCTTTTCTAAGCTTACTGATCAACTACCCATTTTGTTTTCTTGGTCATTAGGTATGTACTGATAGTTGGTCACAAAATAACCAGAAAACAGCATATTGTAAAGAAAGGCAGCACAGCAATCCGAAAACTTGAACACTGCAGCACCTCAGAATTATCTGTCAGATTTTCTTGTTCCTCTTATTTTCTCTTCACCCAGGTGTGATTTCTCCTTTTCAGAAGGGGTTTGGTTAAAATTTATTACTATTTACTATTCTTTTAAATTTATAACAGATTAGTAGAAGGATCTGAAATTAAATCCCATGCTGCCCGTAATTCACATTTGTTGTGGATCCTGCATATCACACAGTCATTAAACTGAATAATTAGTGAGTATTGGTGGTACTTAAGTATCATCAAAAAGGGCTTGTGTCAAGGCAAGCTCAAAGTAATGTTTGGAAGTGTAGGATCATGCAATTTTAAAGAAGAATTATTGACCGAAAACATATACACAATCAACACTTAGACATAAAACCACACAAAGCTGTGGTTAAAACATAGATAAAGCTTCTCCTCCCAACAGAGATCAATTTGATAGCACAGAATTAGGGATTGAAGCTTAAGTAGGGTACTTTGAGGACAAAGACAAGTAAGTTGGAAACCCATTTATTTATGAACAAATTGGCCATACAAGCTTCAATTATCTGCACTTTTGAGTTGGAAGTCTCATTTAAAAAACTAACAGCAACTCAGTTAAACACCAAAATATCCACAAATTGCAAATTTCTACCTTGTGTTAAGGGCCAACATAATTCATGAAATAAATTGGTTTCGAACTGGTCACCGTATTTGTTGCAAAGTAAGTGTAGTTGGCAGGCCTGAAGTTTTAATTGATTAGGCACTATTTGAACAATGGGTAGTTTTAACGATGGGTTACTTCAAGATCAAGCTGATCAGAATAAAAATGACCGAGTTGCTGTTAAGGATCAAAAACTTAAGGATCAAAAACTTGACGATCAAATGGGGATTAGTTTACGCCTTTTCCATTGAGAAGTAAGTGGTTATCACCTTAATTAACTAATGAAGGAATCTTTGGATCAAACAATTTGATTTGAAAATCCAATCACAGCTACATGATTTGAAGAAATCTTGTGGTTCCCAAAAGCCTGCTTGGCATTGTTGCAAGCAAACATCAACATTACCATACATACAATATGCAGAAACAAGATCAGAATCCACTGAAAACTATTTAAATATTTATGTCACTTCATATTCTGCAAGTTTAATATTCTACTTTTAGTACTTCACTGCAGTTTATCTTCACTTACAAATAAATTTATGTGGGTGAAATTCACATATTCAGCCCACTGCTGCTTTACGTCTTCTGCAATAAGTTAGGGAAAAAAAAAAGAGGGTTAGTGACGGTGATGATGACGTGGATTGGATTAGATTGGTCAGGACGTGTGAACATAAGCCTAGAAAAGGGAAGCTCGAAATTACAGAACAAACAAACAAATGTCCCAGTAGATAACTATCTAGGACATCAGCCTCAATACAGGACAGTCCCAGAAATTTGGTCATCAAGTGAAGCATCAGTGCTTTTTAATTTGGAAGAAAAAAGCTCTTAACCAATTTTCTTTCTCCGTTGACTTTGAAAAGAAAATTGGAATGAATGTGAAAACTGGCAGCCAAATAAGCATTTCTTATTTTTATTGCTAATTCATGGAATGGTTTGCTTCAACAACCAAGATAAATTTCACACTTACCTTCAGCCAGAAGGTCAGTGAAACTAGGTGCCTTTGAAAGCAAACAAGAGAATATGGTGGCATTCATGTGCTGAACACTGCAAAACACCATTGCTAATTGGCAATTAGTAGGTGTACACATTTTCCTACTTGTGTTGCATTCAGAATGCTAGCGCTGACTCGGGAACACTAGAAACCTTGGTTATATAAAAACTGCTTTTCATTATAACAAAAATAGCCAAGGAGAAAATAAACTGAATACAGTGACAGGAAAGCCTAATTCTTTTAGCAAGCACCAACAACGTTACTTTGTATTTTTAAAAAATTGTGTCATCTACAAACAAGGGAGAGTGAGTGAGCGAGCGAGATAAATTGTCTTACAGGAGAGTTGTTCTTTCCACAAGTAAATTCTGCAGCCCCACTTGTATCTTTTTCATACTCTCTGGATGACACTCTCAAAGTTAGTGGTAAAAGGGCAGAGATAGAAGCATGGCTCTTAGTGAGGACTAAATTAAACGCACTAAGTTATTGCTATCCATCTTTCAACTATAATGAGACAAAAATGCATTACTTCCAGATGGGCAACATATTACAAGGATTTATAAGTTGATGATATAAAGCAATAACTGGAAATAGTATATTTAAAATGATCATAAAATGTTAACTATAGAAGAAGACAGGGACTAGAGCTGATGGAAACTAATTAAATTACAAAAAGGACACTACGTTGTCAGCTAGAGAGAAACTTGGATTATCATGACATTGGTTTTCCATCAGATGGAAGAGTGGGAGACTAGTCATGTGTTATTGTGATTAGCTTTAGGATATTCAAATGAAAGTCATCCTTCTTGTTGTAGTAAGTATTGTTTAAGAATCAATTTAGCCAATGATTTGAATTTATATGCAAAGTAACAGCTCTCTGACTCAAAATGAGCAAAGCAATTGATCTCATTTTCTATAGTCACAATTTTGACTTTCAGAACATTAATTTGATACCTAATACTTTAAAACAGGCAAGAATCACATTCTCTCAGACCACCTTAAAATGTGGCCATCACAAAAGAGAAATAAACCTCAACAAACGTACACCAATATCTTTCAATAATAATGGAGCAGATTGGATCACATGGATTCTATTAAAAAGAGGTCATGATAAACCAAGAAGTATCATTGTCTGGTCTAACAGAAGCCCGGGCTGTTTTGTTACATACAGACACATTAGGCAACGGTTTAGGTCCTGCATCTGTCCTTACGAACTTCTTGCTGCTACAAAGTGTCTGTAAGACTAAAGCAAAAATAAACAAAAAAAAAGGTACAATTTATAAAAAGCTGCCTGAATTAGATTTCAGATTGTTACGTTTGGCACAGCAATTAAAACATTCAATAAGTACAACTTAACACTGCCCATGTGGAGTTACTGATTATACCGGAATTAAATTTTTGAAACCAATATCTCGGTTTGGATTCTTGCCAAGTTTGGATGATTCAGGAGCCTTTTCGAAAATGGCAGGTGAATACAGATTCCCATCCCATTCCAACTGGCAATACTTTAAAGTGTGCTGGCTAGTCCAGGTCACAGGCCCACACCCAGTACACCTTACGTGGTCAACTCCACTTGTGGAGATAAGCCTGGTCAACTTTGCAATTAACATGGGGTCAGGACAGCTTTTTAAAAGAGAGAGTCATGTTTCCAGTGTTGTGAAGTAGGCTGCATGAGGGAATCATTTTTGTTTTGAAACTTGCCTTTCAAAACATCCTCAGGCCTATCCCATCACCACCCCCACCCGTGCCAGGCTAGGCACCTCCACTAACATCTTTCCCCAACCACCTCATGCCCATTCAGTACAACTGTATATAAAATAAACACCATATAGTGACAGTATGATCTGTTAAAAGTTTAGAATAAAACATTTGATAACTATCCAGTTTCTAAAAAAAAAATGCAGTGAAAATTAGCTAAAAGGGTCATTTAGAATATTTACTGTTTCAATAGTTGAAACAGAAGGAACTGAAAAATTAATCTTTTGTAAATAAACACAGTCAAGTTGACAGCAGAGATCAGAGATCCAGAGCTTCAAATCAAAAATGGGCTCAAACATTTCAGAGTAATGAATTTCTGAGCTCTCATGTATGTAGAGTCCAAAGATAATTCACTCTGGTTGATATATGAAGCCTCCTCTTGATTGACACCTCAGACTCTGGTTTCTGCTGCCAATTTCACAACGATTATGTTTATTTCTATGGTTCACAATCAGTTTAACATGTTTACAGATTCAGTTATTGATACTTTAAAAAGGGCCTGGATGATTGACATTCAAGTTGTACTAAAATGAAGCATTTAAGCATCCTGGAAAGTAATAAAAAAAATCCATTCATTGAAAAAAGTTGAGTTACACTCCAACTGTTACCATGATGTTCAGTGCTTCTACACACTGTGTAGCAGTTAAACTAGGGCTGTAGCCTGACAATGAGGAGCCAAATGCAATGGGGGCACAAGAGCCTTTGTTTTTAAATTGTAACTGGATGAAGTCCTATTTCATGTAAATGGACCTGAGACACCTGACACCCTGTGGCTGCATCAAGACATTTTTCCTGGGTCGGCATGGTTGACTGTAGCACACATCCACTGTCCCGCCACCAATGAGAAACCACTGAGGCACTCTAAATGAGGCTCTCTCCCACAAGTTAGGCAAATTTTCCAGCTCAGCCAGCCACCTTGTCTCGAGATGAAAATCCAGGCAATAACTCTTTCCTGACACCAAGCTTGCTGAATAACTACTTGCTAATCCCAAATGCCGTCGTTTTGAAAATATTGGAAAGGCCAGGCAATGACTGGTAGCACTGTAACTATTTTTGATCATTAAGCATGTGGAAATTCTCTAGTTTGACTAAGTGATGCAAGCAGCATTGCAATCTGTTCCTCAAAACTAAAACAGCTGTGGCATAGACAATGAAAAAATATTCTAGATTTAGAAGATAAGCCTCCAAAATATATTTTGCCATGTTACATGGCTGAATCAGTTCTTCATACTGTAGTAGTGTCACAGTTGTTTATGAAACCATATATTCCTAACCCATCTTGACTGAAAAGTGCAAAATAATGTTCATGCCACACAAATGCCAGACAATAACTATCTTCAACAAGAGGATGTAACAATTCAACTCGACATTCAATGGCATTACCATTGCTGACCCTGCCTCACTATGAATGTTGTATGGGTCACCATTGACCAGAAACCCGAACTAGCCATACAAATAATACTGTGGCTACAAAAGCAGGTCAAAGGCTAGGAATCCTACAGCAAGTAGCTCACTTGCTGACTTCGCAAATCCTTTCCACTGTCTACAGGTGAAAGTGGACAGCATGATGGAATACTCCCCATTTATCTGGATGACAGCAGCTCCAACAGGACAAAAGAGGCTTGACACCAACCAAGATAAAGCAGCCCAATGACTGGCACAAAGCTTCAGTCCCTCTACCACTGGCACATACTAGCAGCAGATGTACCACTTACAAGATGCACTGCAAAAATTTATGAGGGCTCTTAAGACAGCACCTTTCAAACCCACACCACCACAATGTAGAAGGACAAAAAGGTAGCAGATAAACGGGAATACCACATTGTGCAAGTTCCCCTTCAAGCCAAACATCTTTGACTTACAAAATAAAAGGCAGAATACACTGCTGAAGGGACCTATTCAAACTCTGTATGGTCTACTGATTGGATTAAGATGCTGGCCAGGAGGTTTCCTCAATATGCTTCAAGAAAGACAATTATCTAAATATTTAGTTAGAATTAAGACTATTACTTTTACACATTTCAACATGACAATAGTTTAAACCTAATTCATTGCCCTCATTTCTGTTGAAACAATTGACATTATAAATAATTAGCAGAATGGTAACAATTAGGCATATGTTGAATTATCTAATCTAGCTATTATACTTAGAAACTCTTTAAACAACTCTTCTCCCTTAACACTCTGCTCTTAGACCAACTTTTAGATCACCTCCACTATCTCAATCAACCCGACATCCACTTTTGTCAGGATTGCTATTATCATGTGCCATGAGCCTTTCTTTAAAAGCAAAACATTAAAAACACATTGTGAAAGAGCAAAACACTTGAGGGCAACTGCTCTATCCCCCAGAGGGCATCCAGCCTCAGTTAGTCAAGTCATTGAAACGGAGAAGTGCATCATACACACAGACAAATTCTCAGGAACTTTGAAACCGCTTCTAACTGTTGTTATTACATGGAATTGGAAGGAAACTGCCCACCAATTGTCACAAACCTTCAGCCTGTTACATATGATAGTGCTGTGCCTTTAAGATAAATATATTCTGCCCTGTTTCTCTTGCAAAGAGATGTTGATGCAGTGATGCTGGAATGTTTTCCAGAAAGTTGAATATTCATCAAAAGAAATATTTTACCATTGAGAAGGAGACCTGGAGTTTGGTGTTGGTGTTGCAACATTTCAACATTCATGTTGCCAGTAATGTATCTGAGACAATTGTGTATACTGATCATAACCCTTTAAATTTCACTTTTTAACAAAAAAAGTATCAAGGATAAAAATACCAGACCATTTAGATGGAGTTTGTTGTTAGTGATTAAATTTAATTAAACTCATGGTAAGACAAGAGAATGTAATTGCTGATGCATTAACGTACGAAGATGGAGGTGTTCAGGGATGGAAGAAACGACTGGAATGGACTTTATTACTGAATGTACTAACTGTAAACAATGTATATACAAAGCACTAATAGACTAAAGGCTTTGAAAGTGAAGTCAGCTTTGTATGTTGATGGTTCCTTATTTTTCTGAAAAAAAATAGTATGGGAGGTGTGACAGTGAGCCGTTAAGTGTTCTGCCCTGCCTCTTGCAGACAGGTGTTGCCACAGTGGTGCCAGAATGTCTCCTTCAGACAGGCAGTTGGTAAACATTAAAGTTTTAGAGAAGATTTGTAGCTCAGGTTGCGGATGAAGCTGTAGACCTGATTGCCGAGCCAGTGTGTTTGGTTGCAGACGTTTCGTCACTGCGCCTCCGGTGAAGGATTAGTGGTCTGTCCCACTTGTTATTTATATGCCTCGGTTTGCTGGGATGGTTGGTGTTACTTCTGGTTCTTTTTTCAGTGGTTTGTATGTTGGGTCCAGTTCAATGTGTTTGTTGACAGAGTTCTGGTTGGAATGCCAGGCCCCCAGGAATTCCCTGGCTTGTGCCATTATGGATGTGTTGTCCCAGTCAAATTTGTGTCCTTCTTTATCCGTGTGTATTGAGACCAGTGAGCGTTGGTGCCAGTTGGTGTTTGTGTATCCTTATTGTCAGTTTTCTTCCAGTTTGGCCTATGGAATGTTTTTCACAGTCCTTGCATGGTATTTTGTATATTACTTTAGTTTTATTGGATGTGGGTATGGGATCCTTTATGTTTGTCAGCAGGTGTCGCAGGGTGGTTGTCAGTTTGTGGGCTACTCTGATACCTAGGGGTCCGAGTAGTCTTGTAGTCATCTCTGATGTACAGTAGGGTGACTAGCGTGGCTGACCTTTTTGTTGTCTGTCACAGAGGTAACGGCGGATTGTGCTTTTTTTGGGTAGCCATTCCTTTTAAAAACTCCATACAAGTGCTCCTGTTCTGCTTTGCGCAATTCCGGTATTGCGGTGTGTTGCGGCCTATTTGAATAATGTCCTAACGTAGCTCGGTTTATGGGTGTTGGGGTAACACCCAGTAATTAAGTATCTGGTCCGTATGTATGGTCTTTCTGTATACGCTAGTCTAGAGTTTCCTGTTGTTCTTACATTCTACCATTTTGTCCAGGAAGGGTGGTCAGTTATTGTTCTCTTCTTTTGTGAATTTTATTCTAGTGAGGATGTTGTTTATGTGTTGGTGAATTTCTTCTAGTCTTGTGCATTGAACTAGACCCAATATACAAAAATCGCTGAAAAAACAGAACCAGAAGTAATGCCAACCACCCCAGCAATTCAGAGCATATAAACAACAAGAGGGACAGAACACCACCGCTTCACCGGAAGTGCGCTGATGATGTTACCTAGCAGGGTGACGAAACATCTGCAACAAATAAGACTGGCTCGGTGAGCAAGTCTACAACCTCAGTTGGTAGACACCTTTGGAGTTCTCTCTGGATGCTTTTTCTAAAAAGACAAAAGAAGCAAGAAGAGGTGGGGTCAGGCATCACACAGACCCAGAAAGACTTCTAGATTTTATTTCAGCTAGTAAGATGGTTTCTTCTAACTGGCTGATGGAACAAACAGCTAGAGCGCTCTCTCTCTCACACACACACTCTCTCTCTCTCTCTCTGGAGAGAGAAGATAGCATGTGAGAATAAAACTGTTTTGCTCAACTGCCTTGCAATGAGTGTTTATGGGATGCTGCCTATATTGGAACAGTTGATGATTAGTTGTTAAATCATATTATCTTGTTAAGTATTTCAATAGAGTTAGAGTTATGCCAGTTCTTCTTTTTGTTTGCATTTTAACCATGTTGTAAGAATAAAGCTTGTTTAGCTTAAAGCCTAGCGGTAGACCACTCAAATTACATCAGGAACACAACACCTTACAATTGCTTTTAAGTATAAAAAAGTTATGGTCTAGGATATCTCCTTATTACATTTTCTGGGGTGGTGGTGGGTTGGTGGTTTGGTCTGATCTGGTCCATAAGTACACTATGAATGTGAAACAATTAGTTTACTTAAAATAGACTGAACTATTCTCTATTCTGTATACTCCCGACTATTCTTCAGTTAATTTGCACTTTCATGTTTATCTGTGCTTAAGCAAATCAGCTGCTGTGTAATTACAATACTAAGTTCAAAACTATAAGTTACGACCCAATCCAAACATAGCTATAAATTACAATGAGCTATTAACATTTTGATTGGCAATACAATATTTGAAGAAGTGGAGAGAGAAGAATATTTGATGTCCTCATCAGGTTCTGCAATATTCTAGCCATTTTAAGTACTTACACAATACTTTTGCAAGACTAATTGAGTGATCACAGCATTTAAAAGAGGATGTGAACCATACTGCAGACTCAAAATTTGATGCCAATCACATCACTAATGTTCCTCCTATTGGTTTTAAAAAGCTTTAATCCTTTAATCCGAGAAACAAATAAATCTATTAAAGATAACCTTTTATGTAACTAGTGACGTTCCAGAGGTTCTACGAAAATAAACCAGGATCACATTATCAGACCTAAACAGACTTCCTATTTTACAGGAAGTTTGATGCCAAAACAAATGTGAACTCAACTGCATGATATCAAGACTGCACAAATTAACACCTGATGACTCAATGGCAAAACACATCACCAAATGGAGTACAGCTTCTTATTGAGCAGTGATTGAGTTGAATTGAATTCATCAATCTTGGCCTAGACAAGGTTGGGAGCATTAATAGTTTTAAATGAACAAAAAAAAAAAAGTTGCTGGAAAACCTCAGCAGGTCTGGCAAATCTGTAAAGAAAAAAAAAAAAAAAAAAAAAAAACAAAACAAAACAACAGTTAATGTTTTGGGTCCGGTGACCTTTCCTCAGAACTGGTCTTTAACGTACTGGATGCTAATAGTCTCAATGTCTCATTGTCTTTTTGATACTTTTTAAAAGTAGCAATGGGTTAGGAACAGAATGAAAAAGAGGATATTTTTGTGTAACTTAGCAAAACAGAATCAGAATTTGAGTCAATTATGGTATTGCCAGAAGTTGAACAGTATGCCAACACTGAGCAATCAGGGTCACAGCCATCAAGGCAGCATTTGACAAAGTGTGGTATCAAGATTCCTGAGCAAAAAGCTGGGATCTATAGGAATAGGAGGGAAAACTGTTCACTGTTTGGAGTCATGCCTAGCAGACAGGAAGATGGTGGAGTTGGTGAAGGTCATTCACTTCTATCCCTTGGATTTTCAGTCATTTGACAAGGTTACACAAAATGTTATTGCACAAAATAGGATCCAAGGCTGTAAGAATAAACATACAAGAACAGATAAAAGATTAGCCAGCTGAAAAAAAAGTATACATACATTCATCTTTTTCACATTGGCAGGATGTGGCCAGTGTTGCCAGCAGGGATCTGATGCGAGAGCTGATGAATTGCAGCTAATATGCAAGATACATATTAGCTCTTTAAACATAGAGACAGAGATTATACAGCACAGAAAGAGACCCTTTGGTCCTACTTGTCCATGCTGACCAGATATCCTAAATTAATCTAATCCCACTTGCCAGCATTTGGCCCATATCCTGCTAAACCCTTCCTATCCATATACCCATCCAGATGTCTTTTAAGTGTTGTAATTTTACCAGCCTTCACCATTTCCTCTGGCAGCTCATTCCATACATGCACCACCCTCTGCATGGAAAAGGTTGCCCCCTAGGTACCTTTTAAGTCTTAAACCTACACCCTGTAGTCTTGGACTCCCGTATTCTGGCAAAAAGACCTTGGCTAATCACCCTATCCATGACTCTCATCATTTTTATAAACCTCTGCAAAAGGTCACCTCTCAATCTACGACACTCGAGGGAAAGTAATTCCAGCTATTCAGGATCTCCTTGTAGCTCAAATCCTCAAACCCTAGCAATATCCTCGTAAATCTTTTCTGCACCCTTAAGTTTACCAACATCTTTCCAAAAGCAGGGAGACCAGGACTGAACACAGTATTCCCAAAGGGCCTAACCAATGTCCCGCACAGCTGCAACATGACTTCCCAACTCCTATACTCAATTCACTGACTGCTAAAGGCAAGTGTACCAAATGTCTTCTTCACCACCCTATCTACCTATGATTCCACCTTCAAGAGGTGGTATGAAGCAGAAACACATTACATAGCACTGAAGACTTTAATGAAATTTATTACAGCTCTCAGTGTTTACATATACACATTACACTCACAGGAACTCATGTCTGGGCTCATGTTAAGCAATCGGAATGTGTTGTAGCACACTTCTCTCAACAGATCATACTGTAAGAGGACGTAGTCAGATGGAGACAGATCTTCACAGCATTAGTCTCATGCTGTGATTAGGTAAAAGACATAATATTCATGTCCCTTAAGAGGTATATTGCATATTTACTGAGAGATACTAACGCACTGTGTTTTCACATTTGATATCAATTACTGAGATGAGGGGGATACAAGGCACAGCGGTTAAGTTTACAGATGACACAAAGATAAGCTGGAAATGTTGAGAATAAGACAACGATGCAGAGGAATCTACAATGGTTCAGGGAAAAAGGTTTGACAAATGGAGTATTATGTGAGAAAATAGGAGGTTGTTCACTTTGGCAGTAAGCATTTTTAAAGCAAAAAGTTTTATCTACAAGGGAGAATGACTGTAGAATTCTGAGATACAGTGCAATCTAGGTGTTTAAAATAAACCTTTGAAATATTCCGGGAGGTCCTGGCAGTTTGTGAATTACAAACTTCATTGATATCTGTTGTGAATTAAGGTCAAGCATTGTATGAAGAACTTATCACAATCATTTCAAAGCTGATTTAATAAAACAAAAGTCCACACTTAAATTCTGTTCTACTCTTCCTTCCACCAACTCTCCATGTTCAATTGTCCTGGAACATACTTGAGCATCATTACACTATGTCTCCAATGTCCAACTACGTCCTACTCACCTTCTCTTGTCATATTTTCTGCTGCATCCAGAGCTTTTCCACCGAGATTATTAACAACACTATCCACAATGGCATGATGTTTGAGGAATAGAGGGCGGACAATTCGATTATAGATCATTTGAGAACCATTCCATGCGACTGGTGCCATGCACCACAACAGAAAAATACACTGCATGAAACAGGAAGAAAAAAAAAATCCCAAAAATGTTAGCCACTAAATTAGCAATGTAGAAAATACAATGTAAACAGCCCAAATTCAAGCAAATTCTTTACAACATGCAAAATAGTGAATTGCATTTACAGTAAATGCAGACATTTGGAATTAGTGTTAAAAAGTTTAATTTGTGAGTAAAGAATATGTAACAGACCTGGTGAAAGTGGCTAACATACTTTAAAACTTGGCAACAAAATACAAGAGATCATCTGACCTGTTACTTACCTTTCCAGCATAATAAAAAGGGAACCAATAAAGGAAGATGTCTGAGAAAAATTCAGCAAGACTAAATAACCCGTAAACTACCCAGTACGTCAACCACTTTGTATCATCCTCTTTATCTGAACTTTCAATAGCTTTGATCCTGGAAGAAAAAGAATACTTTTGAACCATTTTTCCCCCAGTGGCAGTTTTTAAAATCAACACAATACCAAACCATTTAAAAAAAAGTCAACATACAGTACTGTACTCTTGAAGTGCAAGTGTCAATGGAAAAACTAGGTGTCATGTCAATCACCATACTGTCTGTCAGCAGAAAGCAGATGCAATTAAGTAGGAAATGCATGTTTTAAAACAGAGATTGGAACTTTAGCATTTCTAGTTAGTTAAATGCAGAGGGGAGTATGAACTACAATAAGAAAAATTATAATTGCTTTGGAGTTTTGAAAACACTGCAAGTGGTCTGGTTGGCGTGAAAAAAAAGACTTGAATATATATCCAACTTTTCCTTATTTTTCTCCCATTTATCTACTACTACAGAAGTGTCTCCTCAAAAATCATAAATTAGTCTCATAATCCTAATTCATAATATTGAAAGGCTGCATCATTTATCCCAAAGAATGCAAGCATTGCCCAGCAGCTGAAGGGGAGGTACAGGCTGGTGGTTTAAAAGAGTTTTATTAAAAGCATTAAACAAGCTTTTTTCCCCCCATGCTAAAGCAGAGCTTTGAAAACTATTTTACTGTTCAGCCCGAGTAAAAGCACTCCAATTCCATCCAGCAAGCATAAATTAAGATAGACCATCACAAAGCTTTATCATTATAAAGAAAAAACAGATTTTTATCCTAGTTAGATGATAAACTCTCCACAAAACCGGACAGTCCATTAATGGCAGATGGAAAAACGTTAAAATGTTTGTGGTCCTTTGCTTTCTAATTGCCTAACGGGCAGTATTTGCCATATGTTAAGGACTTAATTAATTGCAACATACCAAATTGTTGTCTTGATCAACTCAACAAATCTTTGTTAAAAAGAACCTTTGGAGAGAAGGCACATCAGGTGTACAAAAAAAAAATTCTGCAGCTATAACTGGATTATAAAAACAGACCAATTTTGCAGGGGATTAAATGTCATATGCTAGTGATAAACTTTTTGCCTGTAATTTTCACGTTTCTGTTGAAAGCTCATAAATCGTCAGTGTACACACTTTTAAAAACAAGGAAGTCAGCAATAGTATTTTGATAAATCAGACTGGCTCCAATTACTGATTAATTTGTCAATTCTGACCTCCTCATTGCTGCTTCAGAAACAGCATCAAGGTTGCTCCAGATAAACGGGAACAAATGAACAATGCAAGCAGTGTTTAAGCCTGCAGGGCTGCTGGAGAAGAGGATGGAAATGTTCACCCAAGATGCATATAACAAAAAGCACACAAAGCTATAAACCAGATGATTTTTAAAATCTAAGTGTCTAAGTTTCATGAAGTACTTTTGGACTAGAATGGAGAATTTTGCATTTACACATTACTGAGCAGTTTAGGTGATGCTAATTTTCTTTCAAGAACTCTAGCTGAGTATACATTAAACAACAGGGCAACATGTGACATAATTTCTTATGTGGCGAGCAATGGAACACAGGCACCAGAAAGCAGAGTGAAATAAATACACAGCCCAAAACAAACGGAGAATAAAATCCTAGGAAAAATGAATTTGGCTCCCTAAACGGTCTGAAGCAGACATCCGCAGCTAGTCATTGCACTGTCCACAGAGACAAAAGTGCAAGAAAAAAAAATACATACAAAAAACCAATGGAGTTAAAGAAAGGAATTTAATTCAACTTATGAATTTTGAAGGCCTCTTTTGTCATCTACAATAACCCAAGATGTAGAGTGGCCTCCAGTATGTATTTTCTTTAAAAACATCATTGAGAAATCAATTAGATATAAATTAGGGACCAGGATTACATTTTATACATTTTAAAATGATCCAATATCTGACCATCATAAATATCACTTTTAATGTGAACTAAATGTAAGACTTTGATGTGTAAACTTGAGAATGGACAGTGAAGAAAAGATTCTTTAATTCAGTTTTAGTAATTAAGTTTTGACACCTCCCATTTTGGTGCAGTGCAATTATAGTCTGGATCAGACTTTATCATCTTAACTGACATCTTTTGTATCTTCACAAATTTTCTTTGAGCAAGAGAAAGCTGTTTTTCGCATTGTGGACCAGAGCCACTCTTTCTATTTGCAATGGAAGTGTTTGATAAAATGCTTACTTAGCTTGGGTGATAATTAGTGTTATGTTCGTAAGTTATAAAAATAGTAAGTAAGGCTTTTAAAAATAGCAACATCCAAGGGCAAAGAAAGAAAATGGAGTTGGAAATTAAGATGGAGAATGGAAGAAAAGCTGTTGATTTAGATGAAGTCAAAACTATTCACAACAGAACAGAGGTGCATTTTTACACAGCTTGAAGGTCATACTTACGAAAAGTAAGCTGGGTATACAAAACCAATCAAATTGCACAATAGGGATGCTCCATATCCAAACATAAGATAGAGACCGAGGACGGTTATTGAACCTGGAAGGAAGTGGTATCAAAATGAGATCACTACCAGTGGAAGCATAATCAAGCTTACCTTGTGCACAGCAACAGCCCAGTATTAGAGGACATTGGCAAGTTACATTCTCACCCAACCCTAAACCGAAAGAACAAAACGTATCCTTATAGAAAGATCTGTTGAATGGTTTATTTTTGAAATCCTAAAAGGTACAGTTTTCTTGAAACAACAAGGTGCAGAGCTGGATGAACACAGCAGGCCAAGCAGCATCACAGGAGCAGTAAGGCTGACGTTTTGGACCTCGACCCTTCATCAGAAAGCCAGGTTAAATTTGTGTCATAAATATTCTAATAATCCAGCTAGTCCCAATTTATTTCACTTATTTAGGCTCATTACAGTATTCATACACTGTCTGGAATAAGAACAACCGTGTGCACTTCCACCATCTGGTCGCAACCATGAGTCCATTGTAAATTTTAATATTCATTGTATGCATAGGAGTATTTTTAAATATTGCTTTTCAGATAGTTATTGCATTTCAAAAGAAATCTGAAGACCCTCTCAGACCACATTGTTACTTGTCGGAGTTTGAATATAGGAAAGTTTGAGAGAAGCATACAATGTGCGAATCCGCTCCTGGAGTAGTGTGTACCATTTTTGTCCCTATATGTAAAGTAATGACATACTGGCATTGGAAGCAGTTAAAAAGAGATTCATTAGGCCTACTTCAAGAAAAATAAACAGGTTGACTTATCAAGAATGGCTAGACTCTTATTGAAATAAACATGATTCCAAGAGGGCTTGACAGGGTGGGTGTTGAGAAGAATGTTTCCACTTGGGAGGGAATCTCAAAATAAGGGACATATTTACAAAATAAGAGGGCACTCATTTAAAGTGGGATAAGAGAATTTCTTCGTCCAGAAGGTAGTGAATGTCCGAAATTCTCTAACTCAGAGGTACGGATGCTACATCATTGAAGTTATTTAAAAGGTGGGTGTAGAAAGATCTTTGGAACATCGCGGGTGAAGGCGGTGATAAGCTGGCACAAGCAAAGAGTTGAAGTACTGGGCAGATCAGCCATGATCTCACTGAATGGTGGGGCAAACTTGAAGGACCAAATGTTGTTACAAAGTGAAGGATAAGAAGTGATCCCACTAGTTTTCCTAGTCCTAGCCAACTTTTGTTTTTGATTACATATGAATAAAAGAATTCACATGGCACACTGATTGCCCCTACCTGTGGGCCTGAAGGTCCAGGGTTCAAGTCTCACCAGCCTTAGGAGGCGTGGCATGACACGTTCAAACAGGTTGCTTCAAATCAACCACCAGAAACTATTAGGGTTTGATTTGATTTTTGTCACGTGTACTCAAGGTACAAAAATACCAGCAGTACAGTGAAAAGTGTATAACGTTGCCACACAAGGTGCTATCTTAGGTACAAGTACCTAGGTACAGAATCTAAAGGTAATCAGATCATTTGTTCACCATTAGCTTTTTGTATTGGATTAATCAGAGCACTACTAGCAATGTCACCATATTTAGATCCTACAAAAATACAGTACAGAAGAGGCCCTTCAGTCCATCAAGTCTGTACTAAAGTTTAACTGTTAAAGTTTAATAGCTTAACAACTTCCCAGAAACATGAGTTTTAACTTTGCTCAAATTATATTACAGAATACTCCCTTGAATAAACACCTAGCTAATTTTCTTAGTGTTTAACCACTCAAGCAAAATGATATGCATCTTTGAAGCTTGGTGGAAGCCAGACTGACAGTTTTTCCATGGTTAAACTGATATAGGATTCATACAAACAGAAAACGCTTGAAATGGTTAGCAGGCTAAGCAGCACTATAGTGGCACTTACTCTGTGGGTAAAGAATGTTTAGGGGAACAGAGAATACTCTTAAAACTGAGATGCGAACAAATTTCTTCTCCTAGAGAGTATGGAGTGTCTGGAATTCTCTAATCCAGGGAGTCATAGTAGTTAAATCTTTGAAAGTGATTATATAACATTTCACGTCTACCTAAGGTCTCAGTGCTTCACAACCAATTAATTACTTTTCAAAAAAGTGTACTGACAGCCATAGTGTAGGAAGTGCAGCAGCTGATTAATGGAAAGCGTCCCTCAAACAATGTAGTAAAACCAGATCATCTGTTTTGATGTTAACTGTGGGATAAATATTGGTCAAGACTACATGGGTTGTTCCCCTGTTCTTCATCAAATAAAGTGCCATGGGATTTGTCACATCCACTAAGGCAGCAGATCAGTCACATGCAAAAGTACGTACACTTTTGGACTGTGCTGCACTGGCATGTTAGCCTTGGTTCTTATGCTCTAGTACTGGAGGGAGGCTTGGATCTGGAATCTTTTGATTAAGAAAAAAAAAAAAAAAAAAAAAAAGTGTGCTACAATTGAGTTGCAACTCACAAGGGCAAGAAGAGAAATCATGTTCCCAGGGCTGCTCCTGGCTCAAGCCACCAACTTCATCCTTCAATCTGAGGGCAGCAGCCTCCAGCCCTAGGGCCCAGGTTCTGTCTATTGGGCTCAGATGTATATCCTTTGGCCTTGGCCCTGGCCTGACAAAATGGCCTAATGTGTCAGAATTGATTTTTCACAGTAGCACTTGGCCTTACACCTCCTCTCCCACCAAAAATAAATGCAAGACTCACTGCTGAAAGGGGTGGCAGGCCAAGGCAGTCACCAGCCTGAGGAGGCCATGCATTGACAAGTAGACTAATCACTCTTCTCCATTCCCTTTGTTCAGGGTGATAATACTTTCACAGTACATTGTGCACTTAAGCACATTTATGCATATTGCCAGACATTTTATACCACAATGTAAGTGACAGGATTACATTCATGATACCAGACCAGAAATTATTTTTTAAAACTTGAGCTACATATTGAGCAAGTGAAAGAGAGTCAGAGTTGTTCAGCATGGAAACAGACCCTTCGGTCCAACTTGTCCATGCTGACCAGATATGATAAAGTAATCTAGTCCCATTTTCCCCATATCCCTCTAAACCCTTTCTATTCATATACTTATCCAGATGCCTTTTAATTGTTGCTATCGTACCAGCCTCCACCACTTCTTCTAGCAGCTCGTTCCATACATGCACCACCCTTGCACCAAAAAGTTGCCCTCCTCTCACCTTAAATCTATGCCCTCTAGTTTTGGACTCCACCACCCCTGGGAAAAAGACCTTGGCTATTCATCCTGTCCATGCCTCTCATGTTATAAGCCTCTAAGGTCACCCCTCAGCCTCTGATGCTCCCAAGAGGAAAGCCCCAGCCTATTCAGCCTCTCCCTATACCTCAAACCGTCCAACCCTGGCAACATTCTTGTAAGTATTTTCTGAACCCTTTCAAGTTTCATAAAATCCTTCCTATAGAGGGGGACCAGAATTCAATGCAGTATTCCAAAAGTGGCCTAACCAATTTCCTGTACAGCCACAACATGACCTCCCAACTTCTACACTCAATGCACTGACCAATAAACACAAGCTACCAAACACCTTCTTCACTATCCTATCTACCCACAAATCCACTTTCAAGGAACTATGAACTTGCAGACCACTACACCTCCAACTTTGGCGTCTTCTGCAAACTTACCAACCATACCACCTATGTTCACGTCAGCCTTTCTGCTCCTATGATGTTGCTTGGCCTGCTGTGTTCATCCAGCCCTTGTTGTCTCTGCTTCTGTTTTAAAATGTGCATTATAATTAACCTTGTGTGGTTTGTTTTCTAGTGTCCAAAGGCAATTGCATTTGGCAAATAACAAGGAAAAGAAATTCAAATAAGCAATATTTCCATAATGTTTCTAAGGTGTAGCTCCATTGCAAGTTGCATATTAGCTCTGTACTAGACATCAATGTATTTCATGAAGTTGATTTTATAGCCAAGTGAATGAATACTTCACAGGGAACTTTTTGCCTATGTTGCTAAATTGTATGTACGATCATATCACTTGAGGTTAATTGAAAACAGCCTTAGCAGCCAGGACAGTTTAAACTTTGACCTCAGTGGCTACAGGGTATTTATCCTGCCTATATTAAAGCAATTCTTCCTATGACAGTTTTGGTGCCAGCAATTTCTTGCATTTTATTGCAATATTTAAGTAATACACAGGTTTCCACATCTACAGATGTGTTCTAGGGCTGGAGATGGAATTTATTCAGATTGGTGGACATGCACACCAAGATCCTCTGATCCTCAGCAATTCCTCGAGAGTTGTTCTACTCTTCATGTATTCCTTTGCCTCGTTTGTCCTGCCCAAGTCCAAAGATATTTGAAAACGCAAAGATATTTCCACCATGTGCAAATAAACAATTGCACAAATGAGCAAACTAATAAATTTCTGTAGACACACTTACAGTTAGTGATCAAAAAAGCTGGCACATTTGTGGAAGTCTAAAATATGTGAATACATTTTGTGTATTGAAATATAAAAAAAAGATTGTTACTTTCAACATGTACCTTTTGGTATTGGTGTTAAGAAGCCCATACTTCAGAACTTGAATTGAAAACTTTTCAGATTGACAAGTAAAATATGTAAGCAAGGAAATAAGTTTTAAAAAAGGAGCTTCTTGAAGGTACATATAGACCTGGAATAGCATTGGATTTGAACAGAAGATTGCAAGAAGCGGCATATTTTGGAAACATCCTGTCTTTAAAATCTTTTGCATATAGCTGGGGTACTTGCTGAGTGTTGGATCAGAACTGAATTTGGCCCCAAAATAGTATGCACAATAGTGTGGTACAGAAGAGAACAGGTCATTGACCCAACTGGCTCACAGTGCTTGTGCATCACACCAACCTCCTTCAGTTTCTATTAAATTTAGTTCTAATAGCATAAAACTTTTTTTGCATGCACGTCCATCCAGTTTCTTCTTAGACTGCGTCTATGCTATTCACCCGATTACTTGCACTATTGGATTTCAATTTCTGAACACTCTCTATAAGGAATACCAAACAAAATTTATTGATGTCTTACACCACAGGTTTAACCAGGTCACCCCTCCATTTTCTCTTTTCTAGAGGAAAAAGGAAATCCCTCTTGCTGAACTTTCCCCCAATACATTGAATTTATGAGTTCTGGTACTGGAGTTTTTTTGGCACTGCTGCTATACCTCTTCAAAAGAAATAATATAATTAATTTTAATTTATTCTTTCACGTGTGGTTCACTGGCAAAAAAGTTAAAGTCTGTTGCACATCCCAAATGCCTTTGAATTGAATGGCTTTTTGGGTTACAGTATTTCACAATCAACCACTTTCCGGTCACGAGTCACATGCACAAGCATAGTCAGTGAACTACACGAATTTTTTTTACAACTATCGATGACAGTTCTGCGGTCAACATTATTGAGGCCAGTTTTCAATTCCAGCTTTTACTAATTGAATTTGATTTGAACCTATGTCGCCAGAGGATTAGCTTGGATCTGGATTAATAGTCCAGTGACATTCCCACAACACATCCTCCCAGCATTCTAGTCTGCACGATACATGCAATGCTACTCCTTCAAAATAACAGCTTAACCAAGTTCACAGATTTCCTGTATCTACCACAATTAAGTGAACACTGTTTCAATTGTGGTTCCCCCTTCTCACTAAAATAGACCAAGTTTCTAACCAACTTGTTAATAGTTTTTTAAAAAAAATACCAATTCAGTTAGCATATGCATAGAATATCCTATAAGCCTTTGAATTTTAAAAGTTGTCCTTTGACACAAACCACATGCCTCTCAGCTCCAAGACCACGCGCTAACAATGCAATTTAAATCGTTACAGCTCATGTTTGCAAACAAAATTGCCTGGCAAACACCTATAGGGGAAAATAAGTATTTAAGTGACCCTTACAATTTCCACTGTCAGTTCACCGATTTGTGTCTTGAAGGGTCTTCTGACTTTCCCAAAACGTAACCACAACTTTTAGCAACATGTAGCAGACGGGTGACACGCATTCTGAAGGGTCGCTGAACCCGAAACGTTAAGTCTGATTTCTCTCCACTACTGAGTTTTCCCACCAATTTCTGATTTCCAGCATCCTCAGTTCTTTCTTTTTACAAGCCAAACCAAATCGCAGTGGAAACCAGCGCACGTTGACATTCAACAACATATTGCAATGGTTGCTAACAAGCCTCTGTGACCTACCTGTGGCTAGATTGTATTTACGCACCCCAGTCTTCTCTTCAATCTTCCCCAATATGTTGGTGATGAAGTTCTTTTCGTTCAGGAAATTCTCAAAGCGCTCTCGCAAGGACGGCATTTTGCAATAAATACAACTAAAAGTAACAGCAGACACTACTGACTCCCAACGCGTTCCGTTTATTGCAGCTCTCCCACTAATCTTCCAATTTGCTGACTCTCAAACCTTTCTGCCAATCCGCTTAACGACTACGCGATCCGTTTGTTGGAGCTACGTTTCCGGCATCATTTTGTGATTGGCACACCAGTTACCCAATTGGATCCACGGTTGATACTCATATCCAGATCTTTGTTTGTCAATTTATCCTTATATAGCGATTTAAAAAGAAACGATAGACAGGCAGGTCCAGCAGGGATCACATTTTGGAGTACAATTTACAGTCCTGGTCACCGTGTTATAAAATTGTATAGAGGTACAAGAATACTATAGATGCAAGGAAAGATTTACTCGAGTTGAGGGATAACAAGGTGTAGAGCTGGATGAACACAGCAAGCCAAGCAGCATCAGAGGAGCAGGAAAGCTGACGTTTCGAGTCTGGACCCTTTTGCTCCTCTGATGCTGGTTGGCCTGCTGTGTTCATCCAGCTCTACACCTTGTTGTCTCAGATTCTCCAGCATCGGCAGTTCCTACTATCTCTTTACTAGAGTTAAACCTGAATTCGGAGTTCATGACTATCAGAAAAAAATTGAACGTTTTGTTCTGAAAAAGTAGAAGACTGAATAGAGGTATTTGATGCTATGACTTGCTTCACTAGAGTAGATCAGGGCTTCTCAAAGTGGGGGTTCGTGACTCTAGCAGAGTTGCATGCTGAAATTTTGGGGTTGCAAGCTTTGAGGCAGCAATGGTTACCACAAAGCACTGCTCCTTTCCTCTCGTTTTCATAGGTCTTAGCTCTTGCCTCCTGTTCTCATAGGTCTTTCCCACCACCACCAACCCCAACTTCTCAGTTTTCTTTGAGGAGTCATGACAATTTTCAATACTTCTGAGGGAGGGTCAATGACCCAAAACGTTAACTCTGATTTTTTTTCATCACAGGTGCTGCCAAACCTGCTGAACTTTTTCAGCACCTTCCGTTTTTGTTAACGACAATTTTCAAGCCTTGCAATGGCGTCACAGTAGGAAAAGGTTTGGAAGCCCTGGGGTAGATGTAGTAAGACTATTTATTGTTGTTGGGAGACCAATACTTTAAGACCAAATGTATAAGATAACTAATCTAAAAATCTTTTTCAATTCAAGAGAAACTTTGTTTTGCAAAGGCAGATTGTGAAACTCACCAACATGAGAGGTGAGCCATTTAGAAGCATAACATGGTTATTGAATGAAGCCATTTAGTCTGTTGTGTCTATGCTAGCTCAGCTAGAACATTTCATCAGCATTTGCTTTCTCCCACCTCCATGAAAAATTTTTTTCCTTACATAATTAATGATTCAACTCACTTTGGAAAACCATGGCTGAATGTGCCTCTATCAGAGACAGAACAGGTTCCAGATCATAACCAATAAATACATAAAAAATATTTTTCTCATGTTGCCTTTGGTTCTTTTTCAAGTCATCTTAATTTAATGTTTTCTGGGTTTTAACTGTTCCAACTATAGGGACTTTACATTTTGTGCAGAAACTTAATGATTTTGAACATGTCTATCAAAACTCCTCTCAAATTTCTATGGTAGCTAAAATTGTGCAAACTTGAAATAAATTTTGTAAATACTTTTTGCACTCTTTCAAATGCTTTCATGTCTTCCTAGAATGTGCTATCCAGACATGGATAAAATTCTTCAGTTGAGGCTGAACTAGTGTATTTTAGAACTTCACCATAACTTGTACCTTCAACAACTCTCTCTGTTGGTTCATCAAAAACTTAATCTGGTTAATTGCCTTAATTTCCCCTTCATAATTCTATGTTGGTTTTCCTTAATCAACTTGCATTTCTCCAAGAGACTGTTAATTGGGTCTTGAATTATTGATTCTCAAATATTTTCCCACCAACAACCTTAACCTGAATGATCCATAGTTGCTATCTTATCCTTACACACTTTTGTGAACAAGGATGTAAAATTTGCAATTCTGTACTGTGGAACATTTACGGAGAATCAAGTTAAGCACATGAGAGAAAAGGTTATAGAAGAGTATGGGACTTGATGAAGAAGGGTGGAGGTAGTTTGTGCGGAGTGTAAAATCTGGTATGGACAAGCTGAACCAAATGGTTTATTTGTGTGTTGTAAATATGATGCATGGTCTATTTAGATATGCAAATGGCTAGAAAGTCAGCAGGATTACCAGCGTTTGCAGGCAACATAGTAGGTAGCTGTTTTAGTGAAAGTGTCTATTCAGCTCATTATGACAGATAGCCAAAACTAATCCAATGCCCAGCCTTTCTCTTCACAGGTGTCTTGTTTGTGTTTCCAATATTTCCTGTTTTTGGTTTAGAATTAAAATGTTTGATTATTTTCTTTTAATTGTATAATTTTCAAATATTCAAGTAATTTTCTGAGCATTGTAGGTTACTTTTAAGAGTCTAAATCAGTTGAGTAATTTGCAAAAAGAAGATTGTCCAAGATCTTTGAAAGCTATTATTCAAATTACTGTTGCTTCTGATCATAATTATAATTAAATATTTCCCTCATTTATGGGTGCTGACAAAAATGCAAATAGACAGAGAACAGAAAATGCTACAAATACACTTAAAATCTAAACAAAAAAAAAATCTTATCAGTAGATTTTATGCATTTCCTGCATTTTAATAGAAGACAAGTTGTGCTTAGAAAAATGGGTCACACAACAAAGAACAGTAAATTGCTGTTTCAAAATAAATAATAAATTTCTTGGTTTGTCGTAATATGAGCTAAATGTTTATAACTAAAACACCTGCAAAAGCTAAAATGGATTTGGGCAAAAACAAATGGAATATGTCAAGAGATAGTAGGAACTGCAGATGCTGGAGAATCTGAGATAACAAGGTGTAGAGCTGGATGAACACAGCAGGCCATATGTCAATGTTGTTATTCCTTGCACTTTCCTCTTTCCATCATCTTTTACAGTGACTTCTGTGCAAAAATAGTTAACATGAGAGCCACACCCAGGACATAAAATGAGCACATGGTTACAATCTGAAGTAAAAGTTGATAAGGAAAACAATACAACAAATTCCTTCAATGTAAAATCTGTAAAATTTAAATTTCTGCAACTTGTAACTACTAATGAATCTAATTTGTACTTTCACAATTAAAATGTTTTGGGACTGCATTATATGTGGTATAGTAACAGGAATCGACATTTGGTTTTTGGGAATTTATTAGGCAAAGTTAGTTATCTTGGCCTTTTTTTTGTCCCTGTTGAGGGTTGTTTGATTTAAAACATTATTCTTTTAGAATGCTGAAGATTATATCAGATGTTGCATTGGAATTTGTCATAGCTTTAAAATATGACCAGCGGATATGGACTGGCCTAAAGCCTCTCCAGTGAGATGCAAGTTCTTAATAATTACTGTTTCTCTGTTATTTATTTATAGAGTATTAATAAGGCAAGGCGATGTCTCAAAAATGCTGCATAACAACATTAACTCTGTGTGGTGATGGCTTGCAATGAGTGCCTCCTTTACTTGCTTTCAAATGGAATCATAAATTATTTTCCAATCTGACAGACATGATACTTCTGTTCATTTTTATTCCCCTGTACTTCTGATTTTTCTTTATTTTTAAGTGGCCAGATTACATACAGGATGCAAGGTGTGGTCTAATTAGAGAATTACAAAGTTTAATCATTATCCCTTCTGACATGTTTAACAGTAATTCAACATTTGTATTCCCTTTGATGGAAAACCCTAAAATATTAGCTATTTCTTTCTGTCCTCAGATACTTCCGGATCTGCTGAGTGGATTCAGCACTTTCTGTTTTCAAACCTATTAATTTTGTAAATTGTTGTGTATTTGTTTGGCAT
Source organism: Rhincodon typus (assembly GCF_021869965.1). Lineage (NCBI taxonomy): Eukaryota > Metazoa > Chordata > Chondrichthyes > Orectolobiformes > Rhincodontidae > Rhincodon > Rhincodon typus. The sequence continues at coordinate 29,331,891 of NC_063360.1, read as the reverse complement.
ACTTTAGAGACAAATCTATTAAATTAACATTTCTTTCAATCCCATCCCTAGCTTTTTCAGCAGATATATATCCACTTTACAGTTTTATGACTACAGGTTCAACTCTTCTCTGCCCACACAGTTTATCAATCGCTGTAAATCATTGGGTGCTATCTCTGATTGCTCCATATCTGTTGATAACATAAAATTGTGACATCGTGGGCAAAATTTGGGATGAAGCCCACAAACTATTTTTTCACATGCAAGATGAGGTAGGGTAAGTTTTTTATAGCAGAAACCGTAGTTTCTTTGCGCAGTTTTCCCACAGAAACGTAACTTGAAGCCTGAGGGTAACAGAGGGTTTCAAGGGGAAGATAAGCCTTTTTAAGCCCTTTCTAAAAATTGTTTCATGGCATGAAAGTGGCATTGGTAAAACCAGAATTTGATTCACCGTCCCTTATTGTCCTTGAGAAGGTGGTAGTGAGTTCCCACCTTGAACTAAATGTTGCAGGTACACTTGCCATGCTGTTAAAATGGAAGTTCCAGGATTCTGATCCAGCAATAGTGAATGGCACCAATAAAATTTCCAGTCAGAATGGTGTGTGACTTGGAGAGGAACTTTGAGCTGGTGGTAGTCGCTCCTATGCATTTAATGCAGAACTTGCTAAGTTCTGAAGAAGTCATACTGGACTTGAAACATTATCTCAGTTTCTCTCTCCACACATGCTGCCAGACCTGCTTAATTTCTTTCTGTTTGTTTCAGGTTTCCAGTAATCAGTATTTTGCTTTTACATATGTTGCCCCTGTCCATCTAGGTGGTAGAGGTTATGGGTTTTGGGACTCAGCTATCAATGGGTTTCTCAGCAAGTTATTGTGGTGCCCCTTGAAGATGCACATTGCTGTCTGCTGTGGATGGGAACGGGGGGGTGGAGAGTGGAAGTTTCAGGACATGATATAGACGTTACATCTCTTTGAAGAGGAGCAAGGTCAGATACAATATCCAAGTCCTCCATTCTTCAACCTGTAGAACTGGAACAATCATTCCTTCCCCCATCGCCTCAGGTGTTCAGTCGTTAAGCTCGAGCACACATGCCGATTACGTCAGCCGCCGACGGCCGTTGAGCACGGGCGCACCTGGCAGCGACGTCACCCGCCGCCAACCGTCGCGCCAGAGCGGCCCGGTCATTGGCTGACGTTCCACTCTCCTCCCCCCACCTCCCCCCAAACCCCGGAGTGAGGTGGGGGAAGGGGGGGCAGACGCTCCACATGAACCTGCCCGCCGACTCCGCTTCGGCAACATTCGGCTGTTTCCGTGAGCGCCACTCTCCAACTTGAACAATAACACAATTACCGCAAGTTTCTCATCCCTGATTTAATGGTGTGCGTGTGATATTTTGGAAACCGTAGCCAATTATTGTCCCCTGCCCCTCCCCCGACATTGTATTGGAGCTTTTTTTTAAAAGAAAGAAATCCCTTAACGACCTGCAGCAAGTTTCTTCTTAGTCTTGCAGTGCTGGAGCTGACCTCGGCTATAAAATGACATAGTTTGAGGTTGGAGTTGAGATCGCTTCAAGATCCATCACATCGTTATGAGTTATATCCGTCAGCTCTTGGTGGTTGGTCTCTTTGCAAGTGTTGTTAGTGAATTTAGTAGCGGCAGGCGGTTCTACACCAACACCTGGGCTGTCCACATCTCTGGTGGGGCAGGGGAAGCCAAGAGGATAGCTCGCAAACACGGATTCATCAACTTAGGACGGGTATGGCTCATGCTAGTGAATGGTTAGTGCCAGCAAAAGTTTGGCGTATATAGAGCATTTTTCACCGCCCAAGTATGTCCCAAATCCAATAAACCGCCTTTCTTATACTGTTTATAATGCAGAACTATGCGACCAATTTACACACAGCAAGCTCCTCTAGATAATGTGATCACCAGATCCTTTGGGATTTGCTTTACTTAGAGCGTTGATAAAAGGATTAAATGTTGACATCTCAATTAGTTTTTTTTTATTTTTAAAAGGGTGAACTATTCCTATAGTATTCTGTGTTGAACCCAAACAAAATGTGCACAATTTTTTTTTTGTTCAATCCCTTTGCATGCTTGGGTTAGGATTGGAGTGGTGTAACACCAACATAATACTTGAGGGAAATAATTCTTTATAGGTATTGGCATGTTTTCTTTTCTGACTTATGAAAGATGGAGCTCCAATGCCATAAATAAAGTAGCTGCAGAGCTGTTTTAGGACAGGGATAATAAAGAAATGCAGAGATTTATCTCATTGTTTTGAGTATTAGGGAGTGCTGTAACAAGATGGGGTATTGTTGCTGATGGAAGCAAATGGAAATGACTGAGAAACTTTTATTGGGATAATTCAGTCTGCTATAGATGCAACTTTTCCCATTAATGTCTTTATCCTAACATGTAGAATAAATGTGGCATGTTCTTTTGGGGAAAAGTGTGTGGAGTTTAAAGCAATAGTTTGAGGTTTTTGCAACTGCTTCAATCCATTTTTGCAACACTGCACATGTTGGCATTTAATTTTAGCATCACTGTTAAGGAGTTTTTCCCAGTCCCAATTTGTGCTATAAACACTATTAAATGTATAAACCTCCTTTACATTAGCACTCCTACTTGAGTTAAATGAATCAAATTGTGGAATATATAATCAAGGCTGGTGCTTTGCTGTGCGATGTTAGTTGGAAACTTTATTTTTTTTTAATTTGGTGGTTTAGATTTTATGGGGAAGACTTCAGGAGTGAGAGTGATAGGTCTGACACTCCTTTTACTTTTGCTGCTAACTGTCTTAATTAACTGCTTGTACACACTTACTGTAGGATGTTGTGTGCAAAATAAGTGCTGTGCGTTAAGCAATTACATTAGTTGCATGACTTTTTTTTAGGAAGAGTTGATTTAGAGCTATTTAAGATGTGATAAATGTCATATAAGTTTAAGTGTTTGAAGCATGCCATTATTTCAACCACATTAACTGAAACTTATGAGAATCTGGGTTTGAAATGGCTATTTAGTGCACATTATGAAGATGTAATCTTACTGCACACGATGGACTTCACCTTCACTTTTTGAAGTAAAATTTCGGTGTCAGCATTAAGTTCTCCCACACTCTTCTGGACAGTGTTAATGACATTGCAGAATGCTTAATTGTGCCTCTTGAGTGTCTCAATTTCTGCTTGCTCTCTCCTGTTTGCCCACTGTCCAATCGGGGTAGGGAGACTTCTGTAAAATATTTTCACTCAAACAGTAAATGCTCGATTTATAGCCATTTGAGCTGTCTTCTATTTTTGGAAAAAAAAGGTTTTTGAAGATGGCCATTATTACTATTTTAAACACAAAGGAGTGTCGAAACGATCCATCAATCCACACCAAATGCGACATAGGCGACTGGAAAAGGAACCCAAGGTAAATTTCACTGTTGCATTATCAAACTCGTTTTTATTATTTGTTCATTAGATGAGAGTGTGGAGATTTTTGCCCTGGGGGAAGTGATGGTGAGCTACCACCATGAACTACTGCAGCCCTTTTGGGTGTAAGGGTGCTGTTAGGAAAGGAAATTGCGCTCTTTGACCCAATGAGTGAAAGAATGGTGATATATTTCCGAGTCCAGATGGTGTGTTGCTTGGATGGGGACTTGCAGGTGGTGATGGTATTCTTATGTATTTGCTGCTTTTATCTTTGAAGTGGTGTAGTTGTAGGTTTTGAAGGTGCTGTTAAAGGATCCTTGGTGAATTTCTGCAGTGTGTGTTGTAGATGCCATAATTGGAAGTTAATGCCAGGAATTACATTGGTACAATGGCTTGTGTGGACCTTCAGAGTGGCCATGTGGCCTAGAAGGAACATTGATCAAGGGCATTCACTTTCACCTTGTCTCTTGGAGTTGGGCTTTGCTTTGGTTTTGCTGCTGTAATGAGATGAGGAGCCAAACTTGCCCTGTTTGAATACAAACTGCATATTAGTGAGTCGGTCATTCTTGAAGTGCAGCTTGATTTCATTGTCCATCCATTCATTGCTTTTCTGATTATTTATTTGAGAGTAGACTGATGGAACAGTGGTTAGGTTTGCTTTGTTCTGGCTTTTTGTGCACAGGGCATACCATGACAGTTTTCCACATATGGTGATTCTAGTGTTGAACAGCTTGTCTTTATAGGCATGGCTAATTTTTGAGTACTCCTTACTCAAAGCCTGTCCAACATCTATGCAAAAGTTATGAGCATAATGGAATACACCCTCACTTTCTGGGGTGAGTGCAGCTAAAACTATACTCTATGAAGCTTGATCTCATCCAGGACAAAGGCTGCTTGACTGCCACCCCATATGTCATCTTCAGCATCCACCTCCTTCATAACTAGTGTAGTAACTCAGCTGTGTGTACCATCTCAAGATGCGCTGCAGCAATTTGTCAAGGCTCCTTTTTGATAGCACCTTCCAAACCCATAGAAACAAATGAGGACCAGTGCAGCAAATGCATAGGAACACAACCGCTGGCAAGTTCATTGCCAGGCAACCCATCATCCTTACTTGGGACTTTACCACCATTCCTTTACTGTTGTTGGTTAAAATCTTGAATTTCCCTCTCTCTCGCAGCACTATGGCAGTAACCACACTAAATGGATTGCAGCAGTTCAAGAATGCAGGGCAGTTGGGTATGGGCAATAATTGCTGGCCTACCCAATGTCCTGTGAATTAAAGATAATTTTATTTCTGTTGCATCCATGTCATTTATGGTGTTAATGAGTAACTGGTAGTGTGGCAAGGTGAAAAATCCTCATTCAAGAAATTGAAATAAGATTCTTAGATGGGTGTGGATTTGAACGCTTACAGTATGAGCAGAAGGAGATTGGAATTTTGATGTATGATTGACATTATTTGTATATCTAAACTCTGGTGTTTGGCAGAATGAAGTCATGCCTCACTTTGTTAACAATAGTGATCATTGAGGGACTTGTCAACGTTATTGCTGTTAGTTCTGATTTCTGAACTTGACTTCAGTGTCTGATGTGAAAAGTTATATGGCTACCTTTTATTATTTTAGGTGAAGTGGCTGGAACAGCAAATAGTGAAAAGACGGCAGAAGCGTGCATTTTCTGTTCCTTCAGATCCTCTATACCGTAAACAGTGGTACTTGGTAAGTTTGAGTATTTTGCAGGGGTAGTGACAGGCAGGTGGAAAGTGATGTAGCTAGCTTTCATTAGTACTCCATTTGAAAAAGATTTGTAAAGTAGTGTGACAATTTTTCTTTCCAAGGTCGTTGAGAAATAAGTTTTTGAATTGCTGTAACAATTATTCATTGTTATTACAGGCACCTTTTTTTAAAATACTGTTTTATCCTTTACTTTTGGGCATTGACTTTCTCTCTGGTTTTGGGTTAATTTCTTGAATCAACATATGTCTTGTTAACATTGTAACAGCCACCACTTTGTACAACTGTTCCAGTCTCTTGCAGTACCTGTAGTAACACCTGTCCTAGGTGTTTTATTACTGTGATTTCTTTCATCTTTTGCTTTTATTCATGCTGTCAGAATTTTATCTATCACAAGGCCATAAGAAACATTTTTTTTTTCTTTTTGTTGAAGGTAACTCTTACAGTTCTAAACTCTGAGCCAGTAGATCAATTCAAGCAATCTGGTTGGTCTTTTCTAGATGGAAAAAATCTCAAATCATTAAAACAACGATGGATTCTCGTTTTGTGACAACTCCAACAGTTCACGATTCATTCTGTCTTGGCTGTTTTAAAGAGGAAATGAAGTAATGACAGAATTCATTATAGGAATCCTGTCTAACAGTACATATTCCATCTACCTGTGCTGACAGATTAAGTTATTGTGGCAACTGGTCTAACTTGGAAAATATTGACTAAATGCTGGGAATTCAGTTCCTCGTTCTTAGGACCTGAGAACCACAAGATATCAGTTGCAAGAAATGGGTTGCTCATTCCTGGTTGCTCTTAAATATAGTGGTGAACTGCCTCCTTGAGCCATTGCAGTCCACAGGCTGTAGATTGACTCACAATGCTCTTAGGGAGGAAATTCCAGGATTTTGACACAGCAATGTTGATACATTTCCAAGTCAGGATGATGAGTGGCTTGGACTGAACTTGCAGGTGGTGGTGTTCCCATGCTGCTCTTGTCCTTGCAGATGGAAGTGATCGTGGATTTGGAAGGTGCTGTCTGAGGATCTTTGGTGCAATATGTAGATAGAACCACGGCTGCTATTGAGTGTAGGTGGTGGAGGGAATGGATGCTTGTGGATATGGTGCCAGTCAAGTGGGCTGCTTTGTCTTGGATGGTGTCAAGATTCAAGTGTTTTGAAGCTGCACCCATCCGGACAAGTTGAGTACTCCTGACCTAGTGCCTTGTAGATGTAGGTGGACAGGTTTTAGGGAGTCGGGGTGAATTACTCACTACAGTATTCCTAGTCTCTGATCTTCTCTTGTAACCACTGTTTATGTGGTGATTCCAATTGAGTTTCTGGCTGATGGTAACCCCAAGGATGTTAATAATAGGGGGTTTCTGCACAATGTTGTTCAAAAGTTACTTTATAAAAAATATAATCTTAAGTTCACTTAAAAATCAATACTGTTTATGCCTGTGCAGGTTTATCAACTCAGTTCAATCATTTATAAATGGCTGCCTTTTGTTTAAGTTTGGCTGGAGGGCTTTAAGGAAGGATGGCAACTTGACATGAGTTTCTTAGCACATGGTATTAAAAGACTAGACTTGTAAAGTTACTAAAAATTAGATCCTGCTGCTGCATTGCATTTGGAGTAAACACTGGGCATTGGTGCCTTTTAATTTAAGTAGCCTTTAATTATTTTAAAATTTAAGGCATAGATTTCTTCAGTCACATTTACTTGTATTTAAATGAATTCTGAAACCCCATGTTGCTTTTTTTTTTTTTGGCATCAAGAGACCATACACACTTGGAGGGAAATTGTGTGGCTTAGTTAAAGCAGCATGCTGCTATGCATGCAAATTGTGCTTCCAAATTTCATTTATATTATGCTTTCATGAGTGTCAGTTGTACAAATGTTGCAAAAGCAGCTAAAGAGGTGCTTTTTTTCTTGAGGAAAAGCAGCAGTTAGTTTGTGAATAGCAAATTCCAACAAACTGCAGTAATAATAGCCAGACAATCGGTTCTTTTTCTTTTTGGGTATTAATATTGGCCACTACATTAGGACAATTCCGCTGTTCTTAAATTGATGCTAAGGGGCAGTTGGAGCCTCTGTTTAATGTCTTGTCTGAAATATAGCAGCACCTCTCATGCAGACTCCTTCATAACTGCATGGTCACCTGTTTTGGTGACACAATCCTCTGGCTTGCCTAACAAAAGTAAATGTCAGCCTTGAACCTTGCCCTCCTCAATTCCATTTTTTGTGAATTCTGTCAGTACTTTTGTTTTGCTATTTGGAGAGTGAGTGACCAATGCTTCAAGAGTTTGACATTCGAGAGTTTAAATTAATGAATCTGTACAATGTCACATATTTCTAACTTCTGGCAGACTAGCTTCTACTTTTTGTGGTGAACTGTTTCTTTTGTGCCTTTGGTTAAAATGTTCATACTTTTGGGAACTTGTTGTAAAGTATTAATTTCCACTTGTTCCAGGGATGACAATAATATTTTATTGACTCTTTTTTTCAAAGCTAGCATCTCAAAACCTTTATGTTCATTATTTAGAACAATGCGATCCCTAATGATCTAAATGTTCTGTCTGCGTGGAAGTGGGGTTATACAGGCAAAGGGATTGTGGTCTCCATCCTGGATGATGGAATAGAGAAGAACCATCCGGACTTGGCCAAAAATTATGTAAGTTCTAATTGAAGTACCATGTAAATCCACTTTAGTCTTTATTGTAGCTGTTCACAAATGGCATAATGTAAGAGGACGTGCTTCAGAGTGACCAATTGTTTCATGAAATGAGAATCAACAACACTTCTTTCCACTTATGGTGTGTAAACCTAAACAAGGCAAGAAAATCTTTGCTTTATACCACCTAGTAAAGAATAGACTTAGGATGGCCTAGGTGCTCCACAGGCAATGAATTTAAATGTACCTAGATAAGTATCCCAAGAAAGTGCTGAAACAGAAATGAATGGGAAATATAAATGGGTAAATATTGGCCAAGGTGTCAAGAGAACCCCTTCTGCCATTTTTGAATTGAACAATGCTATGGGTAATTTATGTTCACATATATTCCCCATCTACCTGCATTTAAATTTATTAAATATGATACCTGAAAGAATCTTGTTCCATCAGTGCTGTGTCCTGTACTGAAATGCCTGCTTGCAATATGTGCCTGATTCTTAAGGTCAGACTTGAATGTACAATTTTGTGACTCCAGTCTGCTGTCGTCATGTTCAAGGTTGCTGATTAGCTTTCATGAAGAATAATTGAATATAATTACATTAGTTTAATAGCAGCCTTCTAAATCAGAGGTCCTGTTCCAAAGCTTTCTACTAACTAGATAAGTATGTGAAATAGTTTTAATGCACTTCCATCTGCTTCTGGAACTTTTATAATGCTTACAGTATTAATGCTTCAAACACATGAGGGGAAAAAAAACCCCTTCATTTGACCATGGCCTGAAATGGTTTTGGAGGATGCATTAGAGAATGAGAAGTGTAATACTTCAATAATACAAGTCTTAAGTCTGAAAAATATTTCAGAAGAATGTATGTTCAAGTAGGTATTTCCATTGAGTTATGTAACGTTCTAATGTAATGTAGTATTTTTTGGAGGTAGAAACCAAATGGTGGAGATCAATATGAATATCACCTAATGTTTTAATTAGAATACTGCTAAAAGGAATGAGCCATACAGAGGAGTCCGTTTGGCTGATCCAGTATTTACTTGGTCTTTGTAAGTGCAACTCCGGTAGTCCCACAATCTTGCCTCTTCCCTTTAGTCCTTCAACTATCCTATCTTTCAGACAATTATCTGAATCACCTTTTTGAAAGCCACTGTGAATGCCTCAACAACACATTGTATTTGAGGTCCTCACCACTCACTAAAGTCTTTTGAATGTCAAGTGTTTTCATATTGTATATGTGCAAATGCACCAATGAGCAGAATATTTAAATTAATACTAAAGGCAGATGGAATAGTATATTTTCAGTATGGTTGTTTCTTCAGTTTTTATAGCTGTGGTGGATCCTAGCTTGCAATAGATTTTCTGTCTGAAGACCAAGCAGGCTCTTTGTTTACTGCCTTTTATAGGAGCACTGCAATTATCATTTGAGTCCTTTTTGGTTAATAGGTAGTGGGGGAGAAAATCTCCAGGGGTCTACTCCTGCCTCTGACTAGTAACTCATGAAGAAAGCACATGTGTTTCTATTTGCTGAATATGTAACTGATTTCAGTTGTGATATTGAAAGGTCAATGTACCTAGTTAATTGTAACTATGAAGTTAATTTCACAAAACATAAGCATGATTCTGCAGATTTTCTGCTATCTTTTTAAGATTTTAAATTTCTTATTGCAGGACCCTAATGCAAGCTTTGATATAAATGATAATGATCCTGATCCCCAGCCCAGATATAACTTTAATGATGAAAATCGGTGAGTTCTTAACACTCCTTTTGCAGCTGAATTAGTGCTAAATGCACATACTATCCAATAGACTGTACGCTTATATAAAATAATGATTACTTTGTTTTAGACAGCTACCAAATGTATAGCAATTCAAAATGAATCTTAATCACCCTAGTTGTTGGACTTGCAAAATCCTTTCAATGTTAAGGTTCTGACATTTAATGGTTGTTGTTGTCATGGACTACGTGTGCATGTGTATGATAAAGATTCCTTACTCCACCCCTCCCTTACCCTGAATTTAAGTATCTCAATCTTGACACATGCACAAACACCTCTTCAACTATTTCTAATAAGCTGTCTGTCTGTCTTATTCTCTTTTGGTGGCAGGCCTCTAACGTTAGATGAAATTGATACTTTACAAGGTCCTCTCCTCAAAATTTGAAGAGGATTCCCAGCAGGCTAACTGTGTTTTCTGTCGTTTAATTTCTAGAAGCTTGTCTCTTCGGTGAACTTAAAATTGGAGAAGGTTGAAAGAATCCCTCTTAGGGTCACCCTGCTGTTAGTTTCTTAGTTGCTTAATAACTTGCAGCTAGTTTGATGGTTTTCTGGTAGAACTGTCTGCAAAACCAAGTGCTGATTGTTCTCCCCACCGCATTCCCCACGTTTCCCCCCCCGCCGTCCCATACAGTGGGGAAACAATCAAAATGGCTTCCTTGTGATGTAACTACAAAAGTTCAGTCCTTTCTTCAAACAAGTGGATGGTGTGAAGATTGATTTCAACTTTGTGTTGTTTACATCTGTGGATTCACTCACTCTGGTTTGGATGTGGAAATCTGAAATAACTGAACAAAGGCCGGTATTTACTTGCGCACAGTACATGACACTGATCTGGCAAGCTCAGAGCCAACTCCTAGAGTGAACAGAATCTCTGGTCTTGTTTCTATCTGTCACCCTGAGCTGCCTGATTGGACCAGGCCAACAGCCCCAATCAGGGAACTCATGTTGTAAGATCCACCTGGCTGACCTTGTTCCAATCAATAGAGTCCATAATGCAGTAGAAAGTTGGTGGGACCCATCTGTGGCCATCTTGTACACATTTGGAGGAGAAATGGGCAACTTTTAAATTCAGGCTGCAACAAACGGGCTGTTTTGAAGTTCTATAGCTTTGCTAATCCATCTTTTTAAAGGGATGTGAAGAATCCCCGGATGACTGAATACTCATATGTGTTCGTTTAGGTCTATCTGCAACTCAAATGCTGAAGGAGATACATAGCATTCATTTTAATAAACTTTGTGTCTGGTTTTAAAATATGAAAGTATTGAGTGGTTCATAATATATTACTTATGTTGGGGTGGAATGACCAAATGATTCACTCAACACCCAGGAGTTCACTTCCCGTATCAGAGTTTATCGAAATTACACCGGTGGGAGGAAAACCTCTGAAAATCCAGAGAGGTCTTCACCTAACAATGGAAAACATACATTTGTTTCATCCTGCTTTTAACATTTACAAACCAATTATTAATTAATTACATATAATTCCAATTAAGCTAGTCACATCACTGGCTAGAGATGGACAGGCTTGCAGTCAACCCCTCGGTCCTCCATGGTTTCATGATGTTTATCAGACTCCCTTATCTCCCGTCTTGGGAATTTTCACAATGGACACTGTATTCAAGGACATTCTTCCCCAGATATTTGCCTGGTGCACCATGTTAACTGCCAATTAATTGAATACTTGCCTATCACATGAGGACCTTTTAGATTCCTTATTAACCTCACAGGAAATACAGAAGAATTTTGGTTTTTTTTACTAACTGTTATAATATCAGTTCCAACAAAGTTGTGTGGTTACGCCTAATTTTAGAATTCTTTAGCTAACAAGCTGCAAGCAATTTCTTTCTTACAGTATTTACTAGGCACCCCTGTCTTTATCCTTGGGTGTTTTATAAAATGTTCATTCAACCCACATTCTAATGTCCTGCTAATTTCTGTAGTTATGATTTGTTTCTCCCTGTAATGATGTTGGGGACTGCTTTTACTTTTACCACTCCAAGACTGGTTTGCTCTTATAATTTTATTTGTATCTTTTCTCCCAAAGCTTTGTGATTTTATTTTTGTATGTATATAACTGAATCTACAACTATATCAGAATCTATATCTATGATTATTTGAAGGATCTTCACTAAAACCTACTAATAATATTGTAACAGATTGATTGATTAAATAATTCGAGAGACTCTCAAATTATAAAAGTGGTGTGAAATGTTCCTATCTATGTCTTATGCATAAGCAATAGAAGCTGCATATTCTATCTCTGTTCTGTTACCTTTGGCCTACAGAGCTACTGTTCTTCTTACTATGAAGACTACATTAATCAAATATTTCCCCAAGCACTCTAACTACTGTCAGCCATGTTTTGCAGCTAATACCATGGGCAGCTGTTGGCCATTTTGTGCTGCTTAGACATACGAAGCCCTAACAGAGCATGACAGTAATCTGTATTTAAGTGGAGCATGCCACAGTTACATGTTACATTTATTAGATAAACAATTAAGGAGGAAAAAAAAGCCTTAATTACACTTGATAGATATCTGGGAAATGAACCATTTTAGTTTTTTTTATTGGACAAACTCATGATGGAAAATGTGACAAGTTGAGGAATGTCTCTCCATATTCATCAAACAAGATGAATGAGCATTGAGCGTTTTTGGTGATGACTATGAAGAGGCTGCTCTGAATAATGCTGTGTTTGTGTCCACCTGAATGGAACTCTTTCTCCAAGGTCTTCAATAAAAATATAACACTTCCAGTAAAGCAAAGCAGCCTTAACATTGCACAGGTATTGGCCTAGATGATGCAAGTCTTTGTCTGATTTTATAATAAAGGTTTTAATGAGAAACAGCTAAGGGGACAAAAGTGAAATCTTTTTAGAGTTAACTTACATATTTGGAATGTCTTCTGCAAAAATAGTTGTGTATCCTGTATATCAATGAGGAGCAATGGCATTCCATATTTGTCTACTATACATAGTATAGCACTGGATTTGGTGTTTAAATGGTGTATTTTCAAAATCGCTTTGCAAACAACAGCCACCAGATGGCGTAAGGAGACTGTAAAGTCTTTTAAAATTGTACTTCTAAAATGTCCAAGAGATAACAGAAGTTTTCCAAATAAATGGGAAAATAATCTGTTGTACTGTGATATGTGGCTTGTGTTCCGTATACCGTGGGATTTTTTTCCTCCTGTTCATGATGAATGAGGAAGGCCTAAGTACTTGTGCTGAAGATACCAGATGTTTTAAAAATGTCTGAATAATCTTCTGTTCAAGTGCAGAGAGCTCCTTTGCTACTCCACATGGATCCTAGTCTAGGCTTTTGTCACTCTGTTTCAGATAGAATGCATGTGCTCCCATTACAACCTGTGCAGTATTATGTATATAACTTTTTTTTACACGAAGGAACCTTCCAATTCAATAATTCCAATAGCAAACAATTGAGTCTTAAAATGAAAGTTATTTACCCCAAAATAGTGTTTTGTGCATGCTCTACCTCCAGATTAGGTATGGGTTAAGGTAAAACACTGTTATGGCTTTAATTGTCTGTCTCTTTTGTGGTATGCCTGTAATTTGAGGTGGAGTTTATGCTTTACGAGACCTTCATTTTAACTAAAGCAAAACATTCTCCATAAGTTGCAAGATTCTTTGTCAAATTCCCAGGAGTTTGGATTTTTGAGTAAGCATTGCGGGAGGGATTCTGCCTTTCTTCTTTTTAGAATCTCTCACTTTCAAGGTATTACTGATTTATTAACTTGGCAGACTGAATGACTTGGCTTTGGGTGGACCTCTGCAGAAGTTTCTAGTAGTGCAGTGGTAACATTTGAGCCAGGAAGCCTGGGTTCAAGTCCCTCCTCCTCCAAAAGTATGTTGTAGCATGTCTGAACAAGTTGATTTCAGAAAAAGAACATCAGAGCAGCTACTAGTTGATATATGGGAGGAAAGATGGCTTCCTAGTCACATGATTCCACAAACTGTGTTTTTATATAAGTCAAGCACGGCATGTATGTTGATTCCAATCCTGTGTTGTCATTTGGCGCCTTCAGTTTGAGACTTCCTCCTTGAGACCGGGGAGTGGTTTCAATCTACAGAAGTCAGGTAATTCTTGGGGGCTCGTCTTTTGCAGCCTTTTGTGTTTGGTTTATATATAAAAAAAAAAAAGTCTGAAAGATCATGCCACACTTAGGCATGATACTCTCGTGGGATGTGTTTTTGCTGCTGGAACTGTAATAACGTATCAGACCTGTAATGATTTGGTATCTGCTCCTTGACGTGATGTTAAACCAAATATATTGACTTGTTTGGAGCATGCCATAGTTGTATGGAACTTTTTCTTCTACTACATTATCACTTGGAAATTTCTGAACTTGTTCATAATTCAAATTGCTTCTGGTTTGACTAAAGTGCCACTTAAATTTCTAAACTGAGAAATTGCGATCTTCACAAGCAAATGTGGAAGTCTACCTGCTGTTCCTGTGAAGCTATTTTAAGGTGTTATAAACTGATTTTTATTTTAAATGGATTAATTTAATTTTTTTGCTGCTAAAATACTAGGCTAACAATTGTTTAGTGGACATCTTTCACTGTTAGTAATAACTTCTAGATTCTGTCTTTTGGTTCATAATGCTCTGAATACTCCTGAACATCTGATTATTCAATAAACTGTCTTGTATTTAACAGGCATGGAACACGGTGTGCTGGTGAAGTGGCTGCTGTGGCCAATAATCTCTGTGGTGTTGGTGTAGCATACAATGCCAAAATTGGTGGTAAAGTATCATTGTCCCTATTTAAGAATGGCAGGCTTTTGATTTGCCTTCCTGGGAGGATGTTTTTAACTATCAACTTTTAGATCAATAACTTCTTGATTTGACGAACAAGTAGATCTGAGGATGAGCAATTCTTTTTGTTTAAAAGAAAGGGCGAGTTCTTGAATAGCATAACTTTAATATTTTAACAGCCTGGATTTTGTGGTTTGATAGCAAATTGTCAGCATTCACTGTTATGTTGCAAAGCCCAACATTGTCATTCACACGTGCAATTAAATGTGAAAATTCAGAAGTTGGCTGTCAGAGATTCCCTCGTCCTCTGAATACACTGCTAGGTTCTTGTGAGCACCTTTTATTAGTTGAAACAATGATGGTAATACCATTAAGTCTGTTAAGCAGTCAATTACTGAACTTTCAGGTTTTTAACTCTGTTCTTTAAATCAAATTATCTTTGTCAAATGTATTTGTTTTTTCTTTAATATATTAGTCACTCAGGCTGAATACCCTTTCTGGTCCTGAGAAACTGATTTATGAAATGTCAAGTTTCTCATTCTATGATATCTCAGATTTACAAAACAATTCCACTTTTTTTAATACTTCAACTTTAGATGTCTAATTTTTTTTTTGTTTTTTGCTTTTAATTTTAAAAAAATTAATTGGTTTTGCTTCCTTTGCTGTCTGTAAGAATTCTTTTTATTATGGTTGACTGCTTGACAAACTTAATGCAACAGCATGACTGTTGCTGTATACTGGAGATCCCCAGTGGCTAACACTGGATCTTTGTGAGCAACTTTCTTCAAGATCAGCAATGCACGCTGATACTTTGCTACTGAGTGCAAAATCAGGGACATGGATTTTTTTTTTTGTTTTGAAAGAACTGGGAACTTTGAATTCAAACTTCATTTTATACCTATGGTCTCTGTAAAACTGTGCATTTATGCTGTGATAAGAAATTTCGTGAAACAGATCCTGAACAGTAGGTAATGTTTGTCTGCAGTCTGGTCATCCTGCTGCCTCTTTTCCCACCTTCAACTGAAAGATGGGAAAAGACTGCTGCTTTTTCATCCCCTTGTCTATCTTGACTTCTTTGCAGCGCAAAGACCCTGCATGAGTCAATGAGGCTTGAAAGGAATATATTAGCGGTATGTTGCTAGGTAATCTGTTAGGCCTTCTATTCACATTGCTTGCAATCGTGCAGGCCAGTAAGCTCGTGTTAAGTTCTACATTAGAATGCAGTAAACTACCCATTTCTAATGAGGAGAACTTGTGAAAGATGTAGCCTATGCAGCAAATGACTAAATTCTTAAACCTTTGCCCTGAACATCTAAATTTTCCTCTTTCCCCTTTAAAAATGTTGTTGATTATTCTGAATAAATCAAGCTGTTGTATAATTCTTATCCAATCAAAACATAATTTTTTTCCCTTGACCTAGATAAGCCACGGGCACAATTTTTGAGCTGTTTTTTGCAATTGCCAGGAGATTGTGTGCTATTCTTCCTATGCCTGTTCTTGACAGACATGTTTATATTGACCTACACGTTCAATTTAACATGACAAAAACAGACAAATTATAGTAGCCAGATAGATGAAGTGTGACATATGTCGTCGGAAGAAAGAATCTGGAGAGTCGGTATAACATAAAAGATGTTACCCTAAAGTACATAGGACCATTTGGGCGGCACGGTGGCTCAGTGATTAGCACTGCTGCTTCACAGCGCCAGGGACCCGGGTTTAATTCCAGCCTCGGGCAGCTATCTGTGTGGAGTTTGCACGTTCTCCCTGTGTCTGCCTGGGTTTCCTCCGGGTGAGCTGGTTTCCTCCCACAGTCCAAAGATGTGCAGGCTAGCTGGATTGGCCATGCTAAATTGCCCATAGTGTTCAGGGATGTGTAGCCTAGGTGGGTTATAGGCGGATGGGTCTGGGTGGGAGGCTCCAAGGGTCGGTGTGGACTAGCTGGGCTGAAGGGCCAGTTTTCACACTCTAGGAATTCTATAAGACTTATTCTATAAGACCAGAGGAACCTGGGTATGTATGTGCGTTAATCACCAGAGGCAACAGCAAGCAGTTCAAGTGTATGGTATTCTAGGCTTTATTAAAAGAGGCAGAGTACAGGAACAAGGAAGATACACTGAACTTGTATAATACGTTTGACCATAGTTGGAACATTGTGCATAGTTGAGTGTGCCATATTTTAGGAAGTATGTGAACACATTTAAAGTGCAGAAGCAGTGTAAGAGAATAGTTCTAAGGATGAGACCTTCAGTTATAAAAAGATTGGAGATGTTGGGATGATGTTACTTGGAGGGTAAGTTAAGGAGCCCTCTTGATTGACTCAATTGAAGCACTCAAGGGGGAATTAGATGATTTTAAATAAGAAAAATACTCAGTTATAAGTAACATACACAAGAATGGCACTGAATCATAATGATCATTCAGAGAGTTGGTGCAGACATAATGGAATAAATTTCATCTCTGTGCCATAGAATCACAAATTGTATGTTTAATATTTTCCACATTTAAGTTATTGCATTCATATTTACATGATGTCCCTGATTTCCACCTTGACACTTAGATAGCTATTTAAGTGTTACTGTGCTCAGGAGAAACTGAGCTAATTTTGGCCATAATGTTAGTTTATTGGCTGGAAGCTTTAGAACTATTTTACATCAAAACTTTACAACTTGTGCTTCTGTGGTGTTTTTGTGGGATCTGTTGTAATTTTTATTTTTTTTTTGTCTTTTTTGCAGGGGTAAGAATGCTTGATGGTGAGATCACTGATGTAGTGGAAGCCCGTTCACTCAGTCTCAACCCTCAGCACATTCACATCTATAGTGCTAGCTGGGGCCCAGAGGACAATGGGCAGACTGTGGAAGGGCCAGCAGAATTGGCAAGTCAGGCATTCCTCAGGGGTATTACAAATGTAAGATCACGAAAAATTGCATTAGTCCTCTTTTTTCCATTTGCAATGCAAGTGCTGGTCTACAGGACATGATATTGTGTGTGCAATACAATTTATGCTCTAAACCTAAAGCAATGCAAATAATTGGTGATAAATATGTTCTTTCACAAAGCTAACGCTTTTATCATATCATTAGACTACCTTTAAAAGTGCTCAGCACTTTAATCCAAAATTTTTACCACTTTTCAGATTGAGACCATCTGCAATGTATTTATTTCTTACTGTAATCCCTTGTTTTAGTGACTTTAGCATTGCTAAGTCACCTGGGAATGAAACACATGGTGTAATGCAGAGTTCTATTTACTTGCTACACTAGCTAAAGTAAATTTGTTATGCCACTGACTTGGAACACTCTAGTTGCCTCTAGTCAAGTGTTGTGTAAGATGCAAGTACAGCATAGGGCTTCTGCCTCAGAATATAAGAGCAAGGGTTAGGGATGTGATCATTGCCTGAACTTGTATCCACTTTCCTATCCTATTTGCATTAGGCCTCTGCATCTTCCATTCTCTGATAGAATTCTGAACATTCATCAACCTTGGAAGTAATTTCTCCTTCTTTCAGCCCTAAAATAGTTCAAACCTTCTTTTAACCTGAGCCTACAAATTGTGATGGGACATTTTCTGTCTTGGCCTGCCTACCTCAGAATCTCTACTGTATATCCAGCATCCTTAGATTAGAGTTCTGATTCCATTAGTCTGTTAAGATAACCAAGCCTAAGGGAAATATTTGCTGCATAGCCTTTTCTCTTGGATCTATTTTTTTTCAGTTGCTCTATCTTGCTTTCTTGCGTTCCTTCCACATGAGGTGTTACGTCCTTCCAGTTTCAGCTCTTTTAATAGTCTAAAGATCTGGTTGATTGACACTTTCATAGGACTGTAGCAAAAGTTGTCTCTTCCAGCAGGTTGTAGAAGTTTGTTTTATTCAAGCTTAGTCAAATGTGACATTATTACTATAGGGTTTACTTTGGTTCTGCACGTCATACTGTGTGGACATGGAAATGCTATAGATCAACTTGGAGGATGTAAGAGGCCATTAGGGTGAGTTGAAGGGCATAGCTTGGCATTAGCTTTTCAAATGGTATCCTCGACCAGAATATAGTTTAAGACAACATTGAATTGCGACTCTTTGAGGAAAAAGCTGGTTTGACTCTTCGGCTAGGAGATCTTCAATGGAGCTTCCCAGAGTCATGTACAGGGTCCAGGCTCATGATCCACACTATCCCACTTTCTTATACTGCCTTGATGAAAATTTGTGGATGATAGGAAAGTCAGAATTGTACCTCAGTGGTCTTTTGTCGAGTCTGTTGAGCTCTGCAGAAACCAAACTCTGACTTTCTTTCTAGTTCTAGAATCTCTAACTAGTGATAACCTCTCCTCAACATTTGCCATACTCTTGTCAACCACTTTATAAATTGTTTCGCTTGTCTATCCTTGTATTTGGTTTCCATTTATAGATCTGAGCACTTGGAAGAATGCTTTACTGATTCCAGGCAATTCTAAGTGCTACAAAGCAGGTTTTTGGGGCATAGGAAGGGGAAATATTGATTTTGCTAACTGTTTCAAAACTGCATTGTAATTGGGGGAGGGGTGTTCATCTTTTAAAAATTGTATGCTGCTTAATTATAAAGCAAAGCACTATCTTAATATAGTTCTCATCATGTGTATTTATGTTGAAGCAATTACATTCAAGATTTAGCTAAAGTTTGGAGCTCCTCAATCGCATTTAGCAAACTAACCAGATAGCTCTTTCTTAGGGTCGAGGTGGTCTTGGTTCCATCTTTGTCTGGGCATCTGGTAATGGAGGATTCCAATATGATAACTGTAACTGCGATGGATATACCAACAGTATCTACACACTGTCTGTAGGCAGCACAACTCAACTAGGGAATGTTCCATGGTACAGCGAGGCCTGCTCTTCTACACTAACCACCACTTACAGCAGCGGAACCAGACTGGAAAAACAGATTGTAAGAAAGATTTTTCTGTTGTGTGCCCAAGGACAAAATTGCTGGCTCTCATATTTGTTGGTGGAAAGGTATAGGGTTTATAGTAGCTAGGTAATGCGGATGCCAGAAGTTGCTACCATTAACCTGGTAGGACCTATTTTGAACTTTACTGTCTCCCTTCCTCCTTGTCCAACAGTCAGCCTGGGAAACAGCTATTGATGCTAAGAACAGATGGGGTAGGGAAATGTTGGACAAGCTGAGATGCTAGGACTTCCTCAAGGCACTTAGCTGATGATCTGCTCTCATGCTTTTCCTCAGCTGCTAGGTTTCCCAAGCCATTTGAAAGTCAACCTGCAGCAATTAATTCTGTGGTGGGTAAAATTCCAAGTGCACAGAATACTTTTTAAATGTGGTTAAATAACTGACACTCACCTCTTCAGCAGGTTAGTCTTTTGCTCTCCACATTTTTTCTGATTGTAAGTGGATGTGTTTTAAGGTGGCTTTATCTGGTTTCAGTTTCTTGTTTAATATACTGTACCTCAAATTTTCCCCACTTGTTTGGTGAGGTGGGGTGGTAGCTTGTGAAGAACGAGAAGGCTAAGATTGCTATCATTATATTTCACCAATAGTCATAATATTTTGAAGTAATTTTCTCTGGTTCTGTATTTGGCTGTTTAAGCAGATTTTTTTTTTTTCTTTTGCTGCCATTTATCTTTCAGCAGATGGGAATACTGTGAAGTATTGGACATGCAAACTTGTGTATGTGTAGACAATTTGGCACCTTGCATCTGCTCTCATTTAATTAGGTCATGGCTGATCCAGTTGTAAACTCACCTACACATTTCTATCTATCCCAATAACTTTTCACCTTCTAATTCCTTCTTTTTAAAAATAATCAAAACCTCTGCCTCCAAAAGATGGATAGAAGCAGAGAGTTTCAAAGACTCAACTATGAAAATATTCTTATCGCTGTCTTACTGGGTGATCCCTTATTTTTAAATAGCAACCTCCTGGTTCCTGATTCTCCTAGGAAACATCCTCTCCACGTCAAAAACCTGTTAAGATGCTTTCAGATCTTGTATATTTCAATCAAGTTGACACTTGCTCCTAACTTCATTGGACATAAGCCTAGCTGGTGCAACTTTTCCTCATGAAGCTAATACTTGGAAAAGGCTGTTGCTCAGTAAACCTTCTGAACTGCTTCCTTAAAGGGAGGCCATTTTATTCTGAGGAGCTAGGATTTTAAACTAGTGGAGTGGGGGCAGAGATGGGGTTAAGGGGGGGGAACAGCGTGTGAAGGGAGGAGGAATGGAAGGAGAGTGAAGATCAACCTATTTACATGACATTGGTTGTAGCAGTGATTAGACCTCAGCAGAAGATTTAAGTCATGCCTGTTGACCAAAGGGTGGAAGGGCGAAATCTTTTTTTTTGGGGGCTCAAGTATCTGCATTTTGAATATTTTGTATTTCCTAAAGAAGACATCTAAAAATGATATAGTAGGATTTATAACCGTATTTGGTCAAATGTAGGGTTTGAATTTGAGGCCCTTTTTTAAAAAGGTCAGCTTTGATGGTTTGGAGAAAAATTGGTCAACGGTTAGTAATCTCTTTTCTCTTGCTTCAACTCCTCAGGTAACAACAGATCTTCGCTTACGATGTACAGAGAAACACACTGGAACATCAGCATCTGCACCACTTGCTGCTGGGATCATAGCTCTTGCCCTGGAGGCAAAGTAATTCTGTTTTTAGTGCAGTAAAAGTTATTGGATGGGTAAACACATTAAACGATGGTGTCTTTTAAGGTGGAATGGGTTTATGTATTTAAGTTACTCTTTCCAAGCAACACACAATAATTAATAGCATATTAGCAAAAACTTAGTATATGCAGATTTTAACTTGATTTGAAATTCAGAACAGAAACTAAACATTCTTAACACATCAGTCTTGAGTAGCTTATTTCTTGCTGCATGTGTAGGAAAATTTTTAACTTGTTTGCAATTCTGCTTTTCTTATTTGAGCATCTGTTACATAACTGATTTTTAGGCACCCATCTCCATAGTGGCTGGATGTTTTAGTGTATCAGACTACCCTAACCCCTCAATCTCCCACCACCACCCACCACCCCCCACCCCTCCCGCAAAGTGAATTAATTCCACTGCTCCAGGATCTTTCTGGAGAATGAAGATGTCCAATTAACAATCTTTTTATGACCTCTGACTCTTCCAAGGTCTGAGAAGCTCTACTTCAGCCACTATTTCAGATTGTTCTTCTCTGCTTTGCCCCCACACCATTTTCTGGTTTCTGTCATAGCATGAAGAGTTATCTACTGTTCTTTTCTTGATCTCGCTACACTGCTGATTTACCCACTTTTTTTTTCTTTCTAGCCACCATAGTCACTGATAGAATTAATTTTTACTGTTATCGAAACAGCTTGATCCCTCTTCCTTGCAGTCTTACCGTCCATTTGCTACCATATTTTCTCTTTACCATTGAAATTTATTGCTTTCAAAGTCTGCGTCCCTCCCATGACGCTACAATCTTTCATAGTCAATTTCCTCCACCACAAATGCTGCTAAGTATGGCTAATAAATTTAATTGATTATCATGCAGCTTTTGACATGGGTAGGTACATCATTTTTCTTCTTCTCCTTCTGTCCTCTAGTCCAGATGGGTGAAATTGTCCTGCTTTTGACTTGATTCTTGCCTATGCAATCACAACCATTGCATACCAAGCCATGATTTCCCTTCCTATCCTCCCATGTGATCATTTCCTCCTGTAACTGAAGTGGCTTCCATTATCTGAAGATCTAGTTCATGTCCAATTTACTTTGACAAGATTGAGTTTTATCTATTCACCGATAGTAGGAACTGCAGATGCTGGAGAATCTGAGATAACAAGGTGTAGAGCTGGATGAACACAGGCCAAGCAGCATCAGAGGAGCAGGAAAGCTGACCTTTCTGAAGAAAGGTCTAGGCCCAAAACGTCAGCTTTCCTGCTCCTCTGATGCTGCTTGCCTTGCTGTGTTCATCCAGCTCTACACCTTGTTATCTCTTTCTCTATTCACCATTTCTCTCAACTTTACCTTTGTAATACCACGCAGCAGTTCTGACATCTGGTTATGGAAAGTGACCTCCAGTTAAACATTTATGAAAACTAAAACCACTGTCCTTGCCTCAAGTCATATACTATATCCAATACTTTCCTATTCCAGGTCACTCTCTTGGGTTGAACCAGATTATTCATTTGTAAATTGAACTCTCAAACGAATCTTCTCCATTTACAGCCTACTTCCACATCTGACATTGCTTGTCTCAGCCCGCCTATTGAAATCCTTACCAAGCTTATTTTAAAATCACTACCACCCTTGACAATTCCAGTGAATTCCTGGCTGATCTCTGATCCTCCATGCTCTTGACTTCAGCCCATATGAATCTCTTGCTACTGTCCTAGTGCGTAGAAATGCCTATTGCCGAGGTGATGGCCTAGTGGTATTATTGCTGGACTGTTAATCCAGAGACCCAGCTAACGTTTTGGGGACCCAAGTTTTGAATCCCTCCACAACAGATGGTGAAATCTGAAGTCAATAAAAATATCTGGAATTAAGAATCTAATGACCCTGAATCCATTGTTGATTGTTGGAAAAACCCATCTGGTTCACTAATGTCTTTTAGGGAAGGAAACTGCCATCTTTACCTGGTCTGGCCTACGTGTGACTCCAGACCCACAGCAGTGTGGTTGACTCTGAACTAGGCAGTTCAGGGATGGGTAATAAATGCTGCCTGGCCAGGACACTGTCATCCCATTAATGAATATAGGGGGGAAAAAAAAATTACAGGCCTTGCTGACCACATTACATTCTTTCCATCACCATTTTCAATTTCACTTCCTCTTATTCTTGTTGTAAAATTCCATAATTGCCTCATCTCCCTTGTCAAACATACTTTTGTGCTGCTATTATCTCAGAACAATTTTTTTCCAACTCTGGCCTATAGTTCAACTCTTTTGTCTCCATTGTGGCTGTGCTTTCAAGCTAAGCACTATGCAATAGACCTCAACTCCCACTTCCCTTTACCTTCTTTTTACCAACTTTTAGCCATCCTGATTATCATGTTTTGGAGTTCATATTTGCCTCCAAAATACTGGTACATTTTTCTATGTTAAAAGAACACCATGAATCATGTTGTTCGTGTGTTTCAATGTTTAATTTCCAACAAAAAAGCAGTATATGGTTTGTGTTTGTAGTCCTACATTGACCTGGCGTGATATGCAGCACCTTGTCGTGAGAGCTTCCAAACCCTTGCATTTGAAGGCAGGCGACTGGGCCAAAAATGGTGTGGGGCGCAAAGGTAAGGAACTTGTTTAAGTGGCATGTTTTATGAAACTGACATTACCTTAGATATGTCATTCCCTTATTTAAACAAAACAATAGCATTTAAAGACTTTTAACACCAATGGGGTTTTATTTTGTTTGAAGCATATTCTCTTGTATGGCTATTTTAGCCAAAGACCTGAAAGAAACTAAATGCTGTATGAATAAGACATCTCCACTTCAGCACTGCCTTAACTCTTGATGCTGATGACCGTAATTTGAATTTGCCTGGTAAAGTTAAACTAAATACGTACAAGCTTGACGCTCCAGTGTTGATCAGTTTCGGTTGACACAGTAAATGTGCATTCCCTTACACCCACTCTCTGGAGGTATGATCACCTCCAATGTGCAGTGTTCCAGCTAGAATGGCTCGAAGCACTAGGATATAATACATGAGGTACATGATGTCATGTACCTGGAAGGGGGAATGATAGAGAAGGATGCTATCCCAGATGCTGCGCTCTTGAAGTAGTTGGTGGTGTGCTATCTGAACGTTTACCCTGACACAAATCAAAGAGCTGACAACCAAACTTTCACTTTGTCCTCGTTAGGTAGCACAGAATTTACACCTATTAGTTGCAGCCCTTGAATTTGCAGAAGAAACGTTGCCAATACACTGATGAAAGTATCCTGAATGATTGGCAATATACTTTAAGTTTTTATTATTATATTGCTCTGGCAACAATTTGTTTTATTCCTTTTTTAAATAATGCTTGAAGTTTACCTGAATACCATGTGTACTCTTGATTGCTGGTCACTGTTAAAGGGCATCCGAACGAGTACTAACAACCAAAATATCATCCAACTTCCTTAATGAGTTTGAGCATACCTGCTAAACAGGAATCATCAACTTTCACAATCTTTCAGCTGGCTGCTTCTAACTGCCTTGAACTGTTTAATTAGGATAATGACTTCTGCTAAGTGCAGATTAATCCAGGGCTTCTGATAAAGATTCCATCCTAGCTGTCTCAAGAGGATGTTTAGTGCCTCAGCATACTGACAAAAATTGTTTTGCGTTTTGCTTTGAGGTTTAATTTTAAGGTAAAACATCTTATTTAGATCTTCATGCCAAAACAATGGGATGAAACTAATTTCTTTTGTATACTTGGCAGTTTTGTTTGTAAAATAAACCCATCAGAATACCAAATGTCTCTTCCATAAAATTGAGATGAGTTGCTGTCCTTCAACTAACTAACTGAAGTTTGAAACCCTGGCTGTACAAAAGCTTCATCGGGGAATCTCTAACCATGAATCTGACACTGAGGAAGTTCAGCGTCAAATTATCTTCCATGCAACCTCATTACCTTGCCAATGGCATGATAATGTCTAATTACACACAAGCTTCATTATTTATTGTTGTTCAGTTTTCAACATGTACCCATTTGAGCTCAACACCTATGATCAGATCTTCAATATTAGATAAGAAAAATGAGAATTCTAAACCTTGCAACTGACCATGTTTTGAAAATAATACAAAGACTGGATTTGACTCTTTGCTGGAGATGAACTAAAGTGACAATAATGCATGGTTTTTCCACAACTTTGACTTAACGTTGTAATTTAATTATGTTGTGGGCAGCGGTCTCTTGAAAAGTAATGGCTTTAATAGTAGAGCTATTGACTTAGTGCTTTTAATTGGCTGGATATAATTGCTTTTTGCATTGTTATCAAACCTTCTGGAATCACAAATGGACACCCTGTCTGTCTAACTGATAATGTAAATTGTGATTGTTTTCAGTGAGCCATCACTATGGGTATGGACTACTAGATGCTGGACTTCTGGTGGATTTGGCAACAAAGTGGTTGACAGTGAACCCACAGAGAGAATGCTCCATAGATATTAATAAATCCCCACAGTAAGCGTATGAATGCATATTGGAATTTTTGTATACTATATTAAAATTACAGATGGCTTTGAATGTCTTACAAGACTTTATTTTATTAGAAATCCACTCACTACCCAGAAATCTGCTAAATTTATTGAAGGTCAGAATGGTACATGACTAACTCCAGTTGTTACTTTGCACACCTAGGATAATATTAAACATAATATGAAAAACAGCCAACATAGTACATCCTTATGTGATACATAGAAGGCAGAAATGGACTGATATTAATGTTTATACTCCACTCTAGTTGGCTCCCAACTTGCTGCTCAAATTTAATCATATAGCCTTAAATTTCCATCATATGATTATCCAGCTTCCACTGAAATACATCAATACTATCAATTCAACTATTTCTTGTGATTTAACAACTTCTGCATTGTCACCTGCAATTGCTTAGAATGGTGGGAATTTGCTATCTTGCACTCGGGATAATTTCTTTTATTTGTAGTTTAGGAACCTATATTCAATATTGGTAACAAAAAAAAACCTGCCTAATAACACCAATTGGCTCCCAAAATTAGGAAAAAGTATACTTGTATGATGTCTTTGAAGAAAAACAACTTGAATTGATGTAGCGGTTAGTCTTTGAAATATTTCAATCAATGAATGATAATTTAGGCTGCCATGTATGCAGTTGTTCAGGTTCGCAATCATTCTGTATCATTGTTTTTCAGACAACCATTGGGCAAATGACTGATTTAGTCTGTTTTCTGGCAAAAGGTTGAATACTGTGTATATTGTATGAAAATGTAGCTGGCTGGGAGTGTGTTTAAAGACCTAACACAATCTCCGAAGTTTTGATTTCTTAAACTTGTGTAAAGATTAAACTTAGTAATACGCTGGAAAGATTTGTATCTTTGCCAAGTCCTTATGTTATTGATCTTTCAGATCTTTTGGAGCTGCTGAAGCTACATTCCCTCAAGCTTCAATGAGTAAAACATTACACACGAAAGTAATTTAAATAGCTGAGTAGAATATGTGAATAATTGATGTTTAGGTAGAGTGTGGTACAATGCTGCAGTACAATCTGACCTTTTCAAACTGTTTTAGTGCCTTTTTCTCTTCTAAGCCTCTAAATAGGATTGCAGCCCTGTAGCATTCTCACTAGCCTTAGTGCTATATGTAACACATTCTCAGTCATCTGTTTTTTTATATAATGTATACACAACTCCATTTGAAATCATTCTCTGAAACATTAAACAATCCACATCATAGGCAGCATTCTGGAGTAGCTTTTAAATTGGCTTCTAATGATGCTCATAAGATTAAATTGAATTCCTCTTTAGGTTGCATAGAATTTCTGAGATTATCCAAAATTTGAAATTATAGCTTGTTAGAAACAAATACTGTCTTCTGACCATATGTTTGTCACATTTGCTCTGATCCTCTTGAAATATATTTTCATGACTACTGCTAAATTCTAATGGGATATTATAGAGTCAGTTATACAGCATGGAAGCAGACTCTTCGGTCCAATTAATCCATGCTGATCATGTTCCCAAACTAAACTAGTCCCATTTGTCTGTGTTTGGCCCATATCCCTCCAAACTTTTGCTATTCATGTACATGTCCAAATGTCTTAAACGTTGTAACTGTACCTGCATTTTCTCTCGCAGTTCATCCCACACACGAACCATTTGTTTTTAAAAACAAAAATTGCCCCTCACGTACTTTTTAAAATCTTTCTCCTCTCACCTTAAAAATATACCCCCTAGTTTTGAACTTCCCACCCTAGGGAAAAGGTGTTGTCATTCACCTTATCTATGTTTCTCATGATTTTATAGACCTCAATAAGGTCATTTCTCAACCTCCTACGCTCCAGTGAAAATGGTCCCAGCCTTTCCAGTCTATCTTTATATCTCAAACGCTCCATTACCAGCACATCCTAGTAAATTTTTCCTGAGCTCCCTCCAGTTTAATAATAATTTTCTATAACAGGGCAAGCAGAACTGCACACAGTACTCCAGAAGAGGCCTCCCCTAACATCCTATGCAACCTCAACGTGACGTCCCAACTCCTATACTCAATGGTCTGAGCAATGAAAGCAAGCATGTTAAGTGCCTTCTTAACCACACTACCTGTGACACTCATTTCAAAGAATTATGTACCTATGCCAAAAGTGATTCAAATCTTGCATAGTTTTTTTCCCAAATTGATTTGCAATAATAGCAAGATTCTCTTCATCCAAGTTATTTTCTTCTCACATCTGTAAAGAGAAAATGGAGTGGTAAAAGTTTGTCTCTAAGCTGCGGACAACAATTCTTAGCTGAAATAGCCAAGAATGACTGAAGTTTCTCACTGAAATCAGTACTCTTTTTCCCATGTTATGCCTTCCTTTGGTAAGGGAAACTCCTGTGATTTACCCACTTGTGATGTTAGGATAACTACTTCACTTAAAGCCATGTATGTTAACTGTAAGCCATATCCAATGTGATTAAAAACTTATTCCTTGGGTTTAAATGGTTTAGAGCATACTTTTTTAAATTGTTCTTTCAGAATTATTTCTGACAAGCTTGTTATCAAGAAATATATTGATCCTTGTTCTGAAACTAAAAAATACATCCGCTGTCTTGAACACGTGGAGGTTAGATTGTCACTAAGCTACACTCGAAGAGGTGATCTGAGGATTTCTCTTACTAGTCCTAGTGGGACATCTTCCAAGTTGGTTGATGTAAGGTATGGAAGTCATTGTGGATATTTATTTACTAATGTAGAGATGAAGGAGAAATGATCCGGAATGGCCACTAGTCTCTTGAATCTCTGAATTATTGGTTAACGTTGAAGGTCATCCTACTCCAACCTATTACACAACTTAATGGTGCACCATATATTAACAGTCATGCGTCAGAAGATAAGAACAAGTTTTACTGAAAAAGAAACAACAGGCTGTATCTCACAGGAAGTCTGTTTTCCTATTCAATATGGTTATAGCCAATTCAAGACCCTATATCTATGTTCTTGCCTAACCTTCGTATCTCCACTTTCCCTAGAGTCAATATCTTTCAGCTTATTCCATCACACAGTGTATTGTCAGCAAACTTGGATACTTTTGCTTTACAGAGCCTTCATCTGTGTTCTTTTAATGCAGGTAACGATTAGCTGAGGCACCAATGCTGATACTTGAAGAAGCATTCTTAGGTAGTCTGCCACTGTGAAAATGCCCTGTCTGTTACCTAATCTTTACTTTGTCCAATCTGTTAGCCAATTGTCCATTCTAATGTCTTGGTCCCTGAGACAACCCTCATCTTAACTTTTTTTATATGGCTTCTTGTTGAATACCTTTTGGAATTCCATTATACTGCATCCACTTGTATCCCTTTTTTATATCTACCTTGTTAGTTGTACTCTTAAATTTGTCAAACATAATGCTGACTCTATCTGATAACTAACTGTTTTTTAAGGTGCCTTACTTGCATCTTTTTTTTATTAGTCTATTTTCCAGAAGACTGCTGCCATGCAAATTGACTTGTCGTTCCCTGCCTTCTCTTGCTATCTTTTTCTTGAATAAGTGTTACATTTTCTATCTTCTAACACTTTTTTTTTCCCTAGGGAATTTTGGATAATCACAATCAATGCACCTTTGCGGCCTTCCCTCCCTTTTTTTTTAAAAGGAGTCCTAAAGTGTGGGTCGTAGGGTCTGGGGATTTGTCAACATAATAACAGAATTAATTCTTTAGTTCTAAGTTCTTTGTCCCCATTAGCCCCTTGGTTTCTCTTTCTTTTCGTGCTGCAACTTCACGGTGAAGATATTTTTAAAAAATATTAACAACTGTCATTTCCATATTCCCTGGCTAGGCCTCTTGAGGTCAATGTTTACTTTTGCTATTCTTTACATATCTAATAAAAGTGCTTATCTGTTTTTATAATTCTTTAGTTTACACTTGTTTTTTTAATCCTTGTCAACCTTTTTTGGTTTCAAACATCTCTCCCAATTTGCCGGCTTGTTGCTACTTGAGCAGCAGCTTAATACTAGCAGCTAGAGAGAGTATGCTCAAAGGTTTTTTAATTGAGGAAGCCTGAAGCACTAAATGTTTGGAATTGGGCCATCATATGTTCAAAGCATGATTGAGGGTTCATAATCTTGCCACACTCCTCCTAACAATACCTCAATGTGTTTGCACCCAAGATCTGTAGCAGTTCAATATGGCACACTGCCACCTTGAAGGCAATTGAGGCAAAGCATTTTGATGCCTATCCCATATCCCATGTACAAATTTTAACAGAACTGTATTTAGGATTACAAACTGGACCTGGAAGTAAGATACTCACTTTCCCAACTGTGTGTCACAGATTCAGTAATGGAGCAGAAGTGTCCATTATTGTACCTGGTTTTGAATTGAAGTTCAGAGTATCAACACAGGAACAATAGACTAGAAGAGTATACAGATATTTTCATTGAGTATTATGTGGTACCTGATAACAATAGTGTAAGTAAGATATCTTGCCCATGAATGTGAAATCTTTTCTCCTTCTGTATAATTTTGTCCTTGCAAAACATATAAAGTGTGTAAGTTTCCCATTTTTACCATATTTCACCATTGCTGGAGAAATGTTCTGCTGTATTGCTCCCATAGCCAAAGGAGACTTCTTCACAATACCATTCCAGTTTCCTATAGGATAGGTGAGGACATTGTCCTATGATTTTCTCTGCTATTACAAAATCACCAATATTGTTTGCCAGGGTGAGCTTTTTTTTCTACTGTTTATATCAAGGGCTGTACCCTTTGTTTTACATAAGTATTGAATGAAATTCATAACTGGTGGAGTGTGGGAACTAACGAAAAATGCCAAATGTTTTGGATGGTTTTCATGACTAAATTTTGAAATGTTAGTTCTCATTTTCTTCACTTTTTTTTTTGCATCTTATTTTTAATTTTATCACCTCAGATTTACGGACAGCAATTGAAATTATGAAGATTTTACTGTTAATAATCTGCGTGGCCCAAATCCCATCCCGTCTTTGGGATACTAAAAATCTACTGATATTGATGAAGTGACTTGTGAATAGAATGTGATTTTATTGTTTTTCTTAACAGCAATTAAGTATTTTTCAATTGCATATATCGTGCTGTTACTATAATTTATGCAGTGGTTATAAATGTAAGACTTGTGTTCTGAGTGACTGCAATTCAGTGGAGCCTGTTCCCAACTGGGAGGCATTTAAAAATGAATAACTTCAGCCATGCAATAACTTTAAATTTTGCGTTTAAAGTAGAAATAGTTTGGAAAGTAATCTGCAAAATCATTCTTTTATTCTCTGATCTGTTACAATTCTGGATTCATACAGTCCTAGTGTATCTGTGTTCAGAACAAGGTAGATTTTTATTTATTTTTTCAATGGGATTGGATGTCACTGGCAAGGCAAGTATTGTTTCCTATACTTAACTTGCTCTTGAAGTGATAAGATTTCTAGACCTTTTTCAAAGGGTAGTTAGAGTCAACCCATTGATGTGGGTCTGGAGTTGCATGTAGGCCAGACCATGTAAGGATGGCAGATTTCCTGCTTGAAAGTCATTAGTGAGCCAAATGGTTTATTACAATAATTGATGGTCCCACTTATAGTGATCGTAAAGCTACCTTTTGATTTCAAATTTATTATTTGGATTTAAATTCTGTTGATTTTCTGGTAGGATTTGAACCAGTGTCCTCTGAGCATTATCTTGGACCTCTGATTGATTTATTAGGCCAGTGAAATTTAAAAATCACATTAAATTTGGTAGTGGTAATGGCTTCTGAGTTATTTGTCAGGTGTAAACATTTAATTAATGAAAACATTTTACCCAGTTTAACTTGAATATTAATTATCTTCTTGTTTTTAAAGACCATATGACACATCAAGCCATGGATATAGAGACTGGACCTTCATGACCACACACTGCTGGGATGAAGATCCAAAAGGAATTTGGACGCTTAAGATTGAGAATAAAGGAAGTTCCAAAAATACTGGTATGTTTAGGAGCAAGGAGTGTTGCAGTTCTTTACTGCTACATTTTACAATTAAGATTTGAGGGTGGAGGAGTACACTCACTCCAGTCCTACAACTGCACAGGCCACAATGTAAAATCAGAACGTTTATTCTGGCTACCAAGATCAATTTCATACCTTGCCTATATTGAGTTTTAAACAACAATATCTAGCAGCCAAGTTTCTTAAATACTCTTAAGTTTATTATCAAAACCAAAACTTCATTGAAGATGCAGTAATTGGTTAATATATACAGTCAATAATACAGAAGTATCATTCCCAAAGCACGTGTGCACATTCTTCAGGGTGGGGGTAAGGGGGTGTGAAATTCTCTGCAAAGGTTTGGCTTTCTGAGGGAAGAGGAACGTTTTGGTCAATGGCTTATTCTTGAAGGCAAATGGATAAAGTATAGGATGCCTAGAGCCTATTGCTCTGGCATGTTCGGCCAAGCCATTAATCAAATAGTTGTCTCTGAAGTCTTGTAGACACAGCTTAGTCAGGATACAATTTTCAGATGCTCCTTTTTGATCATCTTTCAGAAGAACAAATAGGTTTCACCCTGAACTTGAGGGTTTACTTTTCAAAATAAGACAGATCCATTTTATAGCTTATTCTTAGGCTTTCCTTCAACTGAGCCAGAAAAAGAACTTCTTGTTTTTACCCCAAGCTAGTCACTGTTCAAAACTGCCTCAGCAGGGATCTGCCATAAAAGAAACAATATCACCTGGGTTCTAGAAAGCCTTTTTGTTTTTTGAAAACTTACTTAGGAGTTTTTTTTTTTGAAGACCTGTTTAATAAATCACTTCACGTGTTCCTGCAAAAAGTGAAAAATTGATTTTGCACAATCCTTCAAAGCTCGAGTCCTCCAAGCAGTATTAAGTAAAAAAAAAAAAAACTTCACATCACAATGTACAATAGCGTATTTTGGTTTGCTTACAAATGGCATACTAACATTCTTGACCTTTTGAATTCTTACTTGTCACGGATATGAAACTTATTCCAATTTGCTTGAAGGAAGCAGGTTGGCACTGTAAAATTACATAAATAATCCCCACCTCCCCAGGTTCCACACTCCATACTGATCTGAATTATTCTTAAGGACTGCTCCGAATTGTTGCTCTGACACAATGCCAGGCCTATAAGTGAAAGACCTGATCTTTTGCACACTGACAGCAGTGGCACACCGGAAGAGTCCATGTTGGTCCCCTGGTCCACTAGACGACTTGCTGTTGGGTCAATTTAATTTTTTTTTATTTTATAAGAGTCCCTACAGTTTGGAAACAGGTCCTTCAGCCCAACAAGCCTGCACCAACTTAGAAAAATGTTGTTCCTCCATGCTGCAATGAAACACATTTTTTCACTTGCGTAGCATTTTGTTTTTGGACCATCATGAGGTTTTGAATTGTAATCGTATTAGTTTCATGTAAGATCCTGCAGTTTAACCTAGAATGAAAGAATTTTTTTTGGTAGTGATGGCAAAGATGTTGTCTAGGTCATCAACTAATCTGTTTTTTTTTAGTGATGCCATAGCACCTTCTACATTCACCTGGACAGGTAAATGGAATCTCCCTTTAAAGTTTCACCTAAACACCAATGCTGCACTGCTCTGTAGCATACTGAAATGCCAGCCATTTTCTAACTTGAGAGACAGTAGTGTTTGAGTGCTTAAAATGACTGGAAATTAATAATTCTTTTTGCTGATCCTTTCTTATCAGATGTCCTCTTTTTGAAAATGTGTAATCTATTTCCTAGTACAGACCACCTGTGGCGATGAAGAAGATAGATGTTCTTTGTTTCAGTTGAGATTTTCAGTGACGAAATACTGCCTTCCTGTTAACATTCCCATAATTCTTGCTGTGCAAATACATTGAATAACTTTTTAAAAATATAAACTACTTTTGAGACACTGCAATAATAAGTACAAATATTTTAAAAATCAGTATTTCACCTGGTATGGACTAAAGGTGTCCATTTTCACCTGTAAACAGCAGTACACAATTTATTTTCATCATTACTACGTGCCAAAACCGACTCCACTCCAAATCTACCTGCATAGTGGGTTATTGAAATATGTAGTAATTTGTGGCAACACTTGTCCATCATAGAATCCCTAGAGTGTGGAAACAGGCCCTTCGGTCCAACAGGTCCACACCGGCTCTCGGAGCATCCCACCCAGATCTATTCCCCATTACCCACCTAATCTATGCATCCCTGAACACTATGGGAAATTTAGCACGTCCAAACCACCTAGCCTGCACATCTTTGGACTGTGAGGAAACTGGAGTTCCTGGAGGAAACCCACGCAGACATGGAGAATGTACACAGTTTGCACAGTCACCTGAAGGTGGAATCGAACCCAGGTCCTGGTGCAGTGAGGCAGCAGTGCTAACCACTGAGCCACCGTGCCGCCCCATCATATTGAAAGTTTGATGCTTTTGGGCCACAACCACGTTTTCAGTATTTTTTTTTTCTATTTGAATTGTAGCCAAAGTTGAATACGTTGTGTTACAATTATCTTGTATTCTAACTGAATGGACATTTTTGTGTCTGTGTCTCTGGCAAAGTGAACTCAGCATATTACTTTCAATTGATCTTCATAGGAGTTCTGTCCTATTCTAAGTTGCTCTTGTATGGTACTGATGAAAACATGATGACGAGACACATAAATGATACAGTGATAAGTCACTGCAGCAGCTGGAATGAAGATGGGGTCTGTGAAGGTAAGATGTGTTGTTCAAAATTGAGTCTTGTAATTCTTGGATTAAAGCAATAGTTAATTAGTTCACCAGTGTATTGTAACTTTTTTTGTACTTTTTTAAAAAAATTGGGTAATGTTGTACAATTTGATTTGATTTTGTCATTATTTGGATCATTTTTAATTGCATGTAGACCAAACCAAAAAAACCTTGTTTGTGTTCCTGGTGTTAACCATTTTCTCTGGTTGATTAAGTGAAAATGAGTTTAAATTTTTTCATAAAAGTCAAATATTTTGGGTTTTACTCACAGCCATTTCCCTTTGATTCATTGTCCACATATCCTACAACTAGATAAATGGAACACCAGGTCAGAGAACGATCCTTATTTACTGTACTCTGGCTAATTAGAACATATGTTCTGCTACATGTCCTTCTGCTACATGTCCATCTGCTCAGAAGTGAAAGAATAAAACTGAATTCAGTTAAATCAATACACCAATTTATTGAAATTAAACTGCTATAAACCTGTACAAACTGTATTTGCTATTCGATTTCACTATTAAGTGAAGATGAAAGTTTAATCATGAAACAGTCACCTCTTTTCCTCGTATGCTGTTCTGGAGCACTCTTGATTTGTTGCTCAGATTGAATATAGATAGTTAGACAAAAGCCTAAAACACATAACTAGTAACTGGAGTCTGTCAAAAGGCAAATCATCCTGGCCTTTGTTTTCTCAAAGCTGATTCTACTCTGACACATTTGATTGATAGCTACATCTGCAATTTGAAAAAAAATCCCAGAATATCAACCTCAATGAATTAAATAAAATGGCTTGACTTTGTTGTTCAATTTTAGAATATTTTTGAATGATCTGGAGAGATGATCCTCCTTCTACTGATGAAGCAATCAATCTACACCCATCCAGGTTTTCTCCTCAGGTGTGCATGTCTTCCAGACGTAGCTGATATTAAAAGTTGCACAAAACTAATAGTATATGGCTTTAACCAAGTATGTCTTGTGAAACAAGGGAAAAATTCAATAAACAGTCATTGTGAGACTGTTCTTCTGTCACACTAAGTAGTACAACCCTTAGTATGTACTCTATCTCATATTTGTGAAATGGGATATTGAAATCTCACCTGAGCATAAGTGTGAACCCACTATGATACCACAACATGGATTTTCAAAATGGGCACACCTTTTTTTCTTAATTTTTTTTTTCTGTAGAAAGACAAATGCTTAGCTCGAAGGAATTAGTCTTTCATTGCACTTATGAAAGCACTTAGGCCACTTGAGTTAATTATTTTGGAAAATGATGAGAAATGATAAATATCTAGCTGCTGAAAGAAACCATATAGCCAGCAATAAGTAGTTGAGGTTTTTTTGCCTTTTCTTCACACTTTTTTTTTCTTTTACCCCACATGTGCCCCTTTCACATTATAAAATGGTCATGAAATCTTCAAATATTTGCAACATGAATAAAACATGTTGGAAAAACATTGTTTTGTTTCAATGCATAGTTAACAATTAATGATCAGGATTATTTGCACACAATGAGCTAGCAAACCTTGTGTTGCTGTGCAGTTGAAGGAACTGCCTGTTTGTTGCATACATCCACTTGGCCAATTTGAAATAACATTTCTTGTTTGCCTCTTACTTTGTGTACAATTACTTGTTATTAACTGGATGAACAATGACCAGAGCTGAGTTTCCCCCAATGTGGATAATTGTTCCCATGTTGCAGTTTCCTACATGCTTGCAGCGATTCAAAATTGCCATTAAATGGCAAAATGGAGAATGATATTAATTAAAATATTGCTTTATGCACATGTTGTTTTAAGTTTTTTTTTAAACGTTGGTTTAAATTAAAAGGCTTGCAGAAGGCTACCTTCTTAGTACTATTATTAAACATTAAGGGCTGAGGACTACAATTAAATATACTAATTATTTACACGTTTCAGCTCTTCATTTTTTTAGGAAATTGAGACTTTGTGGTTGTC
This sequence comes from Rhincodon typus, assembly GCF_021869965.1. Classification (NCBI taxonomy): domain Eukaryota; kingdom Metazoa; phylum Chordata; class Chondrichthyes; order Orectolobiformes; family Rhincodontidae; genus Rhincodon; species Rhincodon typus. The sequence goes on along the minus strand of NC_063360.1, from coordinate 29,295,728 downwards.
TCTGGCTGCCCCTGTTCTTTGCTTTAATGCTTTGACTTTGCTATTTCAAGATTCCTGCTGCCATTTAAAATGTTGGTCAAGGTTTTTCAAGTTGCCCTCAGATTATAGAATAGGACATTTTGTCCCTTTTTTTAAACCCCATAGGCTGCAGCAATCAACATTCCTACAATGAGCTAATTTGCAGAGACCTTGTGATATAACATTTCAATTTTTTTAACGCCATTAATTGATGAATTGATATGAAGTGTCTGCCTTGAACCACTGGCTCTGTGTTAATAACTATACTATATTTAGTGGTATTTGTACAGCAGAGGAATCCCCTAGGATTAATAACAGAATTGTACTGTTCGCTAATCTTTGGGCTCCTTTCGTTTTAGTATTGGTCCCTGTTAGTAATTTTAGGTGTGCATTAAATATTTTCTTTAATCGTGGTCACTTGTTTTTTTCCATTTAATTAGATTCTATTCCTTCCTTATGATTTTGTTTACATTTACTAACTAATACATAGTCATAAGAGAGCATGGCTCAGTTGTTGTAACTATAGGTACATCGGAAATAGGAGGAGACCTTTCAAGCTTGCTCTGCTGTTCAGCTAGACGATGACTGGTTTTCTACTTCAACACTATTTTCCCACACTATTCCATATCCCCCAAGTTCTTTATCAAGAACTCCTATCTGCCTTGAATATATTCAATGACTGACTGAATCTTTACAGTCTTTTGGGGTAAAGAACTTCAAAGACACTCAACCCTCTGAAGAACTTCCTCTTTGTCCCAGTCCTAGTTGACTCGCCCTTATTCTGAGAATTATTTCCCTAGTTGTAGACCCCTACTACCCCATAGAGAATGTGGGTCCAGTCTCTTCAGGATGATCTCACCATCCTGTGTATCATTCTGGTAAACTTTTGTTGCATGCCCTCTAACCAGTTTTATAAACTGATTACTGGAGTCTTGCAAATGACTCTATGCTTTTCTCAAACTCTTCAAAAGCAGATTGATCACTTTAAGATGATACAAAAATACACTCGTTGATTTATATTCAGTAAGTAAATTAACAAATGTTTTTATGGTAAACTGCTCCTATAATTCTTGACTTTTTTAAAAAAAATGCCATGTTAGTTGGTTAAATGTGTTCTTCTTGAATTCTGAAGATTTTATCGACTCTGAACATAAACGAGAACTCAGTTTTTATTTACCAGTTCTTTTTGTCACAAATCATCTTGCGTAGAAGGACAGAACGGCTTGAATTTTACCTTTTTTTTTATTGGGCTTCTATCTTGGATAATTGAATTGCAATTAATCTGGATATGGCTTCACAAATAATAGCCTTTTCACTAGGCACCACTGAGTCAACCCAATGTTATGGGTGAGGTTTACAGAGATGTCTTACACCTGAGATGGAAGTTGTGATAAGCTCCAGTTACTTCATTGATCTATTCTACATCCTTCAGCATGTGGCTAGTTTGTGGATTTAATCCCTTTTTTTGAGCCAAATGCAACTTGATAGTTTTAATATAAATGATCCCCATAATGAGGCAGTGTGCAAAATGACAAATGTGACTGACCTAATGCTAGGAAGGAAATTGTCATGATTGCTGCTGATGCTTTCAATCCACAACCTCTTGCTTAAAATGCATATATGTGGATATTGTCAAGATATTAACGTAACAGAAATAGCTGAGAAACTCAGCTGGTCTAGCAGCATCTGTGGAGAGAAAACAGAATTAACACAGTCCAGTGACCATTTTTCAGGGACTCCATGTTAACTTTCTCTCTCCACAGTTGCTGCCAAACCTGCCGAGTTTCTCCAATTTGGTGCAAATTTCCAGCATCTACAGTTCTTTGTTTGAACCTGACAATATTTTAACAGTAATATAAAACAATGAAAGTTCTCCATGGTTGAATAATGTGACATTCAAATGAAAAAAATGTAATTTGAATTAAGAAACGGAAGCTTCTGCTTAAATGTCTATATGCTTTGCAAAAATTATCTTTAAGAGTAAAGGAAGGGAATTTGACAGCTGAAAACATCCGCTTTGATTTATTTGACTTGCTGTCAGCAAGTATTTATAAAAGTAAAGCAATTGATGTATTAGAATATATTTCAAGTTACTGGTACAAATGATGCAAAACCAGATTCAATCGTTGAAATACTTGCATATTCACTGTAGTTTTTCAGAAAACTTTTGAATGCTATCCTGTGTAATTATTGAAAATGGGAGTTTGTAGGACTTCAAATGAACCTGTTTGAGTAGAAAATGTATTTTAAATGTTAATTTCTGAAAAGCTTCAATTAAAATTTCTCATGGATTCTTCTCCCCAACAGAATGCCAAGGTAACTTTGTCATCTTTGGACATCTTTGCCTCGCCACCTGTCCTCCGCACTATTACAATGTTTCAAGAACTTTAAATAAAACAATGAATGGTGTTAGCAGAAATTTCACAGTGGATACCTGTGCTCCATGCCATTCATCTTGCTATTCCTGCGATGGCTATTCTGTGAATAACTGCCTGACGTGCCCTCCATTTTCTAATTATGATGAAAAGCAACAGTCTTGTTCAATTCCTATTTATCCAAGACATTTTGGTATGAGTGAAAGGAATGACCAAGCGCATGGGCTTTACAAAATTGCTGTGGTGGTTGCAATCCTTATTGGTGGACCTGTTGCTCTGATATGTGGTGTAACATCATTGTCATGGTTGATATACTATTTAAGTAGGAGGCAGACAGTAATGGTAGCCACCTCTGTGACTGGGGCCTCTGAAACAACCCAACTGCATGTACAGCGTGACACTACGGATGAGGGAACTGGAAGCAGTGAGACGGAGTCCACTTACTTTATTACACGGTTTGATCAACAACAGGATCATTAAAAAATATTGAAGTGCAAATCCAATAGTCTTTATTTCATCAATCTGAACCAACCATTTGATTATTTTGTCATTGGCCTAGTTGAATGTAATTTCCAAAGTTCTGAAAAATTTAATCAAGCGTCACTTTAAAAAGTGTCAACAAATCTAGGAATACACTTGGAAAAGCACCTTGTTTGCTCTCTGACCTCTAAACGTAATTCTACAATAATTAAAGGAGCATGTTTCGATTGTAGGCAATTCAAACTTGCACAAAGACTCATGGATTTTATTATCTATAGGTTTTCTGAGGCTTTCTTCCAACAGACTATTCAAAATATGTTGTTCCACTTTATAGCTGGCAAAGTTGTATTAAAGAGACAGACTAAAGACAAAACTGACCTTCATGATTATAAATTTAACTACCTGCACGATTAATCCTAAATACTTTTGATTTTTAAAGGTCTAGAGCTATAAATCTCCATTGAAGATTTATCTAACAGATTTACTTAATACTCTGATAAATTTTGCCTATGAATAAATGCCTTTGACTTTGGTATGGGGGGAGAATGGGTGGATCTTTAAATATCCAAACTTGAAGCTTGCTAATATTGTAATTTAACTAGGTGGAAGACAGCTGGTGATTAAATCCTCTGCCCAAATTTCTCCTGTTGACACTATCAAAGGTATCTCATGTCCAATGCCAGTTTGGAACAAGGAGGAGACGGTCATTGACTAACAGTTATCAGTCTAGGCAGAATTTTCTTAACTGTTTCTGTCTTTCCTCTTTTTTTTTTTTGTAAATATTGATTAGAGAAGGTTGAATTTTCAGCTGATGTTTTGTGAGATGAGATTCTGGGTGTCTGGTTAGCTTTTCAGCTTCCTCCATGTGCAATCACATGGCAGGAGAAGTGGAAGTGCTTGCTTTTGTTAGAACCTTCTAGGGTTCGGGCCACTGCCATATTTCAAAATACACCACTTTGGATGATGTTGATCAGGTCATTTGTAATTCGGAAAGGAAAGCTTGTATCCCCTGTTTGAGGACACTAATCTGGTGGACAGGGTGGTGGCAAGAAGGTCCATCCCTTTACAGCTGGCTGCCTGCCTGGACCCAGTGAGCAGTGCTGCATCCTGGGTGAAGTAGGATGCTCGGCATTGCAGAGAAAAACATCAAGATATTTTGCATTCCACAAGGGTAGGTGCCACTATCTTCTCTCTGCTAATCCTCACTCTAGGAAGCCACTCAGTCTAACTCTCTACCAATGCAGATGCCACATGGATTACAACTTTCACTGTTGTGTGTCATCCTCTAAACTAAACCCCTTCTGTCCTCTGAGCTTTCTACTTCTTCCCTAAGCCACCACACTGTCATGCTCATGTATCCCCACTAATTGCTCTTCCATCCACTTTCACCACGTTCAATCCCTCACTTTTGTCTCATTGCAGGACAAATTGGCCCACAGCTGGACCAAGACTAGGGCATTGGATGGGGAGAGCACTATACTTCATGAGAAAATTCTACAACTGACTGGAGAGGAGCACAATTGCTCTGAGGAATGGGGAGCTTCAAAGGTCAACTAACCAGGTAAACTTAATTTGAGCTGTGCTACATTACTCTTTTATCATCAATGTTAAGTCATACCTAATATGCACAATATCTTATCTCTTTTGGATAACTAGTTCTCTTTTATCCAGTCATTAACAGCACCCAGTGAACCTCTGAAGAGGCTGGTGCTAGGCCTGTACATGATATCCTAATGAGGAGTAAGTAACTGAACGCGCAGGAAGAACTAAGATTTTCATCTGTACCTTCTACCAGCTCAGCTATTTCCCTCAAAGACTTCTCTTTCCAGACATAGACACAGGCATATAATCTGGGATCATATCACTGACACCTCATCGATTTGAGAAAGAAATGCTGCAGATCACTGGCACTCGGGACTTCTAGATACCAGGCAACTGCTCCACCCAGGTGGAAGATGATCCCATTAATAACTTTACCAAAATGCACAAATGGGCCCAGGAGCTGCAAGCAAATTTGGTAATCTGGATTGAAGGATGAATGAATCCACCATCCCTACCAATACTATGCTGGTTCTGGTATTCCTGTTTGGTTCCGTGGATAAATTGGTGACTCTCAGAATCCCTACAGTGTGGAAACAGGCCATTCAGCCCAACAGGTCCACACCGCTCCTCCGAAGAGCTTCCCATCCAGGCCCATTCTCCTAAAGCTGCATTTCCCATATCTAACACACCTAACCTAAACATCCCTGGGCACAATGGGCAATTTAGCATAGACAATCCACCTAGCCTGCACATCTTTGGACTGAGGAAACCCACGCAGACACTGGGAGAATGTGCAAACCCCCCACACAGTTGCCCAAGGCTGGAATCGAACCTGAGTCCCTGGCACTGAGGTAGAAGTGCTAACCACTGAGCCACCGTGCTGACTGTTGTGGAGATGCAAGTCCAGGACACTGCTGGATTTATGCATGTGCTGTACTCCATTAGTCTAGCTAAAGTGTTTAGCATCAATAATAAGGTTAGGGGCCAAGGCATCTCAACCTCACTCCAGGTCCTCTTTGTATGAGACAGGGTGACACCAGTCACCACCCATGTGGAGGAAGACCCTGCCACCCCAGAAGTTGCTTCTTTACCGACTCCTGGTTAAATCTAATGCGTGTGAGAAACGAGCAATCTCTTTGGATGGCCCAAGGCTGACAGAATCAAACATTATTCATCTCTCAAGCTGCTGCTTCCCTGATTGCAAATTAGCCTCTGATGTCAGGGATCTTTGTGTCCAAAGACCTGAACATCAAGATTCAGTGACTTCTTTCTGGAGAATGTCAAAAGTTACATGAGTTTATTGAAGGAATTCCTCAACCCTCATTTCCGTTGGCATGAAACTTCATGTTATGCCCTCACTGTGTGGCGTGGAGACTTCCTAATGGTGTTATTGTCATGTCAAAATAAGGAACTCTGAAGTTTGTTATCCAATTGTTCTTTGGAAATTTTTGTATGCATATTTGGATCGTGAATGTCTTTCTGATGGAATGCAAATTGAAGCCAAAGGTGGAATTACTTAATCAGTGGTGGCATAATAACTGCAAATGGCCCTCCAATTCCAGGAATTTTATTTTGCCCATGAACAGCAAAACAGTTACTATTCCTCCAAGTTTGCTCAGTGTCAGTCATTTTGTGCAGCTATTGCATGATTGGCTTCTGATCCAAAAGTGCTAAGGTTCCAACTTTTTTGTTCTCGAGATTCAGGGCCTCTGCAAGATTTTCCTCCTGTCTGAATCCTGCATGTTACCTTGTGTTACTATTCCTCCAACCCATATGACCTAAGGCAGCCTGCCTTCTGGTTAGCCTCTTCTCATTACAATAAATGTACTCACTTCTAACCATCACCCCTGAGCCCTTGACTTCAGACATTCCCATGTCTTCAATGGGCCCACAGTCGTCCTCCCCCCTCCTTTCCCAACCCGCCCCCCCGCTGACACACACATCCCCCATTATTCAGCTATCCCTTAGGACTGACGGAGTGGGGCTGTCCTGCCACAGGGGCAAGCCAACGAAGCAAAGCACAGCCCAGCATTCAGAACAAACTGCCTATAAATTCCTGGACAAGTGGCACTTGACCTGCAAGATAGACTGTGGCCCAAACACCGGACTCTGCTAGGACTAAATACCTGACTCTGACTGTAGACTCCCCTGACCTAGAATCAAATGAGTCTCTTGACTGTGGCAGCACCCCTAAATAGTCAGTCTCCTTTTGACTCCACTAAACACTGCTCCCCTTTTGGTTTTCATACATGGGCATTTGCTTGAAGAACATGCTGTGTGATTACCTGCTGGCATATGCTGCAGTTGTAACTTTGGCACAGCACTGTGCTGTACAGTGATATGTCTACCCTTTTGACTAATAAGTGCTCCCAACTCTGGCAATCTGTTTACCTCTCAGTCTGTGCCAAAAAACAATGCTGGAAATAGGGAGAGTGAGTGTTAAAGCAAGCTAAGAGTCATAAGGAGGGAATCCTGAGAGACAGGATTTACGTATTGGGGAAGGCAAGGACTGATTCGGGATAGTAACGTGACTTTGTGTGTGGGAAATCATGTCTCACTAGCTTGATTGAGTTTTATTTTTAAGAACTAACAAAGTGGATGGAGGGCAGAGCAGTTGACATGATCTGTATGGCGTTCAACAAGGTTCCTCATGGTAGACTGGTCAGCAAGGTTAGATCACGTGGAATAGAGAAAGAATGAGCTATTTGGATACAGAATTAGCTCAGGTAGAAGACAGAGGGTGGTGATAGAGGGTTGCTTTTCAGACTGGAGGCCTGTGACCAGCAGGGTGAGACAAGGATCAGTGTTGGGTCCACTACTTTTCATCACTTAGATAAATGATTTTGGATATGAACATAGGAGGTATGGTTAGTAAGTTTGCAGATGAGACCAAAATTGGAAGTGTTGTGGAAAGCAACGACGGTTACCTGAGAGTACAACAGGATATTGATGAGCCAATGGGCTGAGGAGTGGCAGATGGAGTTTAATTTAGATAAATGAGAGGTGCTGCATTTTGGAAAGGCAAATCGGGGCAGGATTTATACACCTTAATAGTAAGGTCCTGGGGAGTGTTGCTGAACAAAGAGACCTTGGAGTGCAAGTTCATAATTCCTTGAAAGTGGAGTCGTAGGTAGATAGGATAGTGAAGAAGGTGTTTGGTATGATTGCCTTTATTAGTCAGTGCATTGAGTATAGCAGTTGGAAGGACATTTTGCAGCTGTACAGGACATTGGTTAGGTCACTATTGGAATACTGCGGCAATTCTATTTTCCCTGTTATAGGAAGGATGCTGTGAAATTTGAGGGTTCAGAAAAGATTGACAAGAATGCTGCCAGGGTTGGAGAGTTTGAGCTATAAGGAGAGGCTGATTAGACTATGGCTATTTTCCCTGGAGCATTGGAGGCTGAGGAGTGACGTTATAAGAGGTTTATAAAATCATAAGGGGCATGGATAGGATAAAAAGGCAAGGTCTTTTCCCTGGGGTGGGGAAGTCCAAAATTAGAGGCCATAGGTTTAAGGTGAGAAAGGAAAGATTTAAAAGGGACCTGAGGGGCAACTTTTTCATGCAGAGGGTGGTGCACGTATGGAATGAGCTGCTAGAGGAAGTGGTCGAGGCTGGTACAACTACAATAACTAAAAGGCATCTGGATGGGTATATGAATAGGAAGGGTTGAGATGGATATGGGCCAAATCCTGGCAAGTGGGACCAGATTAATTTAAGATATCTGGCCAGCATGGGTGAGTTGGACCAAAGGGACTGCTTCCATGATGTATATCTCTATTACTCTAAGATGCATCTTGTGCAGACGTATGGATGCATGTTGCTGCAAAGCAACCTGGTAGAATCATGCAAGTCATTTGTCCCTGAACTCCAAAATAATGTTAAAGGCCTGAAGTGCTGCACACATCATCTATAACTATGGGTGAGGTTCCTGGTGACAGGAGGGTGGCTAATGTATCTTTTTGTTTAAGAAGGGTTGTAAGGAGAAACCGTAGAACTTATAGGCCTGTGAGTCTACTTCAGTTGTTGGGGATAGTTAGCATGGTTTTGTGTGAGGAAAATAGTGTCTCTCAAGCTTGATTGAGTTTTCCTTATGAAGTTACCAAAAGGATTGAGGCCAAGCAGTGGATGTTTACTTGGACTTTACTAATCAGTTTACCAAGTGGAACCTTGTTAAAGGCTTTACTAAAGTTAGGTCACATGGGATTCAGGGTGAACTTGCCAATTGGATACATAATTGACTTGACAGCAAGTGACAGTGGTGGGGGCGAGGGGGGTTGTTTTTCGGACTAGAGGCCTATCACCAGCAGTGTTCCACAGGGATCAGTTCTGGGTCCTTTTTTTTTTTGTCATTTGTCATTTTTGTCAAACTATTTGGATGGGAATGTACAAGGCATGGTTCGCAAGTTTGCGGGCGATGCCACTAATTCTGGCATAGAAGTGAAGGTTTTCTAAGGTGACAAAGGGATCTTGATCAAATCGGTCAATGGGCTGAAAATTGGCACATGGAGTTCAATCTGGATAAGTGTGAGGTATTGCATTTTTTTACAACAAACAGGGGTAGGACTTGTATGATTAACGGTAGGGTCTTGGGTACTATTGTAGAACAGAGATCTAGGTGTTCAGGTGCATATTCTTTGAAATTCGCGTCACATATGGACAGGATGGTTAAAGTGTTTGGAACGCTTGCCTTCATTGCTCAGTCCTTTGAGTATAGGATTTGAGAAGTCACGTTGAAGTTGTACAGGTATTTGAGGCCTCTTCTGGACTACTATATCCAGTTCTGGTTGCTCAGTTAGAAGGATAATATTAAGTTGGAGAGGGCTCAAAAGCAATATGAGGATGTTGCTGGGTATGGGAGGCTTAAGTTATAAAGAAAGGCTGGAATTTTTTTCACTGGAGCATAGGAGGTTGAGGTGTGATATTCTAGAAGTTGATAAAATAGTGAGGAGTATAGATAGGGTTAATGGTACGTGTCTTCCCCCTAGGATGGAGAATTTCAAGACTGGGAGGAGGGTAAATTTTTTTGAGGGAGATTTTAAAAGACATGGGTGCAGCGATGGGGAGGTTGCAGTCAATACAGGATTGAGGGTTTTGTACTTAAATGCATGTATTATGTGAAACAAAATAAATGAACTTGTGCATAGTGGAATTGGTGGGTACAATAATGTGGGCATTGTACACATGGCTTCAAACGCATCAGAGCTGAGAATGTCCAAGGGTACATGTTCCATTAAATGGACAGAGGGGGCAGGCATGCTTTCTTAAGAAATGAAATGAAATTACCAGCAAGAAGTGATATATGGTTGGAAGGTGGAGAATTGAGGAACTGCAAAGGGGCAAATATTCCTGATGGGAGTTGTGCACTGTCCCCATAGCAGTAGTTAGGATGTGGGGCAGAAAATAAACTTGGAAATTAAAAAAAGGCATGTAAGAAAGGCACTATTAAAATAATCACGGTGACTTCAACATGCAGCTGGACTGGGAAAATCAGATTGGTAACAGGTACCACAAAGGAATTTGTGGACTGTCTGAGATGATTGGTTGGTTTGTTTGTTTTTTGATTTTTGAGCAGCTTTGGTACAGCTCACCAGGAAACAAGCACATTCCCAAATCCAGAATTGTAATGAGGTAGACTTGAGAAGGGAACTTGAGGCAAAGGAGCCCCTAAGGGCCAGTGATCCCAATATGCTACAATTCACTCTGCACTTTGAGGGGGAGAAACTGGAGTCAGATGTAATGGTATTACAATTGAGTAAAGGAGGGAGCTGCCCAGAAGGGGAGCTGTTAGATCTCATTTTCCAATGAGAGCCAGTCCAGTGGTAGCTTCAGGTACAGCTTTATTTTGATATGACTTTGTTACAGCTTCAGATTTTCTTTTCAGTAAGGCGCACACAAATTTTGGATTGTATACAGTTAAAACTTAAAGAGCACACTGCCCCTTTGATGCAGAAACAGAAGTTGCTGGAAAAGCTCAGCAGGTCTGGCAGCATCTGTGAAGAAGAGTGTTAACATTTCACATCCAATGACCCTTCCTTAGAACTGATGGTAACTGGGAAAACGTTGGTTTATGTGCAGAAAATAGGGAAGGGGATCGGGTAGGGAGTAAATGAGTGGATAAAGGTTACGGCCTGAAGATAGAGAAGAGCAGTTGGATAGACAAAGGAGTTGATAATGATCGGGCGAGGAGGGTGAATAGCTGTTCATGGGGACGGTCAGTGACTAACAATAGGCAGTGTGAAATGGTAGGCTGTGATAACAAGGCCTGGTGTGTGGGGTAGGGGGCTAGCCAATGGGAGCATTTAAGTCCTAAAATTATTGAACTCCATATTGAGTCGGAGGGCTGCAGGGTCCCCAAGCGGAAAATGAGGTGTTCTTCCAGTTTGCGTTGAGCTTTGCTGGGACACTGCAGTAAGCCAGAGACGGACGTTGGCCAGGGAACAGGGTGGTGTGTTAAAGTGGCAGGCAACTGAAAGCACAGGGTCCTTTTTTGCTTGCAGAACGTAGATGTTCTGCACAGTGGTCACCCAGTCTACGCTTTGTTTTCCCCAAGGTAGAGGAGACTACATTATGAGCAGAGAATGCAGTAGGCTAGATTCGAGGAAGTGCTGGCGTAATGTTGCTTCACCTGGAAGGTATGTTTGGGCCCTTGAATGCTGGGGAGGGAGAAGGTAAATGGGCAGGTTGCACCTTTACCGGTTGCAGGGGAAGGTGCTGTGGGGCTGTGGGAGAGTGTTGGGAGTGAAGGAAGACTGTGTACCAGGGTGTCCCGGAGGAACGGTCCTTGTGGAAGGTGGACAAGGGAGAAGAGGGGGAAATGTGTCTGGTGGTATATCGGAGATGGTGGAAATGGTGTCTGATGATCTTCTGGATATGGATGCTGGTGGGATGGTAGGTAAGGACAAACGGAACCTTATCGCCCCCTTTATTGGTCAACAGTGCCAAAATGTCCCTCTGTAATTGGCTGTTTGGTACAGCATCTTAGAGAGAGACAGGCTGGTGGTCCACCCACAGTCATGATGTTTTCATTGACTTTAATGATAAGGGAGGGACCACTCTTATTGCCTGAATCTTTTTCTTTTGGTGATTTTTCATTTGTAAATCTATAGCTAATGTGGATCTATATCTATGATTGCCTGAAGAATCTTAACTAAAACCTACTCTTAACATTAGAACAGGTTGATTAAATAATTCAAAAGACTGAACTAATTAGTGTAAAATGTTCTTATATATGTAAGAAATTGGAGCTGTACATTCCATCCCAGCTAATAACCTTGATTAAACAGTCTTGCTATTGTCAACTTGCTGAGACTGTATTGAGAAAATATTTTCCCAAGGCACTTGATCTATTGTCAGCCATGTTCTGCAGTTAGTCAGGGGCAGTTGTCGGCCATTTTGTGTCATTCTGTCATGGGCATCCCTAACAGAAGCTGAGCAGGGAAGACAGTGGAGTAGCAATGGCTGGAGTTTCTGGGGGTGATTTAAGAGACCCAGCAGAAATTCATCCCGAGGAAGAAGAAATATTCTAAGGGGAGGAAAGCCAGCCGTGGCTGACAGAGGGAGTCAAGGATGGCGTAAAAGAAAAAGCTTATGATGCAGTGAAAATTAGTGGGAAACCAGGGGATTGGAAGACTTTAAAATCCCAACAGAGGGCAATCAAAAAAAGCAATAAAACTGGAGAAGATAAAGTGAGGGTAAGCTAGCTAGTAATATGAAAGATTGAAAGTGTTTTTTAAGATATAAAGGCAAAGCGAGAAGCAAGAGTGGACATTGGACCTCTGGAATATGAGGGTGATAATGGAACAAAGAAATGATGAAGGAACTGAATCATTGTTCACAATGAAAGACCCCATCAGCCTACCAGAACTTCAAGAATCAGGGGCATAGGTGAGTGTAGTAGCCGTCACTAAGAAAAAGGTGCCAATGAAGCTGAAAGATCTGAAGGAGAACTACACCCCAGAGTTCTGGAACAGATAGCTGTGGAGGCATTGGTGGTGATCTTTCAGGAATCACTGGAGTCCAGGCAGGTCCCAGAGAAAAATCGCTAATCTAACACCCATGGTTTAAGAAGGGAATCAGGCAGAAGGCTAGAAACTATAAGCAGGTTAACCTGAGCTTGATTGTTGGTCAGATTTGAGTTCATCAAGAATGAGACTGGGGAGTACTTCGAAGTGCTTGGAAAACAGGGCTGAGCCAGCAGGGCTTTGTCGAGGGGAGGTCATACCTGACAAATCACTTTGGAATTCTTTGAAAAGATAAGCAAGTTATACACAAACCAATGACTATCACTGGCTATTTCCAGAAGGCCTTTGACAAGATGCCACATAGGAGGTCGCTAAATAAGAACCGGAAATGTTAGGGGTAATGTTCTGGCATAGCTAGAGGATTGACTGACTGGCTGAAAGCAGAGTCAGGATAAAGAGATCTTTTTCAGGATGGATGGCAGCCAGTGAGCAGTGAGTTCTGCAAGGGTTAATGTGAATCGTGGTGCCAACATTAAACACTTTCAATATGGATGAAATAACTGTCGGCATTGTTACCCTTGCAGGCGATGCAAAGATGGGGAAGAGTTGTGGTTGATGGGAAGAGACAGGTAGTGTTGAAGAAACAGGGCAGCTGCAGAAGGACTTGGACAGGCAAGGAGAGTGGCAAAGAAGTGGCAGATCTTTAACCAAGATGGTGGAGTAGGGCTCTTGAGCTGTAACTCCTCTGCTCCATCTGTTCCTCTTTTTTTTTTTTTCATTTCTCCTGTCCATTTTTTTTTCCTTTCTACTTGTCTCCCATCTTTGGACTGCGTTGGTGGTGATGAGTTGAGCCAGCGGCAAAATCAAGGGACCCCCAACCTCTGTGAAGCCCAGTGTGGACCTGTTTGGTCCATCTTTTTTTCCTGTCCTGCTTTAGAAAGACTATAGTTCTGAACTTTAACTTTTTTTCTTTATTTTTCTAATTTATACCTAAGATTTTGTACCTAGACACTTTTCTGTACTTGAGACGGCACTGGAAATAATGACTTTGTTTACTTTTCACTGTACTCGTGCATCTCCATACTTGAGTACATGTGACAATAAAACCTAATTCTAAATGGAATACGATGTGGGAATTGAGGTCATACACTTTGGTAGGAAGAATAGAGATGTAGATATTTTCTAAATGGGGAAAGGTTTCAGAAATCTGAAGCACAACGAGACTTGGGGTTCTAGGTTCAGTATTCTGTTACGGTTAACATGCAGGTTTAGTTGGCAGTTAGAAAGACAAGTGAAATTTTAGTGTTCACTTTGAAAAGGCTAGCGTAGAAAAGCAGGGGTGTATGCTGAGGTTGTATAAGGCTGTGATCAGACTGCATTTGGGATAGTGTGAACAGTTTTGGTCCCTGTATTTAAGGATGTACTGACCTTGGGAGGGGTTCAGAGAAGATTCACAAGAATGATCCCAGGAATGAAGGGCTTGTCATAGGAGGAGTGGTTGAAGTCTCTAGGCCTGTATTTAATGCAATTTAGAAGAATGAGGGTGGACCTCTCAAAACCTTGCAGAATACAGAGGCCTGGATAGTGTGGACACAGATGTTTCCATTAGTCTGAGACCAGGATGCCAGAGCATGGCCTTGGAATGAGATGAGGAATTTCTTCAGCTAGAGGCTGGTGAAAATGTGTGAAATTCATTGTCACAGAAAGCTGTGGATGATAAGTCATTGAGTGTTTTTAAAACGGACGCTTTTGATTAGTAAGGGGATCGAGGGTTACAGGAAGACTGGAGAATAGATTTGAGAAACCTATCAAGCATGATCAAATGACTGCATATTCAATAGTCTGAATGGCCTAATTCTGTTCTTCTATTTTATGGCTTAATGAGGATGTATTGCAGAAATTCACCGAGTCTCGTTAGCAACTTCCACGTCCGTGATCACTACCATCTAGAAAGACAAAGTAAGATACATGGGAATGCCACCTACATGTTCCTCTCTGAGCTCCTCACCATCTTCTCCTGAAAATGTATATCAAAGTTCATTTGGTGTTGCTGACCTAAACTGTAGCTCCCTCCCTACTGTCATTGTGGATATACCTACAACAAAGAAGAGGGTTATTTGAAGATTTCATATGAATAAGGTGAATTGAGTGTTAATGTGATGCAACTGTATGGAAATAAGGCAGTTGCTACTCTTAGTGCAATTCTGAAGTAGCTGATTAAGACTTGAGAAAATGGCAAACCTGTCACCTCAATGTAGAGATGATTTTTCTTTTCATTCTCTGCATTTTCTCAACTTTCTCTCCATTGCTCACACCACACCAGGAAGGGGAAAATTCTGCCCATACTTTCCTGCTAGTACTCTTTTTATAAGTTAAACAAATTGGAGTTTATTACAGTACTTTTTTGGTGTATAATGATGAAAAGCAAAGTATGCTAGTTTTAAATATTGGGTTTTATATGAACAAATTATTACAAAACACATTGGCTGTTGCCCATTACGTAAATCTAAACATCACCAAACTGTTATTAAAATGCATGAATTTATGGGCATTTATATGCTCCAAAGAATCAGTGATTTTTTTTTTAAAAGAAATTGCACTTCAATTTACTGAAGCATCATCTCTCATTTGTGACACAATTCCTATTCCCAATGAAAATCCATGAGCCCTAAAGGAGCAAAAGGAAGGTTAACAAATGCTTTGGGGATGAATAATGCAGGTTGTACTGTCCTTTTCACCTCTGGGATCTTGGTTTGATTCCAGTTTCGGCTGCTGGGCTGTACATAGTCTTCCTCAATTACAAGCAAAATAATTTTCTAATGCAAACAAGTGTCCAGCACAAACTTGCAATCTGACTTTGCAGGACGTAAAGGGAGATGTTCAGATGCCCAGGTGGAGAATATTGATATCAAGAAATGTCAGTGGGAGGAACAACATCAGAGCATGCACTTCTGTTTTGGAGAATTAGTGCACAGGAAATGTATTGATCACTTTGCATCTGACTTATCCAATATGTTATGTGGGGATGCTTGGTTTTTGCACTGGTGATGGCAGTAAAAACAGTAATTCTCAGGATTATACCCTCGGGGTGGCGGGAGGGGAATGGATGGATGGAAGCCTAAAGTTGAAGCAGCAACACTGACTTTTGAGAACATGTGCAGTTTGGTCTTCTGAGGGTTTTCTGGGATGACTGTTTTAGGAAAGTTTGAGCCTATACTCCTGTTGCAATTCAGAAGATTGAGAAGTGACCTTTTTAGAAACAAAAGATCGAGGGGCCTCGCTAGACTAGATCTGCAAGGATGGCTCCCTCTTTTGGGGTCTCAAACCAAGATCCCAGAGGTGAAAAGGACAGTACCACCGGCATTATTCATCCCTAAAGCCTTTGTTATTCTTCCTTTTCATGCCCATGATGGATTTTCATTGGGAATAGGAATTACATGACAAATGTGATGTTTCATCAAACAGAAGTGTTGTTTTTAATATCTTGTTTAAAAAGTCACTTTTTTTTTTTTTGGAGCATATAAATGCCCATTAAACTGTGCAGTTTAATAACAGTTTGGCTGTTGCCCATTTCATAAATCTAAAAATCAATGTGTTTTGTAGTAATTTTGGGGAAAGAAGAACTACAGGGACAGCTTAGAAATAAGTGGATGAGAAGAAATGTATTCTGAAGGTTGTTGTCCTTTCACAGAACAGTGATGGCTGAATCATTTAATATTTTTAAGGCCAAATTAGATTTCTGATCATTGGTGGAGTCAAGAATTATAGGAGACAGGGAAGTAGAATGAAGTCCATAGTTCAATCGGCTGGTATCTTATTGAATTGTGGAGCTAGCCTGAGGGGATGGAATGGTCTACTCCTTACTCCTGTTCACCTCCAGAATCTGGTTGTGTTAACTTGCCTGTATTATTAGGCTCTTTTTTTTTCAACCAATTCACAGCTTCTGATGTCCAGTTTGGATACAATGGGTTCACAGTCAGTAGATATCTGGTTGAGATTACCCAAACTGATGGGACAAGGGTGTTTTTGCTGTTGAAATAAAGCTGACTTTTTTATTCTCTCATTCTCACTGTATTCTGTCTTACTGGAAATCTCTCATTGAGGTCTTTTTTGTGCTTAGTTGATGCAAGTGAGATGTCTGTTTTTGGCTGAGAGTTCACAGGTGGCCTTTGAGCCCCACCTTAGCCTTGCAAATTCTCCCACAGTGAAATGTCAGTTTTCAGCTGATAGAGGTCATAGCAAATTGTTGATGTGAGCAGCTGCCTCCTCTCTCTTGCCATTTGCTCTCAGTAGCTGCTTTTGTTCACTGCAGGGTCTTGACACCATTTTTTTTGATGGATTGCTATTTTGGTCACAATTGGGCATCTGCTTCCCATGTGTTGACATTATTAATGACATAAATGGAGGCTTTGAGATTATCTCAAATGTTTCCAATGGCATGCATGTGTTTTAGAGTAGAGCATCTGTTTTGGGCATTCTGAAGAAGTCTCGCTGTTCTCAGGTGTTGTGAAATGATCATGACATAATTTGACAAATGTATTTCTTGGAGGATGCTCATGATTGTTCTTTTGCCCTTCCAATTGAGGATACTTGCCCTCCCACTAAGACAGTTTAGTATTGGTGTTATTGTCCAAGGGTCTTTAAAAGTATTTATTCAAGCTTTATTGTAGAGAAATGTGGGGAGCACCAAGATCCTAGAGGTTTGTAACCAAGTGAAATGATCTTTTTCTTTGCCATGCTTTACCCAACTTAAATATGTTTTCTGCTTTAAGCTTTGGTCATAAAACATGTTCCATTCCCCAGTATTGATGGCCTTGCCTTGAGCAGACAAATTCAATATTAAAAAAACACTTTTTTTTTCTCTTTTGACAACCCCAATCATGACATGGTTGAGTGTTTTTTTTGTTTTTCAGTAACCATTTTCATTGCATTAGATGGCTACTTTAAACAAAATCTACTTAAGGCAGTGGTGTGTATTAAGAATGGTTTCACATAATCAATCAGCCGGCATTGAGTTTTAGCTAGCATTTGGCTGTAGTAGAAATCAAAACAAACTTTATTTCTTGTCAAAATATTGCAATGTATGAATTTGGCACTCATCTCTGATACTGCAATCTTTCTCAACTCCTCTTCTGTTGGTAAAGCCTCAGACTAAGTACATGGCATCCATTAGATGAGTTGAAATTTTCTCCCCTTTAAACACTGGGAAGACTGAAGCTGTTGTTTGCGATCCCATTCCAAACTCCACTCACTGGCTCCACCTGTGATTCTGGCAACAAATTGAGATTAAAATGTCTGCTTACAACTCTTGTTATCACTCTTAGACCCAGAGATGAATTTCTGATCTAATTTTCACCATCACTTCCCCTGGTGTATATCTGGATCTCATCACCCAACTCTCTTCTATCTCACTTTTTAAGATATCTCAGGTCACGTGCAATTCTTGTCCTCTAAGGGGTCTATTGCCCAAATCTCTGAAATGGGTTTTGGTCACTGCATCGTTCATTTGGGGCTGTTAAAATGATCAGTAATTAATGAGCATCCTAATAACTTGCCTTAGCTGAAGGGTCATGGACTAATTGTACTAACACAGAGCACAGTGTTCTCTTAGCTTCTACTTAGCACCTCATTTTCTTTACATAGCATCTATTTTTAATAAACCTTCTTCGTTAAGAAGTTTGTATAGTGTGATGAGCAAATTTATCATGTACATAATAATTTTAATGCAGAAGCAGCACATTGTTCTTAAGATACAGTCTGTAATGTCACAGTATGATATTGCTGTCTTCAGTAAAATTTGCCTTCCAGGCTTTAACAAATCTGGTTTTGAGTTATCTTGCCAGTGAGGATAGGTTATTCATCACGGCTGGTAAATGCATTTGCAGACTACTTGTTTGGTGCTGAAGGGTGAATCTCAGGCCTGTGCACCAGCTGTTGACTGGATAATAGTGAACTGAGCAGATGGGATACTGTTTTTCAGCTTGCCATTTATTTAAGAAAGGAAGAGTGTGAGATTGACCCTTGCCTTATTAGATGAATAAAACAAAATTGAGGGCAGCTACGCATTTTCTTGAAGATTGTCATCTTTTTATACACCTGAGGGATGATTGCAGCATAGCTATTTTAAAAGATTAAGAAAGGAAATTAAAATTGTTTTGGGCTGTGCTTTTAGAATTTTGGTCTAATTAGATTTTCACATGCTTCTATTCCCTGCTCAGCAGTTGGAAGGTCTCCAGGGTGAGATTCAGAGGTTGATGTAACTGGGGATGAGGAGACCATTAGAAAGTGCAGCAAATTTAGGTCCCAGTGGATTCTGTAATGTCTATCACTATGCAATAAAAATATCTTTTTAATTTAGTTGGCAGCATCCTCTTATTCTGTTGTCTCAGCAGTGAGTCAATGAATGGAGAATGAAGCTATTGAATTGTTGGAAAGGCTGTATGTAAATTGTACTCTAAGGTGCAATGGTGTCTCATTAAATCTAATCTGGTGATTTTTACCTCACTGAATTGCCAAAGCTTTGTTCTGTGACATTGCTTCTCAGTTCGGATTCACATCTATCTCTTGCCTTGTCTTGTTATCTCTAATGTTTTCTTGCAACATCCATTTATTGTCATAATTTGCTTTAGTACAGTTTGGCATTTTGGTAATTCTATACTGCATTATTGACTGAAATCTTTTAGGATGATTTGTATTATCACAGGTTTTAATAAGATCATTGCTCAAATTACAATGGCACCTGTGGCTCAGTTGGTAGTGAAGAGTAATGGATTCAAATTCTGCTTCAGAGATTTGAGAATAAAAATCTAGGCTACCACTCCATTGCAGAACTGAGAAATTACTGCACTGTCTGAGGTGCTATCTTTTAGATGAAGCATTAAACCAAAACCCTGTTTGCCCTCGAGTTGCAAAGGACTTCTTGATAAAGAGAAAGGAATTTACCCCTGTTTGTTTAGCCAATAGTTATTCGTCAAACAATAATGCAAGAACAATTCCGAGGAAGAGTTTTACCAGACTCTCAACTTTGTAACTGTTTTTCTCTCTACAGATGCTGCAGACTTGGTGAGTTTCTCTGGATTGTGTGTACGTGTGGTTGTTTATTTCAGATGCCTCAATACTTGGACAATATTTAGACTTGGGCTGAAAAATGGCAAGTAACATTGCCTGGCATTTGGGTGGCCATTGACCATTTTCAATAAGACAATTTTAACCGTCGCCCTTGACATTCATTGGCGTTACTCTCACTGAATCTCCTATTATCAATATCCTGGAGGGTTACTGCTGACCAGAAACTTAACTGGACTGGCTTCAAGAGCACGTCAGAGGCTAGGAATACTGCAGTAAGTAATTCTCACCTCCTGACTCTCCAAACCCTGTCCAACATCTACAAAGCAAGTCAGGAGTGTGATTGAATACTTCCTGCTTGCTTAGATGAATGCAGCTCCACCAACACTCAAATAGCTTGACACCATCCAGGACAAAGTAGTCTGCTTGAATGGCACCACATCCACAAAAACATCCACTCCCTCCACCGCTGGCACTCAGTAGCAGCATAGTCATAGTTATCGAGTCATGTAGCATGGAAATGGACCCTTTGGTCCTACTAGTCCATGTAGTGTGTACTGTCTACAAGATGCATTGCAGAAATTCACCAAAGATCCTCAGACAGCATCTTCCAAACCCACAGCCACTTCCATGTAGAAGGGCAAGGGCAGCAGAAACATGGGAACACCACCACCTGCAATTTCTCCTCCAAGCCACTCACCATCCTGTCTTAGAAATATATCACTCTTCCTTCAATGTTGCTCGGGTAAAATCCTGGAATTCCCTCCCAACCGCATTATGGGTCCACCTATTGCTAAAGGACTGCACTTGTTCAAGAAAGCAGCTCACCTTCTCAAGGGCAAGTAGAGATGGGCAATAAATGCTGGCTAGAAAACTCGGTGCAGTCTCAACAGGGGCTAGTATTACCCAAGGTGCTACTGGGTGCAGAGAGTTATTTACCAGTTGACTGTTTAGGTACTTTCGGAACTGGGGCTTCCACTCTCCATCAGAGGCAAAAGTCTTGCCCTCTGAGCATTTAATTGGCTGCAGGGTATACCATTACAACTAAGTCAGTCCTGCCCTTTATTTTAAAAAATAAATCATTGATTGTAGAGTGCCTCAATGTCTTGAGTTCATGTAAGTTGCTATATAAATGCAAGTTTTTTTCAAATGAGGCCATTGACCCTATTACCGGAGTGCAGCTGAATATTGCGTGTGACTGAAGTTTTATAGTAGCTCTGAAGATTTCTGTATTTTATAGGTAGAATCAACTGATTCTTGCGGAAGAAAACAAAGCCGGTACGCTCCAGCAGAGAACTGTCTTTATTCCCAGTTGTAATTTGAGCGGCTTGGTGCCAGAGGTGGGTTTCATTTGGATGCTCAATTTGTGCCTCTGCCAATTTTACTCTACCTTGAATCCTGACCGACCCCATTTTGCCCTGTGGGTTATGTTAAAATTTGGCACTTTGGTCTCTCTCTAGCGGCACAGAGGTGTTTGTAATAATGTTTAAAAATTATGCAATTTTAGGAGAATTGATCTTTGCTTCCACTCGGAGAAAGATTGATGTACCAGAATTTCTGTATATGATATGTCTTTGGTTGTACTTTTTTTGCCAGCTGTTATTAAGAAATATATTGTTTGTCACCACTATAGGTGCAGGTTTGTGTTTTCTGAATTGTGTTCAGACTGCAAAGGTAGTTTTGTTTAACCATACTGAATTTCCTGTGAAATGAAATCTGAGCACTTGTGTGTGCCATACGTAGGATCTTGAGGTATCCAGCATGTTCTTCAGACAAATATAAAAGGTTGTAAATGCCATATTCGCAGATGCAGGTCTTCAACAGGCTTGTAGGATGTTGTCGTCTTGGACATCTCCATAGCTCACTCCTCCTGGACTGGTCTTCCCACTAACTTCTAAGTGCCTCAGGACTTTTCCTCAGCTGTCAGCTTGAGACTGCTGTTATGGACTTCCTTCTATCAGCATGAATCTGTTTTTAGCTCGCTCTGTCTGTCTCAAAAACTCTGTAGCAATTATTCAAGATGTCTTGCTGGTCACTTTTAGTTTAAAGCCACAAGTACTTCTAAATGCTGTGTTGAACTCACTTTATAATTGTTTTTAACAAAAAACAAGTTAAACCTGCAAACAACTTAAAAACAGAAATCGAGGAGTCAGCTGCCTTTTTGAACTGCTGTAATAATTTCTTTTTCATTCACGGGATGAGAGCATTGCTGGCTAGGTGGCAGTTATTGCCCAGAGGGCAGGTCAGAGTCAACCACGTTGCTGTGGGTCTGGAGTCACATGTAGGCCAGACTAGGTAAGGATGGCAGTTTCCTTCCCTAAAGGACATCAGTGAAGCAGATGGGTTTTTCCAACAATCGGCAATGGATTCACAGTCATCATTTAGACTCTTAATTCCAGATATTTATTGAATTCAAATCCCACCATCTGCCATGGTGGGATTCAATCCTGGGACCCCAGAATGTTATCTGGGTCTCTGGATTAACAGTATACTGATAATACCACTAGGCCATCGCCTCCCCATAGTGGGTGTGGGTTTACCCATAGCGCTGTTAGGAAGGGAATTCTAGGGTGCTGACGAAGCAACAGTGAAGGAATGGTGATATTGTTTCAAAACAGGATGGTATGTGGCTTGGGCAGAATTTGCAGCTGCTGATGTTCTGATACATCTACTGCCGTTATTCTAGATTGTAGAGGTTCCCGCCATCAAAGAAGCCTTGATGAGTTACTACAATGTATCTTGTATATGGTACCCACTGCTGCCCCTGTTTCAACAGTGAAGATTGAAGAGGTTGGATCAAGCAAGTTGCTTTGTTCTGGATGATGTCAAGCTGCTTGTAGTGTTGGACCTGCATTCATGCATGCAAGAGGAGAGTATTCTGTCACACTCCTGACTTACATCTTGTAGATATTGGATGGGCATTGGAAAGACAGTGTTGAGTTACTCTCTAGAATTCCTAGCTATTGTAGCCACTACATTTATTTGACTGGTCAGTGTTAACTGTCAAGAATTTGACAGTGGGAGTTCAACAGTAATGCCATTGAATGTCAAGGGAGAATGGTTAAATTATTTGCTTTTGGAAATGGGCATTAGCTAGTACTTGTGTGGCATGTTTGTTAATTGTTACTCATGGAGCCAATCCTGTTGTCCAGGTCTTGCTTTGTGTTTTTGGACTGCTTAAGTATCTGAGGAGTAAGTGGTGCTGAACATTGCTCAATCACCAAAGAACATCCCCACTTCTGATCTTATGATGGGCGGTAAGCCTTTGAAGCAGCGGAAGATCGTTGGGCTGAGGACACCTCCCTGAGGAACTCCTATATTGATGTCCTGGGTTTGAGATGTTTGTGCTAGGTATGACTCCATCCAGCAAAGGTTTTCCTCCTAATTCCCATTGACTCCAGAGGGCTCCTTCTTGCCACACTTCAATTCATTAAAGATCTTCAGACAGTACCTTCAAATCCATGATCACTTACATCTAGAAGGACAATGGCAGATACTTGGGATGATCACCCCTTCAAGTTCTCCTCTGGCCCACTCACCATCCTGACTGGGACATATATTGGTGTTGCTTCACTGTCACCAAATGAAAATCCAAGAATTCCCTCCCTAACGCATTGTGGGTTAACCCGCAGCAGTTTAAGAAGGCAGCTCGCCACCCACCTTCTCAAGGGCAACTAGGGATGGGCAATGAGTGCTGGCTGGCCAGCGATGCCCACATCCCACAGATTTTTTTTTAAAAAGTCAAATGCTGCCTGGTGGCAAGGGCAGTCACTCTCGCCTCAATTCTTGGCTCTGATGTGGAACTTCGTCTGCAATGAGGTTAGGCCCTGAGTGGCCCGGATTGTACCCAAGCCATTGGTGAGCAGGTTATTCCTTTTACAAGTGCTGCTTTATAAACACCTAATAGCCCCTTCTGTCACATTTATCAATTATTCAAGTAGACTCCAGGATGGTGATTGGCTAGGTTGAATTTTTCTTGCTTTTTGTGTACCTCATGTAGCTGGACAATTTTTCACATTGAAAGGTAGATGTCAGTGTTACAGCTGTGTTGGAACAGTATGGTTGGGGACACAGCAAGTTCTGGACCACAAATCTTCAAAGCTATTACTGGAATGTTGTCAGGGCCCATCACATTTGAAGTATCCAGTGTCTTTAGCTATTTCTTTATTTGGGGACTGTATCAAATTAGTTGAAGACTGACATCTATTGGAAACCCTGAGATGGATCATTCACGTAGCACTTCTGGCTGAAGATGGATGCAAATACTTCAGTCTGTTCTCTGCTGTGATGTGCAGCGATCCCCAGCTTGAGGTTGGGGATATTTGTGGAGCATCTGCCGTGTTTAGTAGTTTAATTGTCCACTGCCATTCATGACTGGTTGTGGCAGGACTGCAGGGCTTAGTTCTGATCTCTTGGTTGCAGGATTACTGACTCCTATCACTTGCTTATTCCACTCTTAGACATGCAACTACTCCTTTTTTTAGTAGCTTCTTCAGGTTGACACTACTTTCTTTGGTGCTTCTCCAGGCATGCTGTCCTGCACTATTCATTGAATTGGGGTTGATCCCCAGCTTGATGGTAATATTAGAGTAGATACGTTGAGTCATTTTGGTTTATAGATTGTGGTTGACTACTGTTCTGCTGATGACCCACTAGCATCTCCTGGATGTCCTGTTATGAGTTGCTGGATTTGTTTGACGTTTGGCCCATTTAGCAAGGTGATAGTTCGACAACATAATATCCTTAGAGTGGGGACTAAACTTTGTCTCCACAAAGATTGTGCAGAGGTCTTACCTCCCAATATGTCATGGATGGATGCATCCGTGACAGGTAGATTCATGAGGGCAAGGTCAAGTGGATTCTTTCCTGTTGTAAAGCTCCTTCACCACCTACCACATCCCTGGTCTAGCAGCTGCATCTTTTAGGGTTTGGTCAGACTTGGTACCCTTGGTGATGCATGTCAAAGTCCTCCGCTCAGCACATTATCCTTGCAACCCTCAGCACTTCCTCAAAGTGGTGCCCAAATGGAGGAGTACAGATTCATCATCTGAGAGGGATCTTTGGTTGGTAAAAAGGAGATTTCCTTTCCCATGCTTTAGTAGAAGCCGTGAGCTTTCAGAGGGTTTGAAATTAGTGTTAAAGACTCCCAGGACAACTCTTGCTGACTTGTACCATTGTACCACACATCTAATGGGTCTGTCCTGCTGGAGGGACAGGACACTTCCAGTGATGGCAATTTATAGTGTCTGGAGCATAGTCATTCACCAGAATCATACTTTACAGATAATGTCAGACTGTTGCTTGATTAGTCTGTTGGACAGTTCACCCAATTTTGGCACAGGCTCCAGGATGTTGGTAAGGAGGATTCTGCAATGTCAATAGGGCCACAGAATGTTAGCCTGAGGTTTTGAATTACTAATCCAGATACATTATCATTTCCACTTTAGAAGCAAAGTTCTTTAATAATAATATATAATTATAAACCTTTGTCACATTATGGAAGTAGGTCAATTTTTGAAACTGAAATTAATTTTGGGCAGTAAAAATCAAGTTATGTAAGACCTGTTAACACAGACTATTTTCACCTCCAGTACATGCCATATTTAAACGACTGGGGATTTTTAGCTTAGTGGTTGGCAGCATGCCATTTTCCACGTACAAACACGGTTTAAACAGTTAAAGTGACTGCCCACTGAACAGTAAATATTCGACTTAACCATGAATGAAGCAAAAGTAAGGAAGCTAGCCAACTTTCACTGAGTTCAAACAAGGGTATTTTTTTAAAAAAATGTCTGTCATCTCCTCCTTGAAATGAAAAGGGAACCTTTTACGGATTGTAAATATTAATTCTGATTTACTCGTCTTTTAAAAGTATACACTTTATTTTAGAAAAGGTGAATTTTTTTGACATAAAATAAAAACTCCCATTTAATCACAATGGGCACTATATAAAGTACAGAAAAAAGGAAACAACCAAAAATGGACAATTGGAAGTAAATATCTTGTGGCCTGAATCTATGAAGAGATTTAAATCTGTTGGGGAAATATTGCAAAAAACCCATACACATCACCTTCCAATGAATGTCAATAACAAGTGTGCAAAAGTTTTATTGTTTCCTTTTGGAGAAAACTGATTTGTCGGCCTCGAGTGTAATAGAAATTAGGATCAGAATCAAGTTTCACTGAACTACAG
Source organism: Rhincodon typus (assembly GCF_021869965.1). Lineage (NCBI taxonomy): Eukaryota > Metazoa > Chordata > Chondrichthyes > Orectolobiformes > Rhincodontidae > Rhincodon > Rhincodon typus. Next base: position 29,270,090 of record NC_063360.1, on the reverse strand, counting down.
TATGTGCAAGAGGAAGTAGACATTTAACTATTTTGCATCTGACCCAGATTTGACAGCAGACCTCTTTACCTCTAGACTAACTGTAGAGAATCCAGTGCATAAGTTATCAGAAACTAATCAACAATCTAACTCTTATTTGTCTTATTGATTAAAATTGGAACACAAACTGTGTGCAGTCCAAGTTACTATTCCTTTACAAAGGGATGCGTGTAATGTGGAAGGAATGGAGTTCAAGTAGAAGTAAAGATATAATTAACAGCCAAAATAGCGCACAATGTAATAGTAGCATGGATCAGTTAGGGGGAGAATTTTTAAAGTTTGTTTTAATGCTTGGGTCATTGTCCTATTGTTGCGGTGTTTTCGATTACAGTGAGTTACTGTGTTCTTACTTGGATGGTAATTAGGTTCACTTTACTTGAAGTTCAAGCAGGTTCACTTAACAGACAAACCGATAACTTGCTGTTAAGAGTAACTGCTGGTGCTGGCTGGTAGAATTTTTGGAGTTTACAGTTACTTTGTTCCTTCTTTAGTATTGCAGGAAGAGTTATGGAAACCCATGGCAGGGGGGGAACTGGTCTCCCAGGGTTGCTGTCGCTATTCCATTGAAGATAAGTTAGAAGATTGACCCCACCCAATTTTAATTCCCTTAGTGCAGAATTATTTTTCCAACCACTTCAAAATAGGGATTAACCTGCTTGTTAAACTATCTAGGTCCAAAACTCTGGACTTTAAATGTTTAGAACTCTGGAGGCTATGCTCCGGTTGTATGGGGCATTGGTGAGACCACACCTAGAATAACGTGTGCTGTTTTGGTCTGTATGTTTACGAATGGATATAAATGCGTTGGAAGCAGTTCCGAGAAGATTTACTCGATGAGTACCTGGAATGAATGAGTTGCCTTTTGAGGAAAGGTTGTTTAAGTGTTAAACTTTCATTTGCTGAAGTTCAGGAGAGGTGACTTGGTTGAAAAATGTCAAGGTTTCTTAGGATCTTACAATGTGAATGTGGATAGGATGGTATTTCTTCTGGGAGAATCTAGAACTAGGGCTTTCCCTTTTTAAAATAAGGGGTTGCCCATTTAAGTCAGATGAGGAAAAATATTTTGTTGTGATACTTTTTGGAATTTTCTTCCTCAAAAGTAAAATCTTGAATCCACTATCTCAAATATTCTTGATGAGCAGGGGGTGAAACGTTATCTGGAGTAGGTAGGATTATGGAATAAACAGATCAACTATGATCTTATTGAATTGTGGAGCAGGGGTGAGTGGCCTACTTCTTTGTATATCTCTTTTCTCTTACATTCCCACTCTCTAGTTAAGGCCCAAACTTACCTCTTTGACCTCCTTTTAAATTTTGAAATTTTCTTTGCTCCTGCAAAGAACTTCAGTTCCATTTAGGTTAAATACACACAATGCAAGTGCGAGTTGTTATTTAACAGGATTTCACTTGAGAGATATTGAGGATTCAGCTGCTAACATGACACTACTTGTTTTCTAGTTTTAGTATTACATGTTGCAGCTTGGATCCTGTACCTGACAACTGTTTCTCTTGATTTTTTTTTTTTAGGGTGCCACTTGAAAACAGCAGTGATTCAGATTGGCTCTCTTGGCCCCATTTAATACTTCTAGAGGGATGTCACTGTCTGTTATGAAAAGCTTTCAAACAGGAAACTGCTAAAACAGTCTGCATTGAAAACTGAACCCTCCTCTCCAGTGAGTCTCCTGGGAAACAATCACATTGCAACAGATTCCATCTTAAAATAATAGTATGAACCTTGGCTAATAAAGTTTTTGGTAATGTTTTCCCCATGTAAGTTTGCCTTTTATAACTTAGGGAGAGACTTTAACTTTGAGCAGTAACTTGCTTGAGATATACTCTAACTGTAAAACTCTTTTAGTCAGTGCCCAACATGAGCTGATGAACACCCAAAGTCTAATTGAAAACTGAGCAGATGAATGCTCTTTGCAATTTTAAAATAAAAATGTGTTTAGAAATGACTGACTTTCTTTATATTCTTCATGGAGGTATGCTTTGCACATTACTTTTTTGAAAACACCATCATACCATTGTCTAGTTGGACCATGCTTAGTTTCTTGCTATTATTTCAAAATTCTTCAGAAACTGGAACTCTTGAAATAAAACCAGAAGTGGCTGAAAATGATTCTGTCCCAATTTTAACTCTGAGTAAACACAATTTAAAAAGCACTGGAAGAGGTAGTTACAAAGAGTCAGACTTGACTGACATCTCACAGTTACTTCTAGGGCAGACTGTTACAATCAAAGGCATTATTCTAAGTGGACTGTTTTTATATAGCCAGCAGCATCATACTGAATAGAAGGTCAACTGCTGTCATTCAAGTAAAACTGGAGAAAAATGTGCTGAAAATGAGAGTCCCCAAAAAAAGTCATTAGACAAAGTCAACAGCCAAACCAGAGTTAGAACACATTTGTATACAGCATCGACATCTCGTGTCAACCATCTGTTGTCCTTTAGAGACCTCCGGCATGACACTCTACTCGAGCATCATTGCTATCATCCCAATAAGTTGGATGTCATATCTTGCTCTATTGAATAAAAGAAATCTGAAACTTTTTCAGTAATTTTAGCCAACTAATTATTCTATAGGACTTGTATGTGTTTGATCATCATTGTATTAACTCAGGGGAAATGTACGAATGAAAGGGTGAGCAGCATTCATTTGAAATGACTAATATAAAGAGGCACGTTCTGATGTTAGCGGGTTGTAGACTTGGAAGCCAACTGAGTTGCTAAACACAATTCCCAAGGGAAAATTATGCTTAATGGATCAGGAGGATTTAAACTACAGTCTGTTAAATCAGCTGGACTAGGTTGCTGATCAATAAGCGATGAGTCCTATTGGAATATGTGTGTTAAGGGCAGAATTTGAGCGTGTTAAGGCTGCACGGTTAACCTCTGGCACTTGCACATTGTGAACCACAACTTGGGAAAGGTACATGGCCCCTTAAAAATCATCAGGAGAGAGACAAAAATCAAATAGAAGAAAGACTGATAGATTGGGATGTGGCCAACAAAAATTGTATTTATGATCCCCAAATGCATCTGACAGATCTTTCCTTTCAGATCCCCATGATTATTTTCAGAATGTTGTTGAAGTGGTGGCCAATGCTCCCTGACCTGAGGGATCTTTACAGCCACCAGCATAGAATTGCTTTTTGTTTTAAAAAGCCTCTAGGTACTCCTAAGTTTCGCTGTACACTGAAGTTTGTGAATACTAAGCTTCCCATGAAGAAGTGTCCAGAAAACCTTGTTGTGGGGTGTGATAAATTGAAGAAAACTGAAGAGCTGGCTGGTCAGTACTTCAGTGATGGATGCTCCATCAGCATCTGGTGTTGTGACAGAAGGTCACCATTCAAAAACATTTAAGCTTTTTAACCTCCCCATGACTGACACCGTCTCAGTTGTAGATGGATTTAGAAATAAAATTCCCTTCACACTCCAAAGGCAACACAGGAAGTGCTGGAAGTGCAGAACAAGTTCATACAGACAAAGAGATGCTGGTTAACCGTATCAGGACAGAAAAAGAGTCATTTGTCAGTTTTTATTTTTCAGATGGTGCACATTTTTGGTTCTCCAGGTTGTCTTTGTCTTTGTTTGAAGCATTTATTTTTATCTGTAAATTTAAAAGCTACCAGGACAATCCCAACTGCAACAGTTTGGACCCCAAAGAAATGTCGGAGCTTGAACTTTGAGAAAAACAATTCCTCCCCATCCCAGCACAATGGCAGTGGGATCTTGTGCAATTTGCTTGTCTAGAGAAATGGCATGCATTCTGCATAAGACTCCGTCAATAGTGCACTGTTCTTGCATATGCCTGCAGGCCCACAAATGCAGTCCTCCTGGATTTTTAATCATATATGTGAAACTGGTTGATTTCTTCATTTAAAAATTGGAAGAGATTGTCTAAGTGTGATGGATTAGGAAGTCAAGTGTCCTTTAGTTCTGAACATCTTACATTCGAAACAGCACTAACTTTGAACTGTTTGCAGGCCTACTCTTACGGAACAGTATCTTTTTTTTCAAAGGCACATACATGCACATATATATGGCTGGGCTATCTTTGAAGCTGATTTTCTGCACTTCCAGTAGAGTGATATTAGCAGAGATTCAGCCTGACTGAGGAAATTTCTGAGTACTATTCTTTTGTTTCCCCGTACAATTATTCATCAAGTCAGTATTGCAAGCTGCGATTCTGCTTAGGCTACTGAATTCAGCATCGCACATTTGAGTAGTATGAGGAAAGTGCTTCCACATGGCTTTGAATCTAGTCACTGTTGTAATGTAGGAACCATGGTAGCTAATTTCCACACAAGCTCTCACAAACAACAGTATTTGTGTTCAGATAATTTAGTTTTATTGATGTTAGTAGAGACTTAAGTCTTTGTCTTTACACTAGGGATAATCTTCCTTTGAAATAGTGCCATGGGATACTTTACATCCATCTGAAAGAGCAGGCTTCTTGGTTTAATATTTCATCTGAAAGCTGGAATCGTTGGTAGAGTAACACTCCTTCAACATTGCACTAGAATGTCCACCTAGATTTTGTGCTCAAGTCTCTAGAATGGAAGTTGAAGTCATAAACTTTTGACTCGGAAGCAGCGTATTGCTAACTTGGTCACACTTGTTTGATTTTCCAAAACAATGTGCCTCAACCAAACCTCCAAAGAGCTCTTATTTCCTGAATCAATGATGTTTCCATTGCTATGGGCGCGTACACTAGTCATTGGTTTCCTTCTTTTTGCCACGGATGCATACCTGCAACCAACAGGTTAATCTCATCCCACCCCACCCAGATCCCGTTCAAAAGACAGCAAAGCGAATCTCCTACTGATTTGTACCTACCGTCACATATGACAGTGGATTGTCAACACATTGCATGAATTATTCCTAGTACCAGAAGCCCAGGTGTTCTGTCTTTCTTACACTTGCCCAACAAGTTCAGGGTCCAGAAACATCCCAGGGATGAGAAGAACCTGGACCAATAAATGCAACAGCAGTTCTGGTGAAGTCAACAATACAGCAGCATTTGGCATCCCAGGTGACCCCCGAGTTATTATAATAAGTAGCAATGCTTAAAAATCACTGCATTGTACATTTTCGAGAGAGAGAGGCAGTACCATTATGATCATGCTGAATAGTGGAGCAAGCTCATTAAATCAAATGGCGTATTTCTGCTCTTTCTTGTTATGTTTTTATTTATAACTCTCACTGCGATATAAAAATATACAGTATCATTCTTGGTGAGAATCACATATATGGACGGCTGTGCAAAGCACTGTTCACAATGCAGTAGCTTTATTAGATATTTTCAGTCTTCACTGTATTAGATAAAATACATAACTAGTTCACCAACAAGTTTTATGGATGGATCAAACTCCTATGCAGATAAACATATCTAAACACTTCATATAAAAATGACTAATATTCAATTCTTAAATGTACTTCTTTTAAGTTACAGCTAGGTCAATATTAAAATAAAACACAATTCACTATTGTGCACAAATTATCCAGGAGAAAAGGGTAATCAGCATATCTTATGTTACGGTCTTCAATGAAATTATTCACAATATTCATGAATGATCAATGATTTAACAAATACCTCTTTCTCCTTAGTGTTCAAATCAAGACTCAATACACGGACACATACTGTAATCTGTTGTTTTCTGGAAATACGACACTGTCAACTCTTTATGACTCCACAGAGTATCCTTCTCCGATCTTCAGGTTTATAAACTCAAGTTTGGCATCGTGTAATCACCACTTCTTAGTTTCCCTACACATCTCTTTCCAGACTTGACAGCTCTCAGTGCCATGTTTTTCAGCCCTGTGCCCAGATTTTCATGGTAAAGGAAGATTGATCTGTAACACCAGGAATGAATGGGAAATTCTGGTTAAATCCCAAAAGTACTGAGTCTCTTTGTTTTTGTCCAGAGTTATCTTGTTTCTCAGCATAAAACTTATGCAGAGAAACAAGACCGTTTCAAACCACAAGAAGTCTGAAAAACAGCCAGCCTGATGTATTGATAGCTTTCCTTTTGAACTCCAATATGAAAAATACCCTTTTATTGCAATCAATAAGAACGCTTAGTGGTGATGTGGTGTGTACATATCTGGCTTGATATTACATTAATGCCTTCAAAAGTATAGACATCTCAAACATACCCTGTAATAGCATACTTATAAATTATCTATATTAATCCTTCCTAAAAATATCTGTAATGTTGGAAATTCAGAATTGATGGACCGGCATCCTTCATCTTTAAGTTGTGAATTTTCCATTGTGAATTAGCTATCTCATCATGTTACTGAAGTGAAAATGGATCTGAACTGTTGGACTGAATAACATGATGAAATAGACGAGTAACATGTGCAACACAGTCAACAATCAACCTGTGACACCATCAAATTCAAGGAGAATTGGTTGAGTTCAGTAAATCCTGGTCTATAGTAAAGACTCCACTATTAGCCAGAATTTAAAAGTTTACTATTAGTAATCTAGGTGCTTTGGGTATTCTTTCTTGCAGTAAGGAAACATTTATACTGTTTATCCTTCATTATATGTGGTTCTTGTTACCATACAATCTGCATAGATTGTGGGCTGTGTGGGTTTTTACAGCATGCATGTCTGGTAGTGACTTACACCACTTCTACCAGCAGGGTAAATGTTGCTAGTACTTTTATGCTGGTATGTCCAATATACTGGATTTTACAGTAATTATAGCCCTGAGATCTCATAATCCAGTTAAATAATGAAGGCTTCCTGAGTATAACTGTACATTTCTCACCTATTAATCTTTTACTAAATACTGGAAATCTCCACCTCTTGTGTTCGGTCATATGGCTAAGTACTTAAAATTTTATTGTAAAGTTCCTATACCAGGCAACTTTAAGCTTTGTGTCATCAGGCAGGGAGTCAAATTGACAATAAATATAGGTCTCAGGCATTGAATCATTGTGGTTTAACACTGGCAATTACACAATAACCTATAATGGTCTTGCTTTGGGAACCTCTTCAATAGTATCTGAAACATAACCAATTCATAATGAAGACTCCCTTTAAGAATGTGTTCACAATTCACTACGTGGTGGATCAATGAAAAGGAATTGTGTGGTTAACTTTGTAAGGGCTGTGCTTAAGCCATTGTTCATCAAGAACAGGAGTAACAATCTCAATTTAATAGCAAAATTGAATATAATTGCTTGTATATAAATATCTGTAAAATTTACACTTAATTGACTCTTATGCTACAATTGGAAATGTAGTTGTGTCAGCTAATTGTGCAAAATGGAAGAAAACATATAACAGATAATTATGGCTAGATGACATTAAACAAGGGCAGTGGGACGGAGAACAATATCATAGTTTCAATAATTTCATAGTTAGACTCGAAACTCCAGAAGAATTGAATTCTTGTTAAAACAGTCACAAGATTGCAATCTGTCTGATACTTGAAGTTTTTAAACTGCAATAAGCCACACTAGCAGTGTGGTCCTTGCCAGTGTTCTCCTTGCATTCATTCACATAGTACACTAATCTAATCTTCCACGATGCAGTGTGAATTTTATTTTTTTGCAAGGATACTATTCAACCTGCCAGACCCCACCATCTCAGTCTTGGTGCAGGAGCTCGTGTGGGCCCTCCATTCTCAGCAGGGATAAAGTAATGATCGAGTCCCAGTTCATACATGCAGTATAAATTGTAGGCTACCATCGCCAAGGTCGGGAAAAACGTCAGCCCAAATCCAAATCCGCGATAGGCACTGCTTAATCCAGCTGTAATCCAATATATCAGTCTGTAAGAAATGCACAGTAAACTTTGTATCAGTGAGGTTCTTGTCACAGTTATGTCATAAACCTCTTTCGACTGGTGTGTAAATACAAAGTGTCTATCTGGGTCTGTGGTTCTGTTGAAAGGTTAGTGACCTAAAATGTTCACTCTCTCTGTGAATGTTCCCAGACCTGATGAATGTTGTGTGTTTTTACTTCAAATTTCAAGCAGATTTATGTTGTATTTTCTGTGTATGCACATATCTGGTCCATATAAATCGACATGCATTGTGTTTAATAGAGAGCATTAAAGAAAATGATGGAATCTATTACTCTCTCTAACAATTCTCAAGCTTTGAATAAGACTATAAACAAGTTTCACTGAAAGAAACAGAAAAGAGCCAACAGAAGTGTTCAAAATCTACATGAAAATTTAATAGTAAATTATTTCCACTGCTGGGTTAAACGGGAATAATGAGATATAAAATTGGGAATAGATTACTAATGCAAATGGGTGCACTGAAAGATTATTGCGTACAAGTGATGATTAGAATATGGAACACATTAACTCGTGCTAATTCAATCACAATTATCTGGCAACACTTAACAGGCAATCAGACAAACACTTGAGGAAAAATATTAAAAGCTACTGGGCAAGATGAGATTGCAGCAGATATTTCCAATGTGGCCAACTAGCTCCAATAACCTTGCATGTTGGGCTTTCTGTGATTATTTGAGTGAGAATTAGCTGCAGTTAATAATTTCTTCATGTTTTCACGTTTGTTTGTTTGTGTGTTTAAATAGCTTCGTAATAAGTTGTATACTTGTCCTTGTGTATTTCAGGATCTCATTAACTGGGTAAATGTGTGCTGTTTTGTCCCTAGGACTCTAATAAAAACACGTATGTGTATCCTGATAGGCTGTAAAGTTCCTATTAGCAGCAAACACATACTTTACTGGTGCATTCCAGTTTTCTATTAACAGTAGAAAGTGTACAGCTTGGCTTTACACTTTGCATAACTAGTCAGGGTGGCCAGTCGTAAAACATTCCTAAAGTCCTGATATAGTTCCAACTCTTAATTCAGTAAAACTGTCCTTACAATATACTATTTTGAAAGGCAGGAGCAATTTAAAAAGAGGACCTACCACATTGGAACAGGAGGAGACCATTCTGTCCCTTGAACCTGTTCCACCATTCAATTAAATTCATGGCTGATCTGTGACCTAACTCTATGTACCCATTTTAGTCCATAGCTGTTGGATAACAGAAAGTTATCAATCTCAGATTTATAGTTAACAATTGATCTGTCATCAGTTACTCCTAGCAGAGAAGAATTCCAAAATTCTACCAGCCTTTCTGAATAAAAGCATTTCTTAGTTTCATTTTTGAAAAGTCTGTCTCTAACTTTTAAACAATTCCCTAAGTCCAAGATTCGACAACCAGTGAAAATAATTCTGTCAATCAATACTGTTCCCTTTCAGACCTTGAAAGCTTCAATCAAATTACCCTGTAGCCCTCTAAATTACAAAGAATGCAAACCTTGTTTGTGCAATCTATTCATTTAATTTATAATTTGGAGTCTAATAAATCCACGCTGTACTCCTTCTAACAGCAGATTATCAGGCACCTTAAGTTAGATATGGAACACAAAATTTTAGATGGGATATATGACTTGCGTTCTGGCTGTCTGTGTAATGAGCGACATTCTGTTGCCTTCTCTAATAATTTTCTGTACTTCTTTTGTTTTTATTCTTTCATGGGATGACGGTGTTACTGGCAAGGCATTTGTTGCCCATCTCTAATTGACCTTGCGCTGAGTTGCATCCATGGATGTTTCAGAGGCAGTTAAGAGTCAATGACTTTGCTGTAAATCAGGAGTCACCGGTAAACCAGATCAGATAAGGGTGGCAGATTTGCTTCTCTAAGGGACAATTTTGATGGATTTTTTTTAATGACAATTAAAAATAGTCTTGTAGTCACGATCACTGAAACTAGCTTTATGTTCCAAAAACGTTTATTGATTCAATGACATTTTCATGTCAATATATGTCGATCTCTGCTATTTGGAATGTTTTCAACCCCAAACTGACCAATGAGTTTAGCGTAAGAGTGTATCCACCATGACAATTCATTTGGAAGCGGACATTTTTCTTGTGTTGAGCAATGATGTGAGGTTGCTATTTTATTTGACTGTGGAAGGTATCATCATCTAGGCACTTTCCATATGATAGTGACTAGGGGTGGATTAGCAGTAGATTTTATTCCCGAGGTTACTGGATCCCAATTATAAGGTCCTATTCCTCCCCCACCTACAATGAACAAACACATCACAAAACAAAGATGGAGTTTGGACATTCTGATCCATGTACTCAGAACCACGTTGAGCAGTACGTTTGGAGAACTCTGTATCCTTTAGCTCTAAAGAAATAATATTAAAACCAACAGTGTCTATTTAATATTGTTTTTCACCTTGCCACTGCAAAGAGTCCTGCTAATATGGGAATGATCTTCAGGTGCTCCTGGTGAAGATAAGTTGCCATTACAGCCATGTTGATAAAGTAGAGTGTAAACTGTTCAATGGAGTTGCCAACATATCTCTGATGGATAAGAACAGCGCGAACATTGGTGTCTAAGGGATCAATTGCCGTAGAACAAAGCCGGGACAGGGACCCTATTACAACACCTGGAAAAGATTAAGACATGTTAAGTTTCTTAAGTGTGGATCAAATAGGAGTAGTAGAATATGCTTGAGAAGAAGTCTGCAAAGATTTCTGACAAGTGATATAATAAGTTAGAAAATTGTATAACAAATGATTGAATTGCTTTTCTGATTGTGTTTTCTGCTTGAAGATTAGAGTTCTTCAGACACTGATTCTTCCACAGGATGTGCCAATGTGATAACATATAGTCCAAACACGAACCTTAATCGGGGCCATACCTTTCACAAGGACAGAGCAGGAGGTCTGGGACATCTGAAAAATGAATTATTGGGTCAAGGCAAAATACTGCAGATGCTGGGAATCTGAAACAAATGCAGAGACTGCCCCTTTTCCCAGTCTGCCTCACTGCTATGTTGACTGCAGGCTACTCTTCTCAGTCTGCCTCTCTGTGATGTTGAATACAGGCCACTCTTCCCAATCTGCCTCACTGCAATGCTGACTGTAATCATTATAAAGTTAAGTATGACACCAAGTCATATAAGGAGACACTTGGCCAAAGAAGTAATTTCCAAGGAATATCTTAAAGGAGAAGTTATATAATATGAGTTATATGTCTGCCTTCTGATGTTTTTACAGTTACCAACTTTAATTTCTAAGCAAAAATCAAATTGTTCTTCAGACAGAGAGTGGTGACAAAGTGATACTTGCTGCCAGAGGGAGTGGTCACATTGAATTGTATGGATGTGTTCAACAGGAGGCTAGAAATGAACATGACGGAGACAATAGTATCGTTATTCTGACAGAGTTAGATAAGAAAAGATCAGATAAGGTTTATGCAAACTTAGCATGGAGTGGTTGCCCCAAATAACCGTTGTTCAAATTTTCTTCCTCCCTGTAATTCCATGTAATATTGTTAAATATGAAATTCTTTGTGGGAAGAGTGCATTTGGAGGTTGAACACCTAAAAATGTAAACATTAACTTGATAATGGAAAGGAAAGGAAATGAATGTAGTTTTAAGAAGTTGCATTTTTTATGTTCCAGGAATGAATTCCTGCATCAAACCAATGGGATCAGCCCTTACTTCTCTAGCTGTTCCTCAGATATCAAGAATGACAAAACTGTTACACTTGCTGCACCACATGCATTGGCTGCCATTTGAATGCAAACTTCATGAATATCTATCAGGAACATAGCCTTTTCATACAGTTAAACTGTAAAAAATGGCCATGGCTAAGGAAGTAAATTGCATAATATCTAAAACATCCAATGAATAAATACACTATCTGGCGTGGTGAATGGTCATACAGGTGAGGAGAGACATGACTGTTAGTCACAGCAGGATTGACATAAAATGCAGTACAATTGCCCTGGCACTTCTGGCCTTGGAAGTGATAAATGATTAGCTAGGGCAACGCTTAGGAACTAGGAAGCATGTTCTGTTATCTGTTTAGATCATGGCTGATTTGATGTGTTCCTCCGTTTTAAATTCATTCATGAGATGGGGCATTTCTGGCTAGACCAGCATTTATTGACCATCCCTAATTGCTGAAAGGACAGTTAAAAGTCAACCACATTTGTTGTGGGTTTGAAGTCACATGTAGGCCAGATCAGATAACGATGGCAAATTTTTTAAAGGGCATTAATGAACCAGAGGAATTTTTACAATCAACTGTGGTTAAATGGTCACCATTGGGGTAGCTTTTTATTGTATTTAAATTTCACCATTTGTTGTTACGGTGGGATTTGAACCCAATTTCTCAGAACCTGAGGCTCTGGATGTCTAGTTCTGTGATGCTGCATGGCAGTATGGTGCTAAGGGCAGATAATAAAAGGGGAACTGCACTGGTTACAATGCTAATTGCATCTGCAGATGCTCACTCTACAAGCTATTAGGAATAATGATTGCACTTTCGTGGAGAGCTGTGATTGGAAATAGTAATTTTTCTGTGAGGTGACAACCCACTGCAATGAGACTTGGTTCTGAGCCCATTATTCTCCACACAGTTGAACTCTTGATGTGAATCAAGCTGCTTTTGGTACTTGCCAAGTGGAGGCCACAGGAAGAGGTACAGGCCGAAGGAGAAACAGTACAATTAGTGTTCAAGAAAAATAAACATTAATAACAAAAAATATCATTATGCGAGGAAAGCTATTTTTGTTGGAACATGAGGGCCAGCGGGTAGATAAAGATATTGTTTCTCTAGACTGTGAACAATTCTCGGAGGATAAGTAGCAAAAGATTGCCTATGTTGGAATGAGGTGGCACAAACTCAAGACTAAAGCTGGATTAAGGATATCCTTTCTACACAGAGAATATGAATGTTGGGATGCTTTACCACAAGTGTTTCTTGAAGCAAGCAGTATAATATCTCTCAAAGGGGAATTATGTTTCTTATTTGGTAAAAAAAGAACGTAAAAGGACATACAGGGAAATCAGTGGAATTTGTTTAATGTATGTAGCATCAATTGATGAGTTAGTATGACACATAATTATTTATTCAGTTGTGTATTTTCAATGATCCAGATAGCAGGATAGAGTTTCTGTACAGAGGCCAGTGCTGCTGTGTGCAAGGTTGTTTTAAATCATGATTCTAAGTGTGGAAACAGGCCATTCAGCCCAAAAAGTCCACATTGACTCTCTGAAGAGCATCCCACCCAGACTCGCCCTCCTACCCTGTCCCTGTAACCCTGTATTTCCTATGGCTAATTCCCCTAACCCACACATTCCTGGCCACCATGAGCAATTTAGCATGGCCAGTCCACCTAACCTGCACATCTTTGGACTGTGAAAGGAAACCGGAGCACCCGGAGGAAACCCACGTAGACACGGGGAGAATGTGCAAACTCCACACAGACAGTTGCCCGAGGCTGGAATTGAACCCAGGTACCTGGCGCTGTGAAGCAGCAGTGCTAACCACTGTGCCACCATGCTGAAAATGGATTTTCCATTACAGGATTATTATCGTTTTTACCATTATTATCTGCATTTGTCCATCAACAGCAGACTTACTTCATATAATACCTTTCATGACTGCAGCCCACACAACTTTTCAGTCACATAAAAATCCCAGGGCAGAGACACATATTACCAAGTCACCCTCAAATTAAAGGACAGCTAATGATGATGGCAACTCAAAGTGCTTTATAGGCAACAAAATAATTTTGAAGCACTCTTGCTGTTGGGATGGTTGTGACATAATGCTGATGTTGCTGGACTAGTAATCCTACATTAATGTTCTGGGGACATCGGTTCAAATCCTGTAGATGGTGAAATTTGAATTCAATGAAAAGAAAACAGCCCAAGGTAACTACTGTTGAGGAAAAACTCATAGGGTTTATGAATGCCCTTTGGGGAAAGGAAATTTGCCATCCACAGCAGTATACTTGTAAAAGTTCTCTGGGCAATAAATGCTGACTTCACCTGCAAAGCTCACATCCTTAAATAAATAAAATAATGTAAGAAATGCACCAACCAATTTGTGGACAGCAAACTCCCATAATTAGCAATGTCCAAATAAAATTGATTGATGGATAAATTTTTATCAAGGTGCTGAGGATAATTTCCTTGCGTTTTTTCAAAATAGTGCCATGGAATCTTTGACATCCACCTGAAAGGGCAGATGGGGCCTTGGATTAACATCTCATCTGAAAGGCAGAACCTCTGACAATGGAGTACACCCTCACTACTGCATCAAATATCAGCCCAGTCTCTGGAGCAGGACCTGAACCTACAATTATCTAACGCAGATTTGAAATTACTATAGCCAGTGTTTCCAAAGTAATTATCAGACAGGAAGGCACTTTAGCGTACTCTGAGGGCAAAATAAGGCTTCCAATAACCACGAAGAAAGGACAAAACACAGTGCTATCCAGGATGTCTCAAAGTGATTTGAAACCGTGAAATATTTCTGCAGTTTGGTAAACACGGTTTCCTTATTTTCCAATAGAAATCTCTAAAAATGACATGACAACAATATAGCTTTCAGATCTTAGACCTCATTCTGAATATAAGGCAGAAATTGTTGTCAGCGCTGATTACATGACATGTTTCCTTCAGACAATTTCAACAAAGGCATTAGCTTTTTTTGTAACTCTTTAATAGGATGTGAGCAATGCTGACTCAGCCTGTCTTTGTTGTCAACCCCTAATTTCCCTTGGTCTGCCACATGATCTGGAGTCACACGTAGGCCAGACCCAGGGAAGGATGGTACTTGCTCTGGCCGTTTTGATTAAGTGCCAATCTCCTGCCTTTTCCATATAACCCTGCACATTGTTGCTATTTAAATAATTTCCTAATGTCCTCTTTATGTTGAAACTGCCTCCAACACACTTCCAAGCAATGCATTCCAGAACCTAGCTACTTATTGTTAAAAATGATTTTTCACACTTCATTTTTACTTCTTTTGCAAAACACGTAAGCAAAAAAGTTGTCTAACTCTTGATCCATTTACAGTTTTGCTCTGTCTACTCTGTCCAGATTCCTCATAATTTTGAAAACTTCTATCAAATCTCAAAAAAATGATAGAAATCACAACGGGTCAGGTAGCAAGCTAACATTTCAAGTCTAGATGACTCTTCATCAAAGCTCATGTCAGCTCTGATGAAGATTCATCTGGACTCAAAACGTTAGCTTGCTCTCTCTCCGCAGATGCTGCCCGACCCACTGCGATTTCCAGCATTTTATGTTTTCAGTACAAATTCCAGCATCTGCAGTAATTTGCTTCCAACCAATTTCACATCAGCCTTTACCTCTCAGTCCCAACTTCTCCAATCTTGCCTCATAACTGAAGTGTCTATCCCTGGAAACATTTGTGAAAAACTTCTTCTGCACTCTCTCGAATGCATTCACATCCTTCCTTTAATGTTGTGTCCAGACTGTACAACTGAGGTCTAACCACTATCTTATATATGTTCATTATAACCTCCCTGCTCTTGTATTTAATGCCCCTGTTAATGAAGCTGAGAACTCTGTAAGCTTTATTCACAGATCTGTCTACCTGTCTGGCCACCTTTAATGGCTAACATACCCATACTTCCAGGTCTCTTTGCTCCTGCACACATTTTAGAATCGTACTTTCTATTTTATGCGGTCTCTCTGTGTTCTTTGCATGGAAGTATGTCACCTTACACTTCCCTGCATTGAACTTTATCTGCCACCTATTTGCCCAATCCATCAACGTGTCAATGTCCTTTTGGAGTTCTATGTTATCCTCCTTCCAATTTTCCGAAGTTTTGTTTCATCTGTAAATACAAGACAAGTCGGACCTGTATGTGTCACTCGCAAGTTTTACTGGTTTGACCTTCTGATTGGGCCTAAGCTCTGAAATTCCCACCTTAAAACTTTCTGTCCCTCTGCATTTCACTTTAATAACAATCTCCATGACCAAGCATTTGGTCAGCTCTCCTACTGTCTGAAAAACTTTTGTCTGATATTATTTCTGTGAAGTGTCTCAGGATGTTTTACTGAATTCCACTTGAAATGCAACTTGTTGTGGCTACATACAGCATTTTGTTTATCATTTAACCATTACAGAACAACTAGCCTCCCTATTTCAGTAGTAGAAATTTCATGGGTTTGTGTGACTGCTACAAGGACGGGAAGCCAGGCTCTATAGTTTAAAGGCTGTGAGCCAACTTCCCATGTTCAAACTACAATATAATCATTTAAGTCTACTTAAATTACTGCCTCAAATAACACCCTGCATGTTTAAGATTGCTACAAATTTAATGCTCACAAAACTTGTGTCTGAAGAGGTGTTGAATCCTTTCTGTTAATAAGCAGGTAATAGAGTTTTGCTTTCTTCCAGTATAAAGCAAAATGCTTAAGGTGCTTTTCCCCAATGAAAAAGTTTCTGCACTGGGTCTGCCATACACAGTAACCTGGTTGCCATGCAACCATCATAACAGCATTGACCCTGGCCTAGAAACCTCCAGACAATTAACTAAATTTACCAGAGGACATCCCCTATGGGGAAGTGGAAATTAACCACTGCATTTATGCAAGTGCAAAGTATTACTTATGATTAGAGGATCCGGAAGCTTGTTCACAAATTTAACCCAGCTCTACTCTCCTGATGTTTTCTGGTCGGTCTATTTACCATCAGAACACACAGCAGGTCTTTATTAAAATATACACAGCTCCCCTTTAAATGCGCAGTCCCAGCCCCTATTAAAGAATAGCCTCAGGCAACTCTTTCAGAGCACATTCCTTCACCGTTAAAAGAGACCACTTTAAAATTATAATCCTTCAATCCTGTCAAACAGCACACTCCCTCCTGATACAGTGAATCCCATGAGCCTCTGCATAGCCAGGCTATAAACTGGGAACAAAAGAAGGTGAGTCACTATGTTTTTTTTGGGGTGGGGGGGGGGTTGGGGGGTTGGGAGGGGGAGTTGGGAATCGTGGAGTGGGGTCATGGGAGGATCAGAGCCAAGGTCATGAGGGTTGGTTTTCAGCAGCCTCTCACCTGGCCCCACACCCTCCATCTGTGCACCCCCCTCCTCCCTGATTGACCCCACTACCTCATCCCATCCCACAAACAGCGACTGAGGGAGATTGAGGATCCCTGCTCCCAACAACCCAAAGAGCAGTCTGCCTCATTTTCCCATGCTACGACTTTTCTCAGGCAACCAGGGAACAACGTTAATCAGGCTGGAGGCAGGATGAGGACATTAAGTGAGTGCTAAATAACCACTCAAAGGCCTGGTTTGGTGGTGGATGAAGAAGGTCAAACATGGGCTTAATTCCTGAGGTCACGGAAGCGGGGGGGCAGTGGGTACCTAGAATGCCT
Organism: Rhincodon typus; assembly: GCF_021869965.1. Lineage (NCBI taxonomy): Eukaryota > Metazoa > Chordata > Chondrichthyes > Orectolobiformes > Rhincodontidae > Rhincodon > Rhincodon typus. The sequence goes on along the minus strand of NC_063360.1, from coordinate 29,252,829 downwards.
ACAGTGCAGAAAGAGGCCATTCAGCCCATTAATTCTCCAGTGACCCTCTGAAGAGCATCCCACCCAGATCCACCCTCCCCATCCTATCCCTGTAACCCAGCATGGGGTTTTTACCATGTCTAATCCACCTAGCCTGCACATCCCTGGACACTATGGCCAATTTAGCACGGCCAATCCGCCCTAACCTGCACATTTTTGGACTGTGGAAGGAGACTGGAGCACCCGGAGGAAACCCACGCAGACACAGGGAGAATGTGCAATCTCCACACAAATGTCACCCGAGTCCCTAGTACTGTGAGGCAGCAGTGCTAACCACTAAGACACTGAACTTTCAGGTAACAGCCATTTTCCCCTTTTCATTTAGATTCTGACAGTGTCACTGCTGCTGACTAAGCAGATGCGGTAGTTTAAAGTTTCTGAGTGACCCAGACTGTTGTTCATTAGCTGGTGTTTTCTTTAGTTTCACTTGGTGAGACGTGCAATACATCACACTGATTAGGACAATGTAGCTTCTCATTAGCTTGATAATCAGTCCAAACACGAACCTAATTGAAGTGCTCTGTAAAGGTCAGCATTCCTTTCAACCTTCACACCGAAACAGTGGCTATGTGGCTTACACAACCTCCCTTAGACTTTGGTGCTCATTAACTGTGAGGAACATCACATATTCCATCTACTCCCAAATACCTTATAAAATTGCTGATGCCCTGAAATATGCTTTAAAAAAAGAAAATACCGGAAAACACTCAGCAGGTCAAGCAGCATCTGTGGAAAGGGAGCTGCAGGTGTCCCTGTAATAAAACAAAGAACTGCAGATGCTGGAGAGCTGAAATGAAAACAGGAATTGCTAGAGAAACCTGGCAGGTCTGGTAGCAGCTGTGGTGAGAAAGCAGAGATAATGTTTCAAGTCCAGTTCTGAAGGAGGGTTACTGGACTTAAAACGTTAACTCTGCTTTCTCTTTCCACAGATGCTGCTAGACCAGCTGAGTTTCTTCAGCATTTTCTGTTTTTGTTGCAGGCTTTCTGTTTCAGACAGAGTAATTTCACAGCAGCTTCTCAGTCTGATATTAAAGGAAGGAATACGGTCTCCACTGGAAATGTATGGAGCTGGAGGAACACACTGTGTTATCTCTGACTCTAGCATCTGCAATTCTTAGTATCTCCACTGGAAATGTGTTCTTTTTCAGCGCTACCACTCCTGTTAAAGCAGATACAATTGTGTAGATTTAATTTCCTGCAAACAGGCAGGTTCTGGTGACATTGTAGGAATAATACACATATCCTTCCTTGTTTGAGTCTGCATCATGGTTTGGTGAACAGATCATAGCCCTCTGTCAAAATGGTGAGCTGTGGGAATGTTGTGTCAATAAAGGCAAAATACTGTGGATGCTAGAAATCTGAATCAAACATAGAGAGTGCTGGAGACACTCTGCAGCTCTGGCAATATCTGTGGAGAGAGAAACAGTGGATAGTTTAGAGTTTTTTCACGTCAGAGCTCTGCCTCTGGGCTAGAGAGCTGGGGTCAAGTCCAACCTGCTCCAGAGGTGTGCATTTATATCTCTGAACAGGTTGATTAGATGAATAGGTTAAAATGTTTTAAAAAAATCATCCCGGATGACCCTCTTGTGGCATAGTGGTAGTGTCCCTATTTCTGGAGCTGGAGGACCAGGCTCAAGAACCTCCTACTCCAGAGGTGTGCAATTACATCTTTGAACAGGTTGATTAGAAAAATAGGTTAAATATAAAAAAGTCATTAGACTTGAAACATTCATCCTGTTTCTCCTGCAACAGATGCTGTTGGACCTGATGAAGTTTCTCCAGCGTTCGCTAGTCATGCCAGTATGTTAAATGGATGACTGCTAATGTCACCAATGGTAATGGATAACTTCTTGCTGTGTTTTAGATACTTAATTAATCTGCTCGGTCATGTTATGACGCACCTCTGGAGCAGGTGAGACTTGAACCCAGAGTCAGGGACTCTACCACAAGAGCCCTCTTGCTGTGCTTTAAGGAATACACAAGGGTCTTGTGGTACAAGGCTAGTGTCTCTGTCTCTAGGTCAGAAGATCCAGGTTCAAATAGCTCAACTGCCTTGGAGGTATATCACAGCATGACGGAAACAGGTTGATTAAAATAATTTTAAGAAATATTCACTCCTTTTCTTCAACAGGAGGGGCCCTACACTGTGGAAGCAGCTCCATGTTTGCCAGTACCACACGAAAGCGTCTCACCCAAGTGGCTAATCATCAGATGCTAGCACATTGGATGCCAGCTGAATTTTCGATTATGGAGTATCTTGGACGCACATCCACACTTTCAGGCTGGATGAGGTCACGTGGTAGCAATCAGCAGTTAAAATCCTGGCTAATGGCCTGTTCCCAAGAGCACTAAAGACACTTCCTTATTCTCTTGCTTCAGCTTGGCTCCTCTGACCCAGCACAGGCCAAGGCTGGAACCTGAGATACAATCTGAGTTATGTCACAGATCATGGCCTCGTTGAATGATGGGGACAGGCACAAGGGGTTAAAATGGTCTCCATATGTTTCTCTGACCATTTGGTGCGCTCAGTTGTCCCTTTGTATTTATGTGGGCATCTCGTGCGGGTGACCTCCTGACAGGGGGGAGAAAACAATAAGGCAGCTGCCCATCTGTCTGCAGCCCTCGGACATGTGAATATATACTGCAGTATTTCCATAGGACAAGTCAGATCTGAATTATTGGTGAGGCCTTAAGCACAAAGGACACATTGTAAGGAGCAACGTGCCTGTAAGTTGAGGAGGAAATGATTTATCCAGCTGTGAAATGATTCTGTTTCTGCTCGGGCTTCCAACCTCACTTCAATTGGATCAGGGGAGTCAGCAATAGGACAGATAACTGTTACCTGTCTCCTGAGAATATAGTCAAAGCTGCAAGTAAACCACTGCTGCCTCAAGTTTCTTTTTAAAACAGAGAAAAATGTGTTTGAGCTGAAAGGATCGCTGAGGCGTGAAAGGCAACAAAATCCCATTGTTAGATTTAGTTCTTTTCCTCTAAAGAACTGGGGAGAGGGAACGTACAACATTGAATGGACTGACTGAATAAAGTGGCTTCACAACGTACACAGCTATTTAATTTAAATTGGTTACACTTTAAGATGCTGTGTGGGTTTGATGGAATAGATGTGGAGAGGTTGTTTCTGCTGGTCACAGAGGTCCAAAACAGGGCAAGAGGGGGTGGGGAATGTAATGGATAAGGACAGATCATTTAGCTGAGGAGCAGTTACTTAGAGACATAGCCATAGAGTCATAGAATCATACAGCACGCAAACAGACCCTTCGGTCCAACCAGTCCATGCTGACCATAATTCCAAACTAAAATAGTCCCACCTGCCTGCACCTAGCCCATATCCCTCCAAACCTTTCCTATTCATGTACTTATCCAAATTTTAAATGTTGTAACTGTACCCACAACCATCACTTCCTCAGGAAGTTCTTTCCATATGCAAACCACCCTCTGTGTAAAAAATTTGCCCCGAATGTCTTTTTTAAAAATCTCTCTCTTCTCAACATAGAGATGTGCCTCCTAGTCTGAAAATCTTGTCTTAAGCATTGTGAATCTTTGGAATTCACTGCCCCAGAGGGCTTGGACACTCCATCCATGAATATAATTAAGTCTAGCATTGTTAGGGATTTAATCTTAAGAGGTAATCAAGGGATAATTCCTGTTCCAATGACTGTGTTCTTTTCGACAATGCTAATCAAAGATGTGATAGTTTTAACTTGCAGCAAGGCATCGTCTCTTCTTAAGGGTCTAGGCCCGAAACGTCAGCCTTTCTGCTCCTATGATGCTGCTTGGCCTGCTGTGTTCATCCAGCCCTGCACCTTGTTGTCTCTTCTTGCTCCTTGTCAACAGCCAAGAGTTTTTTTTTTAAACAAAAACTGAAACTCCCGGAGAAACTCACCAGGTCTGGCAGTATCTGTGGAGAGACAGCAGTGTTAATGCTTTGACTCCAACCTTTCCACAGATGTTTCCAGATCTGCTGAGTTCCTCCAGCAATTTCTCTTTTTGTATCACAGCTTCAGCATCTGCAGTCTCCTGTTTTATTTTGCTGTAATTGTTTTTAAAAAAATGCATTCTTTCCTGAGTTGTAGGTGTCCCTGGGCAGAGCCCATCATTCAAGCACCTATCCCTAATTGTCATTAAACTGAGAGGCTTGCTCAGCCATTTCAGAGATTAGCTAAGAGTTAACCCCATTGCTGTGGGTCTGGAGTCACATGCCTGACAAGGTAAGGATGGCAGATTTCCTTCCCTAAAGGACATTAGTGAACCAGATGGGTAATTACAGCAATTGGTGATAGTCTCGTGGTCAGTATTGCTGAGACAAGCTTTTAATTCAAGAGTTAAATAATTGAATTTAAATTCTACCACGTGCTGGGGTGGTAATTGAATTTATGTCTCTAAAAGATTTAGTCTGGACCTCTGGATTACTATACCCCATCATCTTTTAATGAGAGGTGAGTGTCTTGCAGGTGTCCAGTGAGTTGCTCTCTGTAATATCCCGATTCCTCTTGCCCTGTGCTTGTGCTTGGTGCATTAACCATTGCAGATTCTTTAGCCTTTCCATGGAATTGGTCAAGGTGGTGTTTTGAAGAGTGAGACTGAGTGATGCTTCACCTGTCTCAGTATTTCTGCCAGCCTTAGCGATGGACAGGGCAGACGGGAGGAAAAGAAGGAAGTTTTGAGTCACAATGCCTTGATAATCTTCTTGTGCAACTAATTAACAGACTGTCTATAACTGCCCAGCAATAGCACGTTTAATAATAACTCTAACATTTCCCTATGACAGATATTAAGCTAATTGGCCTGTATTTTCTTCTTTGAGCTTCCCTCCCCATTTAAATAAAGAAGTTATATTCACTATTTTGCAACCTAATGGAACTTTCTCTAGTGTCTAAAGAAGTTGGGAAATTTAAAATCAATACATCAATGATCTAACTAGACACGTTTTATTTTCAGACATAAAAACAGAAAATGTTGGAGAAACTCAACAAGTCTGGCAACATTTCTAGAGAGAGAAACAGAATTAATGTTTCAAGGCCAGTATGGCTCTTGTTTAGATTTTATTTGCATTCTCCACAGTGAAGACTGAAAAATGCCTGTTCAATTCATCTGCCATATATTACATAACTGCACTTGTTTAAAATATGTGCCTTGTACCCATTCTTCTCTGCCTCAAACTGAATGTACATTTCAATCATGTTTTGATTGTTGCTGCCTCGGGATATGTTCACTATGAGATCATGAATTAGTTCCATCTCATCGCACAATAACAGGTCTACTAGAACACTGGCCCCAGCAAGGTCAGGAGTAGACTACCCCAATTTTACAGGCACCGCTGTTTCTCCGTACTGGTCTCAATGCCCCATCACCTGGAACCCACTTCTACACTACCAGTCTTCAAGTCATGTGCTCACTTCTCTACTCTGATTTGCTCTATGCCAACTTGCATATGGCTCAGGTATTAATCCAGAGATTATACAGTGATTATTACCTTTGTGGCTCTGATTCTTAGTTTGGCACTTAGCTTCTCTTACTCGCTATGAAGAACCTCAGTTCCGAGGAAGGGTCACTGGACCCGACAAGTTAACTCTGACTTCTCTCTGCAGATGCTGCCAGACCCGCTGAGCTTTTCCAGCAATTTTTGTTACCTCTGTCAGTGTCCTGCCTATGTCATTGTTATCTATATGGACCAGGGTGACTGGATCCTCCTGTTCCCACTCAGTTCCCCTCCCACCTTCAGAACATGTCCTGAACCTTGGCACCAAGAGGCAACACAGGCTTCTGGACTCTCCCTCATTGGTGCAGAGAACAGTGTCAATCCCTTTCACAATACGGTCTCCTAATGCCACTAAATTTCCTTTTGCTTCCCCCTGACTTGAATGGCTTTTTGGACCATGCTGCCATGGTCATTAGCTCATCCACCCTGCAACCCTCACTCTCATCCAAACAAGCTGAAAGGCCTTCAAACCTGTTGGACAGTTGTGAAGGCTGAGGATTCTATACTCCCTCATCTGCAGCTCCAGTCCCCTCTCTCTGACCATGATCAAATTAAAATGCCCTATCCTAAAGGCTGTGACTACCTCCTGCTACAATGTACTTGGGTAACCATCACCTTGCCTAATGTGACACAGTCTCTGCAGCTCAGCATCCAGCTCAATAACTGTGAAGCAAAGCTTCCTGTAGCCACCAGCACATACTGCAGATGGATTTGCTCCAGCTCCCATCTGGAACCTTTTATACTCACTTGAGAAAGCAGATTGCATGTTGGTTTAATGAGTCATCTGGAAAACAGCACCTCTGACATTGCAGCTCTCACTCACAACTTCCCTGGAGCGTCAGCCTTGGTTTTGGTGCTCAAGTCTTGGAGTGGGATTTGAACTAAGGCTTGTGATCAACTTGGCCATGGCTGACACCCAAGAGAAGAAAGGGAAATTGCTCAATTTCTTTTACTATGAGAAAGCAACAAAACAGAGCAAGAAATGCAGAGTGAGTAGATGACTGAGCATATTGCTAAATGTGTACAGTGAAATGTGATTGATGAAGTGTCATTAATATCTTCAGCCATTAGTCATGCAGCTGGAGACAGGGGATAAAGAACTCGGTCAAATCAAATGAATCAAGCCAATCATTACAAGCACGGCATTCGTTTCACTCTCAGAACTGTGAAGTATTGATTGATTTGATGTACTTTTAAAATGATTTGCTGTTCCATTTCACAAAATGTAACCATGCAGTCATGACAAAACAAGCCACGGAGAATAATATTTGCTTCAAGCATTAATAAAACAAAAGCAGCTATTATAGGGACAAAGATAGGAAAGTTATCATCACATCCAGGAGATAAGTAAAGGAGCAAACAAAAAAAAAGACATGGATGAGAAAAAGGGTGTGTGGCTCATTGAAAGTCATCCTTTCGGCATTTTGATGGTCCCATTTTAAAATCTAATTATATTCTGAACATTGCTGTTATTAATTAACAATCTATTATAGATATCCGCTTGGGTACAAGTGTGCTGGCCTCTCTCAGATAGGATCCAATCATTTTTACTTTGGAATTGTACCCATAAAGTCCAGCAACAAATTGGAGGAGAATCCAAGGTAATGAGTGGTAGTGCACAAAGGACTACTGGAGAGAAAAAAAAACCTAGTTATATTGTTTGAGCGGTACCACTTTGAATCAAAGATGGGGAAAAGCAAAGGGACAGTCCTCAATGAACTACCGCACCCAGTACAGGGACCGAGCCCAACCTTTTGGTTTTGTTCTACGCCACACTCCAATCAATTGAGTTAACCAATGCTCACAAGGACATGATTGCCCAAGAATCTGACAATATTTGTGTCGAAGAATTGCTTCGTTGTCGTGACACTGGACTGGTAATCTAGAAGCTTGGACTAATCCCCAGAGACATGAACATGGTACCTGGAAAAATTTAAATTCGATTACTTAAAATTACTCTGGAGTAAAAGATAATCTCATTAATGGTCACCACAAAGCTACCAGATTGTTAGAAAAATCCATCTGGTTCCCAAATCCCTTGATGGAAGGAAACCTGCTGTCCTTACCCAGTTTAGCCCATATGACTCCAGACCCACAGTGATGTGGTTCACTGCCCACTGAAATAGTCTAGCAAGTCACTCAGTTTGAAGGTATTTAGCGATGGACCTTAAGTACTGATCTTCATGATCATTCCTGCATCCACAAATGAATTAAAAATAAAAAAGGAGCCCTCTGGGATTGGAACCAGAGACTGCATTAGTTATACATGTTCTCACAAGAATGTGAGAGACAAAGCCAGATAGTAATTGCTGAGTGTCTTTTTAACAGGGTAGCAAATGATCAGAGCAGCAAATGTGATCATATATTGTATTGATTCATTAGCTAAAGTATGCCGTTCAATCACAAGAAACATTAAAATGAATACGTGTCCCACTGTACCTAACAGTAGAATCACAGAATCCCTACAGTGTGGAAGCAGGCCATTCAGCCAATTGAGTCCACACCAACCCTCTGAACAGCATCCCACCCTATTCCACCTCCCGACCGTATCCCTGTGACCCTACATTTCCCCATGGTTAATCCATCTAGTCTACACATCCCTGGGCACAATGGGCATTTTAACATGGCCAACCCACCCTAACCTGCACATCTTTGGACTGTGGGAAGAAACCCACAGAGACATATGAAGAATGTGCAAACTCCACATAGACAGTCGCCCGAAGGTGGAATCAAAGCTGGGTTTCTGGCACTGTGAGATAGCAGTGCTAACCACTGAGCCACCATGCCACCTCTTGGATTTGCTTATTTTCTGTGGTTTGAGATTGGTGTACTCACTCCAGTTGACAGACTTCTTCCCCAAACCCAGCCATCTCACTTATTTCTCCATGTACCTTTATCAATTTCCCCTCAGTGTTCACATTTTCCTTCCAAGATTTCCATGGCTGTTCTTCCATGTAAGTATAACTGATGATAAGAAAAATCCCTGTGGAAATTCAGCCTAATTGCTTTCACTTGAATCTAAACAAATTAACAAGTCTTTCCCACAAAGACACAAATTGAATGGAAATCCTGAAATGTGACAAACCCAATATTTTTATCTCAACTGTTGCACAAGGCAGTCAGTATCTGAAAGGGTTAGTTGACATCAAGAGATAGTCTCTGCCAATCAGGATACAAAGGACAAACTAAAATAAAGAGCTGCAGATGCTGGAAATCCAAAACGAACAAAAACAAATTGTTGGAGAAACTCAGTAGGTCTGGCAACATCTGTGGACAGAAAAAGTTCTGAACAAGGGTCACTCAAAATATTAGCACTATTTTCTCTTCACAAATACTGCCAGGTCTGCTGAATTTCTCTAGAACATAAAAGACTGTACCTTGGAGGGGCTAGTTGCAAGATTAGTGTTTGCAGTGTTAAGTTACCGTTCTAGTGTTAAATCCACATAGCTAACAGTAATCTTAGCTTGAGCTTAATGTATCGCAAGAGACTATTGTGTATCCCAGATGTAATGTAACCAGTTATTAAATAAGATGAAATAAATTTATTTATTAAACCAAACAAAAACCCAGAAGGATGCTGGGAATCAGAAACAAAAACAGAAATTGCTGGGAAAACTCAGCTGGGTCTAGCAGCATCTGTGGAGAGAAAGCAGAGTCAACATGATCAGAGAACTGTTCTGAAGAAGGGTCACTGGATCCGAAATGTTGACTCTGCTTTCTCTCCACAGATACTGCCAGACGTGTTGAGTTTTCCAAGCAATTTGTAAATTTATTTGATGTTCTCCAAGGCTGAGCCAATTTCCACCAAAGACTCTGTGTAGCCTTCCTTTCCCACTTAGTAGCAGTAGCCTAGACTAATACACGTAAGAAGGATTGTTAGCAATGAATCTATCCAAGACTTCTCAGTCACACCAGTACAATCTGCTGGCAAATTGGATCCACAGCATTGTAATACAGTGGGGAAGGTCAGCAGGTCTGGCAGCATCTGTGGAGAGAAAAATAGAGCTAATGTTTCGAGTTCAGTGATCCTTCATTAGAAGTTCTCAGAACAGTAACTGGATTCGAAGCATTAACTGTTTTTCTTTCTACAAACGCTGCCAGACCTACCAAGGTTTTTCAGCACTTTCTGTTTTTTGTTTCAGATTTCCAGAACCCACAGGTCTTTGATTTTACTATAACATTGTAAACAGCAGGGAGGATTTTATCCATTATAACGTAACTATTACCGATCGCTATAAGTAACTGTGACTGTTTGAGTAAAGAGTATGTATTTTCCATTAAATTTTCACTAATTTAAATTTTCACCATAGCTCCTTTTTAAAAATTTCATATTCTTAATTTACAGCCACCTTTAACTACTGTCTTTCCACAGTTTTACATTTTTCTATACCTCTCTTCCTAGCTCACCCCATTACATTTCGGAATAGTCCTGCTATTTTTCTGTGCACTGTTTTTATTGAAGTGATATTGTTAATGACTAAAGATCATAACTCCAGATCACATATGGACATATCAAACTTTGATTCCAACCTATGTTTTTTAAAAGAGGACCACAAATGTGAATTCTGTGTCTGTCTGGAGAGAGAAGATTTGAATTGTCATTACTGATGAGGTGTCAAGAAAGCTTCAAAGGGTTGGGCATAAAAGGAGAGAAATGCATTACAAATTGAACTGTAATCCCCTGGGATTTATCTCACACTGGAACCATGATGTCACCAAAGACACAATTTGGTTGAGATACATACTTGTGTCTTCCTCTCTCAATAAAATATAAGAACAGGGATTAAAAGTCAACTGAACACTGGTCTACTGATGCTTTTGGAAGTATACACAATTACATTAGCGAGTGAGCTGATGTCCTTTGTGTGTACTAGTCTGGGTCTGAGCACTAGCATAATATGAAGATCACAAGCTAAGAATGACCCACTAGTCATTCCTGCATTGCAGGTAAACACACTCCTTACTCAGTGCTAGAAGCCAGCTAGCCAGTCAAAAGGAAACAGGACAAACCAATGACTATCTTGCTCTGAGTGCTGTCAGCTATTATCAAAAGGAAATACAGCAGAAGAATTTCAACTGATCTGCAAAGCCAATAATCCAAAAATCAACTATCAATGTTCCATATTCCACACTACAGGAACAACGTAGAGACCGATCTGTATACCTTTTAACTTTTAGCATTTTCGAACTCACGTTTTATTGCTAACATTGTGTATGGGAAATGTACATGTTGTGTTGATATTTCACTCTTGTGTTTGTTAATGAATAAACTCACTCATTTGTTAACTTAAGAAAGTCTGGTTAAATTATTCTTTTCAAAACGTAAATTCATCTGGGTTTAGGAGAATAGAATCCACAAGGCAGGTAATCCTATCCAAGTTAGTCTTGTTGCAACTAACCAAGATGTTGGGGGGAGGGCGCGTGGGGCGGTGGAGGGGAGGTGATGGTGAGTAAAGAAGTGAGTCCAGCTTCACTCGGGAGCTGGACAATCTGGGGTATCCTATTTGGAGACCTGTTAAATGGGTAACTTCACTTGGGAATAAAAACCGAAAGATCTGCAGATGCTATAAATCAGGAACAAAAACAAAAGTTGCTGGAATAGCTCAGCAAGTCCGGCAGCATCTGTGAAGAATAAAATCAGAGTTAACATTTCAGGTCCAGTGACCCTTCCTCAGAAGTGATTTTAGCAGAATACTGTTGCTATTAGCTTTTCAGACCCCAATTCTGGACTTGGGTATATAAAACTGGCAATCAGTTCTGTGGGATATTGTTTTCTTTGGTGTCAGATATTGAAACTGTGCTTGCAGTCCTAATTAGGCAGACATCAAAGTTCCCAAAGCAATATTTGAAATTCAGCAGATGAGATATCCTAACTATTACTTGTCTCTCACCAACGTCATCAAAACAGATGAAACGTTTAGTTATGCCGATGCTGTTTGTCGATCTTGCTATGTGAAAATCTGCTGCTGACTTTTGAAACTGTGATTTCAAATCCCACTGCAGAGACTTCAGCACAAAAATCTAAGAAATCATTTCAGTGCAGTGCTGAGGGAGTGCTGTACTGTCAGAGGGTCAGTACTGAGGGAGTGTTGGACTGTCAGAGGGTCAGTACTGAGGGAGTGTTG
>NC_063360.1:29192572-29240768 GCF_021869965.1 Rhincodon typus | reverse complement strand
GTACTGAGGGAGTGTTGCACTGTCAGAGGGTCAGTACTGAGGGAGTGCTGCACTGTCAGAGGGTCAGTGCTGGCAGAGTGCTGCGATATCAGAGGGTCAGTGCTGAGAGAGTGCTGCACTATCAGCAGGTCAGTACTGAGGGAGTGCTGCGATATCAGAAGGCCAGTGCTGAGGGAGTGCTGCACTGTTAGAGGGTCTGTGCGGAGGGAGTGCTGCGAAATCAGAGGGTCAGTGCTGATAGAGTACTGCACTGTCAGAGAGTAAGAGTTTATTTGCGACCTCGCCTGCACTGTCAGGGGCATGTGAAAGAACCTGTGACACTAAGAGTAGCAGGGAGCTACCCCCAGGGTCCTCACCAACATTTACTCCTTAATCACCATCACAGAAACTGATTATCTGATCATTTCTGCTTTGCTGTTTTTAAGAGTTTTGCTGTATGCAAATTGGCTGCTGCATTTCCTTCATTACAAAAGCAACTTCAAAGATATTTCAATGACAGTCTTTGGGATATTCTCAAGTCATGAAGGATGCTATATAAATGCAAGTTTTTCCTTCTACAACACTTGAAAAATGATTCACTTGTTATGAAGCACTTGACAAAGTGATTTATTCCGTATATGTGTGAATTTTGGCCAAACTGCCTGTATTTGCACTTTTTGAAGAAATACAGAGGAATTTTTCAAATTGTATTTTCAATACGTGGGTTGTTTAATAACAAACATCTTCAATTGTTTGCTGATGCAATTCTCTTCCATTAACAGATAATGTTATTATTCAATGGATAAGAATGAAACCAAGTTATAAAAAAAATGAACAGGCAAAGACTAAAATACCTGAGTCAATAGAAATGTATGCAGTTTGCGTAAGATGGAAAAATATCCTTTGATGATCAGTTTCTGTAGTGAGAACACAATGTCGAGATATTGGTAAAATATCCAGATTACTTTGATATGAAAGAAGAATCAAAAGCAATTGCTGCATCACTTGAAAATGTGACAAACTATAAATTTTAATAGTGTTCAGCCTGAACAGCTGGGAAACGTTTTGAATTGGTTTGGGCAGTGAAGCATGTGGGAAACTGTGGATAAATAGACTTCATGGTGTTAATTGTGTTATGTAAAAAGGAGTTTTTTTTAAAGAGTTGCTATGAAACAAGTCTATTAGTAACTTGTAAATTGATCATCACTTTTTAGGAGCTATATTCATTCACAGCAACAATGGGATCCTATGGATTCTCTGCTCATTTTCTCACCTTTTTTCCGAAGATTTTGATTGTTGCTCATTAACTATTTTATACGCATCAACTTTTCCCAATTGGCCTTCATTCGATTGTTTTACAGAGATTAGAAACTGAACGGGACTAGCCAAGCAAATATTATGATTTCAATAGCAGATCAGAGACTAGGATTCGTGGAGTGAGTAATTCACCTCCTAATTCCCCAAAGCCATCATCCACAAGGCACCAGTCAGGAGTGTGATGGCGTACTCTCCACTTGCCTGGATGGGCGCAGCTCCAGCACTACTGAAGAAGCTTGACCCTCTCCAGGGCAAGGCATCCTGCTTGATTAGAACCACACACAGAATCATTCAGATCTCCACCACTGATGCTCAGTAGCAGCATTGTGTACCATCTACAAGTTCCACTGCAGTAATTCACTTAGGCTCCTTGGACAGTACCTTCTAAACCTACAACCATTACTGTTTAGAAGGACAAGTTCATCAGATACACAGGAACTCCACTACCTTCTGGTTTCACTCTAAGCCACTTTCCATCCTGACTTGGAAATATATCACTGTTCCTTCAGTGTTCAGTGTCAAAATCTTGGATTTCCCTCTGTAATGTCTTCGTGAGTCTACCCACAGCACATGGACTAGAGCAGTTGAAGAAGGCAGATCACCACCACATTCTCAAGGCCAACCTGGGACACCTATATCCCATGAATGAATTTATAAAAAGTACTGGGCAGCACAGTGGCTCAGTGGTTAGCACCACAGCCTCACAGTGCCAGGGACCTGGGTTCAATTCCACCCTTGGGCAACTGTCTGTGTGGAGTTTGTACATTCTCCCCGTGTCTGTGTGGGTTTCCTCTGGGTGTTCTGGTTTCCTCCTGCAGTCCAAAGATGTGCAAGTTAGGTGGATTGGCTAAGCTAAATTGCCTGTAGTGTTCAGTGATGTATAGATTAGGGGGATGGGTCTGGGTGGGATGCTCTGAGTGTCAGTGTAGACTTGTTGGGCCAAAGGGCCTGTTTCCACACTGTAGGGATTCTATGATACTGTCTTTACTCATATGCCTGGCTGTTGTGATTCCTACTTTGGGATTTTTCAATCTCTCATGCAAAGACTCCAAATAAGCAAAGAGATTTAAATTCCTCTAAAACAAAAGGACATTTTCTTGTTGTTTGAAGTTCTTTATTAGAGTCTGGAATCACATTTAGGCCAGACCAGATAAGGATGGCGGATATCTATCTCTAAAAGGCTTTAGTGAAACAGATGGGGCTTTTGTTTGCAACAATCAACAATGGTCAAATGTTCATGTTTGGGCTAGCTTCTATTTATACCAGATTTTTATTCATTTCAAACATCATCATCCTCCATTGTTGGAATTGGAACTCACTGTTTTAGATTACCATCTCAGGGACATTATTATTGCATCACCGCCTCTTTGCCCCAGAGCCAGGCTACAGCTAGTTTGATTAACTTACAAAACATGGTTCAAGATGGACCCAAACACCTTAGTCTTAAGCATAGTTAAGGTCAACAATCAATGGTAGATCCTGTTGAATATGGAGGTTGGCTTGAAAGGGTTAACTTGGACATTTTGGAATAACTTCACCCACTGCTCGGTCACTGGAAGGAATTAGTCAGTTTTACAGATTATATCCAATTAGTATAAGCCTGGTTACTATCTCTTAAGATACAACAATGGCCCTTATTTAGTGTAAATGTAGTTGAACAGTCTTAAGGCAATATTATCATAATTGTAAGAGCATGAGACATAGCAGAAGTAGGCCATTCAGCCCACTGAATCTGCTCCACCATTCAAGGAGGTCACTGCTGATCGGATAACTTCACTTTCCTGCCTTCTCCCCGCAAACCTTGCTTTATTGATCTGTCAATCAAGGTGTTGAATTTACTTAATGATTCATCCTCGACAGCTCTCTGTGGTAAAGCATTCACTACTCTCTGGGAGAAGAAATTCCTCATCATCTCTGTTTTAAAAGGGGGACACCTTATACTAAGATTATGCCCTCTGCTCCAAAACTCTCCCTCGAGGGGAAACTGCCTCTCCACATCTACCCTGTCAAGTCCTTTAAGATGCTTAGATGTTTCAATAAAGTCTCTTATTCTTCTAAACTTCAATGAAGGCCTTCCCAAAACCATTCCCTCTAATGTTCCTACTGGCTGAGTTTTCTCTGAGGTCTATGCACTATGTGCTGGGCCAATCAGCATGTGTGGAACATTGGAGGTGTTGTGATTTCATCTGGCCAAGCGGCTTAGAGGGAACGTTGCTTCACAACCTCTCTGCTTAAAGCAGTCCTTCCGTAGAACCACAGAGATGATACAACACAGAAGGGGCCATTTGACCCATCTTGTCCATGTCGACACAAAGACACCCAGATGCCTTTCCTAATCCCATCTTCCTGCACACAGCCCATAGCCCTGAAGCTTACAGCACTTAAGGTGCAGATCCAGGTACTTTTTAAAAGAGTTTAGGGTCTCACCTCTACCACCAACTCAGACAGTGAATTCCACACACCCACCACCCCCTGTGTAATAGTTTTTCCTCATGTCCCCTTGAATCCTTCTGCCACTTAGCTTGAATCTATGACCCCTGGTTTTTGAGCTCTTTGCCAGGGGAAACAGGTTCCTCCTGTCTACCCTATCTCTACCCCTGACAATTTTGTTTACCTCAATCATGTCACCCCTCAGCCTTCTCTGTTCTCTGGAAAACAACCCCAACCTCTCCAATTTCTCCTGATACCCACAATTCCTCAACCCTGGCAACATTCCAGTAAATCTTCCATAATTGGAATCAACCTAGTGAACCTTCTCTGGACTGCCTCCAATGCCAGAACAGCTTTCCTTCGATAAGGGGTCCAAAACTGTTCACAGTATTCAAGCTGTGGTCTGACTAGTACCTTGTTTAGATTTAGCAAGACCTCTCAATTTTTATACTCCATTCCCTTTGAAATAAAGGACAGCACAGCGTTTGCCTTCTCTATTATCCACTGAACTTTGATGCTAGTTTTTCGTGACTTATGCACAAGAACTCCCAAATCTCTCTGTTCTACGTCTGATAATCTACTCTTTGTTACTCCAGGATGTAGATGACACAAAGATAGGTGGAAGGATAGGTAATGTTGAGGAAGCAGGGAAGCTTTTGAAGGACTTAGCCAGGTTAGGAGAGTGGGCAAAGAAGTGGCAGAAGGAATACAATGTGGGAAAGTGTGAGGTTATGCACTTTGGTAGGAAGAATAGAGGGGTAGACTATTTTCTAAATGGGAAAGGCTTTGGAAATCTTTAGCTCAAATGGACTTAGGAATCCTGGCTCAGGATTCTCTTAAGTTAACATGCAGGCTCAGTTGGCAGTGACAAAGGCAAATGCAGTGTAAGCATTTATTTCAAGAGGGCTAGAATACAAGAGCAGTGATGTTCTGCTGAGGCTGTATAAGGCTCTGGTCATATAAGGCATTTGGAATATTGTGAGCAGTTTTGGGCCCCGCTTCTAAGAAAGGATGTGCTGGCATTGGAGGGGGTAGGAGGAGGTTCACAAGAATGATCCCAGGATAGAAGGGCTTGTCATATGAGGAGTGGTTGAGAACTCTGGGTCTGTATTCTATGGAGTTTAGAAGGATGCCGAGGCGGGAGGCAGAATTTCATTAAAATTTACAGAATACTGAGAGGCCTGGATAGAGTGGACGTGGAGAAGATATTTCCACGAGTAGGAGAGACTAGAACACGAGGGCACAGCCTCAGAGTAAAGGGACGACCCTTTAGAACTGATTTGAGGAGGAATTTCTTCAGCCTGAGGATTGTGACTCTGTGGAACTCATTGCTGCAGAGGCAATGAAGGACAAGTCATTGAGTGTATTTAAGACATTGATAGATAGGTTCTTGATTAGTAAGGGGATCAGAGGTTATGGGGAGAAGTCAGGAGATTTGGGTTGAGAAACATCAGCCATGATCGAATGGTGTGCAGGCTCAGTGGGCCAAATGGCCCATTTCTACTCCTCTATCTTATGGTCTTGTGTGCCTATTCTGGTGCAGCTGTCGTAATGATTAATCCTTCATCATTTAATGTAAGTCCTGTAGGTTAGTATTGCAAGAAGGGTTGGAGGGTTGAGTAAACCTCCTCAAAAGAAGATCTGATCACAACTAGGTATTAGCTGCAAGCATCTCTTACAACATCTTGGTGCTATAATTGTCTATGATGAGCAGAAGGCAAAATCAGAAAACAACTTATATTTACTTTGCACCTTTAACATAGCAAACCGTCTCCAGGCACTCCACAGGAGTATGATCAAACAAAGTTTGACACAAATCAAAAGAGAAATCTTACAGTGTATCTTAAAGGAGGAGAGTGTAATAGAGAAACAGACAGAGATTGGGGGCAGAATTCCAGTGCTTTATGGCAGATAAGAACATCATCAATAAAGGAATGGTTAAAATTGGGGTTGGGCAAGAGACCAGACTTAGAGAAGTGCAGATATTTTGGGGAGTTGGAAGATCTCATAGGGACAGCGAGGAGTGAAGCCACGGGGCCGGGGATGGGGGTTTGAAAGCAAAGATGGAAATTTTATCATCAAACGGCTGCTTTTGAGAGCTTATTCTTGTCAAGAAAATAAGACGGCATATAATAACGCTGTGATACAGACAGCAGAATTTTGGATGAGCTGAAGTTTATGGAGGGTAGAAGATGGGAAGCTGACCGACAATATGTTGGAACAGTCAAGCTTTGAGGTGATACGTGGAAATGAGTGTTGTGTTTTCATCAGAAGCTGTCGCTTGTAGATGATTAATAGCAGGGTGGGAGGTAAGGATAGAACCCGGCAGAGAGTTGCGCGTAATGGTAACTGTGCAGGAGCAGGAGAAGAAGACATTGCAATATTTCTCTGGTAATGATTGGAAAGATATGAATAAAACTGGGTGGGAGCAGTCACAACCAACTGGCTGAGGCTTTGGCAGAGAACAGCATCGACTGTGTCAAAGACTGTAGGCAGGTTGAGAAAAGGAAAGGGAGAGATGGTTATACTTTATCACTGTTATATCACATCACTTGTGAGTTTGATAAAAGCAGTTAGAGTCATAGAGGTCTACAGCATGGAATCAGGCCCTTTGACCCAAGCTGTCCATGCTCCCCAGTTTTCACAAATAAACTAGTCCCATTTGCCTGCATTTGGCCCATATCCCTCCACACCCATCCCATCCATGTACCTGTCTAAATATTTCTTAAATGACAAAATTGTATTTGTTTCCATCACCACATCCGGCAACCCATTTCAGACACTGACCACACTCTGTGGACCCTTTTGTATCTCTCCCCTCTCACCTTAAACCTATGCCCTCTAGTTTTAGACTCCCCTACCATGGAGTAAAGCTGTTGGCAATCTACCTTATCCATGCCTCTCATAACTTTATAGACCTCTATAAGGCCATGCTTCAGTCTCCTACGCTCCAGGGGAAAAGACTCCCAGTCTATCCAACCTCTCCTTATAACTCAAACCTCCTGTTCAGATAGCATCTTAGCAAATCTTTTCTTCAATTTTTCTAATTTAATAATATCCTTTCTATAGTAGGGTGACTAGAACTGCACGCAGTACTAGAAAAGCGACCTCACCGACGTTTTGTACCATAGTAAGAAGATGTCCCAACTCCTATACTCAGTGCTCTGACCAATGAAAGCAAGAATGCCGAAAGCCTTCTTCACCACCCTGTCTAACTATGACTCTACTTTCAAGGAGCTTTAAACCTGTACCCCTAGATCTCTTTCTTCAATAGCAGTCCCTAGGGTTCTATCATTGACTGTGTAAGTCCTGCCCTGGTTTGAACCACCAAAATACAACAGTGATGGGGGCTAAACTGTGAAAGATGGGTGAGAATTTGGGAAGAAATAAATGGCTCAAGAACTTTGGAGAAGATTGTGAGATTGGAAGGGAAGCCTCAATCTTTGAGGAAGGATGGACCAAGAGCAGTTTCTCTTGAAGACAGAATTGTTAACAGTATCATCCGACACAGGGTCCAGGAATGGACTTTCAAAGCCCAGTGTTTTAAGAGGGAAAAAGTAGAAAAAGGTAGATCTCATCTACAAGATAAGCTCTGAGAGGGCATGAGGGAAAATTGGAAAGAAATTGGATGAAGGATCCCTGCTCCTAACTGCTACCCAATAATCATTACTGAAAAGTATCCGCGGGTGTGATGATCTCAAGGTCCAGCATATTCATTTCCTGTATTCACACACAATCATTTTGTTCAGGTTCTAGAAGGTGTAACAATTCCCTACTTGGTGAACACTTCCAGGAGAAGGTAACTAAAAATGAAGGGGGCATTAAGGAATGGATGGACAATGCTGGATTTTCCCAGTGATGTCCGGTGTCTCGCTCACTCACTGTAAAGGTGGTATGACACCTGAACTGACATTTTAGACCGTGATTATCTTCCCCCAATCAGGCAGTTTGTTGAGCAACAAATGGCCTTTCTCTGAAACCAAGTCTGGCCAATCAGTTGCTTGCACATGTTGGAGCCACCACAAAGATTGCTGCTAGAAAGGCACCCAACCTCCTGAAGGCCAAGGTCTGAGGTATGTGCTTTTTATTGGAGGTTGGGTTTCTAGATTAGGGGAAGGGAAATAAGCAGAGAGATTGGGGGGTTTGTGTGGTCCTCAGCAACATCACATGGGTGACTGTCAACAGCCAAACCGTCTTATGCTTAGTCTCTCTATTGTGCACAAATTAGTGCAGGTCATATGAGTTCCCACCACTCTACAGCTGACAGGCTGCCCACACTGATTTACTGGTCAATGAGTAAGTTGAGGCCTTTGGTGGCTGTTAATTGACCACTCACAGCCTTCAATTGCCCATCAACATTCTTACCCAGGGTTAATTGCTAAGGTGGAGTGGAGGAGTCACTACCTCTCCAGGGTCAACTCACACAATGGTTTGCTGTTCTTGCCACATACCTTGTCACCTTCAGGGTGGGATGGGCTAGGGTGTGGGGGGAGCAGAAATTATGCTTCATGCATTTGCAAAGATATTTGCAGATGCAATGCAATGGGGCAGCAAGGTGGCTCAGTGGTTAGCACTGCTGCCTCACAGTGCCAGAGACCTGGGTTCGATTCCACCCTTGGGCAACTGTCTGTGTGGAGTTTGCACGTTCTCCCTGTGTCTGTGTGGGTTTCCTCCAGGTGCTCCGGTTTCCTCCCACAGTCCAAAGATGTGCAGGTTAGGTGGATTGGCCATGCTAAATTGCCCATAGTGTCTGGGGATGGGACTGGGTGGGATGGTCTGAGGGTCGGTGTGGACTTGTTGGGCCAAAGGGCCTGTTCCCATACTGTAGGGATTCAATGGAAACATTCATTTGGATCAAACTAGCCCTGCATGTATAGAGTCAGAATAATGACTATTCAGCAGTCATCATTCATACAGCATTGAAGTTAGGACCCTCTCCTTGCAATTTACAAATCAAGCAACTGTGAAGTTGAAGTTGCACTGTGCAATATTAGTAACAAACAAGTAGCCAGGTTTAGACAGAATTTCTCCACCCAAACACCACACTTTAGCCTCTGTGAAAGTACAGGTTAGAATGCTTTTCAAATCAGCAGAGAAATTAATCTCATACAAATGCATTTGTTTACTCACCACCCACTGTACTGGTGGTAGAAACTCAGAGTTGAAATTTGTTTTATTGGCTGCAAAATGGGTGAAATATGGTCACGTTTAAGAGATGAATGTTCCATTCCTAATCAGCACCAGGGATACCTCCAACCCCATTTTGCCATAAGTACCTGCTTGACCACCTGAAGCTGGGGATGGATGCATTGCATTTACAAAGGAGTAACCCTGCATCAAATTATGGAGCTACAAGAGAAGGGTAAACTCTGGGCTTAGTTTGTTCAGGATTCTTCAATAGTTGCCTGTACCCAAAGCAGCACTTGCCACCAAAAGGCATCTTTTAATAACACTTTTTAGAATGTCCTAATGCATGCAACTTGTGCTGACCAGTTAATAGATAGACTTCAATCTGTCCTCTTTAGTGTGGGGTTATAAATATAAAAGAAATTGCTGAGCCAGACTGAAAAGCACCTTAATAAAAGCAAAATACTGTGGAGAAACACCTTAATGGTCACGGTGTTGGGTACAATATGTTGTGTCGAGTCCATGTTACTTGACTGCAGCCTCTTTGGTTTCAGTGCAGACTCAGCTAACCGGTTCTACCCATGGATGATAAACCTGTAAATGCTCAGGCATCACATCAATATGAATTCCACCAACACTCACTCTGTCCCAGGTAGGGTGGTGAATGGTTGGTGTGAATGAAAATTAAAATGTCAAATTTGTATAAATGGATTGGAGCGTAGAGTGCACAACTCTGCCATCATTTTACAATAACAGAGTGGGGTGGAGTGGCAGAATGCTCTTTAACATATTTATATTGGGCTCCTTTGAATACAATCAGAAATTACTTGGTGCTATCCAAGTTTCTGATAGAAGGAAGGAAGCATAGAAGGGAAATGGAGGTAAGTGGTATCAGCTTCCCAAGTTGCAAGACATTCCTGGAACTCCTTTTGGAACTGGATGAGTTGCAGTTTCTTCTACTGAAGGGGACATTCACCCTTCATGAGCACCCATCTTCAGCTCTCATCCCCCACAAACTCAGTCACCTCAATCACAGACTTCCAGCCCCATGACCCTCCTGAACACAGGCTCCTATTCTTGGCCCTATCAATTGCCAGTGGGAGTCGAATCGATAAAATGCATCAGGACGCTCTGCCTTTAAGATTGAGAGGGCATCTGTAATTCTGACCCTATTGGGTTCTTCTGCACCCTCCCTGTAAAAACTGGCCTTGTGCAGCGCAGGGCACATCAACAAGAAGTGGTCGGGGCTGAGATACCAGAACCTCGGAAAGTGTAGGTTCAGAATACGATCGTTAAGAATGGGAGAACTGTGGAGAAAAATCGATCGCTGTTTTTCGACATGAATGATAACAAAAAGAAAAATTCCTTACCAAATAAAACTGGTGCGATCGCGATTACATTGCAACGCAGTGTAAATGTCATTCGACTAGTTAGATCTGGGCAGGGCGGTGGATCGAAAGGCACGAACAAGTAAAGGCCATAGAGGATCCAAGGTATAAAAATCAGAGCAACAAAGACGGATGATATCGCTTTAAGGTGAGAAGTGGAACAGTACTGACAGCAAGGGCAGCATTTCTTGTTTCCTTTGGCCCCTGCAGTCACCTCCTTGTGTGAGGACTCAGTTGACGCGTTGCGCTCAGAGTCACTTGAAATCAGGTCAATGGTCTCGGTGTCGGGTGATGTACCTAGCAATGGCTGCACCTCTGAAACCCGGCTGGTGAACTTACGTGACTTCTCCAGCGTTCCTAAATTCTCTTCTGCCACCTTGGCAATGAAATTCTGGGGAGGAAAGGTTCTTGCTTCGCTGGGCGACGACGGCTCCGACAAAGATACTTTCTCATCGGTTAGAAAAGAGGTTTCCCTGGTGATGACAAGAGACACGTTGTCTGCTTCCTTGTTCTTGATTTCTGGGCATGGAAGGCTGTGATTTTTGAGCAGCTCTACGTTAATCCTATTCAAACCCCCGTCATTCTGCATGATCTGATGGTTCGTCACCTTCTGTTGGACTTCACCGTACTGCAGCCTTTTCGTTTTTGTAAGAGGTTCAGTTAAGTGCCCAATATTTTCATCAGACAGGGAGTGAAGTTCTTCCACAGATGATTCAGGGCTATCTGAGATAGGTGCTAGGGTAATCTGGGTGTCCAGGTCCAAAAATGGAGAGAAGGAGAGACGGCTTGGATCAATGTCTTGGAGCTGGTTAATGATGTCAGTGATTGATTCCTTCACATTGTCAAATTCTTTCAATTCGTGACTATTGGCCGGTTGTCTCTCTGTCGTCATTGTTGGGAGCTAACCCCTGAGAAGAAATGGAATTTATGAATGAAAACATCAAAGAGAAGGGAGACAAATCAGTTTCTACTTGAAAATTAACAAGTATTTGGCAACATTTTAGAACCTGCTTTACTAATCCTGTCTGTCTCACAGAGAGTTGATCAATATGGCCCAAACTGATTGTCTCATGAGATGGAAGCCTGCTCAGAGAAACTATTTTTAGACCTAAGGCAGAATAAAATTCAACTAATCATCAGAAGGGTTGAAAGGATTAGCATAAAAATAAGATAAATTACTGAGAAATTTTAACATTACTTACATTGTTACACAGAATTTATAGCATGGAAACAGGCCATTTGGTCCATCTGTTGCATGCTGGTGCTTATTCTCCAAATACATCTCTTCCCACATATTTCATTTAGCCCCTCCAATATATCCTTTTCTTCCTCATGTAAATATCCAGATTCCCCATAAATGTAGCTATGTGATGTGTGTAATACGTTTCAAGTTCTAACCACTCTGTGGATGAATAGGTTTCACCTGAATTCCCCATAGAATCATAAGTGATCAACTTGAATTCATGGTCCCTAAAGTTGTGTAAGGTAATAGTTCTGAAAGGGTTAATGCTGAAGCCCAATTTAAGCTCCACCCAAACTGATGGTAAGGCTTTGGTTGGGGAAAAACAGAAAACTGCTCTGGAGCTTGAAGGAGACTGACTCAGTGTCTAAGCTGCCTCATTGTTATAAAGACTATGTCTATAATACCAGCGTAACTTGTAGCAGATTGTTATCATTTAATAAACTGCATCTTGTGTAAGACAAGAGCCTTTCTCATTAGACTACAAGTAGTTTTCTAGTCTGGTTAGGCAAAGCAAGCCCTGCAGTTCCAAACCTAATAGGAGGATGGTGGCAGTAAATCTCTCTTTTCACAAGCTGGAGTCCAGCTAGATAGCAGTGACTGAAGATTTAATTTAGCCACAGCATCACGTAGCACTGGTGCCCTTGCAAATATCTCTATCATCTTTCCATTTTCTCTTCTATTAAAAAAGAGAGCCCAGTCTATTGAATTGTCCCTGGTAAGTATACCTTCTCAGGTCTGCTTTTAATTTAGAAATCACTTTCTCATCCCTTCTACAGGTCAAAATCATTTTTTATAATATGGAGAGCAGAATTGTACACACTTCTCCAAGGCAGTGATTTTCACTGTGTGGACTGACTTGGCATTTGTAATTTAAGGGTGGTGCCCAAACCCTAGGACCCTGTTGCACCTTGCAGAATTTTTCACCAGTGAGGACTAAGGGTGTAAGCTAACATGCAGCACTTTTGTTCACTCCAGGCAGGCACTCATAATGAAACCAGCTGCTTATCCTAATTTTGTTGGTACAGATGCTAGGTGGCCTCACTCTGAATGCTTGGCCAAGCTGTAAGGAAGGGTAAATCAATCTGATCTCAGTGAGCAATATCTATAGACCTGCAGACAGTAAGGAAAGCTTTGTTCGATTGACACTTCTAATAATGTGTAAGAACCCACTGTTTCATTTTGAAGCATTTGTTTGCGCTGCTTATGTGGTTATACACAAGATGGCTCAGATCTGTTCCATTGGTTACAGAATAACTTAGCCCTATTTATTCTAAGCTGCTTCTACTGTTGGGCTGGCAAACAGTTCTGTGTTATAGCATCACCAGGTTGACCCCTCATTGTTAAGTATGCTTGGTGCTGCTCGTAGCATGTCCTCCTGCAGTCTTCACAGAACAAACGTTAATTCTCTCAGCTTGCTAGTAATGGTAGAATGGTGGTCATGTTTGGCTATGAGTTTACAGATTATGGCTGAATACAATTCTGCTGCTACCAATGGCCCACAGCACCTGAAGGCCAGGTTTGAGTCGATATATTTCTTTAAAGTCTAACCCAATTCACTGAGTGCTCCATGTAGGATATTAGGTGGGGGAGGGGAGTGGCAGTATGGTAAGGGTTTGACTGCCTGACATTATAATAACTGGGTCAATGCCCCAGGTGCATGCTTTAACTTGTAGGGTTGGCCATCTGCCTACTTTCGTTGAGGTGCAGGCTTGCCCCCAAGGCAATAGACCTGACTCCACCCTACACCAGGATGAAAATATGGTGAATTGGGACTTCCTTAGCAGGAAGGTACACCCCTGATCCCTGATACCTGTCTCCTTCACAAAACCCTGGCCCTAAATGTTTGCGACCAATGTCCTCTATATGTCTAATACAACTTCACTGCTTTTCTACCCCTTTTGAAACGGATTCTCAATGCTTTGCTCGCCTTGCTTATGGCCTTATTCACCACTTTTGCAATTTGGAACAGCTCCTTCCACTTCCTGCCACATACTTCTAGTTTGAGAGTTCCTGCAGAATAATTGTGCAATCAGACCCCAGAAAGATTGATAAAAGCACATTGTACCTTTGGCCTTTTTAAAGGGCTTTCACTCATTGACAGTTTGACTTATGTGGCTAAGAAGAATTTGTGCATTTAGTCAGTTTTCACAAACTGAAGGTTGACACTGAGATATACACCAGTCATGATGCTACTATATAGTTGCCTTTTGGAAGTTGTGGTATTAAGTAAGTGTATTTTAGGAGAAAAAAGATGGCAATGTTTACTTGAAACCAGAAAAAAAATTGATAGAAAGCATTCTTTGGAGAGAGCATCTGAAATGTGAACCCTTTGTTGATTTTGACATCCTATATTTTAATTACTTTATAATATTTTACTTCCATCAGGGATATCACTTACATTCTAGCATGTAGCTAAGAGCTGTAATAAAAAACACAGCTACTGCCTCCAGGCATATATTTCTAAATGATGCCTCTCTGTATTATTGTCCTAGGCAGACGATACATATGCCTTAAAGACTTGCAACAGAAAGTGTCAACTAATTAAAGCAAATGTCAGGGGCACGGTTCACGCTAGAGTTGCATGTTTTGCGTGTAGGCAATTTTCTTTTCATGGTACACTCTGTAGCCCTCAGAATCAGAAGGCACCTTTCATATTTCCCAATGTGGGCTGTGGCCAAATTGCACTGTTGGCCTGAGCCTGGATAAACCATACAGTGGGAGGCTGTTACTCAGACTCTGCTCACCAGCAAATGAATTGTGCAGTTACTCAAAACCCCTCTCCCTATGACTACTGTGATTTTAATGCCAGGATGTTGTGGGTATGAAATGTCTGATTTCTCACAACATTAAAACAGCTCCAGTAAGTTTGGTATCTCTCCACTAAACTGTGTCTGCGTGCCTCTAAACACAAATCAACACTATGTTGAAATCATAGACTCATAGAATCATAAAGTACAAAATGAGGCCACTTGACTCATTGAGTCTGTGCTGGTTTTTTGGAACAGCAATTCTATTTTGTTGTACCAATATCTGACTTATCCTTTCCCATCATTTTTGTGACAATTTTATGTGATAGGAAGCACATTTAAAAATTATGCATGTGTACCTTTAAATATTTTCCAAAAGTAGTGATAACCAAAGACTCTGGTAGCCCTTTCTGTTCCCTTTCCTTTCTTTTCATTTCAGCTAAATTTTACTGATACTCTGAATTATTTAGGTTAACACAGAGTAGTGATTTCTACTTGGTCTGTGGGGCTCAATAGGTAAAATACACAGTGAACAATAGAGGAAGCCACTGAAATGAACTTTCTATTCATTGTTGACTCATTTGCCTTCATAATGCATTCCTGATGATTAAATCTCTTACTTTGAAGTGGGAAGGAAGGTCGGTCTGTGTAGGATGTTATGACCCCAAAGAGAGTCTGGGTCAAGATGCTTGCAACTCTGTAACGGGTCTATGGTTTCCTGAGTCAGGTTTTGAGATGTTTTGACATAGTTATATCTCTGGGTGTGAAGCAAACTTTTGTGAGACTCCTAGACAAATAAGGTTATCTTGCTGAAGTTTTGCTCTTCTGGCAAATTGGGAGAAGCTGCTGCTCTGGGTTGGAATCACCTCACAAATCCCTGACTTGCTATGGAATGCTGCTTCAGCCGTGTGGGATGGAGCACTAGAAAAGTCTCCAGTACTTAGCATCAAGTGAATGTAACCTCCATCACACCAAAGGATATCACCATGACCGAATGCTCCCAGTATCACCATTGTGGGGATTTCCATTGAATAGAATCTGAATTGGACGCACCATATCAATACGGTGACTGCAAGAGCAGGTCAGAGGCTTGGAATGCTTCAGCTAGCAACTCACCTCCTGACTCCTGACTCCCCAAAGCCTGTCCACCACCTACAAGGCACTCGTCAGGAGTGTGATGGAATACTCCCCACTTGCCCGGATGAGTGCAGCCCAATAACACGTAGCTTGACACCATCCAGGACAAAGCAGCCCAATTGATTGACACCACATCCACAAACATCCACTTCCTGCGGCACCGGTGCTCAGTAGCAGCAATGTGTACTACCTACAAGATGCACTACAGAAATTCACCAAGGCTCATTCGACAACACCTTCCAAACCCATGTAAAAAGACAAGCAGGTACATGAGAACATCAACATCTGCGAGTTCCCCTCCGACCCACTCACTGTCCTGACTTGGAGATATATCACTGTTCCTTCTCTGTGGCTGGATCGAAATCCTAAACTCCTTCTCTAAAGGCATTGTGGGGCTACCTGCAGCACATGGACTACAGCAGTTCAAGAAGGCAGCTCACCACCATCTTATCAAGGACAACCAGGGACAGGCAAAATATGTTTGTCTACCCAGCATTTCCAATTCCCATGAATGAGTAATAAAAATACCAAAAGCTCAGTAGAGACTTTACAGACTTGTAAGCGACTCTCGGACAGGCACATGGAGGATAGTAAAATGTAGGGTATGCAGGGTAGATTGATCTTAGTAGGATAATAGGTTGGCACAACACCGTGGGCCGAAGGGCCTGTACTGTGCTGTACTGTTCTATGTTCTATGATGTATGTTCAGTAATTCTAGTTTGCCACGGGTAGCAGACTTGAAACCCTAACCTTTACAAGGCATCCTCTATCCAGAGGATTATTGGTGCTAATTCAAATAACTTTAATTGAATAGTGGATGCTATAGAAAGGACGACACAGTGATAGTTCTTAGGGCAGCTAAAAGGGAATTAGATGATTGTCTTAAAAGGAAGAATGCAGAGGGCTAAATGGGGACGTTGGCGCTAGGTAAATTCCTTGTACATCACTTTCGAAACCTATAACCTCTACAACTGGAAGGGCAAGGGCAGCAGACACAAGGGATTGTCATCATCTGCAAGTTACCTTCCAAACTACTTACTATCATGACTGCTATGCATCCATAACTTTGTATGCCTCGCTCTGTCTAAACACACTATGATCTGTATGTCCCTCTTTGCTATGATCTGCCTGTACTCCTCACAAAACAAAACCTTTCACTGTACTTGGGTATATGTGACAATAATAAATCAAATATATGACTGTTCTTTCAGTGTCACTTGGTTGAAAGCATGAAATGCACCCTCCCCCCACTAAAAAGCACTGTGGGTGCCCTACACCACATGGAGTTCAAAGGTTCAAGAAGGCAGTACACCAGCGCCTTCTTGATGACAATTAAGGATGGATAATAAATATTGACTCAGTCAGCGATGTTCCCTCTAATATTTTATTCTGCAGCATGGTCCTCCTAGATCTGAGCATGACAGTAATGTCTAGAAGTAGAAGCCAAAGTGTTGGTGTGCTGATTCTCATGCATGGATGCACCCACTGGGTGCACAGCTTAGCGGGAACATCGTTAGCCAGCGATGCCCGCATGAATGATAAAAACTTGATGTTTTGAAGAGCTGGTGTACAAATGATAGGCCAAACAGTCTCTTTGCTTTATACTTTATATTGTTGAGACTATAGATAATTACTTCCCTCACTCAATGGAACCTTTGTTAAAATATATACCACCCAGTTGGTATTAATTGTAGCACTTTCCTAGGTGACCCCATATGGTACCTTATGGTAATTGCCATCTCTACCAGTGTGTGGTGCTGTGTAAGGGTTTCAGGTAGTTCACTGCCACCAATCTTCCTTTGTCTTAGTCTACCTAGTGATTAGTGATGGAGGATACTCCACTGGTACAATATCTATAGAGGAGACACTGTTCTTAGATTATAAGAAGGTTTGTTGTATGACAGAAATACATTAAACTACATCTGATGACGTGCTTTTACCGTGACCTTCAGGAGGTGGTACAGATCTATCTATTCACTCTAAACATTAGAGTAGGGCTCCTGGTGTGATGAAATTTGTTCTGTCCTCGTTCTCTTGAAGAGGGATGTTGTAAACTTGGTGGTGATGTGTCTGCTCCATGGAAAGCAGAGTAGCTGCTTTGGGTTTTTAAAAAAAAAATTAGACAGAAGAAGCATGAGTGGGTGAAGTCAAGCTCACACAGACCCAGGGTTTTTGTTTTTGCTTTCAGTTGTTGTTGGAGCTGACACCGCTAGATACAGCTCTCTTCATGTTGCTGAAAAAACTTGAGTTCTCTCTCTGCTGCTAGATTCATTCTGTCAGTGTTCCTTCTCCTGGACTAGAGGAGATAGAAAGTGAGGGATATCTATTTCGCTGAATTTGTCTTCGCCAAGGGTGTGTTTATAGGATGCTGCTATATTGGAACAGTTGAAAAGAAGTAATTAAATAATATATTATTTTGTTAAATATTTCGATAGAGTTAAAGTTTTTTTGTTTACATTTTAACTGTGTTGTAAGGATAAAGTGTGTTTATTTAAAGCCTTGTAGTTTGACCAATTGAATCACATCTGGAATGCAGCACCTTTGCACTTGCTTCTAAATAAAATAAAAGTTAGTGTCTAGTCTATCTACTTGATATGCTTTGAGGGGTTTGGTCTGGTCCATAACTCTGGTCTCCACCCCACAAATTGTGTGTGACATCAGTAGAATGGATGGCCAATGTATTATGAATATTATTCCTTCAGAATTAAATTCCCTTTATACATGTTAATGACTTGTTTACTTTATAAAACCTCTCACACCCTTGTTTTAACATTGCATTCTAAAACCACACCAAAAAAACTCACATGAGAGAATCTGGCCCATTGTCTCTCTCCCAGTTCTTTGGAAGTACTATCAAACCTGTCTCAGTGCCTTCTTCCCCCTCATGTTGCTGGAAATTCTTCTCTTTTTTTTATGATTTTAATAATTCTGTTTCAGGAGATTAACCGCAAGCTAGTATCAGTACATACCTATAGCAGTGCTGTATGTAGTTTTACGCTGATTATGAATAAGTTGCACTGCAGCATGTTTTTTCTTAAGTCATCATGGGATGTGGGTGTCACTACCTGCGCCAGCATTTATTGCTCATCCCTAATTGCCCAGAGGGCAGTTAAGAGTCAACCACTTTGCTATGGATCTGGAATCACATGTAGGCCAGACCAGGTAAGGATGGCAGATTTCCTTCCCTAAAGGACATTGTGAACCAGATGGGTTTTTCCAGCATTTGACCTTGATTTCATGGTCATCATTTAACTTTTATTTCCAGATTCTTACTGAATTCAAATTCTACCTAAAGCCATGGTGGAATTCAAACCCAGGTATCCAGAACATTACGTCAGTATCTGGATTAATACTCGATCACACGCATGCTCCAAGATGGTTTAGGAAAGAGAAAGTAGGATTTTGAAGATGGATAGGAGATTGGGACTATTTGCATTGGAGTAGAGAAGATCAAATGGAAACTTAATGGAAGTTTATTTCAATTTGAAAGTGGAAGAAGTTTTCAATTTTAAATTGACATTGAAAGAGTGAGGAGGGATGGCATAGGGAGAAATTTCTTGATTGGAGATGGAATGATTTGTTACAGGGAGTAGTTGAGATGGAGACTATTACATTTCCTGTGGTAAAATTGAATAAATATTTGAAGCTGAGGCTGCTACAGGACTATGGGACAAACCTGGCTGTCAGATTGGCCGCCTTCTCTGAAACCGTTAGGACTGTTCTCCTTGGCGAGAAGGAGAATGAGAGGTGATTTCCTAGAGATTTTCAAAATCATGAATGGGCTAGATTGAGTAGGTAGGGAGAAGCTGCTCCTGCTCAAAAAAGCAAAAAAAAGAACGTCAGGCCATAGATTTAAAGTTATGTGCAAACAAAGGAAGAGAAGAACTTTTCCACACAGCAAGTGGTTAGGGTGTAGAATGCACTGCCTGGAAATGTGGTGTAGGCAGGCTCAACTAGGCATTCAAGAGGGCATGAGATGACGACTGGATAGAAATGGTGCACAGGGATACAGCGAAAAGACAGGAGATTGGCATGAAGGTGTAGAATAGGTGCAGGCACGATGGGCCAAATGGCCTCCTATTGCTCTGCAACAATTCCCTGATTGTGAGATTAATTTTATTTCAATCTAGAAAAGAGCTACACCAAGAGACAACAAGGTCAAATGTTTTTTTCTGTGTGTAAACTGTGGTTTTATGATTTTCGGTGAAGCTGTGACTATTTGAGTTACAGATTCCAGAGTTTGGAACACACATTGCGCAATATTATCATGCCAACATCAACAACTTGCATTTACATTACACCTTTACTGTTACTGCTGGCACAAGTGACTGCACAAGTTAAAGGTTTTGCCAGTATACACAACATGCTGTGTTCACACATATTCATCTTTGGGTAACCTGTGAATCTACAACTTGTTGACAAGTATTCTTTGCAGGAAATGGAAATATGCAAGTTTTGGATTTCCCAATGCATTTAGCTTGAGATTTTCCAAGCCATTAACTGTTCTTCCATACAATTTGGATCAGAGGCTGCAATGATTACAATGGGAGGGGTGTTAAACCTTGTAATGTAATTTTTTATCAAAGCTGCTGGTTAACAGTGTTCCGATTGATCAAGTTCTATACTAGAGTATTTAACAGACTGACATCCATATGTTGAATTAGGCAGCAATAGCTTTTCAGAGATTTACAAGGGCTTTATTGTAAATCTATAGTTTAGCACAAACACCAGTTTCCTCCTTTTCCTTCTGGACACTTGCTCTATCCAGAAGCCAACTTACCATTGGGAAGAACTTATCTCTCTTTTTAGAAATAAAATAAGCCCATTGCCAAATTTACAAATAGCAAATTCAGAATCCAGCTTTGTGTATATAGAAAAATTATTGTCAAATTTACAAATAACAAATTAAGAACCAGCTATTTTTGTTAAATAGACCCACCACCAAAATATCAAAATACTCAATAAACAAGTTAACAAGGGGCGGCATGGTGGCTCAGTGGTTAGCACTGCTGCCTCTCAGCGCCAGGGACCCGGGTTCAATTCCACCCTTGGGTGACTGTCTGTGTGGAGTTGCACATTCTCCCCGTGTCTCTGTGGGTTTCCTCCAGGTGCTCCAGTTTCCTCCCACAGTACAAAGATGTGCAGGCTAGGTGGATTGGCCATGCTAAATGGCCCGTAGTGTTCAAGGATGTGTACGTTAGGTGGGTTCTAGGTCTGGGTGGGATGCTCTGAGGATTGGTGTGGACTTGTTGGGCCAAAGGGCCTGTTTCCACACTGTAGGGATTCTATGGAAGTTATAAACCCTGCTAACCAGAGGTGAAGCATTCAGCTAAATTGTTTTTATCTTGATAACCCAACAGCAACTTAGCCAATTACCCAAATCAAAACCCTCTGTGTAACAATAAAGAAATCAAGATCAGCAAGAGAGGGATTCAATCCAATTGAAAACCAAAAGAACTGCGGATGCTGTAAATCAGGAACAAAAACAAAGTTGCTGGAAAAGCTCAGCAGGTCTGGCAGCATCTGTGGAGGAGAAAACAGAGTTAACGTTTCGGGTCCGGTGACCCTTCCTCAGTTCTGAGAGAGGGAGGGGATTAAATTAAAATGGAGTTTGAAGGGGGAAAAGGGAAGCAGCTCTTTTTAATATCCATGAGGGTACTTCCACACAACTGAATATTTTCTTTTTGCCATCATCAAATCTGCCGTGGTGAAACATCTTTATTTTTACTGAATTCAAATTTCACCATCTACCATCGTGGGTTTCAAACCCATATCCACCCAGGCAGGCTGGGGTTTCCGGAATTTCTAATTACCGCTATGCCACCACCTCCCCAGTTAAAGTCTGGGGGTGTGGGGGCTAAATCTGCAACTTTGGCTACCATGGCAATTTAAGCCATGACCACAGTGTTATTATCCTAACCATCTGAGCTAACCAGTCACAACTGGCCCCAGCTCTTCCTTTTAATCTGGAAGTGTTATCACACACAACCAAACAATTTCCCACAAATCACTGTGACTTTTTAAAATTTTAACTATTAATCATCCATGTAGCCAATTAGAAATGTACATGCAAAGCCCATTACGGGCAATAGAAACCAGGACCCAGCTCCCTCTTTTTTTCCAGAAGGAACCAGCTCATAAGTTTTTTTTTCATTTAACGTATTTTTCTGATCAACCAGTTCAGAGATGTTGTTACATGCCCCTGGAGCAAGTAGGGACTTGAACCTGGACCTCCTGTACAAAGTCTAATGAGCATCACCTTCTCTCCATCAAGGCTGGAGCTGTTCTGGTTGACCATTGAAAGGAAGTGGTAGATGCAGGCGCTGTTACAACGTTTAAAAGACATTTGGACAGGTAAATGAATAGGAAAGGTTTAGAGGGATATGGGCCAAACGTAGGCAAATGGGACTAGTTCAGTTGTCAGCATGGGTGAGTTGGGCTGAAGGGTCTGTTTCCACTCTATGGCTCTACAACCTGCATTTCTAATGCTGAGATGTGGTAGTCTGGTTTTCTGGTGGTTCATACAATCTTTCCCTTCACCCTGCTCCATGCTTGATGTGGAGCTGTACCTTTCAAACTATAGAACTGATTGTCACTCTACTGGAAGGAGATAACTGTGGTCCTTTATGGACTATGGCTAATTCCCATGTCTGAGCCCATGTCATACATAAACCTCACGGCTACCAGAGAAAAGACATGTTTTATCCATCAGAGCTGTCTTTAAACAGAAAGCACAGGGGGTGGTGTAAACCTACTGCATGGCCTAGAGTAGTAATGTAGAGTAGTCAGCAGAGCAAAACAACAACTACTTGCATTTACAGCACCTTTACCGCAGGAATCTGTCTCAAGACGCTTCAAGGAGCACAATCAATCAGTAGGATTTGATCAGATTTCCTCAGGGTACCTGTGAATGGTTAATCTTGAAGAATCACTAAACTTTTCAATTCCTGATTGTCAGCATGTTGGCTGCCAGCTTTCTCAATTGGGTTTTAAGACATAGAAAGATACACTGGAGGAGAATGCAAGGAGGTTTGAGGAATTAAATTGAGAAATTAAATCTACTTGACTTTTCTAACCTATCACAAGGTAAAGGATAATCAAGAAGGGAGAGGATGTCAAAGGTAAAAAAGAAAGATACAGAACAATGGTTTTAATTTAATGAAAACCTGCTGGAATGTAATTTTGTATTAAATATATGCACCCAGAGGCATCAATTACCTTTGTAAAAGTGTTCCATATACTATGGAGAGCCAAAGGACACTGAAATTCTCTCTAGTGGATAGGTTGGTGGAGAACACTGCATGGATACAATAAGTTGGAGGAGCCTACAAGGAAATCTCTTCATAATGATATTTAATTGTTCAAGTTTACAGAAAACCCGATCTTCATTAGATGCCTACTCACTGCAGCATAGCGATGATGAGGATCAAAAAGTAAAATCAGTGTGAAAATAAAATGAACCAGTGGAAATTTACCATCACTACCTCTTTACCCGCACATGTGGTACAGACTGGATTCAGTCGTTTAAGCATGTAGCTTTGAGGCATGAAAGGATTTTTGTTTGAAAACGATGGGTCTGATCTGAGAAGGCTGGCCTTGTGCCAGTGCAGTTGTATGGTGCCAGTGTACTCTCTCCTCGAACCTTGCTGCTTCTCATGCAGCCGGGTACTGAAAATCCCCAGGTTGCCCAAAGTCAATGGGCCAGGTTCGCAACGTGAACCAGTGCCCCTGAGAGTGACGTTTACTTTACATGGTAGTTGTAAATTGCTGTTGTCATATCAGCTACTTATCGTACATGCTGCCTGACTATCCTTATCGTTTGGTTTCAATGGGGGCGTGCTGTATAATGATTGACTAAATTGACACCATTCCACTATATTCCACCTTTCAAAGTCAACATGACTCCCTTTATGTGTAAAGAATATAAATTATTGGCCTTTTAACAGAGACGCAAACACGTGTTCCAAAGAGTTGCCAATATTGGAATGATTGGCAATGAGATGGTCATGCTGTTGGTGCAGCCTATCACACCCTGAGTGTCTGCAGCACTCAATGCATCTTCCGATTGCTTCAGGGCAGTGAGATGTGACTGCAGAGTGCCTCACTGCCAGAGGTGCCAACTTGCAGATGTGGTGTTAAACTGAAGCCTTCCCTCTCAACTGGATTTAAAAGATCCAATGGCACTATTTTGAGGAAGAGCAGTGGAGTTATTCTAATGATTTGGCTCAGATTAATCTCTCAATTAACGTCATTGAAACAGATTATCTGATTGTGATCACATTGCTGTTTTCGGAAGCTTGTTGTGTGAGAACTGGCTGCCTCATTTTCTACGTTACAACAGTGATATGTGACAATAGTATTTCTTTGGCTGTAAAGCACATTGGGACTTTGAGTGATCATGAAAGGCACTATATAAATACAAGCCCTTTTCTAAAAAAGAGAGTTGCAATTCAGCCCTGTGCCCTCTCCTCTTTTTCCCTTGCCAGAGGAAATAAGGCAAAACTATTAAGAGATGGGTGGTGTTGGGGAGAGAGAGAAAGAAAGACAGAGAGAAAGAGATGCCACAACATAAGCAGAGCAACTGTGCAACAGTTGACCAATACCATAATCAAAGACCCCTCCCAGCGTTGTTATAATCTCTTCCGTTGGGCAGTAGATACAAAAGCTTAAACACACGTACCAACAGATTCAAGTACAGCTTCTTCCCCTCTGCTTTAACTTCCGAATGGATGTCTGAAATTTTAAATTTAATGTTGATCTCATTCCTTGTGTACCTTCTCTGCAGCTGTAACATTGTATTCCTCGCTCTGTTCTATTACCTGAATGCACTTTATATGATATTATCTGCCTGTGCTGCACGCAAAACAAAACTTTTCACTGTACTTAGGTACGTGTGACAATAATAAATCAAATCAAATACAGAAGGAACAAAGCAGGAGGTGAGACTTGGAAATAAAGAACCTGCATTTAGAGAGTGTACCAGTAGTTATTAGGGCTGCACTGACAGCATGACCATCTCATTTGGCAACTCTTTGGAACACGTGTTTGAGCCTTTGTTAAGAGGCCAATAATTCCTATTGGTTACACATAAAGGGACTCATGTTGTCTACATTTATATCTACATTTAGTGCCTTTCACATCTTTATATCTTTTGAAAGCCCTTCACTGCCAATACATTTTTGGAAGTGTGTCAACACATAAACTGCAAATAGATAAATAAACTATAAACTCTAGTTTTGGTGGTTCTGCTTGCGGAACAATTTTTACTTATGAAGGCAGATGAAGTCCCAATTGAATAACTTATCCCAAAAGTGGCATTGCTAACAATGCAGCACTCCTTTAAAATTGTGCAGAAGCGTTGTCTTGGATAATAGGATTACGTCCTGAACTTGCAGAGTCCACCTTGAGGACACAGAGGTGAGAGCATTCCTACTAAGTGAAGCTGGCCCCCAAGTTAGGAACAGCTTAAAGTGGGGATGCCTTCTGCTGAACTAAAGGCTACATGCACTGCTGTTCAAATCTTCCATTTGGAGCTCTGAACTGCTGCTGCTTGTAGCTTTTCCTGCCAGGAGATCTGTTATCGTGGTACACCGCTGTCATCTGTCTTGTGCCATCCTCACACGCCTTCAGTAGCTCATCTGCAACCCCTTTGTGACATCTGTCAATCATTTCTTTAGGCCTAGGTCCACCCTCTTTTTACTGTCCTCCCTGATCTCTCTAGAAGAAGTCTCTGTAGCTTTGCAGCTCTGATGAAACTGCTGAAATATTGACATTTTCCTTTCCAGATATCAATTTTCAGATCATTCTCTTTGCTCTTGTATTTCAGGTACCTTTTCATTTGACTCATTATATACGGACTTCTTAAAATATGTCCTAGCATTCACTTTTCAAAAGACCCTATGGATCTCAGAAATGTTACAGAGCAGACAGAGAGCATTCGGCCCATCATACCTGCACTGGCTCTTCAAATGAGCATCATTACCTCAGTACCAATCTCCGGCTTTATCCCCACATCCTTGCACACAATTCCTATCCACTATTTCTATCATTTCTAGCACTAAAGCCAAGTTGAGTTATTTAAAATCTCCTCAGTGTACCATGAATCAGGAGTATTGAGAATTACACATCCTGGAGTGCTGTATTGGACCTGAGTGACCATTCTTTCTGCATGCGGCCAGACAGGTCAATTAGCAAAGCACATCTTGGAGCTGAACCCAAACCCTGTTTCCAGCAGTATTGATGAGCAGAGGAAAGCAGGATAATTTCCTCACTGCACTGAGGTTAATCATAGGGCTGAAGTTGCTGGATTGCTTGCATTTGCCACTCTCAGCAGAGGCATGGAATTAAACCTGGTCATCCTCGATTGGCTGGCTCAGGAACACACTGGATTAGAAACTTTGGTGTCCTCCCTGTAGCCCAAACATAACAAGAAAGACTTGAATTTTATAGCACTTTTCTCAAACCTGAAGTCTCAAAGTGCTTCACAATCAAATAAGTATTTTGTGAAGTCTAATTTCTGCTGTAAAATTGGAAACATCTAGGAAATCTTGCAATTTGTACACAGTAAGATTGAACAAATAGCTATATGATAGCAATCAGATAATTGTTTTTTTTTACAATGTTGCTTGCGATACATTTTCTTGGGTTGAGCACTAAGGTTAACTTCCTTCCTCTTCAAAATAGTGTCAGGAGGGTATGGCTTCAGTCTAAAATCTCTTCTGAAAGATGGCATCTCAGACAATGCAGAGCCTTGGTATTACACTAGAATGTCAGCTTTGATTTTTGCACCCAAGCCCCTCAAGTCGAATTTGAACCCAGAGTGGAATTCAAGTCCCCAGTTCAAAAGGCATGGATGGGAGTTTGCAAGGGAGAGACTGGCTGAAAGAAACAAAACAAAAACAAAATGTTGCTGGAAAAACTCAGCATCTGTGGAGAGAAATCCGAGTTAATGTTTCGGGTCCAGTGATCATTCTTCAGAATTTTTCATTCACCCATGGGCTTAATGAAGTTGCTTCATAAGTCAGGTCCAAGAAGTGATTATTGGGTGGCATGGTGGCCCAATGGTTAGCGCTGCTGCCTCACAGCGCCAGGGACCCAGGTTCAATTCTAGCCTTGGGTGACTATCTGTGTGGAGTTTGTTTGTTTTCCCCGTGCATGTGTGGGTCTCCTTTGGGTGCTCCAGATTCCTCCCACAGTCCAAAGATGTGCAGGGTAGGTGGATTGGCCATGCTAAATTGCCCACAGTGTCCAGGAATGTGTAAGTTAGGTGGATAAGTCATGGAAATGCAGGATAGTAGGGATAGGGTAGGAGGATGAGACTGGGTGGGATGCTCTTCAGACAGTTGGTGAGGACTTGTTGGGCCAAATGGTCTGTTTCCACACTGTAGGGATTCTATGAAAATTAGCATTGACATTTTTGTGCCTATGTTTAGGAATCTGACAGATGCACAGGAATGTAGCCATATACAGACAAACACATATGCTATTGACGAAGGTCAGAAATATTTGTCATCAATGCACAAGCCTGACAGTATGCCTAACCTCACCATGGGAGAAAGGACTGTGCATCAGGAATGCCAATATTTTATGAGAATGGTCCCTGGGAGTATTACATATATGTTCAGATTCATTGCAGGAGGTGAAACAAAGGAGGGAATTGCAAGCTGGTTAGACAGAAGTTGCCAAGAGAGTGTGTGAGAGAAGCTCATGATGCATCAGCAATGCAATTAATCTATTCTGGGATTCACAGTTTGATTGTACGCATTTAAAGGTTAGTTGGAACACATGTTTCTTGTGCAGGAATGCTTCCTGCAGTCAATGAGCTGTTTTATGCTGAGCTCTACAGTTAGGTCAATGCCTAACGTAAAAACGACACACACAGCCAGCTTCATATCGAGGCAGGCCTGATATGAGCATATTCGACAACCACATGGACATCAGGCCATCAAACCACTTCCCATTCACTCCTACTGTGCAGCAGTCTCCATCCAAACATAATATTGAATCACAATATCTTGACGCAGTCATTGAATTCTTCCCAATTATCCCACTGAGACGGCTCAACAAGTTAAATATTGACTATAACATCTTGGCCAAATTTCACCAAGCAGGAAATACCAGCATGTTTCAAAGTCAGTTCCATGCCAATGGTATTTTCAAACTGTTTATATTTTATGGTTTTAATAGAAAAACAAAATAGACCATGGGACAAATCTCTCCAAATTGGAGAGCTGTCAAAGATGGCTAGATATTGGGTGAGAGATTAATGATTAAAGAGAGTGAGATCAAACAAAAACCTGTTGAAACACATAGAACTGTGATTCTTTTGGTTAGAGATAGTAGGAACTGCAGATGCTGGAGAATCTGAGACAACAAGGTGCAGGGCTGGATGAACACAGCAGGCCAAGCAGCATCATAGGAGCAGAGAGGCTGACGTTTCGGGCCTAGAAGGGTCTAGGCCCGAAACGTCAGCCTTTCTGCTCCTATGATGCCCCATTCTTTTGGTTAGATTAGTTGAAATGTGCTACAATTTTGGAACAGCACTGAAAACTTTTCAGGCAAGTCACACCATTGTATGGATGGTCAACAGAAACTGGGAGACATAAGTAGCGTTAGGTGAGAAACTTATTTGTGTCTTTGTCAGAATGTAACAGATTGTTAGAACCAGACATATGGTTAAGTTTGCCAAGTTATTGTGGTTCGAGGCAAAATACCCTAAATTATCAAGCTCCCTAGTCAGGATGGATGCACTAGCTTCCTTTTGTTATTCATCCACCCCTTGGTTGGTTGCAACAAGATTAATTTACAAAGGATCTCCTTCCTTGTGAATACCTTTTTCCTGGACCAAATGAATTTGTTTTAAAAGGATCCAATTTAATCGGGCTTTCTTGAGTTAACAACATTGTGTATTTATTAGGTCCTAAACAGAAGAAATAATATTGCAAAACACACATGCACAGGTTAGGAAAGAATCCATAAAAAGATGAAAATTAAAAAACATACAGTTCAGTCTCTGGGTTGTTTGTGAGGCATAGATTATTGATGGTTGAACAGTCAGTTTTGGGATTCTTAGCTTTGCAGGTTAGCTAAAGTCCCTTTCGTCCTATTTTCTTTTGACTTATTTGCTAGCTAGCTGCCTTCCTGCACTTAGAGAGAGAGAGAATACTTTACATGCAGTAGATGGTTCTTTGACATTGACCATCACAGCATACTAGTGCTTAAACCCAGGCTAGTAGAAATGAGTACTTTAGCTCACTAGCACACCATCTTTCATGAACTCTCACAGACTAGAGCTGAACTGGCCTTTTACCCTTGACCTTGTGTGTTCTCAAAAGGGGGAAGAGAGAAAACACGTCTCTTGTCCTGACTGCTGTCTCTTGTCCCATCATGTTTCCAGTCTGACATAATTCCCAGGAGATTATAGCTCAATTCATAGTGCACTTCTCCCTTTTAAGTTCATCCCACTGAAGCTTCCTTGACACATTGAAATTCCAGAGTCTCTCTCCAGACAGTCACTAAATTTACATGCATGTTTAATTGGCTGTAACAATCCTTTTCAAAAAATGTTGAATTCAAAGTTCAGTATATCCACAGGTGATCCTGGTATATGATCCACTGTCACGAATACACCATACTCAGTATTAAATTGCCAATTCACTGATATCACAGTATCAAGGAGGAACCTTGTTCAATAAAACATGGGTCAGAAAATGTGACACCATATCCAAGGGACCATTCTCTGGTCTTGACCCTCTTGCTTCCTGCTGAATCGACGAATTTACTTCAATAAACAATGCATCTACTGAAATTGTTTGTTCGTATCAAAGTAATTCAAGCGATGTTTCCTTGCTTACAGGTTTCTGGATGGTGCTGAGCATTTTGGATCAGGCCAGGCTCAACTCCAATTTTTGTCCTGAGCTAGTTGCTTTCAACAGAGGCAACGGTGAGATTTCTACAACATGAAACAAAAATGGTGGAGAAACTGAGCAGGTCTGGTAGCATCTGTGGAGAGAAAGCAGAGTTCATGTTTCAAGTCCAGTGACCCTTCTTTCAGTCACTGGACTGGAAACGCCAACTCTGCTTTCTCACCACTGATGTTGCCAGACCTGCTGAGTTTCTCCAGCAATTTCTGATCTTCGTTTCAGATCTCTGGCATCTGCAGTTTTTTGTTATATATCAGGGAGAGAGTTGGTTTCCTGTTCCTGACTGAAGTCCATTGACTGTTGTGACTATTCGAGGGTCAGGCCTGATGGTGAACATTTTCAAATGAGGAGAAATTTAGAAAATTTGTGGCACAAAAGGAGCTCATTTAGTCCATCTGAATGAGGGCTAGCCAGTATAATCCTACCTTGCACCTTTTGGTCCTTAGCTCTGTAGTTTACAGCATTTCAAATGCATATCTTAGCATTTCTAGAAATACAATGAGGTATTCTACCTCCACCATCATTTCAGGCAGTGAGTTCCAGATCCAGCATCGCTTGGATGAAATAAATTCTCAACTCTCCTCTAGTCTTTCCTATCTTATCCTGTCTTTTCAACTCTCCAATGGCTGAGGTTCTATGAGAAGACAAAGAATACAGTTACAAAGACTGTCCTCGAAGCACAGCAGTGTTGGCTTTAATGATTTGGAGGAGCTTGCTGCCTGTCATTCAAAATGGTGACAACCTGCTCATCAAGTCCCTTCGCACATTGAGTCCAAACGTCTTCACGATGATGCAGAGGCACTACAGAGAAGGAAAGCAAAAGAAGCTAATCCCGCACTTTGGATCCTACTGCCTCATGGGACATTCTGCCCCATGTGACCATGAATCAGCCTGTTCAGTCACATGAACATCCACAGCAGAAATGCTCGACCCTAAATAGATGTCAGCATTGAATAGAGGGACAACTGACAATGATGAATCCCTCCACCAATTACTTTAAAATTATCTTCCCTAGTTATTGATCTCTCTCTAAGGGAAAGCGATTCTTCATTTCCAGTCTCCCAAGACCTTTAGAAATATTGCACCTCAACTATCTACACTCCAAACAAAACGATTTAGGCCTAACCAATCTCTCCTCGGGAGAACAGCCTGTTTAATGAGGTACAAGAGGCTGCTGGTACATCATTAAGACATTTGGACTCTTTATCCTCCATTGCAAGCTTGAACATTTGAAAGTTGAGGAAACAGAATGTGATGGGGAGATGAGAGCAGACTTAAGAATTTATTTCACCCAGAGGATGGTAAGTCTGGAACTCAATGCCTGAAATGTTGGCAGAGGCAGAAATGCTCACTGCATTTTATAAGTGTTTGGATATACACTTGATGTGCTGTAGTCTGCTTCCTGCAGAACAAATCTGTACCTTAAAGTGGGGGACAGAAAAGGACTGAAAGGAAATGTGGACAATTCATTTTTCAGTGAATTGTTTAAATCAGATTCGGACTTAAATTGGAATCAGAAAGTATAGTTTTTCTCAAAGTACCGCCAACGTTCCAGATTGTTAATGTTTGGACTGTGGTACATCACGATGCTGTATTGTAAAAGTACTGTACGTTCACTCTAACACCATCAGCTGGTGTACTTGGGTAGAAGGGAGATCCTGTGCAGTGTATACACTAAAACATTACAGTGACTGTACTAGTCATAAATCAGAAATAGGTTCAGTAAGTGATTCTGCTAGTGGAAAATGGGTAATGATCAATGCAAATCTTTGTGTCCACATATCGGGGAATATCGCAGATTGTACAAAGCAGTTTTCAATGGGTATCTATTTCATGGATGCAGTGACCCATCAACCTAACCTCTTTCATCTTTTATAGAATACACTGACCCATTACACTTCCCAGCTGTGTCTCAGTGACTCCTTCTGGTGAACATTTTAGCCCCCAAACGAAGGAAAGTGGACGTAACTTTTTAAAGTGACAAGCAAGTGCTTATATTCTGACTGCCGTTCAGTTTGCACTTTGTTAGTCGAATTTCTGAGGCTGGGAGATCAGGAATGTGATGCTTTGTTACCTCAGAACGCCCAGCTGTCTCTTCCCCCAGCCCCGCACCCCACCCCACCCCGCCCCACCCTCCCCT
The DNA here is from genome assembly GCF_021869965.1 of Rhincodon typus. Taxonomy (NCBI): domain Eukaryota; kingdom Metazoa; phylum Chordata; class Chondrichthyes; order Orectolobiformes; family Rhincodontidae; genus Rhincodon; species Rhincodon typus. The sequence goes on along the minus strand of NC_063360.1, from coordinate 29,209,338 downwards.
CCTCCACATGCTACGTGCTGGTTTCAGAGAGCTATCATATTTAAGTCATTCATATAATGCAAAATCTGTTCTACCCTATCCCTGAAACTCTGCAACTCCCATGGTTAATCCACGTAACCTGCACAATGCGGGCAATATAGCATGATCAATTCACCTAACCTGTACAGCTTTGGACTTGGAGAGGAAACCAGAGCACCTGAAGGGAACCCATGCAGACACGGAGAGAATGTGCAAACCCCACACACACAGACAGTTGCCTGAGGGTGGAATTGAGCCCGGGTCCCTGGCGCTGTGAGGGAGCAGTGCTAACCACTGAGCCACTGTGCCACCCGAGAATGGTGATCAAAGAAATGTTTGATCAACTGAATACATATTTTGTTTCTGTGTTCACAAAGGAGAACACAAATACTATACCATAATTGTTGGGAAGCACAGTGTTTATTGAAAGGAAGGAACTGAAGGAAATCGGTATCAGTAGGGAAATGGTGCCGGACAAATTGATAGGATTGAAGGTTGATAAATCCCTAGGCCCTCATAATCTAATACCAGAGAATTTAAAAAAGTGGTCCTAGAAATAATGGATGCAACGGTGGGCTTTTCTAACATTCTGTAGAGTCTGGAACAGTTCCTAGAGATTAGAGGATAGCTAATGTAGCCCCTCTACTGAAAATTGGAGGTAGAGAGAATTCTGGGAATTATAGACCAATCAACCTGACATTGGTAGTGGGGAACATGCTACAGCCCATTATGAAAGATTTAATAACAAAGCACTTAGAAAATAGTGGCAGGATCAGATAGAGTCAGCATAGATTTATGAAAGGAAAAACACACCTGACAATTCCATTGGAATTCTTTGAGAATGTAACTAGCAGAGATGATGCGGGGATCCACCGGATGTCAATTATTTGAACTTGCAGAAAGTTTTCGACAAAGTCCCCAGTATAAGAGAATAACATGTAAAATGAAAGTGCATGGGATTGGGGGAGTGCATTGAGATAGAATAGCAAACTTGTTAGCAAACAGGAAACAAAGAGTTGGAAATAATGGTCTCATTTCAAATAGCAGGCAGTGGCTGGTGGAGTAACACAGGGATCAGTGCTAGGACCCCAACTATTCACAATATATATTAATGATTCAGATGAGGGAACTAAATGTAATACCTCCAAATTTGCTGATGACACAAAAATGGGTCGGAGGGTGATCTGTGAGGAGGATGCAGGGATATTGCAGTGTGACTTGGATAAACTGAATGAGTGGATAAATGCAGAGAAGATGTGTATAATGTGGATAAATATGGGATTAGCCACTTTGGTAGCAGAAACAAGAAGGCAGATTATTAACCAAATGGCTATAAATTGAGAGAAGGAAATGTGCAATGACCCTTGTATACCAGTTGCTGAAGGTAAGCATGCAGGTACAGCAGGTGGTAAATTCAGCAAATGGTATGTTGGCCTTTATTGAGAGAGGTTTCGAGTACAGGAGCAGGGATGTCTCGCTGCAATCATATAGAGCCTTGATGAGTATGTGTTCAGTTTTGTTCTCCTTCTCTGAGGAAAGATATTCATGTTATAAGAGAGAATGTAGCGAGTGTTTATCAGACTGATTCCTAGGAGGGCAGGACTGACGTATGAGGGGGAGGTTGAATTGGAGAGGATTATATTCGCTGAAATTCAGAGAATGAGGGGAGGTGAATCTCATAGATGCCTAAAAAATTCTAACAGGACTAGACAGGTTAGATGCAAGAGGGTGTTCCCGTGGTGGGAATGTCCAGAACCAGGGGTCACAGTCTAGGGATATCGGGTAAACTATTTGGGACAGAAGTGAGGAGAAATGTTTTCACACAGAGGGTAGTCAGTCTGTGGAATTTGTCACCACAGAAAACAGTCAAGGCCAAAACATTGGATGGTTTCAAGAAGGAATTGGATATAGCACTTGCGGCTTTAGGATCAAAGAATTTGGGGGAAATGCAGGAACAGGGTACTGAGTTGGATGATTTTGATGAATGGCGGAACAGGCTCAAAGGGCCGAATGGCCTACTCCACTTCTATTTCCAATGTTTCCGTAGGGACAAGAATACTTGGGTCTGTGCTTGAAGGGAACCCGTGTCCCTATCTTCAAATGGACACAATGAAGGCATGAGAGCAAGGCAGGATTGAGGTGTGTAGCTACCTGAGTCTGTGTAGGCCCGGAGCAATGTCAGTTCCTGCTGGACAGAGAGAGTCCTGAATGGGATGTGAGAAACTTGTTGCTGTCTTGAGTGAGGGGATGGAGAGAGGGAGGAGTGGGCTGCAGTCTGTAGAAAAAGATCACAGCAAAGTCACTAGTTGTGAGCATGTATCAGCAAGGGAAAGCTGATTAAAAACATGCACACTTTAAAAAACTTTTAAAATTATTTAGTAACCTGGAACGGGAGGGTCAGACAATGGGCATGAGTGGGTGGGCTGCGGGAGGGAGATGGTGGGGTTCAGGTTTACAAACCCCACCTCTGTAGGATTCCTCAGCCCTGCAGACTCCATCAGCCTCCGTCACCTGACCAAATGGCTCTCCTTTGCTTCAGTATCAACTTGTAGCTGACTACACCCCTGTGTAGCATTGCGAAACATTTTACTTGGTAAAGGTGCTATAGAAATGCAAAAACTGGAGTGAAAAGAGGCCAGTCAGCCCATTATTCCCAAGAATATCCCGAAATAGCATTGTTGCAAGGGCTACATGTTTTTAAAAAATGCAGGCTGGCATCTGGGGCCCTCATCCGCTAGTGGCATAGTTTGGTAGATCACACCCAGTGCGCTTTTGATTTCTTGATACGTGTGGAATTGATGAGTCTCAGAAAATATGTGAACGGATCTAGAGTCAGATCCGATCTGGAGGATGGAATCCCACTTCACGGCAGAACTAGGATAAGCCTTAGCATCCATTTTATGCAACACAACTTCTGGTTTTCATATGAAGCCGCTGCTACTACAAACTAAGGCTAAACTTTGAGGTATAGTTATAATCCCTTGAAAAAAAAGTTAAATCAGTAATTAATATTTCTAGATCCTTCATGTCAACAGCTCCTTTTTAAAGGTACCACTTCACCACCAATCAATGCCCTTTTCTGAGTGTCTGGTCCATACCTCAAATATCACATGGGAGACAAATGTTTTCTAATCTCTAAGACAACAAGATGCAGAGCTGGATGAACACAGCAGGCCAAGCAGCATCTTAGGAGCAGAAAGGCTGACGTTTCGGGCCTAGACCCTTCATCAGAAATGGGGGAGGGGAAGGGGGTTCTGAAATAAATAGGGAGAGAGGGGGAGGCAGATAGAAGATGGATAGAGGAGAGGATAGGTGGAGAGGAAACAGACAGGTCAAAGAGGCGGGGATGGAGCCAGTAAAGGTGAGTGTAGGTGGGGAGTTGGGGAGGGGATAGGTCAGTCCAGGGAGGATGGACAGGTCAAGGGGGCGGGATGAGGTTAGTAGGTAGGAGATGGGGGTGCGGCTTGAGGTGGGAGGAGGGGATAGGTGGGAGGAAGAACAGGTTAGGGAGGCGGGGATGAGCTGGACTGGTTTTGGGATTTGGTAGGGGGAGGGGAGATTTTGAAGCTTGTGAAATCCACATTGATACCATTGGGCTGCAGGGTTCCCAAGCGGAATATGAGTTGCTGTTCTAATCTCTAACCTTGTTTGAAACTTGTTAATTTTGTACTTGCATTAGTTTGCCCTGTTGTCAGAAATTCTTGTTGTGTAAACTGTAATAATACAATTGAAAAGAAAACACACATAGCTGGGATCAAACAGCCTGTTACAAATAAAATTAACCTTTTTGAATTGCTCAATAGATTGACCTCTCCTCTCAGAGTTGCAAATCCCGCTTCAGAGGCTTAAGCACAGAAGTTAAGGCTGATACTCCAATGCACTACTGAGGGAGTACAGGTCTGCCGGATGGGCTACTTTCTGATGAGACATTAAACCGAGACCCTACCTGTTCTCTTAGGTGGACATATAATAATTCAAGGCACTGTTTCAAAGATGAGAATCCCTGATTTCCTGGCCAATATTTATCCCTCCATCAACATCAAGAAAACAGGTTACGTGATCATTGTCATATCGGGGTCTGTGGGAACTTGCTGTGCGCAAATTGGCTGCTGATTTCCTGTGTTACAACAGATTCCCACATTCCGGCACCACTTTAAAAGTCCCTCATTGGCTATAAAGCATTCCAAAATGTCTGGTAGTTGTGAAACGTGCTATATGAATGCAAATCTTTCTGCTTTTTCCTCTAACATTAACTTTGGCTCCTGTTAAAGAAAGTTTCTGATTCAGTGCCATGTTTGACAAAGCTCTTTTTGCTTTAAAAATAGTTCACACTGAATTACTTGGTGGTAGAATCATAGAATCCCTACAATGTGGAAGCAGGCCATTCAGCCCATCGAGCCCACACTGACCCTCCAAAGAGCATCCTGCTCAAATTCACCCCCTAAACTAATCCTGTAACTCTGCATTTCCCCATGGCTAATTCACCTAGCCTGCAGATCCCTGGACACTATAGGGCAATATAGCAAGGCCAATCCACCCATCTTTGGGCTGTGGGAGGAAGCTGGAGCACCCGGACGAAACCCATGCAGACTCAGGGAGAATGTGCAAACTCCGTATAGACAGTGGATTCAAACCAGACTCCCTGGCACTGTGAGGCAGCAGTGCTGACCACTGAGCCACCGTGCCACCCCAATGTGATGATGCAGTGATTTTTTAAATATGCAGGCAAGTTCAACACCAGTAGTATCTCACTATTAATATTGTATTAAACTATCAGTTAATCTATTTGGTTTGACTGTGTGGGCTGAAGGAAGATTGTTGGTTAAGGAACTCAGGAGGAGTGCCTCTTCGAATCTAAGATCCACTGAGCCACGAACACCGGCAGGAGAAACAAAAGTTTAACGTCTTACCTGCAGGTTGGTGCCTTCAATAATGCAGCACTCCCTCAGCACCGCACTGGAAAACTAGCCTGGATTATGTGCGCAGACATAGAACTCAAATCATTATCTTCTGACTTGGGGACAGAAGTATTATGGAATGAGCCAAACAGACACAGTTCAGTTTATCAGTACAACACCTCACTGTAAACACTGTAAAATGTCCAACACATCTCCACGCAATGCAGTTTTGTGTTACATGAGTGAATATTAAATTTCTAATACATATTACAATGCTCTGCACAGTTTCTTTTTGTGCATAAACCTTAATATTCTCTGAAAGATGTGTTTAACTGTTTTTCACTTTACTAAGAAACTATCACTTGGTGCCCAGCTCTGAAAAAGTACACAGGCCTATTTAACAAGTGGATTGAACAGCTACTGATTAAATAGCTTTAACTAGTATGACGAGAATTGAGACCTACTTACTGTCTGGAAAACGAATGCCACAAACCTTCAATAAGACTCTATCAGCTCGTTGAAAGTGAGGTTAACAGTGACACACAGTACTTGCTGGGAGCAAGAAAGTGTGATTACAGACTTGAGCATGACGAAGTCTACAGTTACAACCCAACCCCCTCACCGGCTCACATCCAATTGCATCCAGACCGAGCTCACCAATCAGCAGCAGGTCTTTTTTTCTTGTTGCATTTTTCTCTCTCGCACAAAGACATTAAACAGTCAATTGACTGCAACCAATCCCTTTGCACAGACCTCAAGTTCCTTCAGAATCCTGGAAGTGAAGACAGTACATGATTGTTCACCCTGATTACAACTTTCAGAGGATGTACAATCAGACTGTGGTCTCTCTAAATACACCCCAGAGCGTCTACACTCTGCCACACACGTATCACACAGAAGCACTTAACCCCTTGGAGAATTAATTCCAGCCAACAAATAGCTTGGCAAGTTAGCAGTTTGTTTCATTTCCACATTGATAACTTTGCAAAGTTAACTCTTGCGTAACTTCATTGTTAAGTATCTTGTGGGGCTCATTGCCATTATTTGCACACAGAAGCATCAGCCCTGGCTCTGTGTTGGCACTTTGATCTCGTAGCCAGGAGGTTGTGTGTTCAGATCTTACACCAGGGTCTCAGTCATGTGATACAGCCTGACTCCTGTGCAGTGCCAATGAGTGCTGCACTGTTGGGGGTGCCATTGTTTGGAGTGATACATCAAAACTAAGTGGTCTCAGGTGATTTGACTGCCCTTGACATTTCCAGTGTTGTACTGAAGAGCCCAAGTCAATAAGGATCAGAGGAAAACTGACTACAATTGTAAATGTTGCGGTATTTGGATGTTAATCATCACAGTCACAGGCCATTGCTGTAGGAGTTCCTCAGGATAGATATTTTCTAACCAACTTGTTCATAAATGTTGTTACACACCTTTGGAGCAGGTGGGACTTGAACTTGTAGGGAGACAATAATCTAGTATTATTATCGCAAGCCTATTAACTGAAAGACCCTGGTAATGTTCTGTGGAGCTGGGTTTGAATCCTGTTATGATTGATGGTGGGAATTGAATTCGCTATTTAAAAAAGATCTGGAATTAAGAATCTAATGATGACCATGAAACCATTGTCAATTGTAAGGGAAAACCTAACTGGTTCACTTAAAATGGGAATTGTAAAATGGGAATGTTCCCTGAATGTTGCTTAAATTTTTAGCTGCGTTTACAGTTCTTCTGTTAATGAGTAAGTATGTACACCCCACAAAACCTACCATCACCCTAGGCAGCATGCCTTGTAAACTACCCAAGCTTGGATTGATGTGTGACACGCACAGTGGCTCAGTGGTTAGCACTGTATGGAGTTTGCACATTCTCCCTGAGTCTGCATGAGTTCTGGTCAAGTGCTCTGCTTACCTCCCACAGTGCAAAGATGTGCAAAATGTGTGGATTGGCCATGTTATAGTGTTCAGAGATGTGTAGGGTTGGTGGACTATCCATGGGAAATGCAGGGTTACAGGGATAGGGTAGCGGGTTGGCTCTGGGTGGGATGATCTTTGCAGAGTTGGTGTGGACTCAATTAGCTGAATGGCCTGTTTCCTCATTGTAAGGATTCTATGAAATAATATTCAAAATACTTGAAAAAGTAATAGAAAATGCGAGTGAATGGATAACTCACCTCTTAGCTACCTTGAGATATCCTTTATGGAAGCAACTATGACATTCTTACTACACGTGACACCAGACTCACAGCAATGTGTTGATCCTTGAGGTAAAAGCAAAATTCTGCAGATGCTGGAAATCTGAAATAAACAACAGAGAATGCTAGTGAAACTCAGCCGGTCTGGTGGCATTTGTGGAGAGAGAAACAGAGTTAATGTTTCGAGTCAGATATGATTCAGAACTTCAAAAAGATGCTGCCAGACCTGCTGACGTTCTCCAGGATTCTCCATGTTTGATTGTTAACTGCACTTGAAATGGTCAAGCAAGCTCTCAGTTCAAGCGCAATTAGACATTAACAATAATTCCAGATAAGCCCTGTCCCACATTGAACATTCGTCATTCTATTACATACACCATTGCATACTGTTCTACACTTCTGCCCCAAGCAAACAAGATGACAGTTGGAGAAGTTACCAGATGTTCATCAACCTTTAGTCAATGCTATCATGGAGAAAACAGATTTCAGTGAGACTCTATCTTTATCATGCTCCAATTCTAACAATGAAGGTAGGTGTTTGGAACCATTTTCAATGGAGAATGTCAATCACAAAAGAAGAAAGAATCAGGATTTGAGGGAATGGCAGAATGCCACAGGGACTGTCATTCCTGAGGTACAGCTTATGATATCTGTAAACTTTAGCTTGTTCCCATGACAGGTCCTGCTTGCCTTATCTGTACTGACTGTTTGTAACTGGCATTGGAGGAGTCCAGAGAAGTTTCACGAGGTTGATCACTGGGATGGATGGCACTTAAGAGCAGCAACTGAATAGTAAAATAGAATCTGGAATATGGCCATAGTTATGGTCTAGGCTCGTTATGAAAGGAATGGTGAATTGGACATGGTAGCAGAATGTTGTAAGTTTTATATCACAAATCTATGTAGAGATGGTCCTGGTTTCCATGCATGTAACAGGTTTTATTCACAGCTTTAAAATATTTATTCCACATTTCAGATATGGTTCATCCTACAGTGGTAGAGATAATAAGGTGTAGAGCTGGATGAACACAACAGGCCAAGCAGCATCAGAGGAGCAGGAAAGCTGACGTTTCGGGCCTAGACCCTTCTTCAGAAAGGGGGGAGGGGAAGGGGATTCTGAAATAAATAGAGAGAGAGGGGGAGATGGATAGAAGATGGATAAAGGAGAAGATAGGTGGAGAGGAAACAGACAGGTCAAAGAGGCGGGAGTGGAGCCCTCCAATTCATTTATTACTCCTGCACTGCTGATCAATGCTGGTTCAATGTAATTTAATAATGCCTCAATTTTTAAATTATCACCTCTGCTTTTAAATCTCTTCACATTTCATTCACTCCCCGTCTCTGCAATCTCTTCCACCCCTATAATGCTCGGAGATATCTAAACACTCCAATTCCGTCTGGATGGACCCTGATTAGAATCCTTACAGTGTGGAAACAGGACACTCGGCCCATCAAGTCACACTGACCCTCTGAAGTACATCCCGCTCCCCTACTCTATAACCCTGCATTCCCCATAGGTAATCCACCTAGCCTGCAGATCTTTGGATTCTGAATCTAATCACTCTACCACTGCTAGGCATGCTTTTTCCTAATCAATCTGTTCAGAGATGTTATTATACACCTGTGGAGCAGGTGAGACTTGAAGCTGGGTCTCCCAGTCCAGGGGTAGGGACATTACTACTGTGCTTAAGCATATGCACAATGGGTTTTGAACCCAAGATCCTCAGCTTACTAGATAGGCACTTTAAATAGCCAAGCCACAGTGTCAAATCCTAAACTCTAAAACTTGCTTAAACCTCTGACTCTCTACATATCTCAGGTCCTTTAAAGTAGTCTTTAAAACCTACAGATTTGACTTTCCTGGTTGGTATCTGCCTTAACATCATGTATTTATTGTAAATACTGTAGCAGGGAGACAGTACAGTATTCTCTTTACAATATAAACTACTGAAAACAGATAAAGAATAGTGTCATTGTCATGAAAATAATGTATACATAACAGCTGAAGAACAATTCGTGATTAAAGGTTGCAGCTTTGTACACGATTACCACATACCATTTTTTTAAAAAGTGCTTTGAACCCTAATTAAACAAGTTAATATGTTTTAAATTGACTCTTCCTTCACAGTTAGTAAATAATGCAGATTGAATTGTTTGTTTACATCAGTTGTGAAAAAGGACAGTTTTATGGGGTTGAAAAATTATATAACTGATAAATGGTGGTATTGATTCTTAACTCTAGTTGTCATTTTTTTCTCCTATAATCTTTCAGAAACTTTTGACAATCCTCCCTTTACTTCACCCTTTCATTAGTGGCTTTGCCTTGATGACTAGTTATGCTGTGGATTTGCACTCACTAGGAAATTTCCGATTATGATCTTCACAGTGCATAGTGAATTGCTCTTAATTTGTTTTATTTAACCTATTTATTCTAATCAACCTATTTAGAGATGTTATTATGTGCCTCCTGTTCCAGGGGTAGGGACACTACCACTGCACCAAGTGAACTGCCCGTGGTTGAACCTTGATGAGCCTTTGAACATTACAAATTGCCTCAGAATGAGGCCCTTTGATCTTTTGAGTTTTCTCTGCTATTCAATAAGATCAAATTAACAACTATTAACTGGTGGTACTGCTCTCACCTTTGACTCTGAATGTTGTAGGTTCAAGGCCCATACCAGTGAGAATAAGCATAAAGGAAAGGTTGACTTTGCATTGTAGTGTTGAGGCTGTGCTGTATTCTGAATGAGATCTTAAACTGAGGCTCTGCCTGCTCTCTCAGGGAGGTGTACAAGATTCAATAAGGTCATGCTTGACCATTTGCATGAGGCTCAATCTAATGCACTAACTCCATGTCGCTTGAATGTCTAAATAAAAGCACAATTTAGATTTAGGCGGGGTGGTGGGGGGTGGGGGGCACTATAAATGGTAACCTAAGCTTAAATACTGGGGAGAGACTGGTAGAATGAATAGCGTTTTCTTTCCTTCCCCACCCAATTCTCTTCCTTTTTGCTCTTACATTGAATATATTGATTTGCTGCACACCCAACTGTGTGCAAGCAACCCTCCAATACACTTACCCAGATGGTCATTTCTCTTTGGAGAACTAACCCAGTGAACAGGCCAAGCTACAATGCTGGTAACACTCCCTTGCTCGGCTTAAAGGCTAAACCAAAAGTATTGGCTGATAACACGTGTGCTGTCTTCAGTGGGCCCCCTTGCAACTGCACAAAGGGAAAAGAACAAAGACACCTATTGTGTGAGAAGTTGTCCAATCTTGAAGCATCAAACATTTGGATCATCTGGAACATTATTTAACATAGGCAGAGGATTCCCTGTAATTAATCCCATCTGGGACCAGCTGGTATCCTGTGCAAGTGGATGCTGCAGAAAGCAGTTGGAGCTCTGTTACAAGACCTGAGTCACCATCGTTACAGGAATAATATCCCTTTTGTCCAGTCCTTGGTTATAAGCTAATGCTATTAGAATTAAATCTACTATTCTGAACTCGCTATGACACTGATAATGTAATGATTAAAGTCTGACTATAACAATAAATCACCATTAATTAGTAAAAAGAGGTCCTGTCTGCACATACTGATGCTTGGAAGGGAGTCTTGTAGGCCATGTCCCTACCCCTGAGCCAGGAGACCCAAGTTCAAGTCCCACCTTCTCTAGAGGTGTGTCATAACATCTCTGAATGAGTCAACTAGGAAAAATAGGTTAGATCAAAAATATATGTACTGATACTTGGATCGTGGGCACTTGTAGCACAATGGTAATGTCCCTACCTCTGAGACAGGAGACCTGGGTTCAAGTCCCTTCTGCTCTAGAGGCGTGTCATAACATCTCTGAGAAGGTTGATTAAAAATACCTACACTGATACTCGGTATGTGTGGAAGAGACACCCAATTATACCTGAGGGACTACATTTGGCTCCCACCACCAGAGTAAAATGAAACTTCATTCAGTCTGTGATTGGAATTTGAATGATCTCAAACGTACTTCACGATTCAGCAGCGAATCCCAACCAGAGCCTGCTCCACATGTGGAAACATACTTGACGGTGGGAAGTTTTCCAGGGACTTTTGTGCTGTGTGTATTGCATATCAACATGGATTTGAGAATCTATGCAATTACTCTAACTTAATTTCTTCCTAAAACTGGGTGCTCACTGAAACCCACTGTTGATAAAATTACACAGCAGGTAATTAATTGCATGCAAATGAATGTGCACAGATTAAATGTATTTTCAACCGTGATTCCACTAACACTTGGATCAAACAGATAAACCAAGTGTAAGTTAACACATGACTCACAGAATTGTTACAGCGCAGAAGGAAGTTATTCAGCCCATGTGCCAGCTCCCCGCAATGAGCTAAATCACACCGTGCCATTCATCCGGTTCCTCCCCTTGACCCTCACATTCTTCCTATCAGAATAACCATCTTTTGAATGTCTTGATGAATCTACCTCCAACACACTAGCAGGCACAGTATTTCAGACCCTAATTATTGGGTGAAAAAGTTATTTCTCATATCACTTTTAGTTCTTTTACAAGTTTTTTTTTATACATAAAAGGTACCGTCTTGCTCTCGATCCTTTCTCAAGTAGGAATACTTTCTCCCTATTTACTCTGTCCAGACATCTCATGGTTTTGAAAATTTCTGTCAGATCTCTTCTTAGTCTTCTCTCTCTCCAAACCAAACTGTCCTAACCTGGCCAATCTACTCTCATATCAGTCATTTTTCATCCCAGAACCATCATTGCAATTGTCTCCTGCACTGTCTTCAATGTGTTCACATCTATCCTATAGTGTGGTGCCTAAAACTGCACACAATACTCCAGCTTGGACTGAATTAGTCATATATATGTTCACTTTTGAACTGTACTCTATGCTCCTATTAATGAAGCCTAGAGTATTTTATTAACTTCTTTCTCAACCTGTCCTGCCACCTTTACTGGTTTTTGCATATATACACCAGCTCCTGCACTCCATTTAGAATTGTACCCTTTCTTTTACATTGTCCCTCCATGTTCTTCCTTCCAAAACATATTACTTCACTCTTCTCCACAATGAACTTCATTAGTAACCTATCCAGCAACTTGTCTACATCTGTTTGAAATTCTGCACTATCCCCACATTTCGCAATTTTTCCGAATGGAAGTACATAGTCTTTGCTTTCATCAGGTGAACTGGATCTATTTCACATGCCAGGCTCTTATACATGATGTTAGTATGGCAACTGACTGAGTAAAGCTTCCTTTATATCACCTCCAAACGTTTGTTTCAAACCCCACCTTGGAAAAAGCATCCCCAATACAATATTTAGCCATCCATCATGTCCTGTAAATTTGATGATTCAGCTACATTGCAGAGTTGTGTCTGCTTTGAATAAAATTACTCAAAATTATTTAATTTCAGATAGAATCCTCACTGACTTTTACCTCAGACACTTGAGTGAGATTTGAACTCCAGTCAATACCTACCCCCGTAGACAATCTGAATCGATGATTAAAATGACTGAAGGATTGGTTAGGATGGATAGACAGAAACTATTACCATTGGATGGCTACTGAAGTCTAAAGCAAGGGGTGGAGCAGGAGGAGAGGCATAACCTTAAAATTAAGTGAGGCTGATTGGCTCTGGGGATGGGGGTTTGATGGTAAGAAGCCCTTTTTTCACAGCAGGGGTGGTAGAAATCTCTACCATCAAGAAACTGATGGGTTAATTGAAAATTTCAGAAGTGAGGCTCATTGACTGTTGTTATGGAAACTAGATGTGGTGTAAAGGGTTAATTACCCCCTCGCTCCAAAAACCACATACTGAGCATGTGCAAAAGGAGCTTTGTCATCAAGACATCGGATCACATGCAGCTGGGGCCTGTGTCCATAGGTTTCTTGAAGTTGTCCTCCTTTAACTCCCATGACATGTGGTTATGTTTAATAGAGCCCTTTCACGTTCACCTACAAGGGTAAGTGAAGAACCCATCTTACTACAGAAGCAATGCGGGAGAAATGAAGTTGACAGACAGGTCAACTATCATCTAATTGCCTGACAGAACAGGCATTGGGCGTTGAACGGCCTTCTTCTCTTCCCACAAAATGCTGTAACTTCAGAGTGGGGGGTGGGTCATTCAATAATTTTGAGAGAAAAGCAACTGGTTATTGTTACAATTCTGGTGAAGGTTTCACATCAGAAATATGTCTTTTTTGTCTCTGACACAAGTTGACAAAGCTAGTTTCCCACTTTTATTTCAAATCTCTATCATTTACAAAGTTTTCATTTTACATTTATACAGAATCTTTTGATATCTCTCAAAAAGCTTTGAAAAAGATGAAAAATTTTGGAGTGTTATCCCATAGTCAACCCTGGGAAGGAAGACCATAGTCTCCTCCCATGCCATTATCCCCCATCCCATTCCCCTAACTCCCTGACCAAGGCAGACAGTGGCACTTCTGAACAACATGGTTCTCCCTCAGTATCTTCTGGAAATAGCAGTCTACCTTACAATTAGATATTCAAGCCTCCTGAGCTGGTTGTATTAAACTTAATATCTTGTGTTCCGGCCAATATTAATCTTTCAATCAATTTGGTCACTTTACTCAGAGCATTGTGAACCATTCGAATTCTCTACTGTAGAGGGTTGTGGAAGCTCAACCTTTGAGTATATTTAAGGTATATGGATTGATAGACATTTGGTTATCAATAGCATACGAAGTTATGGAGATGGGGTGGGTCAAAAACATTGACGTGTTTGATCAGCCTTAATCTTGTTGATTGATGGGGCAGGCTTGATGGGTGAATGGCCTACTCTTGTTCCAATGTTCTTAAGTACCACATTAATACTTGCAGGAGCTTGCTGTGCAAAACTTGGTGTTCGCTCCTCCTACGTTACACCAGCAAGTACAATACTTCAAAGTATGTTGCTAGGAGCCAAGTGCTATGGGATGTTCTGAGTACAGTCACAAGTTCTTTCCATCTTTTGATTTACAGGGGGTTTATGCTGTTTACCCTGAGAATCTATGGCACTTCACTGATGTTACAATGGACAGACAAGTGGACCCACCACCCCTTACCTTTATAGAAACGATCAGCTCAACCCTGATAACACTTAATTGAGAAAAAGCCAGAGGTTTTGATGCCTGAGTTTCATTAACCTTCCCTCTTTAAAACCCAGAAGGTCAGCAAACTTCCTACTGAAAGTGAAACAGATCACTCTGCTATAACCAGATGGTTGCATCTTTTGCCCACATGCCTTCATTGCTCATTCACTGCTGTCTCACATTGCTCCATGTGCCATCTGTCTGTACCCGATGTCTCTTGTTTGTGCTTAACTGCTCTGTCCCTGCCCAACCACTTCTCACAAACATCACTGCCTTCCTTCAACTGCTTCTTGAGAATCTACCTCTTTCGTACTGCCTTCTGCTCTCCATTTTAGTCTCTCCTGATTCCCAGCCCAGCATCATCCTCTAAAGTCCTCTGAGTTATTCTAATGTGAGAGGTGTGAGGCTCAAAGGTAAGTTGTTCCTGGTCTTGTTAATAATTATTCCTGTGGGAGAGTTGACAGTTCTTAACGTGTGAAGAAGAAAACGGCAAAATGTGCTTTAGTTGTTATTTTCACCTCAGTAACTGGCTAATATTTCAGGAAGTGGAACACATTCATCTTAGATGCAGCACTTAAATACTTTAGGTAGCAGTAGTGATTTGACATGGATAGCAACAATGGGAAAATGGTGGTATAGTAACAATGGATTAGTTAGGGGAGACCATGGCCTAGTGGTATTATTGCTAGACCTTATTAATCCAGAGACCCAGGTAATGTTCGGGGGACAAAAACAAAGTTGCTGGAAAAGCTCAATAGGTCTGGCAGCATCTGTGAAGGAAAAAACAGGGTTAACCTTTCGGGTCCGGTAACCCTTCCTTAGAACTGTCCATTCTGAGGAAGGGTCACTGGACCCAAAACGTTAATTCTGTTTTCTCCTTCACAGATGCTGCCAGACCTGCTGATCTTTTCCAGAAACTTTGTTTTTCTTCCTGATTTATAGCCTCTGCAGTTCTTTCAGTACTTTTTCTTAATGTTCGGGGGACCTGGGTTCAAATCATGCCGTGGCAGATGGTGGAATTTGAATTCAATAAAAAAATCTGGACTTAAGAGTCTAATAGTGACCATGAAACCATTGCTGATTGTTAGATTAACCTATCTGGTTCACTAACGTCCTTTAGGAGAGGAAATCTGCTATGCTTCCCTGGTATGGCCTAATTGTGACTCCAGACCCACAGCAATGTGGTTGATTCTTAACAATTAGGGATGGGCAATAAATACTGGCCTGGCCAGCAATGTCCACATCTTGTGAATGAAGTTTTAAAAAATGCCCCGAATTAAGTTCCTCCCAGGCAAATGGTGGATTTGACATTGGGAATATAAAGGTAGTCTCAGTTATGGTAATTGCAACAACTATCATAAAATATTATGAAAGACCAGGACCTCTTCTGCTGACATTCATTTGTAGTCCATCCTCCATTACAGACTCCCAAACAGTCCCTTCGACTCACACAGGAAGGAGCATTTATTAGTTCTTATTATTTATTATTATTGTCACATGTACCTAGGCTCAGTGAAAGTTTTATTTTGTGAGCAGTACAGGCAGATCATACCATAAAAAGTGCATTAGGGTAATAGAACAGAGCAAAGAATACAATGTGAGATAACAAGGTGTAGAGCTGGATGAACACAGCAGGCCAAGCAGCATCATAGAAGCAGGAAGGCTGACGTTTCGGGCCTAGACCCTTCCTACTATCTCTGAAAGAATACAATGTTACGGCTGCAGAGAAGGTGCCCAAAGAGTGAGATCAGCATTAAATTTGAAATTTGAGAAGTCCATTCAGAAGTCTAATTACAGCAGGGAAGAAGCTGTTCTTGATTTTGTTGGTATGTGTGTTTAAACTTTTGTATCTTCTGTCCAATGGAAGACGTTGGACGAGATTATAACTGAGGAGTCCTGAGGCAGCGAGAAGTATAGATGGAGTCAGGTTTGTTTGTCAACCACAAAAATCAGGGATTTGTACCCAGCCATTGCATCATGTCATATAGCACGGAGAGCAACAAAGTGGATTCCATTTAGCACCTCCACACCATATGCTGGCAGTGTCGGGTATCACACCAGAATAAAAGTGAGTTGCCATGGTTCTGCTCTCTCGCTGGAGAGAGAGATGACTGGTGGTGGTTTAACCTGAGGGTCACTTCACCTCAGGTGAAGGTTGAGAAGGAGAGCACTTCATGGTAACCTCAGCCAGTGCAAGAATCAGACACACTTTGTTGGTCTTGCTCTGCATTAAAACCAGTCATCTAAGCTAACCAACTCTCACACACCAGGATACCATGGGATGGGTAGCAGTCTTCTGTCTACACCTGAAATTTGTTGGTTTTAATTCCCCTCCAGAAACTTGAGCACAAGGACATTGCAATATTGCACCGTGGGAGCGCTGCACCATGGGAGCGCTGCACCGTGGGAGAGCTGCGCAGAGGGAGCGCTGCACCGTGGGAGCGCTGCACCGTGGGAGAGCTGCACCGTGGGAGAGCTGCGCAGAGGGAGTGCTGCACCTTGGGAGTGCTGCACTGTGGGAGCGCTGCACCGTGGGAGCGCTGCACCGTGGGAGC